>NC_141828.1:22434787-23634787 GCF_982586985.1 Callionymus lyra | reverse complement strand
TGAAATATCATTGAAACAAATTATACATTTACAGACGAATCCTGTTATACACAAACACAAATTGTAATAGGACTGCCTGGAAATGTCACATTTGTAAAAAGCTGAATTTTCCATATTTGATAGAAATTACACATTTGTAAATTGAGTCAGCATTTTCGGATCACAGTAAAGATACAAACTAGCTTTGCACATTTTTATTGTGAAATTCGGCTCTATCTTGTCTCACTTCCTGCCTGAATGTTGCACTCACAGCACACCAGAGACTCGCCAAGTCTCTTCATGGAGAAACATTCCCCATGACACTTTAGTAACACAGTAATGCTTCTAATTTCAAAGTATTAAAAGTGTAAAAGTATGAGCAATATTGAGATTAAAGAAAAAACAACTAAAGGTCAAACAAAACTGAGGAAAATGTAAGATTCATGTTCAACAAGGATGCATGAAAACAACTTGTACTTGTAAGAGGACTGATCAGAGGCAGCTAAAGATGCAAAACTCGGCCCCTGAGCCACACAAAGCCCAGGTCTGTTAGAGAGCGAGTCTGAGGATGGAGAAGGAATCTTACGAGATCATAAATGAGGCCATTTGAGGGACATAAACTATAACACAAGACAACCTGTCTGCGACTTTATGTGTGTGCGTGTATGTTCGCATAAACCAGGGAATATAAACAACGCAAGCCGTGTGCGTAAATCATCAATTCACGTCGTTGAACGGGTGTTTATCGGTGCTGTGTGACCCACATATGTGCCGCCGTCTCATCAAAAGCCTCATTGTCCTCCTCGCTTCCTCCACCTCCTGTCTTCTGTCCTGCTTCAATCACTCCTGCACTTTATTCCTGGCTCTTTTCATAAGCCGCTCTCTACAGACCCCCACCTTTCCGTAAAGTGAAACCCCCTCTGGACGTCCACGGCAGCAGCAGCGGCAACACGGGGAGAAGTTGACAGCTGTGGTCACTCAACATCTGGACTTTAGTTAATCTCAGTCGAGCTGCCGGTGCCGACGCTTGCACCGCCGAGCTTTGGATCGCAGGAAGTCCAGGATGATGGGAGTGACCGCACGGATGAAAGTATTCAGTTACCAGAAAGAACTGTCAGTCTTTAAGGTCGAAAAAGAAAACGTGGAAAAAAAATCTTCTTTTCTTTCTCTTAAGAGTAATCAGAAATGTCAAATTCAATAACTGACTTTAAGTTTAGATGAAGAAAAAGTAAGAGTAAGAGTTGAGTTTAGGAAGGACTGAGCATAAATTCAATACACCATGAACACATTTGCACCTCATTTAATGGCAATAAAGTTATTTTTAAATGTAAAAATGTTATTATTTCCGATCTACTCAATTTTTGTTATGTAATTTTGCTACAATAGACAAATAATACAACAAAAATAGACAGTAAGTAGTAGTAATTGTATTTTATAAAACTAGAAAAATGTAATCTTCAATAAATTATTTTTTCAAATTGTATCTATTTGTCTTCTTTTTTTCTGTATTTTTTTTCTCCAGTTCTATGAAGTCTCACTCAGGTGATGATGCAGATTTATTTATTGACAATAATTGACAATTTATTGATGATATTTACATTTAAATATATTTAAACTCAGATACACCAAGTATGAGTAGTAAAAACAGAAATGAATGAAGTAAATAAATCCCAGAAAGTAAGTCAAGTTCTTTTCTAGCGTATCTGCGCAAAAAAAACAAAAGCCAAAAATATATAAATGAATAAATAAAAATAAAGAGTCCACTGTCTGCCGTCAAACTCATTTGTTGCCAAACAACCAAACTGGCATGTATCAGCTGCTAGCTTGATTCCTCTATTTAGTAAATAATACATACTGCAGAGAAAAAAAGTGCATGTTTATATGTTGTTGCTCAACCTTGGCATGTATGTTCCTTCAGGTTTCCATGTAGGTTTCTTCTCTCACACTTCTTTCGACGTGGCAGTTTTGCAGTGAGAGGAGAGACTAAATTAAATGTTTGGTTCGTCCAAAAGAGAGTCATTTAAACTTACCTTTAAGTTATTGGTGTCCAAACTTTTTCGGAAGAGGGTCATATTTAATGACTCCATTTTATCATCATATCATACAAACATATTTAAAACATCTGGCACGAATACTATTCAGTGTGGGGTTGATTGCCAAATGTTTTTTTCTCAGAAATATTTCAGGGTTATTTTTTTCTTTCCTTCACTTAAGTCCCATCATCACTCACTCACCAGCTGTTCACCTCATTGATCAGCATCCATTCTGTTTTGAATATGTTTGAAACCTTCAAAAGAGGAAAACCAGGACACATCTGGATGATTGTTCCTCATTTTCTGTGGTGGCCCTGAAACAATATGTTGCCAGATGGTGTTTTTAAGCAAGAGCCGCAATCTAAAAACATGTGCGAAAATAAATAAACAAGTTCTTTATGAAATTAAATCTGATATATTAACAGAAATCCTGACTCTCACTTGCCACATGATTCTGGTCAAAATCCAGCTGAAATGGTTTTGATGAGGCGAGCGCTGTTGGCAGTGAGAGTGATGTTTCTCACGTTCTTTTCCAGATATTTAGTAATGATCCATGTCTCGGATGAAAAACCAGCGATAGAAGGTAAGGTTCCTTCTGTGTTTGAGTATCCTGAGCTTAGATTATATAGACCTAAGACATTGTTGTGTTTCACAAAAAATAACAAGCATGATTAAATTACAAAAATAGGGAAGCAACCATATGTATAACAGCCTTATTTTGTTTTTCAAACGTACGAAACAGCCAGAAACAATCATTAAATCTTATGGTTTTGGCATTTAAAGGTCAACTAAGTGTTGATTTAATTGAGTCTTAAATTGATCTTGGACCTCTATTGTACTCATCAGTATGCGTCTGTTTCCACCTCCAAATGACTTGTGTACAACAAAGCAGGGTGTGATTAAATGTGGCTGGAGAAGGAATGAAGCCATTATTAAGTCGTAATGGACTCCGCTCTCGTAACCTCTCGTTCGCCCAGATTTCAGACGGGGGAGAACTTTATAAAGTAATAAGTTCAAAACATGTTCATGATGAGAGACTTACTGCATCTTGAAGAGGAAGACTTCAACATCTGTAACATGTGAGTCAGAAGATTAGGAGTTTCACCTTTAACAATGGCCTTATCCAGGAAAGAAAAAAAAAAAACCTACCTGGCAACTTTTTTGTGGGGGAATGTTACATCAGTTTTCTCTTTTTATCATGGGTTTGTCAAACTTTAAACCAGTTAGACTCGATCATACAAAGGGACAAAATATTTAAGCACTTAACAACAATTTAAAGTACCAAATAGTTTCTAACCGGGAGCATCAAATTCCCATCAAAAATCCTTTCCTTCATCCTCAGTTTTACTATTAGTCTCTGTGTAATTGTTGACAGTGTTCCTTATCTTATCTTAAAAATGATAAATGATTTAAAATAATCTTTATAGGTATATCAATATAAACATAATTAACCATTCGAAGGGCCACATATAATGACTTGGTGGCCCTCAGGTGAAGTTTGACACATAGGTTTTAGAAGTATTCAATTAAAATATCACTCATGAGAATCATGTTTACACTGAGTCTTAATGTGAAATACAGACAGGAAGTAGTGTATTTTTGTATTTACCATGAAGCCAGATACTATTGATCTAAAAGGATGAAGTTAAAGATTGATATGAGAGGATAGAAAGAACAAACACAGTGATTTAAAAAGAAGAAAAAAGGGGGGCTTAGCAAAAAGAACGAATCATACAAGACTATAATTTTGAAACCCATACTCTCAGTCCATCAGTAAAAGACAAAATGGTCAGCAGAACCTGTTCTTCATCTGCCTTGTGGGAGTCGACGTGGCATCCCAAACGAAATAAACTGAAAAGGGAGGAGAAAAAGGAAGCTGGATCACACTACTTCTAATAATAATAAAAAAAAGTCTTGACAAGAAGAGAGAGCAACTCTGTCCCTACTGGGATAACAGATTACAGCAACTCTGAGTGTTCGCTGAACCAGAGGGGTGGAAGAGTGTGACATTGCTTTTATTTCTACTGGAGCTTCCCTGTTGGAGTAAAACTGAAATAGAGGAGGATGAAAAAAAGTGCTTTAAGCTGACGACGTTGGAGGTGGAGTGGGAGCTGTGAGGAGGATCTGTCAGAGTAAAACATTTGATGTTGACAGTCTTTTAAAAAAATCTCAACAGCGAATGTATCGCTTCTCCATTGAGTCTTTTCGCTTCCGGCAGTGTGTGACATTAAAGAACCTGTTTGCACAAATTCTTAAATATGTTAACAAGCTTAGGAACTAACCGTCCAAATATTGTCCAGAACATTTATTATGAAGTCGAACGATGAGTCATTATGATGTTTAATTCAGAACAATAAAGTATAAAATCGCTGGGAATAAATTCAATAGTGAAATTTGCGTAGTGGGAAAATAATAATGATAAAAAATAATGAATACTTTATATAATTGTGTAACGTATTAAATGTTTAAGAGATGGTTCGAGGACAGCAGAGATCGCGGAGCTGTGATGTGAACTTTTTTGAGTTCCAGGTGTTATGGGTTCATGATGTTTCATGATACAGTGTCGTCTTTTTCAGAGGCAAGAAATGTTTGTTTTTAAAAAAAGTTTTAATTGATTAAATTTAATAATTATAACAAAATATAGAAAAAAATTATTAATTAATTATTATTATTAAATAAATACATTAAGAATAGAAATGAGCTACAACCGATACAACAATAATAAATAAAAAGATCATATGTTAAGACCGATACCATAAATTCAAAATTCAAAAGGGAGCTGTTACTGTGTGAACCACCATCTTCAATATAAAGAAATATAGTAAACTACTTTTATTAGGGACAGGCTGATGAAGCTTCATGAAGCATTGCCCTTATTATCATTTTCCACTATAATCCATTTCTTTGAACAGCAATTTTTTTTAACCACGCATCACTTTATAACCAGCTGTGTCACCTACTAACCTCAAAGAAATAGGACAATGCTCCATGAAGTTTAAACAGGGCATCATTTCCTTTTGCGCTTCATTAAATATTCAAGGCGGTCTGCCTTAACAGAGAAGTCGACCGTATATATAGAATGACTTCGTTTTAAAAACATCAGAAAACCTAATTAGTCTCAAAGAAAACACTCATGTTCCCTTTTTTAATCTAAATAAAACACTGACCTTTACAACTCGACTTCTGAAATGATATTTTCAAGCTGTTTCAACGTCCTCTGCTTCCCAAACATACGAGCTGAAAATTCAATTAAAAACCATCTGTAGCCCTTTTTTTCTTGTGTCCTCAGAACCATCAGAATTACCTAAACTTTTCCAAAAGTTTTGGTAAAATCCAGGCAGCGGGTCTGAGATGCCAAGGGTGGTGATCCTACTGCAGCAAAAACATGGGTCGGAGCTGGCACAGGACAGAGGTATTAATATCCCATCTGCCAGGAAATGTTGCAGAAGAACCTCTCTGGACTATTTTGATAACCTAAAAAGTGTGATGAGGAGCTGAAAATCAATAAATGGGGTGTTTTGACGGGGATTTTTTGACATCTGGGTTGACCTTCAATGTCCTCCGTAAGGTGTGTGTTTGAGATCCATCAGTTTAGTTGAGAAAATTATACATTTATCCCAACAATACACTGCAATATGGTTAAATCTTATACATAGTATTTCAATACAAAAAAACTTGTAATATAAATAATATAAATATAAATAGTTTTTTTCTCCCTCTTCAACTCCAGTGAGACCAAATCATGTTTTTAAAATTGTCAAATTGAAAATAACTTCTTCATCACAAATTTAATTTATGTACAAAATAACTTAAAATATCGTCTTGTTTTCTTTCGCTCATCTGGGTTTGGGTCCCGGTAAAATAACCTAAAAATATAGCATGTAAAAATATAAACTGTCAGCCAAAATATGTGGTCAATATTATTGGCAAAAACAAACCTCAGGACAAACATGGAGGTTCAGCAGTTTAAGTCAAGAGGCAAGTAAATCCGAATTTTCCCAATTAAGACTTTTCGTATTATTGTTGAGGCTCTACCCCTGTCAGTCATGGGCTCCTGCTCGCCAACGTACACCATCGTAGTCGGAAAAATACGAACCCGCTTCGACTCCGATAATTTCATTACTCATGACTGAATAAGAACCATATGAGGTCTGTCACGACAAAAGATTATTAGCTATATGGCTGTGTGTGTGTGTGTGTGTGTGTGTCGAGTTCCTGTAAACCATGAGGTTAAAGAAGTTCAGCGGAAAATCGACACCATTAAAAACATTACAGCCGTATTTTGTCTGGCTACTCAATACCTGCGATTCACCCATGGTCAATTTGTGGTCGCGACCCCTGGGATGTGTACTTCCTGAAAAACACGCAATTAAGTATCTATAAAGTTGTTTTTCTATCTAAAAAATAATAACAATATACTTTTTAAACTAGCTACATTTTCGATGATACGAGAAGATGAGTATTATAAACATAAGAGAGTAAGATAACAGCAGTACTTTATGTTAAAGAAAGAGCAGCTTTTATATCCTGTGTGTATTGAGGTAAATGAAGCAATTTGGCTCTAAATGATAATGGTTTCATATGATCTGTTTTTAAATATGTTCTTGATGAAGGTGAGATGTTAATGGGGGGATTTGGAAGTGTGTGCATCAAGAGTCACTGAGCTGTGTGACGGTGGTGTTGATGGCAGGATCTGAGAATGTTAGAAGTGCTCCAGATGCTCGGTCAGCACTCACACACACACTATCACACACACACACACAGCTGTCCCTCTTCAACATAAAACCACCTTTGACATGTCATGTGAGCTCCACCTAGTCAATCACAGTTCACTCACTCTCTCCTTGAGTCCATATGTCTGTCTCCCCCTGAAGACAAGATGTGTTTTCTCTGCCATTGAGCCTCCTCCACCGATCAATCCGGACCTTTTTAACCACACACAGAAGCTCTCGTGCTCGCAAAAAGACTCTGAGGTGTCATTCTCTCCCCCGATTACCATGCAGTTGAACCCGGTTAATATCCGACAAGATCCATCTACTCAAAGAAAATACTTTTGTAGCAAGCTCCAGAAGCTCTGCCTACATTTTCTACCATAAGGTATTTGCTTATAGTGAATTTTATATTTCATTACATTACAAACATTCATCAAAAAGTATGTCGTTTTTTTTATTAACTACGCTTTATTTAAGATACTGTACTAAAATTATGTGACTATTTGTTGCGTACAAGTTTTAAAAAGGGAACTGAAATTAATTTCAAGAATGATAAAATACTAATAAATACAGTCAAACAATTAATAAGATAAATGACTACAGAAAAAATATTAATGAAAATAACATTATAGATTTATAGTTAAAAAAACAACAACAATCAAAACAGTACATTAGATAAATGAATAAAAAACATATGAATAAATACTTGGGAAAAAAGTATTGATGGTTATAAATGAAAGAAAACATGTCTAATACTTTATATACAGAATTTTTTAGATATATATATAAAAAAAACAATCACGTTTCAGATTAATACATGAAAAAAAACGGTATTATTAAAGGAATATTAAAAGGAATACAATTATATAAAACCATTGTCATGGTGAATAATTACCATCTCATGTTTTGTTTTCAGGCTTTAAAACTTTTTTTGATATCTGGAATGCATGACCGTACCCTCAGTTTCAAAACCAAGCTAGTCACCGACCCCCCATGAAAGATCAACAGCCAAAATATTATTTTTTTGAATGAAGTTTGAGGTCATGAGAAAATATGGCTATAAACTGGTCTCAGGAGAGGTGGAGATAACAGCCTCCCATCCTGGTTTGCAGCCCAGGACTATGTTTTTCTCTGTAAATAAAACAGTCTGGATGAATCTGTTTTTTTCCTTTTCTTTGGGTGTTTTTGGCAGTGAGGCCTGCTAGGACCTACAGTATGAGAAGCATTCTGAGCCCAAATAAAGCTCTTAAATATATGCAATTCTCACTTTAATTCCACTTTTTTAAAATTATATTCAGACTTTGATATTCTTCAGTATCTTTAACGTAACCGGCCAAACTCTCTGTTAAATATTGACGATTCCTATAAATTGCTCTATTATAGCCCAAGTATATTCACCATCGTCGACAGAAATGGTTCTTGACCTAATAAAGGCTTTCTCCCAAAATACAAGACATCAGCGTTTTCATTGTCCTACTTGTCAATGGATAAATAAACATGATGTTAACAGAAGACGAATGTGCTCTTTGTAGAGTTCATGTTGGTGTAAAGGGGATCAAATATGTGAAATATCTTAACCACACATTTTTGTTGATCAGATTAAACCAGATCTGACCAACAAAAATGTGTCAGGACTCGGTAAGCACAAAAGGTCATCGGCCTCGATTAAAAATCAGTCATAAATGTTTGGTAAATCTGAACAATAATAAAAGTAATTCATAAGAGACTCTGAATACAACCTAGTCCTGGGTTGCATGGATGGTGGTTGGCCAGGTCACTCAATGTATTAGCCAATACAACCAAGAGGAGGTAAGGTAGGGGTCATGCTTATAACTAGTGCAAGGCTATGGTTAGATATTTGTTGTAAGGTAAAGTTAAGGGTAGGCTTTTGTTTTGCCAGCCACAAAGAAAAGGGGCGCTCGAGTCAAAGATGTTTCTTTTCACTGCTCTAATTCACAAGCATTTTTAATGACCCCAGTGTCCACTCCTGTAAAAATCCTGATATGTACATGGTCATAGGGAATAATATTTTTCTGGATAGAAAATAAAATAACTTCACCACGCATTGTGACAAGCAGTACAGAAGGTCACAGGTTTAAATCTCCAAAGAGCTGTTTATTTTACAAAGCATTTGTTAAAAATCAATTTTTTTTTAGTGTTAACAGAGCTGATGTCTACAACGGGAACACCTTATTGATTCCTTTTCTCATAGGAACAAGTATACCGGTTTTGGAATTCTTGTCCTTCTTTTGCACCTTTTTTCCCACCAAACAACTGTTCAGTTGAATGGGTTGCAGTCACCTCACACTGGCGGAGGAACAGCAGGTCATTGTCAGAGTAATTCCTACATCAGGATCAGATATTCTTCATCTTAGTGTACTCTGGCACTGGACCACTCCACCCTTCCCTATTCTTCTTTTGTTTAATTTCCTTTCTGATTCATGAAAACCCCAAATATGTTATCCTTGGATATCCCTTGGTCTTTTCTCATCTGTGCTTTATTTGTATTTTTCTTTATATAATTTAAAAACATTTTACTTGGATTGATCCCTCAGCTGTCCCTCTTCTGCTCTCCTCTTTTTAAGTTCTTGTTTTTGTTCTTTTTTTCCATCACGTATGCTACTCAAAGCTAGCTGACACCACCTCTGCACACACTTCACCTCCTCGTGACCCTCCTTCCTCCCACTCCATGCCCTTCGGCTCGTTCATCCTCGACAAAATATTTGTGGACATGCAATGTCTCTTTTTGGATGGCTCTTACAAAACACAAACAAACATTAAGATAAAAAAAGATGAATGTGACTGAGTGTTAAAAGAGGAACCCATTACATGGTAAATGTTAAAGGACAGGCAGAGATAATAAACATTAAGGACTAGAAAAAATCAGTATGGTCAGTAGGTGGCGTGATCAGTTAAAAAATGATATGATGTTTCATTAGAGCAGTTGTTTAAAACAAAGGACAAGAGTGCAGAGATCGCCATCTAGTGGGCTCTGAAAATAATGACAGTGCTTCATGAAGCTCCATCAGACCATCAATAGATAACATCCTTTTTTCAGACCTCATAAGTAGCTCATTGGCAGAGGTATGTATGTTTTTTAGCTATAATTTGATTAATTAATATAAATCCATAACACCAATTAGTTCTGAATTTTGGGACGAATTAATGATTTAGTTGCCTCTCGAAAATACATTCTTAGCAGTCACTTACCATTTTTCCCTCCAAAATAACTATATAACAACTATGCGAATAGGTGCCACAAGAGTGGATTGCAGTGACTCTGTTCTGACACTGGGCGGAGCCAGAAACAACATTTCCCATCTTCGAATTGCTGCTTTAAAAAATAAAATAAAATAAAAATGTGAGTAAACTAACTGACTCTAACCCTAATTAAAAATATGTTTCTTACAAACAGGTGGTTTAGCAAATGCTAATTGCAGAGAACGGTGTTAGATTATGTTTCAGTTTATTTCCACTGTGTGCTTGCCACTAGTTTTTAACTGTGGAGCACAATCTGGTCTGTGAAGTCTGAAATCACTCACCCCATCAGTACCAGATTTTGGTCTGCTAACAAGTCAGCACAATACTGTAGATAAAATGCTTCACTAATCTCCAGTTGAGAACAAATGCTCGATCAGGACGAGCCGGCATACAGAAAGCATCCTTGTTGAACCTGCAGCATGCTTGCAGTAAACTGTAAATGAGTTGATTATGTCTCCTTAAAAGCTTGATAATATGAAGACCACGTTGCTAATTTCCTGGTCATTAGGAAAACAGGAAGAAACTACAACACGTTCAGACAGAGCTCATTAAATTTCAGGGTGACCCCTGGAAAGAGGAGCACCGAAAACAAAGAAGCATTAAAGCACCTAACATAAAAAAGGAGATCATTACCTTTTAAATGCTATAATTCTAATTATTTGTTCTTTTTGTTTTACATTACTAGGTCAAAGACAAATGGTAAGACATTTAAAAAAACACAAACCTTTCAACTAATAGAATATAGTTCACAATCAAAATTCCTCAAAGTTATTGTCTACAAAGTTAAATGATTCTGTATCTCATCATTATTTTCATGAAGCTTATAGTATACAGTATATTTTGAATTGTGTTGCTTTGAATTAGTTCAAATGTTACACAAATTTAATTTTGAATCCCTTACATCGGAGTGACTAAAGTGCACATTGAATAAAACAACAACAAGATATTTGCACAAAAATCATTTAGAGCTAAAATGTAATGCCAGAAAACCAAGATTTTTTTTTCGCACCAACTGCCAACTTTTAACTGATTTAATTAGATGAAAATAGCATTGACAGCATTGTTTAAGAATAATTAAAAACCTTACCTCAAGAATGTTTGATTAAATTATCATTTGTTTATAAATATAATTGTGTTTGCTTCGATATTACTCTTGTAGAATATTTGCACAAAAATATTTTAGATTTTCCTTTTTTTTGTCTGACAACAATGGCAGGAAGTGGTCGTTTCTCAAAAGTACTAACTGAAGTGTACAAACTGCTAAATGTAAAAAAAACACCTTTGAGCTCTTTGAATTCATCCAGACCTTTTAGTGCACTCAAGCAAAACCCGCATTTCCTAAAACCACATTCAACACTTACAGTGTGGACACTGGGGTCATTAAAAATGCTTGTGAATTAGAGAAGTGAAAAGACTTGACTGGAACAGACCCATCAAACATTCATGCTTTCACTGAATCCAATACATTTTGTAACAATTCCCTCAGGTGACCCGGGCAGTCTGGTTTTCCATGTTGTTTACTGAGACCTGTCTGGCCTTCTAGATATAGGACAGGGAAAAAAGAAGGTGCTATGTGCTATAAAGTTCTGGTCACTCTTTGATTTTTGTTTGGTATCTTTTGCTCTGACAAAGACTTTTTGTTGACCATTGTTAGCGTAACTACATCCACATCATTCATCAAAGAGCAACTAATGTGTTGATTTAAGTGTGTCTTAAATAGATGTCGGACCTGATTGTACTCATCAGTATGTGTCTGTTTGTACAAAACTCTCTCCTCATTGAAATATTTACATTAGAAAAACGTGTTTAAGCCCCTTGGGAGATTTTTAAATTTCAAATTTTTAAATCTCCACACCCGCTCTGCTGTGATTGGTCAAGCAATGAGGTTTGTCACTGCGTGTCATCAAGCGCAGAAGTCTCCAAGGGACTCATTGGCATAGAAACTATTTGAATACAGAGCTAGCACTTTTATTGGTGGGTCACATTCTGAATGTAAGACCAATTAATGGTTCACTTGTTGAAATTAACAACATTTATTTGAACTTACAAATTAAACCTTGCATATGAGGTGCTATCACTCTCAACAACCCTCTCAGCAACGTTGACCTGAACAGTTCCCATAATGCTTTGCCAACCAGCAAACCAATCACAGCTGTCAAACTTTTGACATAGAAACATGGAAGTAGAATCTAAATACAGTATTTTAGTGACCACCCATAACTAAATAGAGAAGTGTCTAAGCATCATTGTTGTGTTACACCGCAAGTAAGGTAGGTGCAGTAATAAGTGACTCCAACTAAGTTCTGTGGTTGAATTGATATCTATCTGCGTTAAAAATAACGTGTGAATAATGACAAGGAGCTTTAACTTCTTAACTGCAGCTTAATAGAATTTATAAAATGTGTAGTACGGTACTGCTTATAGGAAATAAAAAGAAATATGAAATATAAAATATACATATATATATAATAAAAAATATATAAATATCACATAAACCTGGATCTAAAAAGATGACATCAAAAAGGTGACATTAACTAAAATTAGAATTTTAAAAAACTTTTTTAATATCCATACTGTGGTGGTAAAACAATTATTGACCTCATCCCTGCAGAAGAAACACATAGAAAAAGCTAAAATCGAGCTGTTTACTGGTGACTTGTACATCAACAAGACAAAGGTGTGAGGGCACTAAACGTATCAAAAATACAGTCATGTCTCATCACTGCCTGCAGGACTTTCAGCATGGTTTCCTCAACATTGCTGAGCACAAGCAAGTTGTTGCCAAAAGACTTGATCTTGGCAGTAAAAGTAACTCTGAACTGTTTAAACTTGAGCACAACAGAAGATCTGTGGGTTTTGTTTTGTTTTGTTTCTATAAAAGAGTTTCAATTCAAAGTCATACTTTATTTAACTCACCTTCTGCTCCTATTTTAGTTCAGTTACAATTAATGTTAGGATCTTTCTCCCGACACAAGCTGTGACACAAGGTCTGCAACAACTCCAATTCATCAGACAGTGACAAATGGCAGTGCAAAGACCCTGCATATGTCAATGTTTGTGTATAGTTACGTCCAGTTTTTCTCTGGGCTCCCTTCTTGCTCACTATCTATTTTCTAACGCTGATAAATCCAGGAGATACATCAGTTTATTTTTAATGTGATTTTTTTTTCTTCTTTCTTTCTTTATTTCTTCTGCACGAGCACAAGTCGTTGATTTAAATAAAGAGTATGACATTTTTTTTTTTAAATGTATTTGCTTATGCTAAAATAGCAAGTGGCAAATTCAGTTTAAAAGTGATTTAAAGATTCACCAAACTTGGTGAAATTGAGTAAATGGTTTAAGATAAAAGAGGGCGACTATCAAGCATTACGATGATAAAGTCTTAAATATGAGCAACTGAATTATTTATAAAAAAAAAGGTTTCATCCTTCCATGAGATCTTTCAAACAGTTATAAATGGTCTGAACTTTGGTGCTTTCTATCGCACTAGCTCGTGTTCATACAGATACTATAAAAGTTTGTCATATGGTAGTCAGACAACTTCTTCGACTTCCTGCTAATTCTTTCAAAAAACAGAATACAAGGTAACCACCAGTGTCATCACGGTTCACTCAATCAAATCCAGCTGTAAACCAATCTTTCAGGTTCAATTCTTTCCCTGATTTCTGTCCGAACATGCCAGATGATTCTAAATTATGTTCCTGAACTGGAACCACTCTGTAGGTGGGAAAGGCCTCTGTGAGACCCCACATGACATCTACGGACCCATAAGAAATTTTAACTATGACTTCACTAAGGCTTAAGAAAGCCCTCCAACCTTTAAGCTCCTTTTATTAGTTCAGAATCAGGTTCAAAATAGCAAAAAAGTGGAAAAACAGCCCCAAGATTTTATTGCAGAACAGATAAAGAGGAACCAACCTCGTATTTTTTTTTATTTGGTAAGACCACCTTTGGAAATGGCAGAGAGTACTAATAATATACAAACATAAGACTTTGCACAGAACCTGCATCTAGATCATGTATGTACCATTTGGCCCCTGCCGCTCATCCACAATCTGGTTCTCTGTAAGGCCCCAAACCCCTGATATACACACATACTTGTAGTGCTGTATTATGACAATTCTATTCTACAATGGAATTATTGGTATTCGTAAGCTTCTGTCGGCAGCTTCAAACCATCAATCTTCTTTGCCCCCGGTTTATTTTTCTCTGCCCACCTTTTTCTATACTCACTTCTCTTCATATTTGCTGCCTCACTCAGTCCCTCTCTCAGTCGGCGGTCTCCATGAAAAAGGTGGTCCGTCTTTGAATTGGTTGTTTCTTTGAAGTCCACATATTTCTCAACCTTTCGTACGCAATCATTCGCCTGTTTTGCACTTGATACTTGCTTACTTATCTCCCTTATTTTCCCTCCTTCATCTTTCTTGACTCCAAATATACTTATTCATTCAAACTGAATTATCTGTAACTCTTTATCATTCCATCTAATATAAATCCCTTTTATAATGCTTTTGTTGAGTTGTTTTCTTATGACACTTACATATGAATGTTAATTTACTTGACAAGTTAATGACATTTAATGTAAGTTCTTTCATTATGAAGGAATACAATTAATCTTATTTTAGTGTAGATATCTTTAAAAATGAGTCATGATTCTTTTCGCTTAAAAGTTGCTTCAAAACTTGTGTTACCTCAAGAACAAATATCTCTTGTACCTTTGAGTCCTCCAAAAATCTGCTTCTCTCAACACATGTATTTATTTCCAGCAGTAAATGTGCGTACCAGTCGTACATCTTGTGGCTCTACGGCTCTAATTTTAACTCATTAGACTCAGCTTGTACATCTTCCAGAATGAGATAAAATAAGAGCATTAGGCCTGACAGGCTGACTCATCATTAAGGAGGCAAGTGTTCTGCAAATGGACAAATAAGTTCAAGCTCTTTTTTTTTTGTGATGAAGCTCCCAGCTGGACAAACAGCAGGTGTAGATCTAGGTCCAGGTGGAGAACTCGTTTTTTCTTACAGTACGGTATTAAAAATTATAATATATATGACTAAAAATAGTTCACACACGGTTCAGTTCTTCCATTTAAGTTTAAGATGTGTGCAAGTGGTCAATATTGCATTGACACGGCCCTATATCATGCTGTCGATGTCAGTCATGGTGACCTCAACCTGCTTTGTACGGCATCATAATTCACTTTCTGATCCGGTCAAGAAGAAATGTGTTCTATACACTGATACTGTTTTTTGTATTTATTTTTATTCACATGACAGTTAAACAAAGCTCTCTCAAGCATCTCCATGTTCTTTTTGTTTGGATTGAGACTGATTGAAATCCTGGATTGTCTATGACCTATGTTCTATGTTGCAGTGATGGTGAATGATGACAGGACTCTCAGCCTTTAAGGGACAAGACTGAGAAATGGCAGAAAAACTACTGACAAAAAAAAAGAGACAGGCCTCACAATATAGGCTGTTTTCTCTTTAATGAGAATAGTGCAATATAGAAATAGTTGGAGAAAGAGTTTTAATAAACTAAAATATTTCACTTCTTACCAACCATCCTCTTAACTTGCCAATGTACTTAAAGTAATAGTTCACCCAAAACTCAAATTTAACTAATTCTTGGAAAAAGGGCCGAACAAAATGTATATTTACTAGGCTGTTTGTAACAGAAAGTATGAATTATTTAGCTCACATCTTGCACGTAGTTTTATTTATTATTATTATTTGCGGTTGTAAATATTTTCCCTTCAGTTTAAAAAAAATTCAGTTACTTCTGAATGATCTGAATGTTATAGCATAATTAAAATGTTTGTTTCATTTTTATCTGATTAGTATAATAAACGTTTATTATTCATCATTGGCTGTCAAAGTGTTGATTTCCACATGTAATCAATATTGTATTAAGTTTAATACAAGAGTATTTTCGACTGATTCTTTCAATAGTATAGGCAGGGAAACATACTGGAAAAGAGCGCCACCTAGAATAGTTTTCACCAGCCGCCGCTGTTCTGTAGTTCTGTGCAAAACATAAACCTTCTGCTGTATTTAACAAAAGATTAAAAGCACATTTCTGCCGCAATTTATCTCCAAAAATATCACTGTCTGTCTTCAACAAGTTGCTGAACATAGCGGCCAATAAATCAGGCTACACATGTAGAAACTTTCCTTAAGAGAACAAGGAAGTATTCATCCGTGCTCCGCTTCTCTTTCCAACAAAGCTCTGGCCTCACGGCTGATCTCTCTGAGGGACAGTTAAACAGCAGGCACGGTCAGGGGGCACACAGTGATGCACAGACTCACAGCTGGCCGGATACATGTGGAACTGAGGAGCATGAAAGGTGAGCAGGATGAGAGGAGATGTAGAAAGAAATAGATTCTGAGGGCTGATAAAAGCAGAGGAAGGGAAGAAAGGGAATACACCGGGAGATGAAAGAATGGGTCAAATGAAAAAAAGAAGGTGAGGAGTAATAAATAAAAAAAAACCTGAGAGAGGATCGAGAGGGAGCAGAAAGTTGGGCCGACTTCAAAGAGAAGCAATGGGGTTTGACACGGGACCACCCGATCACCAGGGTGAGATCCAGCTGGGGAAGGAGGTGACAAGACCGACCAGATAAGACTGAGACCCAGGAGGTGGTACTCATGCTCACTGATCTGGATCTTTCTAATCCCTCTTGTGGGTTACGTTCCAGAACAGATGGCTCTGAGCCACATTTGTAAGTCAGAAGTAAAGCTTGATGCGAAATGAGGAAGAGAGAAAATATAACACTAATTCATGTCACAGCTAACTGAAGTACTCCAGAGATGGTGCAGACAAATGGCGTTAGAGGCTAAAATATAGAATATAAAGATGATAAACGCTAGTGAGGTGTCTTAATGAACCCATATTTCAATAAAGCCAGCCTGGAAACTGAGAAAAACCAAAAGGGAAACTGAGATTCAGACAAAAAGATCAAACATGTTAGAGCCCTGTGGAGGATATTCCCTCAATATCAAGTGTTTTATAAATAAGATAAATGTAATTCTGGCTTTGCTGTTCTAGTATTGTCTATAATCGTTTAGTCTGTATCTACTTACTTATTGATCAAAGCTGCTTGACGAGCAGTACTCACAGAAGTAGTAGACTATGGAACTACTTTTCACACCAACATAACATACTTCTTCTACCATTGTTTATTTATTTTTTTTGTTAAGATTCGCACTGTTGACTCTTCAATGACATCAGTCTCTGACCAATCAGTGGCCAGCAGTCTTTCGACAAAATCACCTTCAGACTTGGGAAATGAAGGGCGATGGGAGGGTTAAGAAATGTATACAACCAAGGTGTACAAAGTTTTTGGAACTTAGGCACAACCATCTTCTTGAATACAGCTTTGCCAAGTTAAATGCCTTAGCTCCAGGCTGGCTAGCAACAAAATGTGGCACCTAACGCCTCCACAGCTGAGACCAAAGCTGTGTCTTAATTTGCATACTTACGTACTAAAACTAAATATTTTTAGTGCATAAGTGCATCTTAGTTCTTTCAATTTAGCGCGCCATGCACAATAAATTGTCACTAAAACGCCCACAAAACTTAGGAAGGATTGATGGACACTTTCTACCCTAAACGACCGCCATCTCAGTGATGTAGACGTTGTAAACGGAAGTTACGTCATATATATATGTATATATCTGAATATATACATACATATATATACAAATATATATATATATTTACATGTATATATATGCATATACTTACAGGTGCATTTTCAGCCAGCAGTAGGAGGATGACACGTCTTCAGTGCTGATACCAGAGTAAATATCTCCTAATTTTTCGTTTCTCATACTTCTTGATCCAAACTTGCAAATTGTGCTTGCAGCAGGTGTCAGCTGGTTGAAATCATCGTTAAATAGTAGTAGAAGAAGAAGCTGTCGAGTGATTTCCGGTTGCGTAGCGGCAGTGTTTGTTTTGAGACATACTATCTGTCGAGAATTTGCATATTAGTTAGTACGTACACTATCCTGATGCTTACTAACCACCAGTGCACTAAGAAAAGTATGTGATTTGAGACAAAGCACAAGTTTCATTTGATACAACCAAAAAACAGAAACCTTAAATCCTCCTTCGGTTTTCCAAGTATACTTATCTAGATTTTAAATGTCTTATGATTGCATAAGGGGGCAGATATTAAACACTTTACAGGACAAACTAAATAAAAGGTTACGGCAAGGGTGTTTCTAGTGATGGGCTGATGAAGCTTCATGAAACAGTTCACTATTTTTCAAAGCTGATTCAAAATAAAAATAAAACAAAAATATTCAATAGAAAAGCTTTTTGAAGTAATATATTATACAGCAAACAGTGTCATCTAGTGGGCTCGGGAAATAAGGAGACTTTTCTTGGTACTATAAGCTGCAAGCCTCAGGAAAAACTAGTAAAGAAGTGACTCAAGAAAAGATGATTCAGTGCTAATTTATAGGCAATTGCCTTCAAATCATTACAATTAAAAATCCAATTCTATCCAAAGGTCCGATATATGTTAACTTTTCTCTTCGTGGAATGTAAGATTTATGTTGGACCTTAAACCTACAGTATGTTGTTGCCCTGCATTTCACATACCTCATTTGTTTTTATATAGCTGCTAATGCTTGTAATGATCAAATCAGACACGGATTTAATATCCAGTGTCTGTATGAGACAAAGCTACGCACATACATCAACCATAACCTCAGAAAGTATAATTCCCCTACTCATTCAAGACCATAATCAGGTTTTGGCTCAACTCCGTATGTCTCCCGGCTAGTGACATCCATCACCACGGCCACTTCAAGCAACTTAGTGATGAAGAAGCACAAACCTGATATGTGTATTGATTTATACCATTATGAGATTACTGGCAAGCTTCAGTCCAGGCCTGTTGCTTTCACACTCTGTCAGCGCTGTCAGAGAACTCAGCAGTTAACCTTTATAGTCCTGCAAAACATAGACGGCCTTCAGTTCTACGTTTATTTGTATCTTTCTCGTTTGATTGAAATCTACATTTAAAAAAAAGGTCAAAATTGTTGGATAAATTTACAAACATACATTTTGAAACATGCTTATTAAAAGTATTTACAAAAGACAAGAATGGACTTTGTTTTTCGGGAGATTAAATCTTGTTTACCATAATCACGTCCCCCACTCTGCTGTGATTGGCCAAACACCAATGTTTGTGATCACGTCATTAATCCCTAACGCTGGGCGTGATTACAGCTGACTGGAGGAGGAGTGAATTGAAACCTGGGTGTTGTATTTGACAAAGACATGTCTCTAGTTCAACACTGCAAAAACTGACCAGAAACTGTTTCAACTGAGAAAAATCTCTAAATTTAGGAAAATGTTGTCACAAGATGATCTGGAGCTTATAATCCATGTGTTTGTTTCTTCTCGCCTGGACTATTGCAACAGTTTGTTTTCATGTCTTAACAAGAAGGAGCTGTCTCTCGCCTGCAGTTGATACAGAACTCTGCAGCAAAAATTCTGACCTGTTCTAGTAGAAGAACTCACATTTCTCCGATCCTTAAATCTCTTCACTGGCTTCCAGTTTCTTTCAGGATCAACTTTAAAATTCTGGTTCTTATCGTTTCAGATCTATTCATGGTCAGACTTTACATCACTGATCTGATTCAGCCTTACACCCCAGCTCGGGCTCTGAAGTCTGTGGATCAGAATCTACTGATGGTTCCTGAACACGGTTCAGGACCAGAGGAGAGAAATCCTTCCAGACTGTTGCTCCTAAGATTTGGAACTATATTCCTATCTCTTTGCGCTTGATGAATTTACTGACTCCTTCAAGAAACATCTTAAGACACTTTTATTCGTGCAGGTTTTTCCTTGATTCTCTGAGACTCCTGTGTTCGTCTCGATCGTGTCTTGACCTTTTAAGCATTTATTTTATTGAATATCGTTTTGATTGTTTAAGAGATTTGTGACCCTGGTCTGGAAAGGGTTCTACAAATAATAAATTACTTACTTACTTACTATTAATAATCATGGACTCTGCTCTCGTAACCTCTCCTTTGCCCAGATTTCAGACAGGCGATAACTTGAAAAATAACTTCAAAACATGGTCATGATGAGAGACTTTTTCATTAGCGTTTTGGAGAGGAAGACCTTAACATTTGAAACATGTGAGTGAGTAAGGAGAGTTTTTCACATTAGCTGCTCTTTAACAGAAAAATACCCCTCTAATACTCCATGTCAGGGGTGTCCAAACTTTTTTCCAGGCTGGCAACATTTTAACGAAGCAACCACAAGTTGTTGTGTCAGAAAAACGTTTGACAAGTTCAATATTTGCGATTAGAAACTGTTGTGTGGATATATTTTCCCTTTGGAGACCATGGGCCACATACAATCAGTTCAAAGGCCGCAATTGGACCACAGGCCAAACTTTGGACATGCCTGTACTATGTCAATAGGGTATTTTTTTGTTTTCTGAAAAACCAATATATCACTGTTCAACACTCATATTTTTAACAGAGTATCAAACTTCATCCCATTTCCTTGGAGAGCTTCCTATCTAGGGATGAGCCAATGAAGCTTCATGAAACAGTTTTAAAGCTCAGTAGTTGGTGCCTTCAGTTTAAAAATAATTTGAGGCTTCAATAGAATATCTGTTTAAAAATAGATTTTAGGGCATAGAATGCCATCTAGTGGGCTCTGAAAATGATGACAGTTCTTTAATATGAAGCTTCGTCAGACCATTCCCGGTTGTAGAATATTAAAACTCTACCTATTATCTAGACTTTTTTGTGTCACCTTCTGTCTATCTATGTTTTATGCAGGTGTAAACGATAAATCTAAATTAACTTTGTGATACATTTGTGTTCAACACTCTTATTTTTCATGGAAATCACTTCATGTTTCCCATTCGACAGCTAAGGTTCTTTTGAGAAAAAAGAAAAAGGAAATCAATGAATAAAACAACCAAAGTGCATCACAGAATGTGTCATTCGTAAAGAAAAGCACTTAAAAAAACAGTAAAAGCCAGATTTATGTTTTGTTATCAGTAGTTTCAAATTCAATTTAAAAATATGTCAGCTGTTCATATAAATCAATATTATTCTGAAGAAACAAACACCATATGTAACTTACTCTGTCACTTCTGTATTTTTGGAAACTTATTTCATTCTGCATTTAAATGAGAGTGAAATAATGAAGCAATTGAAATCATCTATATGGTAATTACTTCAGCGCAAATGTTTGTCAGCTTGCAAATGGTTTGGCAGCGACGGCAGGTTCGAATGAATCCACAGTCGGCCAAGTTGGTGTCGAGCTCTTCCCTTTGTGTTTAAACAAGAGCAGAAGCCAGTAAATTGGACAGATTTAGGAGTCGGTTTGGCTGCGTTGTCGTGCACCAGAATTATTAGTAGTGTTGAATACCCTTTTTTTTCACTACGGGGTTTGTTATTGATCAAGGCTGGAAGGAACACTCCCGTGGAGGTTTGAGAAAAGTCCGATTTTCAAGTTTAGTTTCACACAAGAATGATAAAATGAAAAATCGAGTAAGTGGGATGAGACAAGGCTAGATATTCCTTTTTTATTCTAGCAGTGGAGATATTCGAGTGCAAGAAAAATATTAAACATACATGCACATTAGATTAAACATTAAGAGCAAATATTTAATTAATAGAATAACAAAAACAAGAAACACAATACATAAAATTATATTAAAATAGACAACTATAATAAAATCAGTTAAGTGCAACACAGTACAGTAGTGAGGGAGAGGAAGGTAAAAACAATATATGTAGAAAATCATAAATTAAAACATATTAGCTTATTGACGTTAGTGGAACAGATGATAACTGCTAAGATGAAAATATTTTTTAAATGACACGTTATTTGGTTTATTTATAGTTATTTAGTTTTACTATGTATGTAAATATCTTAAATACAATAACAAAACAGATAATAAAATGAACACAATAAAAAATAAAATAAAGAAGAACATATTTTAACAACAATAACACTGAGACAAAAAAAATGTGTACAGGAAAAATAGAAATAAAATGTAATGTACAATACAGATGTAAATGACACTACTTGTTTTGAAAAAACCCTTGGTTGCATTAAATGGTTTAAGATCAACAAGTGAGTAGACAAATGGGTCTGACATTAAGATTCTAGAGGGCATTTAGCATCACTCCATTTTCTCACACCTGATAAGTCACTTCACACTTCCCCACATTCCACCACTTTTAGCCGAACAGTGTCTAAATGTAAACTCTTTCCTTTTAAACATACCATCTGAAGGACGTCAGAACCGCTTTTTTAATAGACCTTCAGCTCATTCCATGCCACCGGGAGGTGAGGACATAATGTCGGGTTTCATTTACAGCTGGTCTAAGTCGTGCTCAAGGGCAACTTTCCAGTCGTGGTAGAACAGCACTCGATTGCTGCGGCTGATGCTCAGCTTCAACTATTATTCCATAATGTGAGTGTGAAAACAGCCTATTAGCCAGAGAGGCTGCACTCTGTGTGGCACCTAATGGTCCCTCTGGGCGCATTGAAGAGTCCCAATATATCAGTCCAGCTCCTCCTCAGCCGTCTGTCTTCGTTTTCCAGACCTTATTTCTGCAGCCAGGCCGGCACAATAACGGCGATTTCCAGCTGTAATGATCAACAGAAAGTCGTATTGTATGTCTGAGGGATGTGAAAGGAAACTCTGTCAAGCTTGGAATTGGTATTAAAATTGTCTGCTTGAACTGTTTTGCAGAAACACAAACCCCAGTTATTGACACTTATCTTGTGTTGTCTTCAAACCAGAGATGACAGACAAGTATTTGTCACGGCTGTTTTCTACAGTCTCACTTTGTTGCCACGTTAATCCAAGATATACTCCTTAATCAAAGGAGTAAAAGTAATAGTTTATCCAAAATTTAATTCCACTCATTTTCTACTCACCCTCATGTCAACTAAGGGTTGGGATTATTATTATTATTGTTCATCTGTTTCTTTTAAGGTAGGTAGGTAGGTAGAAATGTATTGATCCCTCAGGAGGTCTCCTTTGAGTGTAGAGATGTTTTTTTCCAATTAGCCACAGCAATACAGCAATTTTTCATTAAAAAAATTTTTAAAAAAAAAATAAGAACATGAACATAGAAAAATAACAAAGACAAAGGATACAAAGACTAACATAGAACAGAACATCATGATACTTTTACTCCACTCCTGCCCCCGAACTCAGAATTGTACAATTTAATAGCCCGAGGAATGAATGAGTCCTTGAGTCTATTTGTTTTGCACCTGGGAAGGAGCATTCGTACACTCATTCTGCTTCTCTGCTCACTGATGACGTGCTGAGAGGATGACTGACATCATCCATGATGGACAGTAGTTTGTCCAGTGATCTATCAATCTGTCCAACCTGTTGACACTCCTCTTGGACACATTCCCAACCCAACACACCACAGTATAGAACAGAACACTGGCCACCACAGACTGGTAGAACATGCAGAGAAGCTTCCCGCAGATGTTAATTGATCGGAGCTTCCTCAGAAAGTACAGTCTAGTCTGAACTTCCTTGTATACATGGTCTGTGTTGCAGGACCAGTCCAATTTACTGTCCAGCCACACGCCGAGGTACTTATAGTTGTCAACTATCTCCACCTCGTCGCCTCTGATGGACACTGGATGTGGCTTTGTTCTGGACCTCCCGAAGTCCAAGACCAGCTCCTTGGTCTTTGAGGTGTTCAGCTGCAGGTGGTTCGTCTCACTCCAGTCCACAAAGTCACTTATAAGACTCCTTTACTCGTCTTCGCTGTTGTCCCTGATGCATCCAACAATGGCAGTGTCGTCAGCATACTTCTGGACAAGACTCAGCTCTGAGTTGTAGCAGAAGTCTGAAGATAGTGAAGAGGAGAGGGGCCAGTACTGTCCCCTGAGGTGCTCCTGTACTGCACACCACAGTGTCAGATGTGATGTCCTTCAGCCTGACATACTGTGGTCGATCAGCAAGATGATCCGTAATCCAGGAGACCAGACAGGGTCCACATGCATCTGTGTCAATTTGTCCTGGAGCAGAGTGGGCTGGATGGTGTTGAAGGCACTAGAAAAGTCCATGGAAAAGCATCCTAACTGAACCGATTCCTTTATCCAGGTGGGAGTAGGTCCGATGCAGGAGATGAAGGATGGCATCTTCTACACCAACTACTGGCCGGTAGGCAACTGCAGGGGGTCTTGTGTGTGCTGGACTTGTGGCCTGAGATGTTTGAGGTGCTCCAGTGTCTTCATCAGCTGCGAAGTCAGTGCCACCGGTCTTCCACAGGGTTGGTACTTTGGTCCAACCTCCTCCTGTAGATGTCCTTTGCCTCCCTCAAGCCTCGCTTCACTGCTGTGCTGACCTCATGGCGTCCCTGTCCCTGCTCCTGAAAACCACTTTCTTCTTGTTAAGAACAACCTCGACAGTGGATTTTAGAGTTATAGACAGAAATGTTTGTTCATTTTAATGTAGCAACCGAAGCTCTGTTGTCTTCGTCTTCATCTACGTCCAAAAAGACACTTAAAAACATCCAAATACCTCCATACTGCTTGTCTGTAATGTCCATCTTGTATTGAATGCCTGTCTTTTTGGATGAAGATGAAGACGAAGACAACTGAACTCCAGTCACTACATTATAACATTCATTTTTGTCTTTAACTCTAAAAAGGAACAGATTACTCTGAAAATAATCCCAACCCTTCGACATGGTCCATTTCAGCAATTTTCTCTTTGAAAGTTTTTCTCATAAAGTGACCCAGAGACAACCCAAGGGATGCCTCAACTAATTTGTTTTTGGACCCAGAGACAACACAAGGGTTAAATGCATATACTAAAGAAGTACATGATAATACATGTTTAAAAAAAATACAAACTGTTGGACGCACTTACTAGTTTCAGAATGTATTACCAAACAATCAGTGGACGAATAGGACCATCATTACGATGTCCCTACAAGCGGTTCTTTTTTCCAGCAGTCAATTTTTAAATATTTTGTTTTTTCTGCCTTCATAGTGACTACTCAGTAAGAAGTATCCATCTAATAGAGTTTCGCTGCTATTTAGAAATAATTTACGTCTAATGGACCATAAAATGCCTGAACTTATGTGTCTGTAACAGACAGAAAAATCATCAGATTCACGAAGATGTTTGGGTTGCTATAAATATTTTATATGTGGTAAAAATCCTTCATATAAGATTTATTTAATCTCTTATAAAAAAGCTTATACAATGTCACTGCAGGATCAAAACGAAAAAGGTTAATTTACTTTGCAGTTGAAGACAATATATTTATGACTTTACCTTATAACTTAACTCAAATAACACAGTGAAACTAGACAAGCCGACTTCTACTGAACCATTGTGTGGAATATGAATCTACTCAAACCCACATTACTAATAGAGATGAAGTTAAATAGGTGGAAAAAGCCATTTTTAAACTAACAATGAAACAGGTGGTATTTATGAGGCATGGAAATGACATCATAATGAAATGATGAACGCTAATGCAGATGCATGATAAGATGCCGTGCTCAGACCAGGTGGCGCTTAATAACGGCAGCTATGGGACATGGACTTTATGGTTATTATCCAGATGTTTGCTCATAATTAGCTCTTCATAACCACTTAATGTTCATAACAAGACTTTGTATGGATCATAAACGTATATCCTTAAAAAAAAAAATTGCATCTATTTGAGCATGTGAGATTGAAGTCTAGTAGTTCTCTTTTTCCTTTTAAATACATCTTTGAACTGTACAAAAACTGAAGTGAGTTCAGATTACAATTACTAAGGGTTGTTTATGAATTCTTCTACTTGAGTAATATGACTATTAACTGACTGAATATATGAATTTTGGATAGAGTTTCAATTTTACGATACACGGTAAGGAATAATATGTATTTTAGGAAGTCTTCCTAAATTACAGCAGCTCGACTGGATTAACGACTGTTCAACGAGTCTTTAAATAAGAATTTACATTTTTGACTTACCTTATTAAGAAGCGTTAATCAAAAGTTTGTAGTTAGTGTTTTAGTTAAAAAGATAAATAATTAACATAATCGACCAACAGGGATGTATAGAAATCATAGCAAGACATTATTTAAAGGTGACTTACTACAGTGTAATGCAATAGAGAAAAGAAAGATAATATAATTCTAATGAAACACCGGATATAGTGAGTGAGTGAGTAAGTAATTATTTGTAAAGCACCTTTCCAGACCAGGGTCACAAAGAGCTTGAACAATTAAAAACAATAAACAGTTAAAATATATATTTAAAAAGATTAAGACAAATTAGACAAACACAATAGTCCCAGAAGAAGCACAAGTAAGAATGTATTAACATGTTTCTTGAGGGAGTCAGTAGACTCATCAAACACAGAGGAAGATTGTCCAAAGCTTAGGAGCAACAGCCTGGAAGGATTTCTCTCCTCTGGTCCTGAAGCGTGTTAAGGAACCATCAGTAGATTCTGATCCACAGACCTGAGAGCCCGAGGTGGGGTGTAAGTCTGGATCAGATCAGTGATTTAAGGAGGAGTCTGACCATGAATAGCTCTGAAAGTAAGAACCAGAATTTTAAATTGATCCTGAAAGAAACTGGCAGCCAATGCAGAGTTTTAAGGATTGGGGAAATGTGAGTTCTTCCACTAGATCCATAAAGTGATGACTTACAGTGCAACAATTTTAGGCAGGTGTGAAAAAATACTGTAAACTTAGAATGCTTTCAAGAAAGGAAGTGTTAATAGTTTATTTTTAATTTAAAAAAAAAGTAAAATGCAGTGAATAAACAAAAGAGACATGTAAATCAAATCAATATCTGGTGTGACCACCCTTTGCCTTCAAACCAGCATCAATTCTTCTAGATACACTTGCACACAGTTTTTGAAGGAATTCTCCTGGAAGGTTGTTCCAAACATCTTGGAGAACTAACCACAGATCTTCTGTAGATGTTTCTC
This sequence comes from Callionymus lyra, assembly GCF_982586985.1. Lineage (NCBI taxonomy): Eukaryota > Metazoa > Chordata > Actinopteri > Syngnathiformes > Callionymidae > Callionymus > Callionymus lyra. The sequence goes on along the minus strand of NC_141828.1, from coordinate 23,607,837 downwards.
AAATCCTTCTGTCTCTTCATGTGATCCCAGACAGACTCCAGGATGTTGAGATCAGGGCTCTGTGGGGGCCACACCATCACTTCCAGGACTACCTCTTCTTCTTTACGCTGAAGATATTTCTTAATGACATTGGCTGTACGCTTGGGGTCGTTGTCCTTCTGCAGAATACATTTTGGGCCAATCGTATGCCTGCCTGATGGTATTGCATGATGGATAAGTATCTGCCTTTATTTCTCAGCATTGAGAAAACCAATAATTCTGACCAAATCTCCAACAACATTTGCAGAAATGCAGCCCAAACTTGCAAGAACCATCAGTCCAGAACACCTGCTGCCATTTTTCTGCACCTCAGTTCCTATGCTTTCATGCTAAGTTGAGTCACTTGACCTTGTTTCCATGTCGGAGGAATGGCTTTTTGGCTGCAACTCTTCAATGAAGACCACTTTTGGCCACACCTCTCCAGACTGTAGATTGGTGTACCTGGGTCCCACTGGTTTCTGCCAGTTCTGAGGTGATCGCACGGCTGGACATCTTCAGATTTCGAAGGGAAATAAGCTTGATGTGTCTTTCATCTGCTGCACTAAGTTTCCTTGGTGACCACTGAGTCTATGATCCTCAACGTTGCCCTTTCTTTGTGATTCTTCAAAAGAGCTTGAAAAGCACATCTTGAAACCCCAGTCTGCTTTGAAATCTTTGTCTGTGAGAAACCTTGCTGATGCAGTAGATCTACCTTGTGTCTTGTTGCTGTGCTCAGTCTTGCCATGTTATATGACCTTTGACATGAAACTGTTCCACAACCTCAGCTTGGTAGCAGAGTTTGTTCCTCACAGTTTTAAGCTCCTAAACATCTGTATCTTTTTCACCTAATGACTGTGTTTCAACCTACTTGTAAAATTAATGATCATTAGCACCTTTTTGGTATCATTGGTTGATCGTACACATCACTAGAATCCTACAAAACCTCTGACTGTGCAAATGTGCCTTTAAAAATTGATGCTGGTTGAAGGCAATGGGTAGTAACAACAAATATTGATTTGATTTAAATTTATCCTTTGTTCACTCACTTTGTATTTTGTAAATTGATAATAATAAACAATTATTATTCATATTTTTGAAAGCATTCTTAGTTTACAGGATTTTTTCCACACCTGCTTCAAACTTTTGCACAGTACTGTATATTTTACAATTTTATAATTATTTTATACCTAAAATAAAAACTGTCTTTTGCTTACCATTGTTCAATTAAATTAAGTAAATGAAATAAATAAAAATGAAAGAACATAAACTAAAAAAATACGAGCTATGCAGATTGTTTATTGGATTGTATTTTATTAAATCACTTTTAAAAGTGAATATATAGCATACCTGTGTTTAAGGTAATCATGTTTCTTTTTATATTCTGAACGTTTCTAACCGACCTGTCAGTTAAAGTGAGTGATGAAATATTCAAAATCTTTGTGCAATAACTTGAATATGTGTAGAATAGAATACATTTGCATGATTAAGTTAAGAATAGAAAGATAAATATGGCTTTAGAACATGGTTTATGAATTGCATGTTTTCTTATTTATCTCACTTAATTGTGAAATTTATTCAAATTTGTTTTTACTCCCTCTAATATCTTAAGTGTTTACCACAGAATGAGTCATTAAGAACAAAACAGTGATGAGACTTCAACAAATGAGGTAGAAATATTAACTGAAAAATCATGTAGGAAAAGAGTTATTCCGAGAGTCGACACATGATCTAATTCTCCGTGACGAGAAAACAAGTGGGAGGAAAATGTCGTCTCCTGACAGCCTAGTTTGTCCTTCAAGGCTGGTGATAACATTTCAGCTGATGGAGTTTGTTGTAAACATTATTTGCACATATCGCCACAGGTGAGATGTCGTCGTCCCACTTCTTTGACTGAATTAACAGCCTGTTTGTGCAGCTGAACATCAGTTCCGTTTGCACTTTATAAACTTCCTCTTCGACTCTTCTGCCCTCCAGCGAGACATCATCGAGTAAACGCTCTGAGAATTTCACATCATTTACTTCACTGAACCACCGTATAATCACACGTTGTGTTAATATTCTATAAGCCATGAACACAACAATTAATTAAATGTTCTCTTTAACAACAATTACGAAAAGTATAATCATTACTAAACTGAGAAAAGTAAAAGATGAGATACATAAACTCCTTGTCATAGTTTTTGATTACTGAATATATATAAAATACTTTAAGACGTTTTTTTTTTAATTTACCAATTTCTTAAGTACAAACATTTTCAAGACATTCAGCCATTCAATGGCTGAATTGAACATTTGCAATGTTAAAACTTTAAGTTGTTTTTATTGAATAATTGAGTTCAAAAATGTTAAAAGGTTGAAATACGTTTTATGTACTTCCAATAATTAAATTTAAAAAAAATCCAATTGACACATATAATTTGTTATTGTAAATTATGAATATATTTTCTACATTTATTTTTGTCATGATTGACTAATTGTTTCTCTGTGTTCTTGAGCTATTATCTGGTGTTACTATTATTCCATAATTTTAATATTAAACTTGAAAGTCTTTCAAGTAAAACATGTTGATGCATTATTATTAATGATTCAATATTTATAAAAAAAATAATGTTTTTCTTTGAATTTAAAACAGAATAAAACTTTTCAAAATAGAAATTACTGAATTAAATCAAATAAGTTAAATTCAACCATTCAATAGTCTGGCACTGATAAACTACCATTAATATTTCCAAATACATTTAAAAAATAAATATAATAATAATATATGATTACTTTTGGCCAACTGCACAACGCTATGTTAAGAATAATAGTACTATTAGATGCAGCTACAGAACTTGGTTTAATTAGTTATTTTAAATTATTTATTAAATGTTCAATAAGAAGGAGAGGGGTATCATAAAATGACCATTGGTCGTGGTTCTCTTTAATTCTTATTTTAATAATTTAATAAGTTGAAGTTCAATAAGCTTATTTGTTAATAAGTCGGGACATTTTTGACAGAGTTAATTTAAACCCTAAACCAGATTTTTCTCTTCCAATATTTTTTCATTTTAGTGGACATAATTCCATATCTTTTCCCACTTTATACTTCAGAAGTTCCCAGTTCAAATCATATTAATGTTTCTTCATCCTTATATTTAGCCCAATACAACAAGAGAAGCCATTATTACAGAATGGATTCCGCTCTCGTAACCTATCGTTCGCCCAGATTTCAGATGGAGGAGAACTTTATAGAGTAATAAGTTCAAAACGTGGTCATGATGAGAGACTTACTGCATCTTGGAGAGGAAGACTTCAACATTTGAAACATGTGAGTCAGGAGAGTTTGGTTTTTAATTTAATTCCCCATTAAAGGTTTTTTATGAATTATACAGTTTAAAGTCATTTTTAAACATTTTTATTCAAACACGTTACAGCCAATCAAGTGGCGTCGTCACATGTAGCTTAGACATTCTTTTGTTGCAAAAATATAATAATGTGAAAGAAAATGGGTCAGATTGTCTTTTTGTATATATGTTTTATATGAGGTACAAATATTCTTAAATCCTCTAGATGTAGTTTTATTTACGCATTAAAATGTACTTTGTGATGTGACCTCATTGATAGGACTAACATTGTACTCATACAGAGTCCTTCCCTCATTGTTTTTTATTTTATTTTTTTAAATGGTGAGTGAGTTTCTTGTGTTGGAAGTATTAGTGATGACTATTCAGTGACATCACTTTCTGACCGATCAGTAGCCGGCAGTAGGGCCAGGTCGGTCAGTGGAAAAGTGTAATGAAAAAATGAAACTGCCTGCTGCTTAAATCACTGAGACAAGGGTGGACTTGAATTCTGATTGTGAGAATAAAGCGGCCGGTGATGCCCCTGTTGAGTCGGAGTCAGGTTGTACCTCTAATCGGTCTTTGCCCAAGGCCTCCAAACCGGTGAAAGCACCCCTGTAGGCTGATGTTCCTAAATGAGTCGACCACGGCAGGAGCAGCAAATCATTAAGACGGAGCAGAGAAGGTCAAGTGCTTCATAAAGATGTGAGACAATTAAAACCCCACTTAGACGATGTAGCACTAAAAAGGTTGCTAGCGCTCTTGCATACACAGGTTGCCCACGCCGACACACACAAAGCCGCGCACCTCGGGAGGCATTCCGACACAGACTGGAGCAGACACGTGCAAACAAAAGCACCGGAGGGAAAAAGAAAACAGACACTAAAGTACATAAACAGACTGAAGCTGCCGGCGAACAATGATTGGGCTGAGACCGACTCCTGTACGCTAAAGACTCGTCTGATGGGCTCGTCTTCATCTCCACTTCACCGGCAGGTGAATCCTTGATGTTTTTTCAGCAGCATTTAAAACACTATTTACTCTTTAATGTTCCCATTGTACTAATTTGCTCTACATCTGTAACGTTTAGCAATAACACATGATGAGCACTCATCACACCGACTCCAACTTCACTTTCATTAAAGCAGGTGTTAAAGCATCCGACACTGGAAAGGATGAAATCAATTTTGGGTTGAGATGAGCTCAGGTTAAATATTTTTGCTTGTACACATATTTTTGTGTATTCTCACCACATCTTGTCTAGGACTCAATCTGTGTATGAACCAAAATAATTTCCTTGTTACTACTGTTAATTTGTAGTTTTAGAATTGATTTTTTTTTTGACTTTTTCATTAACTTTTTTCATTTTTCATTATTATTCATTGAGCGTTTTGAGAAATTAGAAACATTTTTGGTATTTATTTTTTTATTCTATGTCTCACTTTGGTGTTCACTTTACTCGGAAACCAGAAATCAAGTCTCATGCACCTAAATGATGTCCCAAAAATGATACTGACTCTAAATGTTTTAATTTTTTATTAAACAGTTAAGGAATATCCATTATAATTTTGGACAAATTAACTATTTAAGAAGAGATGGTATGACATAGGGTAAATATTTTTACTTTTTTTTTTGTATTTAGAATGCATATAGTTTCTCTCCCTTCACCTCTCGCCCAGCCTAGTGTCAGATTAACAAGGATATCAACCCAAAAGAGAAGCTTATTCAATTGGCTTCTGGTTATTTCATATCTCATCAGCATTCTTCACTAACATTAAGTTTAAAAAATATATGATTTAATTAATCATTTCTTGGGGAATTTACCGTAATTTAAGTTTGGCTCAAGAGTGGAGAATCCCGAGTGGTGCTGTAATGTTATAGAACTGCCTTTTATTGCTTCTGATTGGTTAATATTCTGTCAGGCCTTCCGTGATTGGCTGGATTTACGCAAACTGGAACAATGTTTATTTTGGTGAGTATATAAAGATTTGGTATTAAAGGGGTCAATATAAGCGTGAGAAAAAAAAAATAATTATATATATATATAAGTCCAAAATTTAGTTTTTAAATATTCTATTCAATTTTTCTTAGTTTTATCTCTTTTTTATACGATTGAAATTAAAACCGTTTCTGGTTTTAGGTTTAATTAATTTTATCTGTAGATAAAGTCCATGCGCCTGTCCACGGTTTTTCTTTTAGTCCACGTTATTTCCGCCTCCATGGAGATGTGACGTAGTTTGTGGAGGCTCATTAGTTTGTGCCTCCAACTTTGCCTTTTCACTGCGGTTGTATTTCAGGCAAGCGAAACTAAATAAGACCCTTATAAACTTTATTGGTTAAATGCATCAGCCCGACTGGTGAAAACCAAGGCAAATAAACATACCTGTGAGCATTATATTGCTGACATTCAGAGATACGGCAACCAGTGGGTGTCAATTGCACATATCAACACAGTTTCTGATGGATTTCACTTTGAGAGGCGCTGCCTCACCTGCATCCCTTGACCGAACATCCCCGACAACACTTCCTACACAACACATCCTACAAAAGCTTGAATCCAGCTCATCAAACACGATGACATGTTTTGTTTTAATGCAATGAATAACCATCGGAAGAGCTGCCTAATTGTAATCGTGAGCCACTGCCAACATGTTTCTGTAACAGCATGTACTCTGGAGCCAACCAAACCTCAATGGACAGGAACAATAGGCGTTTGGAACATAAAAAAGCATCAGTGCCAAACATGACATTTTGTTGGCCTAATGTATACAAACATTACAGGTGGATGGCAAAAAGTGAGTGTCATTTTTACGCTACATATTAAACATGAAGAAATCCTTTACGATTATGTTGCAAAACGATATATTCATGAAAAAGTATTCTTATAAACAAGCAATACTGCAACTGAAATGCCACGTGCTTAAGGAAAACCATTTATGTATAATTTGTGGCACTTTTCTCAGGTGGTGATCTGTAACCCCTGCTCATATTGTGACTCTGCTGGTGTGTTCCTCAGGGCTATTTCCTTGGCAATATCCTCTTTTCATCATATGTGTTGTCTCACCTTTAAAAAAAAAAAAACGCGTAGTCTCATGCCATACAAAATTAGACTGACAGTGATGGAATTTTTTGCGAATGAATCAATTAAGCCCCCATATATATACTATTTACTTAACTGATGAAACGTGCATTTGACATTATTCACCCACGAAATTACACTGACAGAAAATCTTAGAATTGACAAAGTTTGCCCCCAATATTATGAGGGTAAATGTTACATTTGACTAAATTTAGCCACCAAATAATACTGAGAAAAATGTACTTTGACAAGTGTATTTGTGTACATCTAATTCTCGTTCAATAGAATTTTATTTTCGGGGGGGGCACATTTTCTTGAGGATGGTTTGGGAATGTTATTGGATAAACCATGCCTGTACCAAGCATGAATAACAAAACAGTTTATACTATAGTTTAATATAATTTTTAAACGTTTGAAAACAAACTGACGAGCGTCCAACGATTTGATTTCTGTGCTCGACACACTCCAGTTAAAGACGAGAAAAAGCCAAAGGCAAACAGTAATAGACAAAACCATTACTGCTCCATTAAACTCCTTTACAGGAAAACTCGTCCGACAGTGACTTTAATTTGACGGCCTTCCCCAGAAGCATGAAATAATGTAGATTAAATCTATGAGCAGGAACATTGTAAGACACCCACAACATAAAACGTATTCTCTCTAGTGCAACAATGGCAGTAGTACCATCTCCTTTTATGACAACATACTAAGAAACAACCATCTGTTTAATATTTTTTTTCTTTATCTAGTTTTTATAGTTTTAGTGAATAAAACTCAAACGGATTTTACTCGACAATATCAATGCTTGTCAAGTTCTTTGTTGTCAAATACTTTCATCACTACCCACATTCAGTTCAGTGAGGTCGAATAGAGAGGAGAAGGCAACAACGAGGTTCACAGATGTGGTGAAACATTTCCAGTGTTGCTGTCACTTGAGTCAACATACAACATAAACTTTAATTATTTAAAAGGTCGATTGAAAGAAAAATAGGTTGACTATGTTTAACCATTAGCTTTTTTATTTAACCTATTGATACTATTTACATACTATTATTTATTCGCCAAAAAGATATAGCATTCCAAAATTTCAACACGTAGTAAAATTGGTAAAAGTAGAAAAATATACAAAAAAAATGGAGAAAAAAAATAACTGTAAAACCAGAAAGAAATCCACAAAACATAAACAACAAAATACATTATAAAGAATTGTAGTATTAAAGATGTGCATGAATTGTTAAAAGTCTTTAAGTCCAGTCTTTACAAGAATTTCACTCGAGGGCCATCAAACCTACTGAAGTCTGAAACACATGATGCTAATTTTTCACTTAACTTTACGCTTAAGAAAGAAAATTCTTTCCTTTCTGAAAAGTTTAAAATCTGATCTTCTAAATGTGTTGGACCAAACCTATAAACCAAGCATCACAAAGAATCCAAGGATTTCAGACTTGAGTTTCAGGATAAAAAATAATTTAGATAAGGCAAGTGGGTTCAAGACCGTTACATAAAATGACTCACAACTGTTTGTCAAAATCTTGTTCAGCTCTTTTTCAGCCCCCTCAACCCAGAGACCTGGACAGAAATGCGTATCTTGGGACGGCGCCTTATTAAAAAACACACAAGCACTCTGGTGGGTAATAGCTTGCCAAAGGCCCGAGACCCATTATGGCGCTCGTTCAACTTTAAAAGCCTTTTGTTTATATTGCAATAAGACCAGGGAGCCTGTTTTATGTAAATACGTGGTTAGATGATGAGTTATCAGTGGCTTCACTGAACATTAGGATAATAATATATTCACTCGAGTCATCAAACATCAACGTCTCGACGAAAACACGTCGTGCTTTGGCTCACGTGTCCTCATGGGGATTTGCACTCCTAATCCGAGCTACAATCATGGAATTAGTTGGCTCACTGCATCGATGAAACTAATCAGTTGCAGTCGCCATTCATTCTTGACTTTTAATGAAAAAACAATTTAATGAAATGTTGCAATTTCACACAAAAACATACATTATCTAAGGAATGGCTGAATCTTTTATAACTATGATTACATAAACAGCAAAAAGAGCTGATACTGGTATTTTTGGATCAAATTTGCACCATCTGGCGACCAAAGGGCTTCATAGTTCTGGTTTATGTAAGTGTAACTGTCTAATTGATTATCAGGATATATAAGCACCTACACTGTTTGGTATTGCAATTATGTTGCCCAGAGTAGCTAACTAGCTAATTTCATTAGATTAGATGTTCAGTATGTATTTAATAGCTGATAACTGTTGTCTCCAGTGGAGTCTACAAGGGTTGGAGTTATTCTGGTCGAATTATATACACTACACTTAAATGCTAAAACGGTGGAAAATTCAAAAGATTATAAGACGGATATAAAGAATGAATTTCATCAGATCAGGAAACTAAATTAGCGTAGCAGAGGGGTGAAGAGGCTTTCTCTTAGGGTGGCATTTGCAACCCTATACCATATAGTAGCAACGTGATCTTGTCTTCACAGACACTCTCACTTAGTAAACCTTTATGTTTGCACAGTGCAACACATTTTTTAAGGCTTTATGAAAGTAGTTTAACTTCCATCACTTTCACTCTCATACTACCTTGTTGCATTTTGTCATAACATAGAGCATTGTGGGATCATTAGCAGGTGATGTACATGTATGTGTGAATGGCTGTCAAAGCGCTTTGTGACCCTGGTCTAGAAAGGCGCTATATAAATAGAGATTATTATTATTATTATTATTCCTCTATGACAGAAACATACATGAAAGAAAACCTGGCCTATTGTCACCTGTATGGTTCCCTTTCCAACTGGCAGTTGGCTAAACCAACAAATAATTTCACAGGGGAAATGTTAAGTTTCTTAAACTATCAACCATGTGGTCGGATGGATCTGGGGCAGTTTTAAATGACCAATGATGCCTCCATTTTAAGGGTTGCACCAAGTTATTTGGATGAGGACAAGGTCAAGGTCAACATTGTTTGTATTGAATGGCCCAACTGAAGATTGAGTTCTACACTAAAGTTGTGTCAAACTCTTGACTGTACTTATGCAATGTCAGTTAAGGGAATGCAGACACTGAAATACTGCAGAACCAAGGTTGACTCAGCGCTTTGTTCGTGTTGGGCGGTGGATGATTGTGTGCAACAATGGTTTTATTAGGTTCTCTGAGGTCCACACACAGTCATTGTATACCTCCCATCTGTGTTGTAACCACAACCGGAAAAATCCAGGGGAGGGCATCAATCCTTTCAATTATTACTTCCTTCAGTCGTTTTCGAGTAAATTAGAAACAGCTTGAGACACAGCATGAACTTTGAGTCCAGCAACATATCCAAGTGAGTTTGGCAGTGTCTTGTTTATACTCACTGATAAAGACCCAACAAGTCTATCAGGTTGGATCTTGTAAGTCAAGTCTAAAATTCCTTTTTTAGATCTCTGCCCAAGTCCAGTACCGAGATTCCTGAACCACAACTTGCCTTGTGACATGAGAGGGAAGTACTACAGCACTAACTGTCAAAAAGTTTGATGGATAACCTCGATGACCCCGCCTCCTATGTCCCTGCCCCCTGGCACTAACCGTCACTCAGGAATGTGGACCTTTTTCGGAAACCTTTGAGAGTTGTAGCCTGTAGAGTTGTAAAGAAAAAAAAAACTTTACTTTTTCGGCTTTAGAACCAGAAAATATGTATCCTCTTAACACAGCCATCTTCGACCAGGTCTCTACTGGAAGTGAAGAACCAAGGAGACCGCCCTTCTTTATCAGAACTTGTAGGTCAAGCCTCTCCGTCAACACTTTTGTGTTTAGAGCATCCTTAAAAAATGACTTTGAGTAAGATAGTGTTTTTATCAGTGTTTCTACATGATCTGTACTTACAGAGTACAACTTTGTGTGTTTCTTTTCAAAGGCTGAACAACAAAATAGAAGTTGTGGTGCGCTCCAAGTTCTAGGATGCATCAACTTTCCAATGTTTCAAAAAAGGGTTTAATACAGACGCTCCACAACTTTTTCCGACTTTCTTATTCACACAGACTAAACAGAACCCTTGGAATCTTTTTTTCTATTTTAAAACATTCTGTCCAACTTGTCAATGACACTTGGTTTCCAAACCTCCATGAAACTTTGTCAAATTCATCATTCACACATTAATCCCTCGCTTCGGAGCCGACAGTCAGGTTAGACTGGGTGCGCAACTCCCTAAATTCTTATCTTGCACCTGAACTGGAGGGAAACTACTTCCAGTCATCATTAAGTTTTGATTAATTTTTGGTCGTCATTTTCCCATCAGCACACATCTTTTAGACATTTTAACCCTCTAAAACTATCATCCAAATTCAGAGCAGAATATTTGACAAAGACACTTTTTACTTTCAAAGAGTTCACTATCAACCGAAACCATTGATGATATAGATGTGAAAGATCTGAGGGATGAGATGTGTCAGATTCTCAACCACTCCATGATATGGATCATTCTCAAGCCATCTGCGCTTAGACACCACCACCTTGGCTACGTTAATGTGCCATGCTGTTGCTGACTGGACGACCAGTAAAACTCTAAACGTGCTGAAGATTGTTCTATTTCATCTACTCAGCGAGGTTTTCCACAAACTCACCAAAGAAATGTTTTTTGGATGTGAGGTTGATCATCCCAGTCAAATACGGTACAGCTGTCTCGCTGAGGAGCAGGAGCGCTTTTACGGAATCCACTTTGAAAAACTGATGTCCAGACTCTGCAACCCGAACTTTGTTCCTATTGTACGCCACTACATGACTGCACACCACATTGTGCTGGACGAGCTGAGAATCAAAACCATGTCGGAGACTGTTCAGCTAGAAATGAGAGGTGAAAAATTGATGGGCGAGAAACTCGCAGACTTTCCAAACCTCTGCAACGACATTGTGGTCCTGGAAGCAGAACTGAAATCCGCCTGTAAGATCTGGAAGAGGTGTCGGCGTTAAGCTGAAATCTGAAAAAGCCTGAAGATGATGGATGTCCATGCAACGATTTGATATGTTTTTGTTTTTTTTACTTATTTCACATTACTTTATAAACTCTGTAGATTCACAATGACCCTTCTGCATTAGTATCATGTACCCTATAATTTGACTCTGTTTTGTTATGAAAAATAAAGCATCACAACTTAATTTCTCTCATTCATTTATCCACTATCATGTCGGGGAAACATCTTAAAAAGAGTGTTCTACAATCCTCGTCATCCTGGAAGCTACGGGGGTGTAGAGTGACTGCAACAAGGAGTGCAATCTGGGATGGGAAAAACGGTCAAAAGAAAAAAGAGGTCAACTATCCAAGAAACAGGGTTTTTGTCCCAAAACCTCTCTACCAATTCCAAGCAGATTTTTGCGACATGCAAGCTTTATTCGAATATAATGACGGTTACAATTATTTATTGACCGTCATGGATGTTTTTTCCAAAAAGGCCTATATTCGTGTTTTAAAACGCAGGTCGGCTGCTGAAACCGTAAAAGCCTTTGCTTCTGTACTAAAACAAAGTTAAATTCCTGTTAAACTACAGACGGATGATGGCAAATAATTTAAAATCAACAAATCCCTTGTCAATTCACGTGTAAGTAAGTAAGTAATTTATATTTGTAGCACTTTTCCAAACCAGCGTCAAAAAGCGCTTAAACAATTAAAACAATACCTAATAAAAAATATTCTTAAAAGATCTAGACAACACCAAGACCAACACAGGAGTCTCAGAGAATCAAGGTAAGGCCTGCACGAACAAAAATGTCTTAAGATGTTTCTTGAAGGAGTCAGTAGACTCCATCAAACACAGAGGGAGAGAAAGATCATTCCAAAGCTTAGGAGCAACAGCCTGGAAGGATTTCTCTCCTTTGGTCCTGAACCGTGTGCGAGGAACCATCAGTAGATTCTGATCCACAGACCTCAGAGCCCGAGCTGGCGTGTTATGCTGGATCAGATCAGTGATATAAGGTGGAGCTTGACCATGAATAGTTCTGAAAGTAAGAACCATAATTTTAAAAGTGATTCTGAAAGTAACTGGCAGCCAGTGAAGAAGGATCGGAGAAATGTGAGTTCTTCTACTAGAGCAGGTCAGAGTTCTGAATCAACTGCAGGCGAGACAGCTCCTTGTTGTTAAGACTTGAAAACAAACTGTTGCAATAGTCCAGATGAGAAGATACAAACACATGGATTACAAGCTCCAGATCATGTTGTGACAATATTTTCCTAAGTTTAGAGATTGTTGCTCTGATGGATCTTACAGACGGGAGTTCTTCCGTTCCGTATGCATCTCGATCACTCTCGATTTTGCATTTAACAGCCGTTAAACCAATCTGGCGCAAACAGCAGATTTTGTGTTTCCTCGCCGCTCTGTGTTGAGCTTGTAATGCGCGCTGCAAGAAATATAAATAAAATATACTCGATGTTGATTTAAAAATATACTATATTTTAATCCGGGTTACACTAACAATTGTTGTTCCTGATGGGAGAAATCTCATAAAATAGTTGTTCTAGGATGAGAAACTATGTTTTTGATATTTATTTATTTGAACCACGTAAAGCCAAACACAATGGGGGAAAAAATAATGGTATACAAAACTTTTTACCAAGTTTTCACACTTTCTCTTCATTTCAGCACAATGAGCTTTTAAAGATGACCAGGGGCTGATTTTGAGTAAAGCTAAACTCTTGAATCCTGGAAACTTCTATCATGTAAGTTGTTTCTCTTTTCATGGATCACCTTCATTTAGAAACAGTAGTTACAAGGACAGGGGACGTTTAAAAAAAAAAAAAGAAAAATCGGTTTTTGACACACAAGTAAAGTTTAAAGTATATTGCTTTTGCAAGGCTTCTGTAAATTTACCTTAGGTCAACAAATTGATAGTTTTCTTTATTTCTGACCTTCAAAATAATGAATCACCAGTAACTTTTATATTTTCTGTGAATTTTAAACTAATATCTATCTTAAACATTGATAGAATTCATTTTGAATGACTAAACAATGTGAACACTTACAATTCCAAAAAAACAGTTGCAATCCTAGCCATGATAATCATTTTAAATGTTTCATTGTGTCGAGAAAACCATTACAAGTTACAGAGTTCTTGTCATGTACATTATTTTATACATAAACAAGAAAAAAAAAATCTACTTGTAAAAGTTTAGAATGTTTATTGAGAACTTTTTTTAACCTGTTGTTGTGTTTCTCTTTAGTCCTTCATCATTATGATAAAAACAAGGTTCTATTGATCATAAAAGGATCCTTGAATGAGTTCAACGTCCAAATCTTTTAGCTTGTAGACAGGAAGTTTGCCTGGAAGGCATTCAGCAACAGTTAACACTTGTCTTTGGTCACCTCCATCGCTGTCATTTTAATACTTTTGTGATTGCTATGGTTATACCTTTTAACCAGATCTTGAACGTATAGTGTTATAAGCTATAAAGTACCTCCAGATTCTACCTTTTAATCTTTCAATCACAGAGGCTTTAACTTCGCTGGCTGTGAGAAAATGATTGATTCATTGTTTTGACATTAATCCTTTAAAATTCTTGTTGAAAAATGATTCCCCGTCATCCGTCTGTAGTTTAACAGGAATTTGTTTTAGAACAGAAGCAATTTCAGCGACCGACTTTTGTTTAAAAACAAGAATATAGGCCTTTTTGTAGAAAACATCCATGACTGTCAATAAATGTAACCGTCATTATATTCGGATAAAGCTTGCATGTCGCACAAATCTGCTTGGAATTGGAAGAGAGGTTCTACGTCATTGGTGCTCCGCCCTCCAACGGCTTCGCTATTGGTTTACCCCGAGGCACCGCCTCGTCTCTGAGAAAGCTTAATGAACTCGCCACCCAGCAGGGGGCAGTCCACTTCCTATAAAGGCGGGAAGCACCCGCCGCACTTTCTCCATTTTCAACTCAGCGAGAAAGCTCCTGGATACAGCATGGCGGACGTGAGCATGAACGTGGACGTAGATGTGTCTTTGTGCCTAACGTGTGACACACCCCTGGGGAGGGGGGACACACACGCTCTCTGCTTCGTCTGCCTAGGCCCAGATCACGCGTTTGCGGATTGTGGGGCCTGCCGTATGCTTCCCGAGGAGGTCCGCAGGAGACGGGGAGCATACGAGGCCCGTCGGCGCACGGCGCGTCCTCCAGCCAGGTCGTGGGCCGACTACCATGAGGAGGACGACCGGCGGTGTTATGAGGCGGATCCAAGCACCCTGTTCGGTTCCGAGCCGGGGGACGTCGAAGCGGTCGGGGGAGCCGGGCCGGTTCCTCGCTACCCGCTTGACGTCCTGCCGCGCATATTCACCGCCGCGGCGAACCGCATGGAGGTCGAGCTCCCCCCCGCGCCACCACCGTTTACATGCGGAGTGAAGGTCGGGCGGAACGAAGCGCGCAGGCCTACGGTTCCGGGGGTTATCTGTCCTAAGCTGGACGAGATCTGGGGCTACGCGCGGCGAGGGTCTGCCTCTCCCATGGCTTCAGGGCCTCCCGTAGGATCCTACGGACCCTATTGCCGTGTGGACGGGATGGACTGGCGGCGCGGTGTCCCGGAGCCCTCGGATACGGTACGTGCCGCCCTCGACCCGGGAGCTCGACTGTGGCCAGGCCGCCCTGTAGCTCTGCCTAGAGCTGAAGACAGGTTGACGGCAATGTTGTTTAACAGATCCTACAGGGGGGGGACGCAGGTGGTCTCCCTCGCAAACAACATGGCTGTCCTGTGCAGTGCGCTCGACAGGCTCACCGTGGACCGAGACAACCTTGGACCATCGGAGTTGGAGGAAGTCAAGGACTCGGTGGCTGCGCTCCTCCGGATGTCGCAGGCGTACGCGATCCTGGGAGGGGGACTACGCGACGCTGGACAGCTGGGCCACCGGCACCTGTGGCTAGACCTGGCCACAGCGCTGCCGGAGAGAGACCGGAGGCTCCTCCTGGACGGACCGATAACGGAGGACTCCCTGTTCGGTCCGGAGCTCCGGAACGTCGTGGCCCGGCAGGAGGCAGCGCAGCAGGAGTCAGCGCAGCTCCGCCATCACCTGCATGGACGTGAGGACGAGGCGCGACGGGGGTCCGGCGCTCGGAGACGGAGAGCCCGTTCGTCGGCCCCATCAGCTGGTGCGGGGGGAAAGCGTCACCAGAGCCAGCCGCCCCAGCAGCAACGGCAACAGCCGCGGCGGGAGACGCGTGACGCTTTCCGCAGCGGAGCCAGCGGAGACTGAGGGACCCCGCCTGTGAGTGTGACGTATTCACAGGCGTCATTAGAAACTTTCGCCGCTAATGCTAAGCTAACATGCCGCCGTTCATAGACGGCGTGATTTTCCTCTCATAACACAGTCCGAAGGAGGTTTTAAACCCCTTCGCCCGGGTCATACCGAGACTGCAATAACGGAGTCTGTCCACACGAATGAGGGGCAGACTCCAACCACATGTGTTTTGTTTACAGACGAGCAGAGGTCCGCGAGACCGGCTGAGTCAGCTGTGTTTACTTTCGCGTCGACCAGCGCTGGTGCCCGACAGAGCGTGACAGCTGATGAGGTGAGTGGAACTAGTCCGGACATGTCTATGTTGACCGGAGGTTGTTCCTTCCCCCACAGCGCTGTCAACAAGCACTGGCACCGTGGAGGACGTCACGTTTGGCGGCGGAGAAACGCCATGGAACTGACGCAACCTGGTGTTTTTACGCGCGAGTTTTCTCGCCGTCCTGAGACCAGGCGAGGGCGAGGAACTTCCGTCCCGTCGATCAACTGGAGAGGTGCGTGGCGGTCGGATCTCACGAGTGACGAACAGGTCGGGACCGCCAGCGGGGCTGGAGAATGTACGGGACCGGGTGAGTGATGCGGTGCCGACGCGCGCGACCTAACTCACTTCAGCTCCGGGTTAATTCTCCAGCACATTCCTCCACATCGCGGGTTTTGTCAGCTCCGGTGACACTAAGAAGTGCTCAGGGAGTTGGGAAGACTTCCGGGGGGGGAAGGGAACACGCACGACGCGCATCTGAGGTGTCTCACGCGCACTTGCGCGCTTCTCCCACAGAGCTGGTTTTTATGTATGAGAGTGGGGGTTCTAGTGAATCCAACTCGAGTACATGCTCTGTGGATTCAAGAGATAGAGACGCGGCTTGTGTGATGCCCTTTCGTCTACGGCCAGTAGTCCTCCGCCCTTGGGGCCCGCCCCCCAAGGGCGGAGGACTACCAAAGGTTCGCCAGGGCTGCGGTTCTGACAGAACATTATTCGGCTTGGAGTCGCCTGGTTTTACTTCTAAGACCCACTTGGCTGGGGGGAGTAATCAGGCGGGGCTATGCGCTACAATTTGCCCGTCAACCCCCGCGTTTTTCAGGGATTCTCTGGACGCGTATGGCGGAGCAGGAGAAATTATCCTGTTTGAGAAACGAGGTGTCTACTCTGCTGCAGAAGGAGGTCGTAGAACTGGTCCCTGCAGCAGAGATGATGACAGGGTTTTACTCCCGGTACTTCCTCGTGGCGAAAAAAAGACCGGGAGTTGGAGGCCCATTCTGAACCTCAGCTATTGGAACAAGTTCATAGCTACCCGCCCGTTTCGCATGTTGACGGTCAAGAAACTGCTTTCAGGTGTAAGTCCAGGAGATTGGATGACATCTATCGACCTGACCGACGCGTACTTTCACATACCGATAGTCAAGAGACATCGAAAGTACTTGCGTTTCGCCCTCGAGGGTCGGGTGTTTCAATACACTCGACTCCTGTTCGGCTACTCTCTGGCACCCAGGACCTTCACCAAGTGTGTGGAAGCGGCAGTGGAGCCATTGAGAGTGAGTGGGGTAAGGATCTTGACCTATCTGGACGACTGGTTGATCCTTGCCAGGTCAGAGGCAGAAAGTTACGCTCACACACAGAAGGTGTTGAGCCATATTGCCACCCTGGGGTTCACAGTGAACCTCAGCAAGAGCGCTCTGACTCCAGTTCAACAGTTAGTTTACCTGGGGGTACTGTTGAACTCGGAGGAAGGATACGCGCGCCTCCCGGACGTGCGTATCCAGCCCATTCTCCGACTGACAACACAGTTGCTGGAAGCTCGGTGTCACGTGACAACAGCAGGCACTGTTATGTCCCTCCTGGGGCTCATGGCGGCAGCCCACACGGTTGTTCGGCTGGGCTTGCTGCACATGAGGGAGCTTCAGAGATGGTTTGGTCGTCTCAAGTTAGACCTCAAGCGGGAAAGAGGTCGGAAAGTGCGCCTTCCCGCTCGGGTTTTGCAGGACATCCAGTTTTGGAACTCTCACGCCAACCTCAGGCGGAGAGTTCCATTGGGTTGCGTCCTTCGTTACACTCAAGTGTTTACAGACGCTTCTCTGACAGGTTGGGGAGGCACCTCGGGTCAGGCCTATGCCAGTGGGGTCTGGAGCAGTCCGATGCTCAGACACATAAACTGGCTAGAGCTGAAGGCGATTCACAATGTCCTGCTTCACCTCTCTCCCCAACTGTCACGGTCCAACGTCCTAGTACTATCAGACAGCTCCACCGCCGTGGCGTACGTAAATCGCCAAGGTGGAGTCAGATCCCCAGCCCTTCTGAGTGTGGCAAAGAAGATTTGGCTGTGGGCGGACTGTCACCTGCTTTCGCTCAGAGCCCAGCACGTACCGGGCGAGCTGAATGCAGTAGCGGACAGACTGTCGAGGGGGGCCGTCCAGGACGAATGGGGTCTGTCCGAGGCAGTGGCAAGCGAGATCTGGTCTCGATTCGGTCACCCGGTTGCAGACCTCTTTGCCAGCAAGGAGAACTTCAAATGCCCTCTTTGGTTCTCCCTCAGGGCTTCGGATTGCCCCCCACTAGGCGTGGATGCTTTAGCCCATTCGAGGTGGCCGGTCGGTCTGCTGTTCGCCTTCCCTCCTCCGCGGCTCCTTCTCCCCTTGATTCGGAGGACGAGGCGGGGGGGGGCTGAGGTTAATTCTAGTAGCACCAGACTCCCCGGGGGCGCTCTGGTTCCCAGAGCTGGTGCGCATGGCGGTCGGGGCCCCGTGGGCCATCCCTTGGGGCCCCGCTGCCCTGTGTCAGGCGGGGGGGACTCTGACAGCGCCCCCGGTGCTGGGCCGGCCTCTCAAGGTGTGGCTCCTGCACGGGACGAGCTGATCGGGACTTTGGACCCGGACGTTCTCCACACGCTGGAGAACGCCCGGGCCCTGTCAACACGCAGGCTTTATGCCTCAAAGTGGGGGATTTTCTCCCGCTGGTGTTCAGACAGGTCCTTGGACCCCAGCTCTTGTTTGGTCTCCGCTATCCTGTCTTTCCTGCAACATTTGCTGGATAACGGACGGACTGTGGCGACACTGAGAGTGTTCGCATCAGCCATAGCGACGAGGCATGTCGGTTTTGAGGGTGCTTCGGTTCGCGCCCACCCCTTGGTGGAGCGTTTCCTGCGGGATGCCTGCAGGCTTCGACCTCCTGCAAGGCCTTCCAGCCCTCAGTGGGATCTCCAGTTGGTACTGGACTCTCTCACAGGCCCGACCTTCGAGCCTCTTGACCAAGTCCCACTGGATATCTTGTCTTTCAAGGTATCGCTCCTTCTGGCACTAACAACCACGAAGAGAGCAAGTGAGCTTTGTGCCCTCTCCATTAGCCCTGAGTGTCTTTCCTTTGGCGTCGAGGAGTCTTCGGTGTCTTTGCGTCCTAACCCAGCGTTCCGCCCGAAGATTCTGAGTTCCTTGTTCCGGGCGACGACCTTCACGCTGCGGGCCTTTCACCCGCCGCCCCACTCGGACCCGGGTCAGGAACGTCTCCACCTGTTGTGTCCAGTGAGGGCGTTGGCCTGTTACTTGCGGCGGGTGGCTGAGTTTAGGCGCTCTGATGCCCTCTTTGTCTGCCACGGTAGATGCCGGCGGGGAGAGATCGGCCATTATCCGGGCCTACCGAGCAGCGGGTGGATCCGCTCCTAGCGGTCTGAGGGCACATTCCACCCGTGGCGTGGCAGCCTCAGTGGCTCTTTTGCGGGGTGTGGCAGCAGAGGATATCTGCTCAGCTGCCTCTTGGGCGTCCACGTCTACCTTCGCTAAGGCCTATCTCCTCGACGTAACGGCGGGATCAGTAGCTCATACTGTTTTGAGCGCTGCTGTGCCCCCCTCAGGGCCCACGGCTCAAGTGGTTTTGGACCCTGGGCCGGCGGGGCCCTAGCGATGCTGCTCCAGGAGCGGCGTCCAGCTGGGGGTACATTTATCCCGTCAGGCTTCGCCTTTTGGGTTAACCAATAGCGAAGCCTTTGGAGGGCGGAGCACCAATGACGTAGAACCCCTGAGTTATCTATCATAACCTCAGGTTCTACGAGTTGGTGCGAAGCCCTCCAACCTCGTCGCCCAGCGGCCGCCCTTCTCGCTGAGTTTTCAGTTGGAGAAAGTGCGGCGGGTGCTTCCCGCCTTTATAGGAAGTGGACTGCCCCCTGCTGGGTGGCGAGTTCATTAAGCTTTCTCAGAGACGAGGCGGTGCCTCGGGGTAAACCAATAGCGAAGCCGTTGGCGGGCTTCGCACCAACTCGTAGAACCTGAGGTTATGATAGATAACTCAGGGGTTTTTCACTGTGTTTGAAGGAGAAAAGACGTCAGTGTCATGAGTCGAACACGGCAGGAGACCCAGATGCGGAAGTGAGAAATAATCCTGGGAGGAATAGTTCAAAATCAAAGTCTTTTAATAATCCATACGTTCGGAACGGACCGGAACAAAAACAGAACAGGCGCTCGGGACGGAGGCAGGACGCGGCTGGAGATCGGGGTCTCAGAACAGCAACTAAAAAACAAAGGGGAAAAAGACTCACGTGAGTAACTTAAATCGCTGACAACGTCAGGGGTCTTCAAAAGACAGTTCATACGAATGCGAGCGCGGAGTGAGATCGAAGATGCCAACCTGGTCAGGAAACTCAATACTCTGGCGAGTTCTTCCGGGTAGAGATGCTCCTTATCTGTGGGAAGAACCTGCCATTCAATCATCCCCAGCCGCGCACCTGCCAGTGTCTGTCAAAACAAAACAGAGGACACTTACCAAAACGGAAACACAACTTCAAAATAAAACAGGAAGGAACATAAACATGACAGTCAGGTAGAAGTTGAGACTGTTAACTTCCGCTTCAAACAAACTTAAAATATAGACTTATTTAAGTTTTTTTTCAGAACAATTCTTAATGTCAAGGCTTCAATTCAAGAGGGACGTTACAGACGAGCACTATGGAGGTATTTGGATGTTTTTAAGTGTCTTTTTTTTTACGAAGACAACTGAGCTCCAGTCGCTAAAATGAACAAACATTTTTGGGGAAGAGTCGACATGAGGGTTAGAGAGTTAAAGTAAACTATTACTACACAGTTATAGGATCTTGATAGACCAACATACGAAGATGGCACACATTTACTTGAGAGGAAATGGTATTTACAAACTATACTATCGCCCACAAGAGTTCTATACTCGGTGCCTTTGAGAACAAAAGGCTTCGCCCTCATCTCTCTGTATTACATCCCTCATTCGTCAAAGAAAGAAAAAAGAGAAACAACGATCCCTAAAAGGTGCAATTCATCTTGCTCTGTCGTATCTGTTTGTCTTTGCCGTCCCCTCTGATTATCTGACCAAATATCTTTGTACAGAGTCTTACACAAATAAAAAATGGGATTTTATTACCTTCATCGACTTCAGTGAATGGCACATTTAAAAGCAGCCAATAAATTATTTTAGCTTGAATAGTTATGAACTTGCGAAGTCTTTAGAGCGAAGCACTTAATTTTTCCCACTCGGCCAGAATATGACATTAATGGAAAAGTGAAAGTGCACTTCAATCATTTGATGAATGATTCTGAATTGGAGTGAGACTGATTGGTTGTATAGAATTATTGTATTTTTTAGTCAACTTCAAATAAACCTTATTTGAATAAAAAAAATAATAAAGAAATGACATTGGAAATAAGTCTATATCATATTTAATTGTTCTGTTCAGTGAATTACAAACATATATCTTCATTATTTGAGGCCATACATTTAACATATATGCCCTAAACGAAGGAAGGGTTTTTAAACGAAAACGTTATTCTACGTCACACGTATCTTTATTCTGTCATCGAAGCTATGCAGTCGCCTCTGACTCGTGAATAGAAACAATTAAATAACGAATGCAATAAATAAGAAAATAGCAATTCTACCTTGCTGTGCACCTGAAAAGCCTCTGCTTGTGGATTTGTTTTTGTATTACTTACAATGTGTCAACATATCGTAAACTTTCAAGAAAGGAACAAAGCGTGTCTGCAGTAATTGAAAGCAAAGATTACGGAAACAAAACTGGAAAACATTTTACAGTTTATTAATCAACACAAAAAGAAACCGAACAAAACAAGATCAAATATGTTAAAAACTGACGACAATCTCAAAGTGAAAATAAATAAAACCACGGTAAAACAATAACATGTATAAAGAATAATTAATAGTAAAGAGAACGTAGGACAGAAATTAGTCTTTAATGGACACAATCAAACTCACACTTCAAGAATATACCAGAAAACCTCAACACAAAAAATTTAAAAAAATTAATAAAAAACAAGAAAATCAAAGATGATCTTACACCACGGACTGGAACAAGAATCATTAAAAAGCAGCTCATTAAATATTGGTTCCAGTCGAGCAGGGTTAATTTTTTAAGGAAACTAAACAGAGAATGGTAAACAAAGATGAAGTTTTTTTGCAGACAAAATTGTTTCCTACTTAAGAGGTTAATATAATTTTGAATGGAATCCAGAAAAATAGGAATTGTGCAGGACAAAAACCTTTTTTAATCCCATAATGCTTTGTTGTCACTGTGTTTTTTTTAAAGCATCATTATTATTCAATCTTATTTAAAAAACCCTAAACTCCGTAAACAACTCAGAAAAATTGAATGAGTTGACTCATATAATATTTCCTGGACAGACCATCTGCCCTTCTAGTTAACAAGCTGTCGTAATGGAGATATCAGTAATTTCTCAACCACACATGTTCTCCAGAAGGTGTGTTTAGCAGTTATCAGGTGACAACCAACAAGTTGCTCTTCCCCACCGCCTGGGGCTCAGCTGTTCCTTCACTCTTGTAGCTATTTCTCTGCTTTCACGCCGTCAGAAGTGACAGTGGAGGAGAGCAGAGATGACAAACAAGGTCATGGGCTGAGCTCCAGCCTTTTACTTTCTGAGTGCAGCGTTTGAGCCCGCCGAGGAGCTCGAGTGCCTGGAGGAAGATGAACAGATTCGTGTGGTTTGTGTGTCCGGTTTGCACAGAAGCAGTCTGGGGTGAGAGTTGACTCACCATGGAAAACATCAGCACCTCCCACAACACGCGCGACTCTTCCAACACTCAGCCTTCAATCTGCCAATCTGTCCTGTATTGCTAAGCAGTGCCCTTTTTTCGAATTAATTGGAACTCTTGTATTCAGGGCAGGTTCAAAAAGAGGAAATGACAAAAGATTGACCTGCCATAACTTACCCTGCTGTCATTTCATTGTCAACATGTCTGCTGACACTGAACCTGTTGACTAGCTTTTCTTCATTTTGAAGACTCGCACCATCTGAAACTTTTATTGCCAGTGTTGTAGCACAACACAGAATAAAATAATAGAATATGACACCAATAGTTTTATTCTAGAAAGAAAGTTACAAAGTACTTAGAGAGAAGCTTCCAGGAAGATTAAAAACTCGCACAACTTTAGCCTTTCTCTCTTTTCTAATAAATATATGCGTGGACAACAATGAAACTGTTTTAAAATTGGGTAAGTTGCTTTAAGATTCTTAATACCCTGCCTAGCTATTTCTGTTACTTGAATAAATTCCATAAGTTAATAATAGAAACACAATAGAGCATGTGTCAAAGCCTGGGCACCAAATCCGTTGGTTGGCTCAAGACCAAAGTAGATAAATCCTTATGTTGATGACGCAAATATTAACAAAAGGAACACAGATTATGGATCTCACAATTATACAGAGACTTCCAATAAGAGAAAATGTTCAATAACTTTTATATACTATATCACACATACTGTCAGAAACAGTTTGGTTAAAATACATTTTGTGTGGCGTGCAACCATGACTGATTTTGAGTAATTGAGTTTGACACCACTGCAATAGAACAATTAAAAAACATTATTTTTGTTATTGGCTTGGATAAATCTAACACAAAATAAAAAAATAAATAATAATAATAATTTAATAGATTTTTACTTTTAATCTTTCCAATTTTGGTTTGTATTACTGTATTACTCAACAAGGCAAAATTCTTTCTCTGCAAGAGAAAATGCAAGACCAGAGGATAAAAAAATAAACGGTGCAAAAAAGGAAATGTCACCATCATGCACCGGGGAAATAAATCAAGCGAAGATTTCAAAGAGTTTCTGGATGAATCGCAATCAAACTGTCCCTTCATTTTGGTAGCAGCAAGGATGTGTTGAATGAAGAGTACAGTACTATGCCAATAAAAATTGTGAATCGAGTATACTTCCATGTTTCAATGTCATCCTCAAGGAAGGCAATGATATTTATGTTGTCATTTTGGTAATCTTGCTATGATCCACTAAAAACTAAGAGTTAGTCGAACCCATCAGATGAAGTAAATGGGAAGGATATCATAAAATATAGACTTGTTTGTGTTTTTTTTTTTTTAAACAAGTTTCTCTTGCTAAGGCTTGAATACAAGATAAACGTTACAGACAAGCATTACAGAGGTATTTGGATGGTTTTAAATGTCTATTTGGACGAAGATGAAGACAACTGAGCTCCGGTCGCTACATTAAAATGAACAAGGTTTTTGCTTATAACTCTAAAAAAGAACAGATTTCTATGAAAATAATCCCAACCCTTAGTCGACAAAAGGGTCAGAAAATCTGTGAAGGTTAGATTTTTCATCACTTGAAGATGCACCTTTTCAACTGTCATGCTATCAATTATTTAGTAATATTTAAAACATTCCAAAAAACATATTTTAACTCACAAAATTTTTGTGGTATGTTGATGGTTCTTTTCCTTCCTTTTGAGTATTGCTTTTCAGACGACATAATGTGGCATTTGGTTCATGTCTGCTAGTTGTTTCTGCAGACAGAAAGGGAGAACACAATTATTCAGTGCCCTCTAAGTTTCACCAACATGCAAATATTTTTCCAAAGGACAAAAAAAGAAAAATGGAGATTCACAGAACTCTGTCTGTGTTTTGATGAATTTAAGGTCACCTGCACATCAAGGAAGTGAATTGGCAGTTCAGTTCGTCCTAAACTCTCGCCACAGGAAATCCCCAAATGTCACGCTGAGTTTGAGAGAAAATTTCTCGGGAACTATGTAAATATGGTCTTCTGAAGTGCTTGGCTCAGAGGTATATCTTTGGAAAAGGAAACCTAAAGTGGAATAAAGAACAATATCTCTCATGTGCAGACGAGTCAAGGCGATCAATCAACAGCGTAAGGAAAACATCGGAAACACAAAGTGAGTTGTTGACAACATCTATTTACTTCACTTCCACAAGCAGACGTTTGGAAGGATTCAATTACTGTTTGTTACAACGCAGGCTGACATTCCATCTTTTTTTTTTGGTGCAGGCCGGAACAATGGATGTCATATTTCAACTCTATTACACACGGGAGATTGGTTTCAATTATCTCAGCAAGAAACAATATCAGTGAGAAAAAAAGCTGGTTAAGTCATATTACTTACAGAAATCTGCCTTCTAAATGTGGAAACTATTTAAGGGGGAAAAAACAAAAACAACCAAGTTTGAAAACAAGACAATCTGAAAGTGAGAATAAATAAAACCAGAGAAAAACAATAACATCTATAAAGAATAATCAAAAGTAACAACAGTAAAAACAAGGTATGACAGAAATTAGTCTTTAATGGACACAATCAAACTCACGCTTGCAGAATAAACCAGAAAACCTCAACACAAGAAAAAAATAAAAAATAAAAATAGAAAATCAAAGATGATCTTACACCACGGACTGGAAGAGGAAGCATTAACTAGCAGCTGATTAAAGATTTGTTCCAGTCGAGCAGGGTTCATTTTTTTAAATTAAACTAAACATAGAAAGTTAATTATTTGAAAATACTGTTAAACATAAGTTTAACAAAATTATTTAAACAAAAATATCTTTGAAGAATTATTAAAAACCTATGAAGATGTTTTAATACCTGTTTGTTATAAACATGCTTCAATAAATCCATATTCAATTCAATTTTATTTAAAGTGTCTTATCATAACAAAGTTATCTCAAGACACTTTACAGTTTAAGTAAGACTATAGTGGAGAAAGAAAAAACTGATCCAGCAACTCAACAATGAGTAAATCACAGAGTTGCAGTAGTGACAAAAAGCTTCCTTTTAGTAGGCATAAACCCTCGAGCAGAACCAGACTCAGTGTTGACAGCCTCCTGCAGCGACCAGCTGGGAGGGTGGATGGGGGGGAGACAGATGGATAGAGAAAAGAGTGAGGGAGGATACAGTGAGAAAAAAGAGAGTATTATGGTCAAATTCTGGTTCAAGTTCAAGTAATTTTTTTGTCAAATATACATGTATGCAAGACATACAGCATAGATGAAATCGTAGTCCTCTCAGACCCCTGATGCAAAACATGAGGTAGACAGTTATCAACAATACTTAAATAATTAACTAATAAACAGAATATTAACAAAATTAACAACGTTGAGGCACAGTTAGTGCAAGCGGAGGTGAGAGTGATGGTAGGGCAGGGAGGGAGTTGAGTCTCCAGACAGCCTGGTGGAAGAAGCTGTCCTTTAACCTGCTGGTTCTTGCCTGAAGACTGCACAGTCTCATCCTTGATAGCCACAGCCTCTTCAGGCTGTGGGATGGGTGAGTGGGGTGTTTTAAATGTCCAGGAAGAGGGGGACACCAATGATCCTCTCGGCTGCTCTCACGATGCGTTGCAGGGTCTTGCTGCAGGACACAGTGCAGGCGCCGTATCACACGGTGATGCAGCTTGATAGGATGCTCTCGAAGGTGCCTCTGTAGAAGGTTGAGCATCATAGGTGGTGGGCCTCTTGCTCTCCTCAGTCTGTGGAGGAAGTACAGGCGCTGGTGGGCTTTTTTGGCCAGTGATGCTGAATTGTGCCTCCAGGACAGATCTTCAGAGATGTGCACACCCAGGAACTTGGTGCTGCTCACCGTCGCCACTGCAGCTCCGTCAATGCTTTGTGGTGGATGCTGGGTGTGCACTCTCCTGAAGTCCACAATGACCTCCATAGTCTTCTCCACATTCAGGTGGAGATTGTTCAGTGTGGTTCTTATTTTCAGAGTTATTCATGGTCAGGCTCCTCCTTACATCGGTGATTTGATCCAGCCTTACACCTCAGCTCGGGCTCTGAATTTTGTGGATCAGAATATACTGATGGTTCCACGCACACTGGCTCAGGACCAGAGGAGAGAAATCCTTCCAGTTTGTAGCTCCTAAGCTTTGGAACGATCTTCCTCTATCTCTGCTATTGATGGATCTACTGACTCCTTCAAGAAACATCTTAAGACATTTTTATTTGTGGAGGCTTTTCCTTGATTCTCTGAGAATCCTGTTTTTGTCTCGGTGTTCTCTTGACATTTTAAGTATATATTGTATAGTATTGCTTTGATTGTTTAAGCACTTTGTGACCCTGGTCTATAAAAGCACTCTACAAATATTACTTGCTTACTTACTTACCCATATTTCTAGTGTTTACAAAGCTCCTTTTTACATAAAATACATTCAAAATTGCAGCAATTCATGGCAATTTAAAATGATTCTGTCAGTGAATCCAGAGGTCTTATGTAAGTGTCTAAGAAACAATGGCCATCATGAAACTGGTGTTTGCTCTCTTGCATATAAATGTTAACCACAGACTTAACAGCAGGGTGTTTCTGATCCACTTCTCCGCTTGTTAGTCTTTAATTTCTTCCATGAGGCTGTGCATGCTAACTCACTTGATATGCAGTACATTATATGCAAAAGAAACATAGTGGAACCAGGCTGTTAATAAAGTCTTCACTGTGTGTACGTCTTTGTGTGTGTGTGAGTACAATTGCCTGAGCTGTGTCGTTCCATATTACAGGCCAATTTGGTCCGGTTAGAGCAGCTCTTTCTGCTCAAGCTGTGAACTTTCATTTGGCTTGTTTGTGTTTGAGTCCAGCAAGTGCACACGCCGCCTAAATTAGGTCAGGTTTGTGTACAGTGTGCTGGAATTATATGAGACTAAACAAGGCTAATATGCAGATTCAAGGAGTATGAAATATCAGATCCATGATGTACGAGCAGGAGGTTGACACTCTCTTGCTCGGGCATGTGATGAATTTTAGACCAATAAAAATGATTCTGTCATCTGCTTCTAAAGCTCTGTAAATCTGGTCTTGTGTACTAGACTGTGTTGTCTCTTCCTTTTGTAACGTTGCTGCTCTTCTGGTCTTAGAGCATGGTTTTGACTTGTATCAGATCCCTGTGAAAATATGCTATACCTCCCTGTTTCCTTTGTTCCTGGAACTTCACAAAATGTGTGTTAACCGTCATAAGCTTAAGATCTAACTTTTTATTGTTGTTTATTAGTGTTTTTCATGTTTGCCTCCATAGGATTCTTTTCATGTTGGTCTTTTGGATCCAGAGACATTTTGGCTTTTGGCCTCTTCTTATTATGTATTTTGTTTTTTAAACCATTATATTATTATTATATTGGATCTGTTAAACTTGTATCCGTGTTCTTATCTAGCGCTTTCTCTGTTTCTACAAAATTCACAGCGCTTCACACAAAGTAAGTAAGTAAGTAAGTAAGTAATATTTATTTATATAGCGCTTTTAGAGACCAGGGTCACAAAGCGCTTAAACAATCAAAACAATACTCAAAAAAGTAAATACTTTAAAGATCAAGATAATACTGAGAACAACACAGGAGTTCGAGAAATTCAAGGAAAAGCCTGAACAAATAGAAACGTCTTAAGATGTTTCTTAAAGGAGTCAGTAGACTCCAACAAGCGCAGAGAGAGAGCACATTCACATGCACAATCACACACTGGTGGGAGTAGGCCGTGATGCAGCATTCCAGCTCAACATCGGTACACTGTTAAGCCTCAATATGCTCCCCCCACCTGATCCAGGATATTCCTGCGCCAGACAGAGGAATTATTAGATATTTACTATATTTTCAGTGTTAAAGATTTTCTCAAATTTTTCACATTTGAAATGTAATCCATGAAAGGTTTCAAGTTATAGTAGACCTTTCGTTATCGAGAGTCTTGTTAAGAAGGACGCCACCTCACATGCAACAATGGTTTGACAATTCAAAAAGATGACTTGCCTAGACTGCCTGACTGGACTGATGACTTTACTTGTTGTCATGAGGAATCATGACCAGTAAACTAAAAGCACACTCTTCAATATACCTGTTGTCATGATTGATTTTTATTTTTTATTCACAGTTAAATTTACAATTAAGAAAAAGCTGTCATCGTAAATTGTAAATACAACTGTTATATGATTTATAACAGTGTTGTTGTGTATGCCATGTTGATCACACAGTGATGCACAAACGTTTCAAATAACTGTTTGTTGTATATTTCACCGCATAAAAATGATTTAAAAAGAAAATTTTCATGTGTTTTCTGTCATCATGTGATCAACTGTGAGACGTTTGTACTAATATAACTTAAGTCCCTTTGGTATATTTCTCATGTAGCGTTTGGATTTTTTAGAAGGTAAGTGTAGCGGTGCGTAGTATCCCCATAACTCATCAAACATGTACTTTATCTGCATTATAAGTGACATACATTGTGACAGCAAAACCATGTAGCAAAAGATTACATCCCATTAAATTTGGATGTTCAATTTGCCGTAAAACGTATTATTTCTCGAGTCCTGATAATGATCTCCTGACACCGAGCCAAGTCCATTACCCATCAGCCCCCCACCCCCAGATCTGAAGCGGATATCAGCACACCTCACTGCAAGAGAATCCTTCACCTTGGCGTTCTCCTCACCGTGAGCAGGTAATGGATACACATGCAGGTGAATGCACTGCGAGTCAGTTCATAAAGAATTCACACACACACACCTCAGAGTCTGTTAATGTTGCAGACAAAGGAGATGCCGATCGATCATTGGCAAGGCCAGACATGAGAAAAGCACTATAGTCCGAAAATAATGCCTGCCACCCTCCCCCTCTTTATCTCTCACTCACACACTCACACAGACACACACCAGTTAAGCGCTGATGGAAGCTTGGTACGAAGGTGAACAAGCAAATGTTTGGAGATCTTAAGCTGGCAGTGGTATTCCTGAGTCTCTAACAGAAAAGCCAATTGGTGCAAAGCCAGATCCTGACAATGACGTCTAATGAAAGATGAATAACTGGCAGGAACATTTGCTCTGAAAGCCAGAAGATATCCACTCTTCTCAATGTTATTTTGTCTTCAACAAAAGTGTTCTGCACAGAACCTGTTCAGAGATAAAAGATGAAACATCAAATGTTTGTAGTCGAGTAAGAAAAGTCTTACCTGCGTTCATCTTGGTTGGAATTTAAAATCACATTCAACATTCTATTCACTTTTGCCCAGTGTTCACTCCAGTGTCGTACACTCAACTCTTAAATCAACAGTTTGACATGGGTTGGGATTATTCTCAGCATTATCTGTTCCATTTTTAGATTGATAGGTAAAGTTACTAGAGCAGAGCCTATTATAACATAATAATTGCTTCGCTCCTCCAAACAGCTGTAATCACACCCCGCTTTGTTTATACAAAAAGTCCCTTGGAGGTAGAGCCTTTTCTGGATTGATTCTGCGTCGAGACGGACCTCAAAGTTTGACCAATTACACAAAGTGGGAATTGTTATGGTAAACAAGATTTTATCTCCAGAAAAGTGTTCTCAGTGGGCGGGGCTTAAGCTCATTTTCTAATGCAAATATTTCAATGAAAAGAGAGTTTTGTACAAACAGACACATACTGATGATACAATATAGGTTCACGATCTATTAAGACTCACTTAAATCAACACATTAGTTGAACTTTTAACATTTTGGAGGGACTGTGTAACCACAACAGCAGGTTGGTTGTAAGATTGAGACTTTAATTTACTGTTTGTTTTCTCAGGCCAACAATACGCAGTCCGCCCTGTCAGGTAGACTATGCCAGTCATCTATTGTATTGAATTGTTAAAACAATGTTGCATGTGAGGTTTCATCCATCTCAACAACACTCTCAGTGTTTCATGGACCAAACTTCAGATGTGAGGAAAATAAAGACTTAGCATTATTTTTATTTTCAAGAAGTTGTACCTGTGCAAGTGCTTTGACTGACTCTGGAACATTCTGGATCATGTGGATCGAAGAATATACGCAAATGAGATATTTACACTTAATGTTGAATTGACTCTAGACTGTGTTGTTGTGTATCCCATGATGGTTGCAGAGTGACACACCTACTTATCTTGCAATGACAACAAATTAATTAAAAAAATGTGCAAACTATAGCTGAGCTTCAAAATGGTCAATGGCACAAAATAACAAACTCCAGTTGTGACCATGACTCGGAAACAAAATACCATTGGGATCCCACTCTAGTCTATATTCAATAAACAATGCTAATTGTTTTGTGAGAGAAAATTATAGCGATGCAAGAAAGTTAAAGGAGGGGGATTTGGGGTATAATTGACCCAATAAATAACATTAAAAATCCAGGTGTGAGGGCACCTGCTTGATTCTGAGGGCATAAGCTCAGTTCATAACATGCTATTGCACCACAGCTACCAATTTGCTACATAGATAATTATGCAATAACTTTTAATTTCCCCTGAGAGGTTATTACAGTTTCATCTGGAAATATATCCATCAGCCTTTTCTCCCCTTTCCACTCCTGTACCCAAAATCTTCATTACACTCTTTCTCCCTTGATCTCCTTTGTACCTTCACCCTCTCATCTGTCTTCAAACCTCCTCCTCGTCTGCGCCACAACACCTCGCTTTCATTCATCTGTGTTTCTCTCCCTGGTGTTCTGCCCTACAGCTGTGCGATGACAGGTCGCTGTGATGTCATTTATCCCACTTACTGTGTTGCCATGGTACCCCCGGATTCTGGTGGCACTGTGGGTAAACAGGGTTCCACATGACTGGAGGCTTCATCAATATAAACACGGTTAATGGGAAGTTCCAATGACACAATGAAAGCCTCTCAGTGCAAAATCAGGTGTGACTCAGGTGTGTGAAAATTGAGGAAATAACTCCGGTAGATGTGCTTCCTAACATTAAGAGGTTTTATGGTCTGGCTGCTAGCTTCTTTTATCCAAAAGCATGTCCAAAGTGCACTTCAGTGGCTGGATACAGATGCTTGACAATAACAAGCTAGATTTGTCAGCTAAAATGTTTGGTTTTATTATAATATTTGTTAGTCTCTAGGTCAAGGTGAACGACCATCCTGGCTTCCAGAAATACATATGCAGTGGTGGAGGTCATTCACCTTGACCCAGAGAAAACACAAGGGATACCATGAACATATTTGTTTTGGGGTCTTTGGTTCACCTTGACCCTGAGATAACATAGGGGTTAACCACCAACTAAAACCAGCAATGCACAGGTAAGTTAGGTATGTTGGTCTGATTTTTGTAAAGGTCTAACGAAAAGTTACAAAAAAATTGTATTACTTTAATAAAAATGACAAACATAAATGACAAAAGATGATTCAAAAACTAATTTGACAGAAATATTTTGAATTGCCATACATTTCTGCAAACACTAGAAATATGGGTAAGTAAGTTAGTAATATTTATAGGGCGCTTTTCCAGACCAGGGTCACAAAGCGGTTAAACAATCAAAACAATACCCAATAAAATATATACTTAAAAGGTCAAGACACCACCGAGACAATCCTTTGAAATTATCTATTGCCATTTCCTCTACGACTCTTACTACTAGAGGATTTTTAGAATATTT
The DNA here is from genome assembly GCF_982586985.1 of Callionymus lyra. Lineage (NCBI taxonomy): Eukaryota > Metazoa > Chordata > Actinopteri > Syngnathiformes > Callionymidae > Callionymus > Callionymus lyra. Next base: position 23,575,523 of record NC_141828.1, on the reverse strand, counting down.
TACCAAACAAGCAAATTTTGTCGAGTTAAGGAATAGAGCGGTCCACTTGAAAAGTATTTTTTGGTGAATGGAGATGTATCCCTTATTTGAAAACAAATGTATAGTTTGAAGTGAATCATTTGTCTCATTGATGATAAGATTATTTTACCAAGAGTACTGTCTTTATTATTATGAAATGGTTATCTGGTGCTGAAAGCTGGATTCTTGAAAAGTGTTTTAAGGAAATTAAGTAGTTATTGCTTTGTAGTAAAGTACTTCTGTGTAATAACTTCCTTCTGCGTTTAAGTGTTTTAAGTGTTGTTGTTAATTTTGATACTGATTACATATATGTATATTTTTTTTCCTATATTCGACTACAATCAAAAATACAAAGTGCAGGAAAACTTGATGAACCTGCTTCCAAAGAGATATTAGCATGAGAAACACACGTTGAAGACTTGTCAGCCTATTTTGGGAAACCTATTTTAACACTCGGCGTGGGGGAAAGGAGGTTTGGGGCACAGGTGCGGACCCAGGGGTCTCTTAAAGTTATCCCCGGAGGGATAACCACAAAATTGCACAAGCGACTACAGGGGAGAGGGAGAAAACAAAAAGCACAAGGCTACCTTTTAATCACCAAAACTAAAGTGAGAACCAAACCACTGCTGCCAAGCAGCCGAAAGACAAGAAACATGAACAATTATTTTTTCTAACTGAGAGGGCACTCAGAGTGAACCTCTCACCATCGCATAGAGCAAACAATGAGCAGCACAGAGCACTGGGGTCTCAGGGCAGATATAGCCTCGTCACACCTGGGCTCGATCAGCCAATCAGTGCACACACCTGATTGCAGAGAGTGAATCAGTCACCATTCTCACGGAGGCGAAACACTCCGTTTCCTCACACCTATAGAATGAAACTTTGTGATAACAACCACTATAAGGTTAATTTGAAGGACAAATAAAAAGTTTGATGTGAATAATTCCATTTGTGTCTCGCTAGTGTTCAGAATATTTTTAGCAAGAGTACTTTCTGTATAGAGTTTTCTGCTTACCATGATGAAATTGCTCTGCTGCTAAATTCTGGGTTCTTCTATCCAAGGTGTTCTAGGGAGCTTGAAGAGTCATTGCTTTGTAGTAATTCTGTAAAGAAACTTGTCTCGAGGTTGAAGAGTTAAAATTGTGCCGCTACTTGTAAAACTGATTCAGAATTTTTCTAACGAAAATCTAACCTAAATAACTATTGTGAGACACAAACAAGTTGATATAATTGAGAACATTTCTCTGCAATGTCTTTTTTTTCAGTTTCTCCATGCTTGACAAATGGGAGCTTTCATTGAAGAAGTAACAGACCAAAAAGCGAAGAGATGGAGACAGGGAAACAAAAGACAAAATACAGACTTTAAGAAGAAAAAGGCACACATATGCCAGCGACACTGATAGAGATGAGAGCAGGATCACGGCGTGGGTGACTGAAAGCAAGATTATAGAAAATACAAGAATTGGAGACACAGCGCTAAAGAAGCAGAAAACAAAATGTAGTCTGGGAAATAAGACACACCTTAAATTCAGCAGGGAATCATGAAAGGAAAATATAGACAATTCAATATATTCAAATCACCACGAATGGAATGGATTTCGATGCATCTTTCTGAGTGAATCGTCCCAAGTAGACCCCCGACACTTCTCAAATAGTGATGATAAGTATGATTCGGTTGGGACTTTAAGTTTCTGGTGAGCCGGATGCATCATGCTGGCTTCACACAGCGAGAAGTCTCAATCTTTGAAGCCCACGTATGGCTGCATTGGGAGACATCTTCATAGACTTTTGCAACACAAAATGACAGCAATTATGTCTCTAACTTTTTCTTGAACATGTCATTGAGATACATTGTGAGCCTTTAAATTTATTTTCGATACCAATTTAGTATTGAGCTTTTCTAAGAAACTAAAAATGAAGACTTTTAAGCTGAAGGAAAAAGTTTATTGAAAAAAGTGCATTTTAGCATGGAATCTTTGTCTTATTGGCTAATGGTAGGGGGGGGAAATTGGCACCAATTACTTGCCTATAGATCTAGAGTTGCTACTAGGTTTAAGCAAGTGCAGATTACTTGGGAGAACACAGTTGTCTCAAAGTTGAATTCTTGTTACGGTGGGTTAAATCCCATGAGTAGGAGGGCTAGAAAGTTGGGAGACCAATCAAACTAAGGACAGAAATCGGAATATTAAAATAAATGCTTTTTAATCAGTACGGTAGGGTTGTTGTTCAGTTTAGGTGTCAAGAAAAATAAAACCATGCTCCTAAAGATGCCAAAATTTCAGTGCCATATGTTTCTTAACATTTTAAACACAAAAACAGAGACATCGAACACACCGTAGAACTAGGGTTGTGCCTTTACCTTTGGTCACAAGCTTTCGGAAGTGTCTGAAAGACCTAGGTCAAAGCCAAAAACAATTCTTTACCAGTCCGGATTTCACCCCAACAATCAAGGTAGCTTACCAGTTATTTTCAGTATGTCTCCTAGGGACACTTAAATGGTAAAGTTTTCCTTCAATCTCAGAAGAGTGCCAGAAGCAAAACAAGGATGGTTAGGACGGTTGGTTCTAATTAGTCTTTAACAACAACTGTTTAAAATGCATTCCCACGAGAGTGTTGTAACGTATAAGACTTTTCCTTTTGCCCATTATTTAGTCTCTATTTCAATGTATTTTTCAGTGAAAAGAGACACTGGTCAAGACCATTTTCTATCCCCACCGGAAAACATGGGTCAATATTATGAGCATGATTTTATTTTTTTAAAGGGCAAAAGTCTCCTTTATTAAAACCATTTGTTCTCTAAATTAAATAAACAAAGACGCCACAGTATTTGCTGTGTGCAACCAGTCTTGCATTCTAATAGATGGCCATGAGAATGAGGATTTATAATTGACCACTTGCATGAAAAAGAAGTCCTAATGAGGGTCGGAACCTCGAGGGGAGAGTAAACAATCCATTTATTAAATAAAACGAGACATGATGGAGGTCATTATGTGGTGGGAAGAGGTTCCTTGATGCGTTTGAAAAGGTTACTTATGTCACAGGTTTCATTTATGATCCTTTTATAGATGACTTTGACATTGAATGTTCATCAATGACACTCATTTGTCCACCATGGTGTAACTGTTTTGAGCCCCATCCCTCAGGTAGCACCGCCAGTTGACATATAAAGACATGGTTCCCTATTAGTTTCACATTTCATTCCCATTTCATCAGTACAGCTTATCTTGTAACTATTTGCATGGTTAAAAAATGTATTTCTGCAAATTTAGGAACAAATTCTGACAAACAATCTTTATGAATGATGTCCTTTCTTAGTGAACACAATTAGTATAATTCTGAGCAACCACACTAAAGTTTATTCTTAAAATTAACTGGATAGTAATGTATAAATGTTTTCATTTTTTTGTTAAACCTTTCTTTCTGGTGGGAAATGTCTGCTATTTAATTCATACAGAACATCACATATTGGTATAATAAGAGTGATAATAATATTAGTATTATTTATATGTAAAATAATGATGGCAATAACAATGATGAATGTGAATCCATTTTTTCATTTTTTACATTTTTTAACAATAGATTAATTATATATTTTTTAAATTATTTTTATTTTTGTTTTGTCTTTGAAAATCTTTATTCTTTGCATCCTTGAGCAAACGTCTAGTATTTAGTTGTAACTATAATTTATCAGGAATAGAAAATAGAGTATTTGAGTTTTAATAATAATGATAAAATGTTCTACAATCGAGATATTGGTACTGGAATATAAAACCTTTTTTCCCTACAGTTTATAATAATGGATAGATAGATACCATTGTTTTAATGGTTTAGTTGTGATTTTCTTCTGGCAAACACATGTATGGTCCAAATTGTATACACATAATAGCTTTTTAATAAAATACATTTAAAAAAATGTTTCTGCCCTTTCCTTTAAAATATTGAAAATATAGACATAAGGGATATTTATTCATCAAAGTGTTACTAAAAGGTTTGATTTGTTCGACAATGTTTAACTAGAATCTTTCACCTTACAGTGTGTGTGTGATACATGAAGGTGGAATTGGATATTTGATTGATTCCAAATGGACCTGTGATCTGTAATTACACGTATGGATTGATGCAGCTGTGCCTGTAAGCCCCTCGATTCGAAGTGACAAGGTGACTGCAATGACGCTCGAGTGTGTTTGCCTCACCGACGTGACACACTTGGTAAAACATTCAGTCAGGAGGGACAGTAAAGTCAGGAAAGTGTCATCAACAAGCACTAAATATATGTTTTTTATTATCTTTTTCCTCAACCCATTTAATGGTATTGATTCATTTTAAATATGCATCAATAATATTGAGTGCTTTTTACGATATCTTTATGTTAATGTTAATTGGAATCGAAGGGTTTTCGTCTCAAGGATTCTGGTGGTGGTGCGTTAAAGACTTTTATCATCTTGGAACCTGGTTTTATGAAGAAATACATAGTTTGTGAGGAGTTTTACACACTTTTACTCATCTGACTTTTACGCACCAATGGTGGTTTTACGATGCAAAAGGATAACCTTCCCTTTAAAAGTTTGTAGATGTTCAGTGTCTTGTTAAAGGACAGTGTTCAGGGTTCTGGCTGAGTTCCATGGTAGGACTCGCATATTTTTGCACATCGTCCTGCCCCGCTTTGCTGATGACACACCAGCATTCTCGTGGAGTGAGGGGTCGCTGAACTAGATCTGAAGTACCAACCACTCTGTTTCATTGTCTTGTTTTTTTTCTTTATGCATATATATAGTTTGCGCCCTGTCAAGGAGTTGACTCTTGCCCAGGTTTGACCTTTTTGGAATATTGTTTAAGTTTAATTAAAAAATGCTTTAATTGTAAGAAATTGAATGTCTTTTATTTCACCACCTTCTGGCGGGTTAAGTTTTCACGACAAGCTCTCATTACAAAGACAAATTCTGTGACGTACACACATATCGTAAGAGCTGTAGGACTGTAACAAAATTGTGAGGAAAGAGACCATTTGTCTATGTTTCTGACTTGTGTAAGATGTATGGATATTGTAATTAAATCAATTTTTGCATTTATCTTTATGTAATTTCATCCTAAATTAGACAATTGTGGACTGATGTTGAAGCTTATACACCTGAGAAATATTTGTACACATGTGTGAGATTAAGCTGCAATTGCTAATACATTGCATCCTGTTTATCAAAAAGTTAAATAATAACTCTTGTTCAACACCTTTTTGGGGTGAGACGGCATCCTGGATTAAATTATGTAGAATTCACAGTCATCAATTATTCTCATCTGGCTTTTTGGACCCCACGACGAAACTGGATCATCCAAGCAAGGCTGGAAGATACATAACTACACAAAGTGATGACCCAAGCTAGATTGGTACCAGTGACTGCCTGTTCAATGACTTCAATTTCTCAACAGGAAGTTTGCTGCTCACATACGACAGAGGTGTTTTCAAAGACTTGAATTTATTCTCATCTTCATCTCCTTATCTCAAGCATCAGTCATGTTTTTACAGGTTTTAACTAGTGATTGACTCATGAAGCTTAGTAAAGCATTGTCCAATTATTTAGTTGGCACCATCAGTTAAATCTAATGTGAGACCTCAATAGAATATTATTAATAATATTAGGTTATTGATTATAGAAAAGAAAGTGCCATCTAGTTCTCTTTAAAAACGAGGACAATGTTTCATGAAGCTTCAACACTAGTCTTAACTTCATCAAGAGAATCATAAACTAACACTAGGAAAAGTTAAGCTTGTCTTATTTCAGGTAAACACGTACAGTATGTTACCATCGATTGTCGTGTTTCATCAACTTAAATTTGAGGTTGTTATACCGATAACAAATCTTACAATTAAATAATAAGTGGACACGTGATTCACTTTATCTTTAAAAAAGGTCAGTATGAGTGTTAGTTTGTCACTTTACATAAAAACATGTCTTTAATATTAAACACCTTTGTAAAGTTTGCATATCAGTAGAAAAATATTTAATAGTGTTCAATTTCATCTTTTATGCGGATTACTTGAACAAACTCAAACTCTTGGTTCAAGAATATGTTTAGGATAAATATAAAACATTTCTATTCAATCTATTGTCCATAAATGCCAAAATAAAGACCCATTGTCATAAATGTCTAAAAGTCTCAAATAAATGTTTTGATATTCAATATGAAAGTTTTTTGTTTTTTTTAAATACTTGATGTTACCTAATAGATATTGATTAATTTCCAGTTACGATTTTTATGAGTTAAATCTTTTAAATATTCTTGTCCATTCTTGTAAAGACAGATTAATAATAATAATAATTAAAAAAAAAAGAAATAATGTATTATTAAATATTTTATACACGTGTTTCCATATATACATTTATAATTTTCATTTTAGTTTTTAGAACTCAGTTTAGGCATTTATTGACTGGCATATGACATATTTTTTGGCATGTACTGACTATATTTCATATTGAAACTAACTCTTTCTTTCTGACAGTTGCCGCTCCTCCCCAGACCCACTTTCTGCCCAACAGAACTGACACATGGAACCATCACACATTCATGACCTTTGTAACATCTCCAGCAAGTAATTAAAATGATGTTTGCTGCAACGAAGGGCATGAAGGACGGCGTCAGTCACCCGGAAAAAGATATACACGCCGAAGATGGGACTGTCACATCTCACATTCCTTCCCCCATCTCCCTCCATCTCCCTCCTCACGTCGGGGCCGACCCATCCGGCGTGGGAACAGATGTTGGCTGCTCCTCAGACGGGCCGTGCGTTTCGATTTGCACATTAGGGTACCGGAGGAATCACGGTTAATTTAAGAGCCTTGATGGAGACAAGGGTAAAGAGATAATGAAGGCATTTATGAGGCCCAGCAGTGTGACCTGTCGACTGTGATTCTCATTCCCGTGTATATTTTCTAATCAGGGACAAATCCTCCTCCTCAGCCTCCTGGACTCATCCACTCACAGCTCACCGCAACAGATCTTCTTAACAAGTGTTGAATATACAGCTAAAGCATACATCTATCTAATCTAATCCAATCTAGTCCTTATTTTAAAGTAAATAATGTGAAAACCCAACTTTCCTGACTCATCATGACCATATTTTAAGTTATTACTTCATAAAGTTCCCCCCGTCTGAAATCTCTAGAGGCTACGAGAGAGGAGTCCATTATGATGTAATAATGGCTTCACTCCACTTTCAGCCACATCCCAATTTGTTTATACAACGAGTCCCTTGGAGGTGGAGACTTCCAGAATTGATGACATACGGTGATAAATCTTGATAACTTTGACAAACAAATCACAACAGAGGGCGTGTGGTTATGGTCAACAAGATTGAATCGTTTTCAGAGGGCAGGGCGTAGCACATTTTCTGATGTGAATATTTCAATGAAAAGAGAGTTTTGTACAAACAGACACATACTGATGAGTAAAATAGAGGTCCAACATCTATTCAGAGAAGCTAAAATGATTTGCCCTGTAAGTCTTGTATCACCGCTAACAGCTTAAAAGGTTCCTGGTTTACGTTTACACATTTTATATGTTGGCTGTTGTGAGGGGCCATCAAGCAAAAATAAAGGCAGTAGTTGAATAAAGTTTTTTAATAAATATGCTTAAATCATGTTCTATTGCACTTTATGACTTGAGCTTTGCACTATTTAAAATAGTATGTATTTATACTATATATATTTATAACATATTAGCGCTATTGTTAACTTATTTGTATTTATACTTTATATACATTAATTATTATATGCAATATTTATAATGTTATTCATTTATTCTGTTTATACTATATTGCACTATTTTTAACTTATTAATATCTATATTTATACTTTTTACATATACATCTCTCTGCTGTGTTTTTTAACAGTTGCCAAGCAACGAAATTTCGTTACCAGTTTCACTGCTGTGTTTTCTGTGCAATGACAATAAAAGAAAGTCTAAAGTCTAAAGTCTTTATTTTTAAAAACCCTTTAATCATATTTCGACTTGTAATGATTCATATTCTGTTTACAGTAATAAAGCTTCATGAAGCCGTGCCCTTATTTTAAGAGCCAGTTAGATAGCACATTGTGTAATCACTTATAATAAGTATTATATTGAAAATCTCCTATCATTTTTAAACTGAGGGTGAGTTTGTTTGTTTTCCCAAGGCACTCTGGTTTCCTCCTACAGTCCAGAAACTAAAATAATATTGGTTCAAAGAGAAATATGGTTTATTTTAAACCTGTGTTTTTCTAAATAACTTTTGAAATGATTTAATCAAATCAATGATCTGTCATGGTGGGTTGATGAAGCTTCATGAAACAGTGGCATATTTTTTAGAGGTCAATAGGTGGCGCCTTTGTCTCAAATAGATATCTCTCTTGCTGGTAAAACGTACAGCTTTTGTTTGGACTTTATTTGTTCTCCCCATGCTTGCGTTGGTTTATTTAAAGCACTTAGATTTCCTTCCACAGTCTGAAGCCACAAAACAAATTGGTTTAAAGAGAAATATCGTTCATTCTCATAACTGAATGGTATTCGAATGATTAAAATAAAAATATAACATACTGTGTGTCTAGTGATGGGCACATGAAGCTTCATGAAGCATTGTTCTATTCATTTAGAGGTCAGTAGGTGGCGTCCTTAGATTATAACGTGAGGTTTTAATAGTTCAATGTAGATTTGCACTTGTCTGATCCTTCTGTGATTCCACAATTAAAGTTAAAGCATCTCATGTTCCTCTTGTAAAAAAAAACAAATCATCCAAGTTTGTGTTTAAAATAGCTGTTTTGTTTCTCCTCCACTCCCTGTCCTCCTCTCTGCCAGAGCCATGTTTCCAAATCACTATTCATCATGACAGAGCTTCCTCTTAAAACCCTCTCATGGCATGACGATGCTCACTCAGACACATTTTGGCAGTTCTGGTGTCTGCGTGAGAGCTTAACCTGCCTCTTCCTGCGATCCAGACGTAATTACCACGCCAACATAAGCTCTGGTATTTTGTCTGACAACAAAACTGCTTGAGATACTCGTTCACCCCATCAGTACGTTGTTCTTTGAAGTCCTTTAAGATCTCATGGCGTCTTAAATTATAGCCTATATCTGTGAGGGAGAACTAAAATAAGGTTGTCATTGTTGTAAGAAGCTTCATGACGTCTCCATCTCCTGCTTCTCCTTCTTGATCCTGATACCCTGACAAATTATTTTTTCTTCTTTTCTTTGGTGATTTTGTAGTTGTCTTTTTGTACTTATGTCTTTGTTTGTAAAGCGTCTTTGTGTGTCCTAAAAAACTCACTAAATTATGATTTATTATTATTATTAAGTTACATTTTCAACAATCATGATTCCCAATGACTATTTGTTGTGTTTACTACAATGGTAGTTAGGGTTGCCACAAATCCAAATGTCAGTAGTCAATACCAATACAAGTAAAACATTTTGATGCTTCAATGCTTTTTGAAAAAAAAAGAAGCATTTACTGTGAATTACACAGCTTTATAAAACAAAGAAAACCAACAATCAATCCTTTAACATTCAGAATTAAAATCTTTTATTGGCAGAGTTGCAAACCTCTTTTGTGGTGAAAAATTGTGATTATTTCATATATGTGCAAAAAAACCTAAACTAGTATAAATTCATTGTTGAGCAACCTTCAAGTATAATAACGAACCTTCTTTAAACAATTTTCTCATAAATGCGCAAAAGAATAACAAAATCTAAAAATATCTTACATTCAAACAGTGTTGAGCAGCCTTCAAGTATAACAACAAACATTTTACGTGTAAATAAACAAGAAAATCAAATAGTATAAACTTAAAGTGGTGATGAGAAGAAATAAAAAAGAGAACATCTTTCTCTTATAAGGTTGTAAACAATGTGTTGGTGATAAACAGAAGTTCAAGCATAAAAACAACATGTTTTCATATTTCTTTTCATCTTGGCTGCAGTTTCTCTCTTGCTTCTGGTCAGTGTCATCCAACTGATACTGTGAAGGGAAAAGGAGAAATACAATTTTATTTTAGATAACATGAGCTCAGAAACACCCAGACATAATCTAATAATGTCAAATTACACAACAGTATAACATTAAGTGAAGTGTTATAAAAGTTGACGTCTGTAGTGATTGTAGCTGCAGTGAAGTGTCTGTTTATCTCAAATAAAAGACGTTTGTTTATTGTTAATTTAACATGACACAAGTTGTAGTGTGTTTGCCGAAGTGCAAAGTGTTACCTCCGTTAGTTTCAAAACATCAGAGACATGTTTGCAGGTTTTTGAGGGTTAATATACTCCATGTCTACCCGTCCCCAATCCAAAGCATTTCCAAATGTTTATCAGTAAGACGAGGCGTCTTGTTTTCAATAAAAATAACAGAAGTCATTGTTTTGAAGACACTTAAGGTTCTTCTTCGACGGTGACAGAGATCTCACATATACTGCCTCCATGAACACGTGTATAGAAAATGCTGGTATCGTTGCATTTTTTGCATCCTGGTACCGATTTGGTGCTGAACCATTGGTTCTTGTTTCAACCCTAATGGCAATAAAATATTCTGATTCTGACTTTTTAACTATGACCAAATTGTCAAGAAATCAAGACGACAATAAACTTTTTCTTTCGAAATTTTACTTTACTTTCTGTGGTTATAAAATACTGAAAATAAAGGATTCAAATCCAACATCTTCGATTCTTTGTCTAAATCCTACTCTATTCATCAACCAACTGTGTTGTTTCCTGATTGGTAAAGTAAACCTTAAAGTACAGTGTTATAATTGGCAAAACCAAAAAATGTACCGTCTACTCTGGAAGCGTATAAGATATATTTACTCGGAGTACTTCTGTTTTATATCGCTTGTTATTCTTTAGACGCCTGCCACAAACAAGCGTAGAATATAGACTTGTTTAATTTTTTACGGAAACAATTCTTCTCGTCTCGGCTTCAATACAAGATGGACGTTTCAGAAGAGCAGTATGGAGGTATTTGGATGTTTTAAAGTGACTTTTTGGACAGAGATGAAGGCGAAGAAAACTGAGTTCCAGACACTACATTAAAATGAACAAACATTTTCGTCTATAACTCTAAAAAGTAACAGATTACTCTGAAAATAATCCAAACACTTAGTCGACATTAGTCGAAAATGACTGTAGTTTGAATCAAACATTCTAGTTTGAAATTTTCTGGCTGTTTTAAAAAATTATATTTTATTTGTTTTTTCTTTCATTTTTATATTAATTCAACATTTAAATATGTATTTCATCCTAACCCTAAATCTAACACTTACCTTAACCTCAACACTACCCCACCTGATTTTTCACTCTTAAGGGTGATTCACTATGATAGTAAACACACAAGCACACATACACACACATACACAAAAAACTAATAAAACTCATTAATTCTTCTTCCAGGTCTAATCAATAGTTTTCATTCTCTGTTTTATTTAATCATTTCTGATGTAATGGCTCTGGCATATTCAAAATGATTCGGCTTTACTTGCAGTGTGTGTGAAGTGGTGTGTTCATGTGGACCAAGTCTGGAGGTGCTACTGAGGTTAATGAGGGGAGACAGCGTCAGGCTCCAAATCCCTTTAATAAACCTTGTCAGATTTGCCCGTCTAATGCATGCCAATGAGCAACGCAAATGTATCGCCGTGTTTGTTGTCGGCCACACAAAAAAAAAACTCAATTTGGTCTGCATGTCGAGAAATGAGGCTCGGCTTCAAAAGAGCCATTAGGGGCTCGAAAATGCCCTTTGATGAGTTTCCTCGGCTTTGTAGGCAGAGAAGCAGGTCCACAACAACAGCAAAGGTGATCGCAAAGATTCTTTGGGAAACAGGAATAGTCTTTGATTATTTTCTTTTCATTAAAAAGGTTTTGGAAATTTTGTGAAAACTCTGCTTTATTACATTTCTTTTTTATTTATATTAGTTTTAGAAATAAATATACAGCATTTTGTCTTACATCGTTCAACTTTAAAATATTGTATTTGTTTCCAAAATGTTTGAAACGATTAAATTATAAATACATTATACAGTATATAAAATGGAAAAATTCAGTGTGCATAAATAAATGGCAAATAAACAAATAAAAAACATATTTGCACGGTGTATAATGCTTTTTTGAAGAGCAACATATTTCATTCCAGAAAACAAGAAAACAAACAGCAGTCACTTAAAAATGGCCCTGTATGTTTAACACAGCACAATAGAAAAACAAAATAAGAAAAAAATATATATATACAGTACATAACATATTAAGGTAAAACACAGTTAAAGAGTAAGAGAAAGTAAAAACCAAGTCATGATTCTATTGATGATATATATACATATTTAGATATAAATAGCAATTAAACATGATTATTTTAGGAAAAGGAAAATGCTTCATGAAGCTTCGTGAAGCCTTGTATAAAATAAAATAAATTAAACAAAGAGATATAAAATGAAGACAATCCTAAACGAGAGGAAGAAAATAAACAGGTAATAACATCTTTAGATTAGTAGCTGCCATCTTTCATGAAGAACCTACACACATTCGCACACAATAACACACACTCCTGCACCTTGTGAAATACACTCACTTCTTTCTCGGCTTGTTTACAGCGGTGGCTCTTTTCAATTAACTGGGCAAACTCAGCCGCTCACGTATTCGTCTATTAACCAACAAAAGCACTGAGTGAGTGTGGAAACACATCAGTTGCAGTCGAAGCATGGAGGACGATGCCGACACACCTTTTGTTAGAACAATGTATGAGAGTAAAGCTCATGCAAAAAGCAGGAATTCAGTTATTTGTCAGAATTAAACCTTTAAAATCAGATGCTGCTTAATAATAAGAATAACTATTCGCCAAAGTTAACACTAGAGTAGAAGTTTGCTCGCCTTTGTGCTGTGAAGTTGTGTACCTCTGGTCTAAATGAAAGTTGAGTCGTAATAAGATCTGTGCTTGGGTTTGCCGATAAGTGGAGGGAACCAATAACACAGCAGAGGTTGATGTGCTCATTAAAATGTGTGTGTACGTGACACTCGTGCTCTTGCTTTGTTGTTTCATTAGAGACCAGTATCATTATCAAAGAAGAACCTTAACTTGAAGTGAGGGAACAATATTCACAATATGAGTGTGGAAAACTAGAAGCGATATTGCTTTATATTGTTGTGCTCTGTGTCACAATAAATAATCGATACACTGACGGCAAATATAATATTTTATTACAACACATGGATTTACCCCGTTTGCAACCGTCAGTACTTAATCTCTCCTGTACTTTTTGTGGGGGCGCTAAACCTCAGAATGAGGTTAAATAAGTCGTAAGCAGTGGTCGGTGAAGAAGAAGCAACAACAGAAGAAGAACCAGAAGAGAAATACAGAACATAATGAAAATGAAAAACAACGAAAAACTCATCAAAGACCAAACTACAAGTATGAGACTAAATCGTGGACTAAGGCAGAACAATGGATGAAAAATACATGCAATATATTGTGTTAACTGTCTATAAAATATAACCGCAACACTAAAAATCAAAGTTACCACATTCGCTGTCACGGTCATGCATACTTTCTTAAAAGTGCTCAGGATTAAAATTGTACTTTCTTAATTTTTTAAAGGGCAACTAATGTCTTGATTTAAGTGACTCTCAAATAGATCTTGGAACTCCAATGTACACAGTATGTATGTCATCAGAAAATTAACTTATGCCCTGTCCACTGGAAAACCTTTCATTTCTTTTTTACCATAACCACACCCACTATGCTGTAATTGGTCAAACATCGAGTGGGCGTGGTTACAGCTGGCTGGAGTAGGAGTGAAGCCATTATTACGTCATAATGGACTCTGCTCTCGTAACCTCTCGTTCGCCTAGATTTCAGACGGAGGAGAACTTTATAAAGTTTTCCTTCAAAACATGGTCATGATGACGCACTGAATTATCGAAAATCACTGGTTAACATTAGAAATTATTGATGTTTATTCACTTAAATATTTACATTTGTAAAGTGTTTTTTTGTGTGTATGTTGTAAGAAGTTTGGGAATAAATACATTAGCCTTTATTTTTGTTTCCTTTTCAGTCACATAATACAAAGATAAAAGAAAAACTGTAAAAGTAATGTGATGACCTTAATATAAATAGGTATTTATTTCAAATCACGTTTTAATTCAATTTATCTTGATAAAAAATATACATTTTTGTCACCCATCAACTTTGATATCTTATTTAGAGTTAAATAATATATAATGGAAAATAATGTAAATGTCATTTACAAGTACAAACAAAAGTTTATCTGAAAAATGTCATGGTATATTTATCATTACTTTGACCTTGTGAGGGCCACAATACTACAGTGAAAAGACTACACATGGCCCCCGGGCTGCACTTTACACAGGTTAAAGCAAGAAAAACATGTTTTAAAACTACACACCTTTTTTGCATCAATGTATTTTCCTCCCACTGCAACACACTGTTGCCACTTAAGTTGGAAGAAGGAAAAAAAAAACACTCGCAGCTCCCGTTTCGATTTAATGAGGCACACTCTCTAGGAACAATGTGTTCTTGGCAGCTTAATGGATAGAAAGCTGCATGCTGCGAGGACCTTGTTCATACTTGATACTAATTCATTCCCACCAGAGTGAAGGATTTAGATAAAAGGGCACAGTAGGAGGCATAATAAAAGAGGTACACCACCAAAATTAGTTATGCTATTCCAAGTTGAGACAGCATCGATGACATTTGTTTCTTTCAAGGACCCAGAGTGCTCACGACGCTAACACTATTACAAGATTCTATTTTAAAACTGTCTAAGGTTTTCCATCCAATTGAAAAAAGATGTGCTACCAAATGGTGGAACAGTGTGGAGAAAAATAAATTGGCAAAGAGGAAAAAGTTCTGGTGAATTAATGGTTCAGTCATGATCATGGTGTCACATTACGATCCGTGACTGCTGAAAGAGTAAAATAGTAAAAACTAAATTGTGAAAACTTTAGAAAATATAGTTTAGTAACAAGAACATTTTTTTAGAAAATATAAAGGCATTATTGTTATTTTAATAAAAATATCAATAATTAAAATCACAAGGTTATTTCAAGGGAATATCCAGAATTGTGAATATCAGGTCAAGGTCTGCATGTCAAAACTCTTGTAAGTCTTCATGAACAACTTTGTTTCTATTTTCTCTGGTGTGTTTTGCTTTCTTTGTGTGTGTTAAAGCAACTTGCAATATATCTATATACATGTTTTAATGTATAACCAACTGTTTTTTATTGGTTTAAACTTAAACAATAAAAAAAAAAGATCTAGCTTTTATTTTATATTTATTTTTCACTACATAACTTTGTCTGTTTTGCAGGGTAAGTACGAGTGTCATGTGACAGCCAAAATGGTTTCACATGAAGTAAGGAGAAACATTTGGTCTGGTTAAGAAACTGATTTAACGCCGAAACTCAAAGAATATATATTACAGAATTGGTTTAGATTCACAGCAATTTTTACTTGTATCAGGGAGAGAGCGAATACAGAACGTACTCATTATAGTCCGTTCAATTTATCACTATCTTAGAGACAAGAACATAGTTCAGTAACAGGTAGAAAAAACAGACTGGGATTAATTACTGATGGTCTTTAAATGAAGGACACAATTGTTAGTGTTCTTCCAGAAAGATTATCAAACTAAACATGGTTGTGTCACTTGGACAAATCTTCCTACACTTAAGTTTCCACCTAAAACCAAGCAGGGATTTGAAGTTACCAGGAAGGTAAGAAATCGAGACTTTCTTTTCATTTTGAAAACATATGTGCACACAAAAAATTCTTAAAGTGGTAAAACACAGAATTTAAAATATTTCAGTTACACAATGTCAACACTAGGTGGAGCCAGAAACACTATTTTACATCCCACTGAATGAGCTTTTAACTTTTGTTGTTATTCATTCAAAGAAGCTGTTCTTCGTCTTTAAAAGTATGGTCTTGTGTGGACTTTACCCTCATGGATGTTTATATAATATTTTTAGGTTTTCTTTTTCTTAGTGTGCCACTTGCAGAAAAGTAAAAAAATAAACACAAAAAGCAAGTGTATTTTTTCAATCCTGACATGAACATTTAGCTAATTGTGTATTTAAGTGTGAGATATATAATTAACTTTTAAAATAAAATTGAATAAGAAAAAAAACTGACCTTGTTACAACCAACTAATTTAACTAATTTCTAATCAAAGTCTCTTCTTTGTAGAGTGATTATTCTTTTCTGAGCGGATGAACTCCTATTATTATAAAAAGTACTTCTGAACAAGATCTAATGCATAATTACATCACAATCTGTGATAGAATAAAGAAGCAACAAGAAAATAATAAATCAATGAGGCAGAATGAGACTTCAACAGTGACTCCATCAATTTTACTGCTTATAATATTTTGGTTCCTAAGTAACAAATCATGATCCGTCACAGTGGTAGCCATGCTTATTATTGCTTTTGCTTTGTTGCTTCATTAGCATCCGGAGAATTCCCCAAATATGTCAACGACACCCCGGAGAACCAGACTTTAATTTGATGCAGCTCCACTTCTTCACATTTTATGACTGAACAATTATGAATATGAATAATGTTGAAAACCTACACCTGGACATCTAACACATCATCTTGGTCTGTTCTTATCTCATGTACCGCAGGTGGTGATTTGGAAGTTTCCCAGGCGGGCTAGGTAGGTCACTTTCACTTCATTTCACCATATTTACTTAGATTACATCTCCCGTGTGACAAGAGTTTGCAGACCATTTGGAGAAGCACCCGGGGGGGCGGCAGGCTACATTTCCTCAGTTTGCTTTTCGACATGAGAGCATTTCAATGAAAGCCAACAGGAGAGGAAGATGGACTTTCATCGCCCTCCTGTGAGGACACACTTTTAAAAGCCTCTCAATAAAAACATGCTATCAAAACCAGAATTGAATAGAATTTAAATGTTATTTTTCGCAGGTATCACAGTTTGTTTTGATGTAACAATTCCAGTGAAAGATGAAAATGTTTGTACTCTGACTGTCAAAAACTTTGAATTCTAAAAGGACCAATAAATCATGATGGGCTTATGAAGCTTCATAATACAGTGTCCAATGGTTCAGAGCTGAGTTGGTAGCGTCTCAATCGATGTGAGGTTTCAAAAGAATATTTATTCCAAAGTTAAAGTGTCCTTGAGTTGGCTTGGTTCTCCCCGGGTTCCTACTACTGTTATTAAATTAAAATAGTGTGAAAAGGCCTAATTTTCTTTTTTTCATTTTTATGAAGGTTTTCAACTCAATAAGAATATATTAACAAGTTAAACTCTTTTCAGAATCTTTCACGACCGGCCGAAAAATCAAAAACAGTCCATGCAAGCATGGTAAAGAGACTAATATATTTAAAACTAAATTACATTACCTTTGCATTTTTCGCTGTTTTACAACAATGTTTCATGTCCATCAGTCCATCAATAATAATAATTCCATAATCTCTGCCTCATGAGGTTTTCATATGTTCTTACAAGAAAAAAAAACGGTTAATCAAGTTGAGGAAGTGTGCAGGATTATGCCAATTTGAATAAAACTGAATGCTTTTAAATATTTGAATCCCAGGAAGACAAATCTTCTTTTGGAATAACATTTACCAGTCGTGGACTGTCAGGGCCTGCAAAGCCTTTTCAGCTGTAATTGTAATTTTTTTTAATGTATTATCATTTTAGATCATTGATAGCTACTTAATGTCTACTAGCTACTTAATTCCTAACAGGCGCCTCATTTCATAGCTTCCCCATGCTAGCCCTGCTTCCAAACTTGAATATTCATATAACAGCATTTGACTTATCAAAGTTCAGCCGTTATTTGTTGCTAGTTTGACCCGAGGCCTTCACAGTCAGTTCTGCGGGTCCTGAAGCATAACATAGGTGTGGACTAGGCTGACGCTTTAACCAGTCAGATTTTGAGTTTACTATGCCAAGGCCTTCAAACAGGTTTACGGTGACGTCAGATTATTCCCGTCCTTTGACTATTCAGAGAGCGTGCTAGCTAGAGCAACAAACTTGTTTTAAGCCATTTTCAAGAAAAGCTGGACATCGTGAAGAAAGTTATGGCAACTCCGAGTTATAGCAACCCCGAGGCATGAATGATTTGTCCGCCATTTTCAGTCCATGAAGTAGGTAAGAAAATTGTATTTTCCTGAATAATGTTGTGCTTTTATGAGATTATTAGTTAAGCTTTTTTTAATACATGTTTTTCAACTTTTGTCTTTCTTTACAAGGGAAAAACGTTTGGCATAATGTTGAACATTTCAACTTGATTTTTAAAAATGGGCTTTCAGTAAGGCTAGTCTTTAATTATTGCCTAGTAAGAAAACAAAATTGAAGTGCACAAGTATCTTTAAAGTGCTGTTACAGCTGCAACACTGTTTTTCATGTTGTCTTTACTAACTTTCGATGCAGAAAGTGTGTATTGTTGCCATGGAAACCACACAGACTCATAGTCTGAGTGATATTTTCAGTGGTCGGAACTACCTGGTGTATAAATAACCTTAAAGTAGTTATTGAGAGGTGTATTTATTCAGACTAGCGCTACTGAAAGCCTATTTTTGAAATGCATGGCCAAGGATATTGATAGATTTTATGTACAAGAGAAAAGAAACATGCATTTTTAAAAATCAAGTTGCAATTATCAACTTTACGCCAAATGTTTTTCCCTTGTAAAGAAACACAAAAGTTGAAAAACATGTATTAAAAAATTGTCTTGAATGAGTAGATTAGCAGATGCGCTATTCAAACGCTTTTACAGTTTCCGACCTATTTTTCAGTTTCTCATAAACTTCCAATGCTACAAATGAGAGAAAGTCTTTGAAAATATTGATTGATTTATCAAGGTATTTCACCTAAAATGTGTTTATGGATGTTGTATTTATTTACACATACATTTACAATGCACAAACATTAGATCAGACAGAACGCTACTAAGATTCTGTTTTAAAATCCTGTGATTACACTTAAAGTGATAAGCCTTGATTTAATTATAATAATAATAATAAAATGTAACTTAATTATAAAAAAGGAGCAAAATGTTATATTTTGCTTCTCCATGAATTTTTTATTTGAAGATTCGCAATAGAAATCTAAAGAACTATAGGTTAAAGATGTAATTATTATATAAAAAATATATATATTTCA
Source organism: Callionymus lyra (assembly GCF_982586985.1). NCBI lineage: Eukaryota > Metazoa > Chordata > Actinopteri > Syngnathiformes > Callionymidae > Callionymus > Callionymus lyra. The sequence goes on along the minus strand of NC_141828.1, from coordinate 23,556,347 downwards.
AGAAAATCTACCAAGAAAATGAGAAAAGAGAAGAAGTAAAAAAAAAGAGAGTTCAACATGAACAAATAAAACTAGGTTGTGACTCGTACATTATGTTATAAATCAATATCTTCCCGTTCTTACATTGATTTGGCCGATCTGATCAAGGCTAGATTAGATCTTGAAATCGATGTATCATGGGTGGGATTGTGATTCTCGTTCGGCATCCATTATCAAAACATGTCAGTTCAGCAAGCCTCTTCTGTTGTTGAACCTCCTCCCAAGACTGTTTATTCACAACCAATCGCCTCATGATGTCAGTTGAAAATGTAATGAAAGCGTTCAAATAGAAGCATATTCAGGAAGATGGAGCTTTAATCATCTGACCTTTTTAGGTCTCACAGCTCTTAGATCTCGTTGATCTTATCATCGATGCTTTTCTTTAATAGACATTTGCACTAATTGATGGCAATCACCTGTATGGTCTGACATCATCACTAATCAGCAGCAATTTACGACATCAAACGAGCCGAATCCTCAGACACGAGGAGTCATTGAGGTCTTCATGAAGAGTGTTATTTATGAGTGGTCCAAAAACAGCTAGTGGTACTAGTTACTGTGTTTGTATGCATGTGTACGAGTGATTAATTCAGGCGTGTGCCTCTGCCTGGATAAGAATCGCTCATTACGTGGTGAGTTAGTTCTCTGCTGAGCCTTGTCACGACCGGCGAGCCACATCACAGCTTCCTGCTCATCTGTATTCACGGGTGGTGAAGAGCTGGTGCACCTCTCAAGTCAGCGGTGGACGGTACACACCCCTGCTCAGACAAACCTTCTCGGCCATTCTCGGATAACACAGGGAACAAAGAGGCTGGATTTAAATACTTATTTAAATACAGGTACTGTGGTCGCGATTCATTAATATTTACTGAATAATACTGAATTATACATAATAACAATGACGGTGTGCATTTAAGAATTTGTTTAGAATGGTAGATTTTTACCATTTGAACAATTATTTTAGATACAGATAAATACATTTTAATATATAATATTGTAGGGAAAGCAGTCTTGATTAAATGCATCATGGGATTTCACTGTTTAGTCGGCACCATGAGCAGGTTAAAGGGTTAGATCAACCAAAATTCAAAATCCACACATTCACTCATCCTCATGTCGATTAAGAGTTGGATTTTTGTTCAAAGTAATCTGTTCCTTTTTAGAATTATACATAAAAATGTATGTTCATTTTAATGCAGTGAGTGGAGCTCAGTTGTCTTCTGCTTCATCTTCGTCCAAACAGTCAATTAAAAACATTCAAATACCTCCAAACTGCTCGTCTGTAACAAACCTATTGTATTGAAGCATTGATTAAAATAATTGTTTTACGAAAAAACTTAAATAAGTGCGTATTTTAGGCTTGTTTTAACAGAAGCTGCTAGGTTATCAGCGCAAATATTGCGCACTGACACAATGTGTTACGATAATGAAAGACGTTGAGAGACTCATAACTTCCGCTACAAACAAACCTAAATATAGAATTTTAGATTTATGAATTAATCCATTTATCTAAGCAAACAGGTTAAAACATTCCTAAACTAAATCTCTATGTGAGCAAAAAGCAAAACACAGATCTGCAACACATATCTTAATAATAATTATGAGATAAAAAACTTAACCTTAAAAAAACATTTCCTCTCCTAGATGCCATTAAGAGGCAGCACAAGAAAATCTGTTTCAACATTTCCACTGAAATTACAAGGCAGTGTTTCAATCATCAACTGCCTCTTTTGTTTCTTTACAAAGCTGCCACTCCCGAGTGTTTCTTGATCGTGAGAGCAGACCTTTCTGACAGCTTGTCTCAACATTATGTTGGACGCAGATGGAGGAGACAAAGGACAAACAGCAGGGGAGGTTTTCATATGAAACAAAGAAATGTACAAACACTTGCTTTGATTTACTGTCATCTGCTTTGGCAAACTATAAACAACAACACACTTTTTATGTTGAATCCTCCCTTTGTTTGACCCTATCTTCCCAGGAGCCATTTTTTTAATGTTTTTTTTTTTAATGTAATATTCGTGTTGAACCCTTGTCTCTGTCTTTGTTCCCTTAAATTCTTATGCAATATTCAGATTTGTGTCTTTGCTGTTCAAGTAATGTTTAAAACAAACTTTTCTGCACATATTAAAGCAGCACCATGTAACACTTTGACATAATAAAGATCTGTATTATTCAAACAGTTTGATTTCATGCCTGTAGTTCCAACTATAATAGAGCCAGAAGTCAAAAAAATCCGAAAATGCTTTTTCAGTTTCACTAACATTTTAAAAAGTATTAGGTCTTTAGTTTCACAACAGGTTCTGTCAGAAGTCTGTTTTTTTTAAATATACTTCCATTGTTAAGATGTCAGGAGTGTACTTCCTACGATGGCACAGAAGAGAGTACAATTTCGAATTGAAACAAAATTACTTCCTTAACCAAATGTAGAGCTTTCTAAAGTTATACTGTATATTGGTTCATCAGTTTGTTTTTATAGTTAAATTTGTGTTTTGAGAATTTGTAAATCTCTCCAGCAAATCTGTCTTTGAATCTTACAGCAGCAAACCATTACTTAAGGCAAAAAAAAATGTCGGCTAAATGAAGTCTATAGCAAATTTACGAACTCATTCTCTCAAGAGTTTGTTAAAATTTTCAGAGTTTGTAAATTTGTTCCAGAGTATTATATAAAAAAAAGTAAATCCTGAAATGTTATTTGGGGACGCACAGTGACGCAAGAAGGTTGCAGGTTCACTTCCAGGTCCAGAGGGAGCCAACTCGTGACCTATGGAGTTTGTATGGTGTCGCCCTGTTGAGTGGGTTTACTCCAGGCACTCCTGGAATAGTGGGAACTTGTGTGTGACAGACTGGCGTTCTGTGCAGGGAATAAGTGTCAGAAAATGCATAAATGAATGAATGAAATTGTGATTTGCTTACTTTTGTTTTGCACCGTATCTTTAAGATGTAGATACAATCCCCTCTTGCCGAGAGATAAAGACCAACAAAAACAAGGAAATACAAAAAAAACGTACTGACAATTTCAGAAAGTCAACACTCACAGAACGAGTGTCATTCCTGTCGACTTTGTTTTTTTGCTTCCCCTCTCCTAACGAATGACATTTTGAGCAGCTCTGTGGAAAGGAGTGCAGGTCAGAAGGTTGAGTGATGAAAAAACATGAGGCAGGAGGGAGGGGAGGCAGAAAAGGAGACAACGTAGCTTTTTGTTCTGACACCCTGTTCTACCTGACTCTCTGTTAAACAAACAGCCGATATGGCAGATAAGTCACCTGCCGCCTTGTTGAGTTCAAACGAGGCCAAGACAGCAAGACAACCATCGGAAACAAAAACCCTGAAAGGCAAGAGGAGGTAAAAAAAAAACAACAACCTTGGCAGTGAAAATAAACTTCAAGATTTGCAGGGAAGTAAAAATATGTGTATCTATCCGTTGAGAGGCTTTTCCGTTGTTAACTAGATAAAGCTTTAATTGTATGGAGAAACTTTTGTGCCGCGAGGCATCACAGGATAAGACCCCCTTAAAAGTCAGTCACTTTAATGCCTATTTTGCATTTGGATCCATACTGCATATCTGTAATCCCATATTGTGAGTCAGTCAGTTTTGCTCAATATATTTAAATCAAATTCTTAAAACTCTGGAGCTGCACTGGTTCGCTGCTGTCGTCTCTCTAATGAAAGACAGAATGTGACGTCACTGACAGAAAGAGAGAATGACACAATATAGCTGCAACATTTTATTGTTAACAAATAGAACAAACAAAAAAAATATGTCTCAATGATGGAGAGAAGGGAGGACCACTGGTGAAAACATAATTGTAGGCATGTTAAAGCTGATGCTTAAATACTAGTGATGGGTTGATGAAGCAGTTGGTCAGTAGGTGGAACCTTTAAAGCAACTAATGTGTTGATTTAAGTGTGTCTTAAATAGATGTTGGACTCTATTGTACTCATCAGTATGTGTCTGTTTGTACAAAACTCTCTTTTCATTGAAATATTTACATTAGAAAATGATCTTAAGCCCCGCCCACTGAAAACGCTTGTTTTTTTTCTGGTTTGAAATCTTTATCATAACCACGCCCGCTCTGCTGTGACTGGTGTATCATTAAGGTGTGTCACCATGCATCGTCAATCCCGAAGTTTCCACCCCCAAGGGACTTGTTGTATAAACAAAGCAGGGCGTGATGTTTTGAATTTAATCTAATAACACTGTTTACATAAAATGTTTTGCTATTAAGAAAAATAATAATCCTATATTTATATTTAATATATTTATAATTCCAGTGGATAGTTAAGCCTGGTTAATGCTATAAATGAATTTGGTTAAACCATCGTATCAATGTAGAGTCATTCCAATAGAATAGTTAGTAAAACTCTAAAAGTAAAATGCAAACGGTTTCTTCTTTTAAGCCATTTTTTTTTAATATAAAAAATGATCCTTTCTTTATTATTTTTTGTGCTCTTAATGTCCATATTCGCTACTATAATTAAATCAACTGTCATTTCTGCTGTTTCCCTCCCATAAACCTGAAGATACCCCAGTGGAGATATACCAAGGATATCCTCAAGAGGCAACTTTTTTTTTGCAATTTAAGATGCTGAACAAATGCAAAACTACTTGGAACTTTTTTATCTGAAACATAGACTTGCAGGAATCTGCTTGCTTATCATGCTTGTCTCCTTCCAGAGGCCACCCACGCCGGTGCTCACAGTCGGAGCGAAACAAACCATCTTATGTCTTATGGCTGTGCAGCTGCACTGGATTTACATCAACCATGTATGCAGAGGAACATATTCACACTCTGGAGGTGGATGTCAGTTTTCAATGGCCTGCGGTCATTCAAGCTTGGAAAAGATCAAACACAATTGACAAGAAGTCAGGAAAAGGTAAGTAAGTAATTTTTATTTTGGAATTATGTGAAAATTTGAGGTGTGGCTTTTCTATGGAGCAGTGGTCAAAGAAGTTTTACAATCTAAGCTGAAGCTCAATTAAAAATAAATTAAGGAACAATTAGGAGTAAATTAAAAAAATAAAATAAGTCCTAATAGAACCTTTGAATATCTTTCAGTAAAGACAACAAATCTTGAGCTTCAGTCACTACATTAAAATGAACAAACATTTTTCTATAACTCTAAAAAGGCACAGATTATTCTGAAAAGAATCCCAACCCTCTGTCGACATAGGGTGAGTAGAAAATGAGTGGAATTTTAATTTTGGGGGATTTATTTGAAGTCACCCTGCAAGTGTCTTCATCCTGACATTAGTTTATCTCGCAGTCATTTTCTGTGTCCATGTCAACCCTTCCACGACCCCTTCCTGTCAGCCGTCCCTATTGTTTATGAAACATTTGTTCTTCATTCTCATCTCCCTCTACAAGCATTACTGGAGCCCACAAAGTACCAATTAGTGCGAGGTTTTCTATCTCACTACTCACTTTTGTGACATGTGCACTTCCAGAATATGTTTCAACATCTATCAATAGAGAGCATGAGCTGCGATGTGAGAGAGTGAACTTTGATTGTGCCAGAGAAACCATATGATTTCACAAGAAAGAAAAATACATGGCAGATAACACCACATCAATAGGAGGCAGAAGTGGTCACTGTATGTCGTAACATCCTGACAATCAATGCCGATGACAACAATCATCCAGTTTCTGGAAGAATAAGAGTTTCCAAGAAGGTGTTTGTTTCCCAGAAACAATCTGTGGTTTTCTTGGAAGAAAAGGCCAAGTTTACCATGAGAAGATGTCCTTCGTTACTGTCGACAGTGTGTGTGTTTCAGTTGGAGATCAGTGGAGAATTTCTGAGATCTAAAGACAAGCTGTTAGTTTAGAGGTTGAACTGAAACAAAACAGAAAAGACCAGTAAAGCACCCAGCACGCTTTGGTATTGAACTACTTTGATAACCTCATTGAAATGCAGTGATGTGATGTTATTCAGAACATGAATAACACATACTCTGAGATCTGTGTGACTCCTTAACTGGAGTTCAATAAGTATCATTTGACAATCACATGAAGTCCTTCAAGAAAGTAGGCAGGATAGATCTGTGACCCTTTGAGTGAGCACCAACTACGTACCTATTATGTTCTAGAACTAGATAATTGGTAGTTCTAGATAGTGATGTGTCATTCATGAATTATTAGTTAATTAGAACGAGTCTTTACAATGACTGGGACTGAACAGGTCATCTTGGCGAATGACTCCGGGTTCGAGACGTTATTTCCGGTTTCAAAGTAATGTTATTTTATTTAGAAAAGGAGTGACTGGAAAAGGAACTCTGTGATCTACTCTAACTTGACTAATAAACACAACTTATTCACTGCGGCACTGATTGATAGTCACAAACAAGAAGCTTTTTCTCCCCCTCTCAATCTTATTCTCTTTTTTTTGTTTACTGGTCTTTCGCTCTCGGTCTGAGTCCCTCGTCAATGAATGTTTTATCTGATGACTTGAGTCTTTAAGTCATTTAGTTATTTCTTCATCGCTCATCGATAAATAGTTTGAGTCGTTCCTGTTCTTCGCTTAATAGTTGTTCCGGCTCATGACCGATGACCAGTGAACTGAGAACTTGAACGACTCGAATGAGCCGGAAGAACTTTTGATCAATGAGCGATGAACGAAGAACGAGACCGACTTGAAGACTCATTTGGGTTTTGAAGTAATGCTCACGATCATATTTTTAAAGTAACGCTCACCATCTGTGTCAGTGTCTGGTCTCTTAATCAATCGCGTAATTATCATTTAAATAAAAAAATATATTTATAAAACAACACACACATACATAAACATAGATAGACAGAGATAAATAGACATATATAAGCACGTCAACTGATAAAGGAATACATATTTAGAAGATATAAATATAAACAAATAAGTATAACGACAGTTATAGCTGAGTGGCAAATGCTTTAATCAAAATGTTTGAGATTGAAGTGGCCAAACTAAAGAACCCTACTCGACAAAAGACTGGTTCATTTTTGGGAACCAGACTCGATGAACTAAGTCACTAAAATTAACTGGTTCGCCCATCACTTCTGTCAGACAGTGTTGGCTGGCTCTGTGTGTCAGTGTGGATGTCATAGAAGAGATAATAATTAAATCCCAAATGGACCACTTGAGAATGTACATGGGCAGGCAAGCTCCCTCAAGGGGCTCAAAGGTTCAGTGCCGTCAAATTGTTCAACCTGCAAGTGATCTAGAGGTGAGGGCAGACATTGTTAATCCCTTTACATCTGTTTTTATGAGACATTAGCGTAGAGAATTTCCATAAATCAAAGTGGCGTGACACCCCTTTTTTCACTGAAAGAAGGAAAATGTATCCAATAAACATTCAGTAATTATTGTTGAGAGGTTTATATCTTATTTTTATGTATGTTACGATTATTCTTTATGCAAATCCATTCCCGGACGGCTGCAGCCCCATTACCCCAGCCCTGCCCGCACAACCGTGGCCCCCCTGTGACCCGGGGGACTCTCACCGGGGGACCTGAGCCGGTGCCTGGCCATTGCTCCCCCGGGCTCATGCGGTGGCACTCGACCCGGCTACTGGCCGTGTCCGCAGGGTATTGGGAGGGGCTCCGCCGCCGCTGCTGTGGTGGATCCCTATCTCCTTGACTCGGTCCCCTGCTATGGACTTGGTGGCAGCCTGACGGTCTGGGGGTCTTCCGTGGCCCGGCCTGGCCCCGGGGCTCTATCCCCTGACTGGTTCTTCTGGCTGCCCCTCTGCCCCGGTGCCTGCGCCTGGTGCCTCCCCCTCTCTGCTTCCTCGGTCGTCCTCGCCTGTGCTTGCCCTCTCACGCCCCCAGTGGTGGTCCGCCTTCTCGCTGGTGTTTGGGGTCGGCTCTGGTGGTTATCTCGCCTGCCGGGTCCTGGTCTCCCGCGGGTTCCTGCCGCGGCTTGAGCCCCTGTGTCTGGATCCTGCTGTGCTAGGTATGTGCCCTCTGGCCTGGCTATTTCAACCTCCCCGCCCTCTCCCCTCTATATATCTTCACCCGTCACCGGAGTCTGTATACCTGTGTATTGTATACATTTGTCCCAAACGAAGGGATCCACCTCCAGAGCTGTTGCTGATCCAGGGATCCACCTCCAGAGCTGCTGCTGATCCAGGATCTTCACCACGTCATCAGATCCCGAGTTCTCTCCAGCACCCCCATGGACCCTCCTACACTCTCCTCTTTTCTCTCACTATATCCTCCCTCACTCCTCTCCTTATCCATCTGTCTACCCCCCCATCCTTCCTCCCAGCCGGTCAAAGCGGCAGGCCGTCAACAATGAGTCTGGTTCCGCTCGAGGTTTCTGCCTTCTTAAAGGAAGTTTTTCCTCGCCATTGCCATTGTTTTGTTTCTTGCTCTTTGTTGAATTGCTGGGATCTATTTTTCCTTAATCAACTGTAGTCTTATTTCAACTGTATAGTGTCTTGAGATAACTTTGTTATGATAAGACACTTTAAATAAAATTGAATTGAATTGAATTGAAATCTGTATATTAATAAAGTTATTTTCAAAATGTGAAAATATACATATTATTACATTTGTATTCCTTTATTTAGCCTTTTTGTACCATCTTCTTTTGTGTCTTTCTGCTCATACTGAGCAGCACTTAACTAATAGTATTTTAATTCAGATACATAATGTCATTTCATAATTCATAATAATGTCTATTGCTTTATTCCGTAAATTAAATAAATACTGGGTTAAAACATGGTTGACATCTACCTTTCCCTTTTGCAAGTTTCTCCAAGCATATTTAAAAGTGTGAACTAGTTTATTTATAATATGTGAAACTTTAACTAGAATATATAATACATTAATCCTCGGGCAGGGCCCTCTTAGCTTTTCATCGATGGGCTTTTACTCTCCTATATTTTCAGTGTTTTTATCATTTGATTTAATACTTTTTTCCCTGAATGAAACGTGTGTTGTTTTAACTTGTTTTATTACTGTGCTGTTATCATGGATTGTGTCATTTTTAACTGTAGTTGTTTTGCTGTTATGTAAAGCACTATGAAACTACTGTAAAGTGTTATATAAATACAATTATTAATTTATTAAAAAAAAGGTTAAAATTGAGACTCATTTGTGGAAGAATGTTCTTCACCTGCACAGTTAAATGTGTAAAAACAAACAGCGGTTTGCTTAAAGTCTGTTAAACATTTGTCACGCCTGTCACTTGGCCAAAGACACTTCCCTGCTGGTCAAGTGTGATACTTACTCCCAATTCACAGCATCACTAGCGGGATTAGCAGGATTTCAATTTAACACACATGCACAGAGGGTAAAGGAGGCGACTTGAAACAAGAGGCTCTGGCAGGAGTAAATGATGCCGATGCCAATTGATGCCCTTTGAAAGAAGGAAGTGGATATGAAGAACACTCAGGTCTGTAAAGAAGCACAGACATTAGAAGTTGGGAGAAAATGCCAAAAGCCGGCGTCAAACCTCTTAAATTTACTAAGCAGCAGAGCAGAGCATCCAAGTGTGTCTAACATGCTTTGGTTTCTGTTGATTTGGAGAAAAATCAAAGTGAACAGACAGAGGGAGCTCAGTTGAACAGGGAGTGTAAGTGTGTGTCTGTGTGTTTGTGCGTATGATTGTTCCTAAGCTCTATTCTGTCAACTCACCGAAAACTGTTGCTGCCAATAAAGGTAAATAGTCAATCAATGGATTTGATTTATTCATAAATGATTGTTTTCGTCATCAATCAATTGGTCCTTCCTCTGTCTTTTCTTGAGAATTGTATTCTAGTGATTTACCAAGGTCGACTTATCTCTCGAGCTATTCTGTTCTGATTTGTCCAAACTCTAGGATAAATATAAAAAGATCCCTGAAAAAATGGAAGTGGAGGAGATTTGGCATATTCCAACATTTTTCGTTTCGTTGTCCTCCGCTTATCCGGGCTCGGTCTAGGGGGAAGCAGCTTAAGCAGGGAGGCAAAGAGTTTTCTCGCCCCAGCTACATCGTCCACCTCTTCCAGGGTGACCCCAAAGCATTCCCAGACCACCTGGGAGACATAGTTTCTCAAGCGCATCCTGGGTCTGCCCCGTGGTCCTCTACCGGCAGGACAACTCACCAGGGAGGCATCCTGGAGGCATCCTAATCAGAAGCCCAAGGCACTTCAACTGACTGCTCTCAACCACCAGTCGAGCAGGACCAACCCCTCCTAAGAGTACTGGTTCCAGAGTCCAAGCTGTTTGTTCTTTTCTATCTTTTTGGTCTAAGTTATTGCCATTTTCATTACTCACTCTTCAATCCTACTTCTTACACCATTGGGCATAAGACTTTTTATTGGTCTTTTATAAGGGGATGTTTAATGATACAATACATTATTTGACATTTTACTCACAATTTTCAGTCTGGTTATGCTCGAGGTTTCCTCTGTTAAAAGGATGTTTTTCATCTCCTCTGTGAGTCCAATGGACCTGTTCTACGCCTGTCTTAGATGGTGTTTAAATAACTTTGAGATTATTTGAGAATTTCTCATTTCAATTGATTTTACGTTTTTTAAAATCCACAATCAAGCCTTGTAAAGCTGATACTTGTTGAATGAAATATTATTGAACGTAACAGATATTCAAAGTAAATACCATCAGTGATCTTCAGTGCAGATGCTGCTTATTAGCACGATGATCACATACTATCCTTAGTGTGAAATAGAAAACAAAACCCCTAAACTTGTATGCTTGTTAAGAACAGGACGAGATTTGGGGTTGAATAAAAAGGTTTCCTAGGTTGCTTCAAGCAGGTTAAAAGATCATGTATATTTCCTCAAGTGTATGAAGTTTTTCATCGATATCTTTTTTTTTTTGAGGGTTCTGTTGAGGTAAAATTCCTGTGACTCAGAGAAGAGTCAACAAATACAATAATAGAAGGTTGAAGTTAAAAACGTAATCTATATCCAGACAACATGATATGATGAAATGTAAGTTTTGAAAGTTGTGTGAGAAGTTTTGAAGATAGTGGGTGTTCTATTTGCTCAGGTCTGCATGTAGGTGGCTTGGTGAGGTAAGAAATCAAAAGATACTAAGGTCATATACCTCTCAGCAATGTTCTTTTCAGCACTGGTGTGTAAGACCAATACTGGATCTATTTCCACTTAAATGGCTCGAGGTGGATGGTTTTTTTCACATGATATGTACTGGAATCACGGCTTGACTTGCCAGAAAAGCTGAATTGATTAAGAAAAAAAAAGTATCCGTATAAAGGTGACTAACCTCTCGACATGTTTTCTCCTCTCTTTTTAAAGTGAAATATAAGACGTAGAATCACTGCCTGCAAATCAACAGTTCTGAAGTGTCAGCATGTCGAATGAGATTTAATCAAGTTGAATCAGAATTAATTATAATACAATTCATGATATGTCTCTTGACTTGTTTCATTCTGAAAAGGATATTTCTTCTATTCGAAGAGTTCCATTTGGTGTGTTTGTGCTCTTCTGTGCTGGGCAGTTAACTTATAGTCAAGACTGTCTCAGTCAAGACCAAGATTTCTACGAGGCAGAGGAAAGTTTAAAGCCTGACTAAACGAAGACTATACAAAGTATGACAGAGAAAATACTTTTAAAGATAGAGACCAAGGCGTAAACCAAACCTCCATATATTGGAGTAACTTTTAAGATACCAAAACCAGTACCATAGACCAAAGACACCAGGAAGAAACAAAGCAGCCATTTTAACAAATGAGGAGAACGCTATCGTAGTCGGAAAAAGTAGATAAGTAAATCGTGGGGTCTGAAGTAGACACAAGTCGAGTAGGGCTGGAACTGTGTAATGGAAAAGCTCCATTTGAGTCACCTCACGTCAATCAATCACAAGCCACTCATCAGGTCTACAGATAGATAGAAGTGTGTGCAAGATGACCCCTCTGGTTGATACCATCTACTCACTTGGGTTTATGACAAATCAAGGTTAATGGTATCGAATAAAAACCTCTCATGATTGGTGCCATTTGTCAATAATAAACCTAGAATTGTGTACATAGAGGAAGAAAATACCAAACAAAATAATCATATAAAATGCAGGGGGTCAACCCCCCCCCCCAAAAAAAACAAAGAAAGGAAAAAGAAAGAAAAAACGGATTTGCATTGATTTTCTTTTCAGTCTATTAATTAAAGTTCATACTGATGAAACTGGAGAAAGAAAACCTTACACATCACACAATTCTGTGAGTAAATCATTGAATAAATTATTGCTGAGGTTAAGTGAAGCAAAAGCCTCAAGTCAATAATTATCAAATACGGAAAGAGAATTTGATCGTGCCGATTCAGGTGCCACAGCTGGAGAAAGCAGTCAAGAAAATGAGTGTAGGCGAGAGCACATCTCAATGTGTGACACGTGTACCAGATGGAAATGAAGAAGGCCAACCAGCCCACAAAGTGTGACAGACAATTAGCTTTTCAGGAATTCAATACTTCTTCATTTTCTGTTTTCACCGAATTGAATAAAAACATGAACACTGGCCTAATTACGCCGCACAGTTCCGCAGTGTGATCCTCTCATGCCACAATTTTTCTGTGTCTTGGAGTGTTCTTTCTGTAGCTCATTATTCAAGACACTGGATTTGTTCGAAGGGCGAAAACACTTAACAAAACAAGTCAGAATGTTCCGGCCTTGATTTTAAACAGTGGTGTTGCTCCTGCGTTTACTTTAATAAAGGTTTAAAACAACTCTGAGAAAAAAATGCAAGTCAAAGCTTCCATCCATCTAAATAGTTTCATAAATGAGGTAGCCCTGACAACCTCATGCTCAGATACCACCTTGTAGTCATCTAGGGGGACCCCAGGGCCTCCTCCCACCTGGACATGGGCGTAATCCTCTCAAGGGATTTGTCCTGGAGGCTCTCTGACAAGATGTATAAGCCAGCTGTACAGGCCCCTCTGTATGTGGAGGAGAAGCAGATCTACCTTGAGACCAATAAGTTTTGACCTAGTTACTTCTTTCTTCTAACAAACATACCGAGTCCTGGCTGGACATTTTACCAGTTTTTTAAACTGGGAACTGGAATTCAAAGGATCTGTCCTTTACAATGTTTAGATTATGATAAACAGATCACACTTTTTGTAAATAAAATTAATTTTTGATTCATGACTTCTGAACTCAAGGAAGGCAAAGGTTTTTTTTTTGTTATTTTTAGCCTCACAATAGCCTATCTATCCATCCATCCATATACAGTATCCATCCATCCCTCTACAGAATCTATCCTTCCATCAATCTTTAATTTCAACATAATCTATCTTTCTACTAAATATATATCCATCAATCTTCAGTATCTATCTTTCCATCAATGTACATTATCTGCACTATATATCTATCAATCCATTTACTGTACTTATTCTTTATTCTATTCTTCCCATCCTTCCCCCTTTCCTCTCTCCATTATTCTTCAGTATCTATATCTCCATCTATCAATCTACTGTATCTACAGTATCCATCTATACATCCATCTACAGTATCTATCTATCCATCATTCCATCAACAGTATCTGCAGTATCCATCTATCCATCCATCTACAGTATTCATCGATCCATCCACAGAATCTATCCTTCCATCAATCTTTAGTTTCAACGGTATCTATCTACCCATCTTTCCATGGTAAATATGTATCCATCAATTATCAGTATCTATCTTTCCATTAGTTTACAGTATCTGCACTATATATCTATCAATCCATTTACTGTATTTATTAATCCATCTATCCTTTCCCACTTCCTCTCTCCATCTACAGTATCTATATCTCCACCTATCAATCAACAGTATCTGCAATATCCATCCCTCCATCTATAGTATATTTAAATCCATCCGTCTTTCTACAATACAGATCTAGCCATCCTTTCATCTACAGTATCTATCCATCCACAGTATCTACAGTATCCATCTATTCATCCATCTACAGTATCTGCAGTATTTATCTATCTGCAGTATACTGTATATATCCGTCAGTCCGTGAAAGCGCTTGTTAATAGTTATGCACAAGTGTAATTTTCTCAGTTCTTGTTTTATCATACATTGATTTTCAAGTGTGTCTCTCCGGGAGGTTCTGGAAGCAGAACTGAATCCAAAGGTAAATTCAGTCCCAAGAGGTTTTTGGAAGATTGCAAGTCCTGAAGGTCAAAGTGGCTCGGAGTAGGAATTTAATTCGCATGACCAGGTATGAGGGCAAGTCCGTTTCAGAGAGACAGTGTGTCAGACGGGGGGAAGTCTGTGACAGAGGAACCAATAAATGGAAACTTTGATGGCCTTGACCATGAGACACACACACACCGGGGACTTCAAAGACTCTTGGCCACGGTTCACACTACGAGTGTGTGTTCATGTGAAACAAGAAGAGCGACTGACCCACAGAACCTACACAGAAAATGTTGGAGAGCAAAAGATCTATATTGGTGGAGAAAATGTTTTTTGTTGTGTTCAAGAAAACTTTTTACTATGAATTACAAAGATTATAGCACAATTTATTGTTTATATAAATACAAATATTCGTCTTTATTTTACTTGTTATTGTTAGACATGTTTTGAAAAATATTTTTTATACATCTATATTTTTCCAGGTAATTTACCGTGATTTATCAGCGCAAACTCCAAGGCAGAAGTGGCCAAATCTGTTGCTTTGAGTAGCTATTCTATCCAAACCTCACAAAACTTTTTCAAACAAATAACGGCACCTACTGAACCCATAGAGCAAGACAATTCTTCATGAAGATTCATCAGCCTATCAATGATCTCTATTGTAAGATCTCATTGTGTTCAAATTTTCAAGAATTAGATACAAATGATTGTTTTTTTCATGATAATTTATTTTTTCATTAGAATTTATTATTCTTTTTCCCCCATGGCTGTGATGAGAAGTAGATGTGGACGAGAAGGTAGAAGACGTGTGTGGGGACGTCAACAGTAGCAAGAAAAATAATTTGAAAAAGAATCTGAAGTAAACAATGAGAAAGGGGAAAGGAAAAGAGGGAGAAGTGCAAGCACTTCTTATAACAAATGACCTGCCACTGAGTCCACAGACCTGTAACGAGGAGAGTTGGAGTGTGAGGGGGGATGGAGGGGCGAGCGGAAGTGTGGACACTGGTTATTATCACTTCAAAGCCTCTCTTGGAGAGCTGGAAAATTCTCATCGACTGAGTCACACAAGTGTATTTTCACTCCTTGCTGGTCAAACTCAACTTCTTAAGTCTGAGCGAATCCATATCTTATGATACGAGAAAAAACCTGCTCAGCCAAGTAGAAGAGCTTTGAGTTTGTAGTTATCGTGGTTAATATATCTTTGCTCTTAGATTTTAATTTTAATTTCAGAAAATCAACAAAAATGCATTCAACGTATAAACCGGGGGTAGGCAATAAATTCTTCTCAGGGGCAACAAAAAAAATAAAAAAAAAATAAAATAAACCGATCTATTCCAGTAATATATTTACAAATTATTCATAAAAAAAAGGATATACTGTACAGTATATAAAAATAAAAACTAAATGAAAAAAAATATATCGCGTTTTCTTCTAAATATGGGCTTGATACTCAAATTATTTTGAAGGTCAAGAAAAAATCACCAAAAGGAAAAGAAATTCCTAGACAGAGAATTAAGGAAGTTGCATTGAGTTAATACATTAATAAATATAAATTAAAATTGTTAGATGTCACTGACAGAAACATTTATTACATTTTCTGCATCTCCTCTTAGATCATGAGAGCCATATTAATATGGTTAAATGGCCCTAGGGCCACACTTTGCCCATATCTTATATAAAACCAATGACACCTTTTCTTTTTATGTTTTTTTCTTTTTATGAAGCTAGTTTCCATTTCATGTACTTATATTTTATACCTGTAGTTTGTGGAAACATTCTTATGTCCTTACTTTACCCTTAAAATCAGATGATTTAAAACTTAGAACTAAAGATTGATCTTCAATTATACAACCAACTTTGTGTGTTAAGGCCGAGCCTCGAGTTTGAATGTTCATGTTTCATTTGCCTTTAGTGAATGGAGTCGTGCTAATGAGCCACATCAAAGCAGATATGTGTTGCTGTTTGGTACGTAATTGCTCAGAGGATCAGTGGGGGAAAACGTCTTCAGCCAAAGTTCTCCAGCCTTTTTTGGGGGGGAATTGATGATGCCATTAGAGTGCAACGCTGCAGAGGATTTGCTGCTGCAATTGGATCCCACTGCCGCAGAAACAATGGCCTTCGAGTGTATTCATGTGACTGAAGGTACCATGGAGAAGATAAACAGATAAACATTTGGATATCGTGAAATAAGATTGTTTTAAACTTCTAAAACCAAAAATGGTTGTGTAGTTAAAATATTAGATGATAGCGTTCCGTCTAAATGTATGTATGTATGAAAACATTATGATTTTATGATCAATTTATATCCAGATTTAGTTGAATTTAATTAATATATTTCTTTGATGAGCGAATACAAATATGGACGTTTTTATTCCCGTAATTAATTCTATTGTGTTGTCATGCGTTTGCAAGTTTTGTGTGAACGTATGCCTCTATAAATCAGATAAATGGATACTTGAATTTACAGTTTATTCATCAGGAAAATGCAATAAAATACTTATTCCAGCAAATGTGCATTATTTTTTATACGGGGCTATTTCACCCCTTTAGGATGCACCAACCATTGTTTTCTGTTTGATTAATCACTTAATATGTTGTTGTTTTTTTTTGTAAAGATCCTGCAAGTAATAATAACAACTCCAATATAGGGAGATTTGGTCCCCACCTGGTCTCTATCGTTAAAAGTATTTTCTCTGTAATACTTTGTACAATTGATCCCTTTTTCTTGTCAATTATTAATCAGGACCTTATTTGTCTACTATAAAACTGTTTGTGATTAACTATTCCCTCTACATTTAAACACATCAATTATTTTTATTATTTTGTTTCTCTTCTTGATTGCTTGTAATTGTGACAAAAACCAAAACAAGGGTGTGTTAAGGCACCTGCTTCGACCTTAGTAATACAACGGCACATCTCTGAGCAATACAAACCTCACAGAGTAATACAACAGAATTTCACGTATTAGTGCCAATGATGACAATACCATGGTAACTGATACATAAGGCACAAAGGAAATATAAGGCTCACTGTTCTTTTTTGAAAAACTTAAAGGACTTTAATTGCGTTAAAGTCTAGAAAATACACTAGTTGGACTGTTGCCGAAAGCCAGAGAATTGCAATCGTAGAACCATCTACTGGAGCCTGATAATGATCACACTGAATGTCAAGTTTCATCAGACCATCACTAGTAACAAGGTATTTATACAAAGTTATGGCTGAACTTTGGTGCCAACCAGAGGAACCTTTGCTGAGGAAATTACCATAAAAAGAACAATAGAGTTCGGAGTTAATACCCAATAAAATCAGCCCATTAGAGTCACTTTTGAAAACACTGTTACATGAGTAGAGAGCAAACCTTCCCAGCTAAAAACAGGCATTAACTGTTGACTAGGAATGTATCTATTGCTTTTAATAAATGGTTGGAAAAAAAAAACTTTATATGAGGAACAGAGTAAATGTTAAACCTGTTCACATGGACCCGAATTCAATTGAAGAGTAAGTGAAACTGGGAACTGATATTCTGCTGTTGAGAAAATCAATGATATTCTCCACTTCTGTGAGCTAGAAACTGGGAACCATGGCTACTAATTGCACATTCCTACAAAATGCCAATTGAAGATTATATATAGAAAAAAAAGAAAAAAAAACTTGATGAATCTGAACTTCTGCTGGAACAAAAACCATACTTGGCTCAGAATTTTCCCACCAATAACTTTCTCAACTTAGACACATATTTGTTCAAATGTTTTTGGCGATTTTTCTTTTTCTTTGGGCATTCTTGTCGGTCCATGTGTTAAACTGGTGACAACAGCTATTTGTTTGCTTTAGCAACTCCCGGGGAGAAATTAAAAGAACATTAGTGTGACAAGATTGAATCAGTAAAAAAAATAAAAGTAAAAACTTGCCCTGCATTTTATCCCCTCTTCATTACACGTCTTTCATTAATCCAGTCATTTGCCTCGTTTGTCAGCAAGGGGTAAAAAGCCCCCTCAAAAGTTTAAGAAGGAACAATCCATTTCAAGAGAGTGTTTGGCTTTAATTATCCTTCCACTGCCAGCAGGTTGGATTTTAATATTGATTGAGGGGTTCCTAATATTGCACATCAGCCATCTTCATTTTAGATATTCAGGTCATGGGTGTCTTAGGAAAGATAAAAGTGGTGAAAAGGGAGACAGCATAAAAAAATGTAATAATTGGTGGTTTAATGTATTCATGGTCAGACAGATAGACAAGATATAAAAAAAATATTCTTCAATTTATGTAGAGGAATAGGAAATATTCACAAACAGGTAAAAAGTAATGAAGAAACAAAGTTAATCCTATTAAAGGGCAACTAATGTGAAACTCCAAATCTTCTGACTCACATGTTTCAAATGTTGATTTCCAAGATGCAGTAAGTCTCTCATCATGATCATGTCTTGAAGTTATTCGTTTATAAAAATCATCCCCGTCGGAAATCCAGGCGAACAAGAGGTTACGAGAGTGGAGTCCATTATTATGTAATAATGGCTTCACTACTCCGCCAGCCAGCTTTAATCAGACCCTGCTTTGTTTGTACTTCTATTATTAAAGAACGGAAGGTTTTAAGAGATCTTTTGTTTGAGTTAATCATATGCACTTTACTTTACCACCATTGTTGACTTTTAGAATTATGTGGTTTTTGATGTTTGTAAGGATCCATGCGTTTCTGCTCCTCGACAAATGTATTTCTCCATAGAAAAGTATCTATCCATCTATAGATGATTTCATGTGCTACTCATTGATAAAGCAATAGTGCCATGAGGTCCCTGGGTTGCACCTTGGTTACGTCTGGTTTTAGGTATAGAGAGAAATGAAACCCAGCTAGATTTAATGTGTAAGTATACTGTTTAAAAAAGAAGACTTTGGAATGAGAGGATGAAGAAGATGACGAGGAACAGTTTGGGTTAGATAAGGAGAGAGCAGATGGTCAAGGGGAAATGGCAAAGACAATGGGAATCCAAGACCACACGCTGCTGTAGGTCAGTTTTCAGCTGGAAAACAAACAACAAGGTGAGACTAACAGAAAATCATCCAATCAAGAAGGAAACAGGTTTGTAAGTGAAACATGTTATTTGCACAGTTTTTGTAAACTTCTCAGGAGGAAGGCTGACATTATAAGCCTCAGCCCTGTTTGATCACAGTATTCAGTGTTATTAATGGTGGAACTAGTTGAGTCGACTGTGACAGATGATGTGTTTCAACAGAACAAATGTTGTTTAAATTCTATTCAAGCATTGATAGTTTTAAACTCTGTAGAAAAGAAACATATATTCGTAGCTTAGCATTGCAAGAGTTTCTGGATCCATTTAAAACATCTCGCCCACAATTTCAATTTCACTCGTTTTCTACTCACCCTCATGTCGACTAAGGGTTGGGGTTATCATTCGAGTAATCTGTTCCTTTTTAGAGTTAAAGGGAAAAATGTTTGTTCATTTTAATGTAGCGACTCGAGTCCAGTTGTCTTCGTCTTCATCTTCGTCCAAAATAACACAGTTAAAATATTGCCGTGGTGAAAATAATCCCAACCCTTAGTTGTCGTAAGGGTAAGTAGAAAACGACTTTTGGAAAAATAAACAAGCCAACAGCCAAAAAGCTTTCGGAAGAAATCTTTTTTTGGATTTTCAGTTTAAAATGAGAAAATAATGAATATATTTAACTGTTATATTCATCATGATATAAACCTTTTATAGTCATTTGTGCCTGTTAACGTAAAGCTGGTCCTCATGTTGGCACCTGTTTAGTTGCAGCTCATGCCTTTTTAATGTACAGTTGCACATAATCGAGAAGCAGATGTGGCAGCCCAGCAGAGGGAAAAAAAGACCACAAACAGCAAACCTAATGAATTTTACAACACGTCTCAGCACTTTGCTGTGTTTTACACTATACACAGAGCCACGCATGGCTTATCAGGGATATTCTGTCTCTCCGTGTGTCCTCGCCTCAAACCCATTTATCCCTGAATTAAATCTTGCATTTAAGACTTTTCCTGAAGGGAAACATCTCGGTGGGCGTGTCGTGAAGAAGGGAATCATAGTAGAGCTCGATTTTCTGTTCTCAACAGGGGTAAACTGCAAAAATAAAATAACAGTACCTGAAAAATAATGAACGTTAAGTGCATGAAAAATAAATTTCATCAGCAGGAGATATAATATTTTTTCAAGGCATCTAAATTGTCCCACATAGAGTTTGTTTTTAATTATTTTAGCTAGAATAAAGGCAACGATTTTGAGTAAACAAGAGTGGAAAAAGTGTCTTGACGTGTCATAGTCAAGGGGGATGTTACTTCAGAGAAAGTGTGGTCTTTTTTTGTAAATAACACACATTTAAAACAGGAATAAAAAATATATTTTAGATTAAATCTATATTTTTCTTTCTGTGTTGCCCATTATCTTTTCAAAATGGGACAGAGAAAGAAAAGGAATAAAAATGCCCGAATAAAGTTGACTAAAACATTTATAGTGATATCAGTACTATTACGATATTTGGTTTTGTCATGAAAAGAGTATTTTTAATTTTTTTTTAAAACACCAAAAAAACAAACTTACTCAATGTTAATGGAAACCTGCTTGTATTTATGAGATAAAAATCCAAAACATATAGCTTTTAAAATCCAAAAAGGATCCACATTAAGATAACCAAAAAATAAAAGAAAACAAAATGTAGGTCTGCTTTTTTTCCTACCTACCCATCTCTTACAGGTCAATAAAGGTCAATAAATGTTGCCTCCATATTACAGTTTGGTGGTTTTAACAAACAACACTTTTTACTTGAATATTATTTAAATTTAAGGGGTCAAGATAATACTGAGAACAACACAGGAGTTCCATACAATCAAGGAAAAGCCTGAACAAATAAAAATGTCTAAAATATTGCTATGATCTCCAAATTTGCACAAAAAATATAGAAATATATAGAATATTTTTTAGAAAAACAGGTCGTACCTACAACTGTTTTAAAAAAATATTGCAGGTTTTGGTTAAAACTCCTTCAGAAGTTGCTCAGGATTGAGCCCTAAGAACACTGACATGTCTCTTCGCATTATTAGCAGTGGTGGCTAACAGAGCAGAGAATGGAGTAGCCCAAAGCAATCTGATGCTGCCGAATCGAAATGCCAGACAAACCAATTATATTGTCAGCACATGCAGTGACGCTGGTTCTCTGCTGTGATCATTTTAGTCAGAGAAAACTGGGGGAGCACTCACACACCCTCACACCGGCCCACAGCCTCATAAATAAGGCTCATCCCGACTTAGCAGCTCATTGCCCTGTCAGAGCAAATAAAGAGCCCTCATTTCCTCTCACTGGTGCAACAAACTGCACACACTAAGAAAGAGATACACACAACTGGAGTGCGTTACAAGTGACAGAAAACATTTCAGAGGACTGCTGCTATCTGGTATCTAAAGAGCACACAGGGACATTATATTAGTGGCTTGTGACACATGATGAGTCAGTTCAGGCGAAAGTGTTTGTTTGTGTTTTGATAATGTGAGCTATTATTTCTCCAAAAGTAAATTCATAACTAGAAAATTACAGGAATAGATCTTCCCTGTACCGGAATACCGAGAGGGGTCCACTTACTGTTACCCTCAAACTTCCAAATAAAAACAGGAAGCACTCGTGATTACCCAGCATACTTCCCGGCAAACGATCTTAAAGTTTAGACTTGATAAAGTTTTTACGGAACAATTCTTTTTGACAAGGTTTCAATACAAGATGGACGTTACAGACGAGCAGTATGGAGGTATTTGAATGTTTTTAAGTGTCTTTTTGGACGAAGAAGAAGATGAAGACAACTGAGCTCCAGCCACTACATTAAGATGAACAAACATTTTTGTCTATATCTCTAAAAAGGAACAGATTACTATATAAAATATAATATATAAAATAATGAACAATTAAACAATTTGTGAAATTTGGGTGAACTAACCCTTTAAGCCTTGTTTTGTCTCTTGGTCAAGCTGACCCGAAGGCCCGATAAGAACAATGTTTCAGGCATCCCTTTTATTTAATGATATACTGAAGATTTTCATGAGCCCATTAATGTACTTATAAACACAAAAAAGAAGATCAATTGATCATATTTCCATGTATACACAAACAAGTTCCATTAACTCATTGAAGGTCCTAATATTATATTATCTTAACCTCCCTTGCTGAGACCACCACAGGAGCCTTTTTATTCCTAAAACAGAGACCAGAAAACGTTGTAAACATATTTTTTATTGGTTCACTAGCTGGAATAAGTGCCCTGATGAAAGAAATCAAGACCAAATAACCCACAATACTTTAAAGAGAGGAGACGAGAGTAGAAAGTAATTGATATGTATTAAATCTAGAACGAATTTCATTTAAATTAGACCAATTTGAGTTTACAACAAACGCTTCTGTAGTATGTAATAAATATGGTTTAAATTCCAACAACTTGCCATTCTCCCTTTAACTTAAACTCAATTGTCAGTAGTCTATATACTAAGACATTTTATTAAAGCTAGATAAAAAAAATCTTGTTTTGAAGATATTACTTAACAAGAAAAGGAAAGTATTTCAAGGTCTGTTGATCTGAAGTTGCATTCACGTTTTTTTTGCTAGCATTAATGCTTACATTTCCTAAAATAAATGATTGCGTACATTTGATCTATAGTCAAACAACGATGGCAACCAAAAACGTTGGACATGTCAAGAAGAGGGAGTTGGCATCAGAAAAAATCCTTTTAAAACATATCCTTATTACAAAGAAATATACAAAAGAAATACATCACCTATGTGGCTCTTTTCTCTCTTTGTAAAAAAAAAAGGTATCAGGTTTCTGTAGCTTATCAGTCGTCTGATGTTGTTGGATAACAAAAGAAAATATGGGATAAAATGTTAAAACGCCTGGAGACTCTGATACACTTTAATCAAAATAACGTTTCTGCTTTCAATAAACATAATTACAATATTGATCAGATTTGTTTTGTTTTTTTCAGTTAACACAAATTCAGATGTACCTGGCGCGAGGCGGCACACGGACATTTATAAACGACTTGCTTCTCAAATGCACGACATTCAATTTGACTTTCTCTCGGCACAATGGCGATCCTGTCGTGCTGGCTGTGATTTCTCAACCCTGTAGGTGCATGTTGTTCTATAAATGAGTTTTCACTCTATCGCAACATGGCTCCATGTGTGCAGGCAATTGCAAAAAAAAAAAAAGCAATTGAATAGCTTGGTAAGAGAGAATTTGAACAAGTTTAGCATTAGCATACCAGCACTGGTTTTCAAAAAGGAACATTTTCAGTCCCATCCTTGTCACAGACAGTTAGTTATGGAAGTAAATGTCTCCCATCGGACTTTAAATATATGAATTTATAACACAGAAATTTTGCAGCATAATAGTGAATAAAAAAAACATCCAATTTCAAGGACCGTTCTTTTTCCTTTCAATGCATGGATACATTCAGTGTAAATTTAATTTGTAAAATAAAACAAAAGTAATTCAATTCAATGTAATTAATACATATAAATAAATGTATTCAATCAATAAATATTTAATGTAAACGCTCCAAGGTAAAAATGAAATGTAAATTAAAATGAAATGTAAATAAATTCAGTGTAAGAAATTCATTGTGTACAATTCATTGTGAACATAAGGGCAACCAAAGAGAGGCTATCGATCCCTGATGTTAAGCTTTGACATCACACAAAGGTCACGGGAAGAAGTGAGCCACGGCAGCCAACACCTGTGGTGCTTCTTCGCTGAGTCTGTTTACTTTTTTTTTGTTCGTAACATTTAATTATAGATATTACTCGAAACATTGCAGCTCAATTTTCACATTTTACATTACATTTTTTTCATTCATTTTATTTACACTTGTGTTTTTCTTTAACATTTTTTTTACACATTGAGTTTACATTAATTTTGCATGCATTTAAAAAAACAAAACACCACAGAAACAAAAGTTAAGTGTTTTTTTTTTAATTCAGAGAATGTTAAGTGTAATGCATACCTGCAACATAAACGATATAACCAATATTCAACTTTGCACTTCATATTCCGGGTAAATTTCCTCTGAAATTGAGTCACAAAGATCTACTTTTTTTCTGCCTCATTGTCTTTTCAACAGAACCGGACATTATTTTTTTATTGGCCATTTCTGTCTCCCAGTTCCGATTTGAGAAAAAACTCTACAGAAATATCCTCTCAACTTTCTTGATCTTTCACTTTTTGCGCTGTTGTTTCCCTGTTTTAATAACACGTTTTTTTTCTAACTGATAAAATATGAATGTCTTCCAGTCCTTGAGTCTTTTACCACTTTGGTAGCTCTGGCCAAGTGTGTCTCTGGTGAATTATGAATGCATGTCCCCGCTCTTCCTCGGCCACTTACAGGGTGTCTCTGCTGACAAGATGAAATATAGATGTCTCTCTCCTCTCGGAGATAGTGGAAACAAACTGTTTGTCATCATTACTGAGCAAATTATGCCTGTTTTGTTTGCAAACGCTGTGTCATGATCCGTGTTATTTTGTGATTTTGTTTCTTCCTTCCTATGATCACTTATTGTGTTCATCAGCCACTGACGTCACTACATACATTTTCTGGTTCTAGTCCGCAGTGTCAGATAGTCCCGTCTCCTTTATGTTAAAGTTAACCGCTTTAGTGATCTCTAGTTTATTCCTGTTTATGTCCTTCGTGCCTTTGGGCTTTTCTAGATTCATTAGCATTTTAGTTATTGCTTCTATCGTTTTATCTCATGAGTAGGTTTTTTTTTAATCCACCTGCTTTCGGTTCACACTTCTATTTGTTGCTCCTGCCATAGTCGTGTGTTGACCACTGTGTTTTTTTCCTTTACCCTTCTACTTTTTTGTATCTGTGTGTTCTTTTATTATCCATGATTGTCTCTGACTTGTTGTTTTGGTGTTTTAGGTTTTCCTTAGTTCTTTTCTTGTGCATTCTCCCAGTTCCGTGATGCATTTTTTCTACTTTTGTTGATTTTTTTTTTTTTTTGTTAATGTATGCATGTTAATAAATTGTTTTAAATTCTGCCTTAGTATTGAGTCTCCCTGTCTCCAGTCTGCAAACACACATTTGTCACAAAAATAATCATGTCTGTAGAGTCCATCTTGTTTTGAAGCCCCGACGAGAAGAAAAAAAAAATTCAACAAGTCTATATTTTATGCTCCTTTGTGGAAGACATTTAAACAGTTGCATGAGATACAAACCGTAAGAACTCCCGGTAATATCGCGAGAGCTTTTAGTGTAGACAGTAAACTGTGTGCGCTCTGGAAGTGTTTGCGATATTTACCTGGAGTACTTCCGATCAAAGAAACTTATATATCTGGATATTCTTTTTCACAATTCTGTCTCCAAATAGAAGAATAATAATCCCATTTTTCCCAACAAAATATTATAATCCATAGACATTTTGAGAAAAAGTAAGAATCTTAAACTATGTACAAAACAAATAAAATATAGCTATGTCAGGAACATTACATATATTGTATGACAGAAATGTTCATGGAATAACATGTTTTTAGTTAGATGTAAATATTTAATTCATTAAATCAGCTAGTAAGTATTCACAGTGCTGTAATTATTAATTTCATTACTGATATTTTAATGACATATTTTTGGGAAAAGTGCTTATGAACTAAAGTTCAAATATTATTCATAGAGGTTTATAAATTCATTGTTTCAGCAGCAAATACACATATAACAACAAACAGTAAACATATAAATATATACAGTAAACATACAAAACAAATAATAATGATAACAATAAGTAAAACAAAAATATTAACCTTAAAGTAATAAATAAAACATTATAAATAACTCATATTATATCAACAACAATACCATTCATAACAAGACAATAACTGCTAGTACTAGATATTTTTTAAGCAATGCACACACTACACACAAAAAAGGGTAGAAAATAACTTGTTAAAAATATTGTGTTATTATATATAAGAGGTTGATTAGATAGATTCAATATTGTGTCATGTGTAATGTTCAATACAGATGTCTTTTTTTTTCTTGTGCCTTTATATTGGTTTCATTTTGTCCCCCATCTCTCCAAAGGATAATGTGCCAGAGTGACACAGCACAAAAAATCTTCAGAAATGACCAAGAGTTCAAGGTGTTGCCGCGGCCTTCACAGACCCCAATCCCATCGCGCAGGTGTGTGAAAAATGTCAAACCTCGGTGGCCCAGCCTTGCACCGAGCGCGCCCTAATGGGGATATGACGACGGATACTTTTCTGAGGTCTCATTGAGTTCGTGCCTCTCCGGGTCAGGGCTGTTTTTGCCGCATGTGGGTGAACGATGAGGTAATGACATTGTGATGGATCAATCAGTGTGTTCCAGTCTCATAATGGATCATTGTGAAGGAACACAGGACTAACCTGAAGCCTTGCTGTCAGTGTCTGATTGTGGGGGTTTGTATTCGTCTTGTTTCATCTGTGCATTTAATACATAATTATGCTTTTTGTTTCTGAATATATATATATTTGGCTTATTTATGTCAGATTGCCTCATTAATGAAGTGTCATTTTAATGAGTAATTTTGCTAGTCATTTGTTCTACTCCTTGTCCACTCATTGTATATTAAAGCTCTAAACTTATGTGTTGATGTGTCTCTCTGTTGATTTAATTTTTGTCTTAAATCGATCTTGGACCTCTATTGTTCTCACCAGTATGTGTCTGTTTGTAAAAAAAACTGTAAAAAAAAAAGTGCTTTAGCCCCACCCACTGAAAACACTTGGAGATAAGATCTTGTTTACCATAATACTGTGATTGGTCAAGCTTTCAGGTTTGTCACTGCACGCATCAATCCTGGAAGTAGTTGTATAAACAAAGCAGGGCATGGAGGAGGAGTGAAGTCATTATTATGTCATAATGAAATTCGCTGTCGGAACCTCTCGTTTGCTCTGATTTGATTCATAAATAACTTAAAACATGGTCATGATGAATAACTTACTGCATCTTGGAGAGGAAGACTTCAACATTTGAAACATGTGAGTGAGTCCGGAAAGTAGAAAACATTAACATTAGTTGCCCTTTAAGCTCATTTCTATACCATGTAAAATAGTTTTTCTGGCTCCTTCTAATGTCTGTATATTTTTATATTTCAATATTTCATGTAAGTTGCAGCTAGTTTACAGTCATGGAAATTGAGGACAAAATGAACTAAAAAAAACAATAAACACATCCAGAGGTTGAAGTCCAAACAACAAAATACTTCCATGGAGGGATAACAGTATCTTGGAGTTAAAAATCCTAACTGAGCATAAGTAAAAAAAAAGTGGTTTCAGTACAGGATGAAAGTAAGAAATCTATGGTGGTTCTGTAGCATAGAAAAACAAATATGTTGTCAAGTTAAAGGCTCATCTGTAGTATTTAAACTACTGTTTTTTGCTCCCCCTTGTGTATGAAAATTGTAACTAGGACGGCATGAATTCCCTTTTTGCTTTTGCCTATTTTAAATGTGAAAAAACAAGATATGGGATTTTTTGTTTTGATTTCTTGTGACTTTAAAGGTTTCTCAGTCCCATATATCAAATCACTGTCTCTGACCCCTTGCTGTACATCAGTTTGCTTGTCATGAATCAAAAGATTAAAAAAACAATGTTAAAATGTTACGTATTGTAGCTTTGAGTTAAGTTAAATGCTAAGATGAAGCGAATTTATTGTTTAATGCAATGTTTTAACTTAAGCTGCAAAAATATTAAAGAAATACCAAGAAAAAATATTACGTAGTTAATGTTTCATGATTTTTTTTTGTCCAACAACAGAATGAGTCCTTAAGACAGATAGTTTTATTTCCACCAGCACACACCAACACAAAAGACTGAGATGATTACCCGATCCCGAGATTTTATGCTATTAATTCTTTTGAAGTATTTATATTGAGAAATATCTGTAAGTAAAATTAAAATATCAAATAAATGTGGTTCCACGCACAACAACAGTTATGTCTCTATGCTCACCAAAAAAAGTCGCCAACATACTATAGCTATTCATCTAAGAGTAAATAAACTGAAACAAAGTTAACTAAAAGTAGTTCAAATATTTTTGCCTACCTTGCAAATAAAGGGGTCAAAAAGCATAGCCATTAGTGCTCTCTCTTCCATTTTATTTTAGGACATGTCCCAATATGGAGGGGACAACAAGGGACGTCTATATCTGGACAAAGAGAATCTTAAATGGCGCCTCTTAGTGCACCTGCAGAAAGTGAAATGTCAGCAGTTTCTCTGAGTGGCACAGCGAGATCTCTTGAGCGACCAACGCGTTTCCCTGTGTTTGTCATTTGTCGTTCTCGGATGAACCAAAGGTGGCGGTGGCTTCGCATGTATTATTAAACGAAAATGTTGTTTCCTGCCATAATGGAACAAAGTGGAGGAGTAAAGTGTTGTCTCTTCTTTTGTCGGCTATATCTGGATGTTCGTCTCTTTAATCCACGCGAAAGACCATCTGTTGAGCTAGCATGCTAACACTAGAGCGGTGTGAGTGAAAAGTTGTGATGTAGACGTTGTTGTTTTTCTGCAGGAATCAGCACTTTTGACTTTACCAATAGCTGCTGACAAAATAAAAAATATATATAAAAATGAGAAAAAGATACAACAGACTTTCATCAGCACAGGTCATCATTTGAGCATCTTGTCTTTTTTATCAACAAAAAATACACATGAAAAATAAATAAAAACTAAACAAAACCCGAGATGCTAGTGAAGAAAAAAACACGGGTAAATAATTATTATATTGAAAGGACAGCTTTTCAATTTAATTTAGAAGCCTTCTCAAGTTAAAAAAAAAGTCCTAATAAAAACTGTGGTGAGAGAATGGGAAGTGTAAAATGTACCTGGAAGAATGCTACACCTCATGTGAACAGCACAAGCCTTTTGTTTCATCAAGATATGCAAATCTGCTCTGAGAGGAACATCCACTAAATCCGGCCAAGCTGCCTGTCGGGTAGGATTTCAGCAACGTTCTAGTGATTAAACAGTGACCTTATTAGCTGCCTTTGCATTGATTTTACACTGACAGAAAAAAAAACAGTACAAGAGTTTGCCTCATCAGCAAAGATAAGGAAGAGCTTTTGGCTTTTGCTGCACTCACTCCTCACATGTGAGCGTTATTACACACTAGAGTAGCATCCTTATCAAGCTTTAGAAAATAATATTTTACATTAATCATACTCTGGTGGTTTTCCTTTCCTTTTTAACCATCGCTGAACAATTCTAATGTTGATCCTCCACCTGACTACCATTTCAGCTTGTTAATACATTTTAGATTAATTTAACTACCTATTATTACATTTCAAAATATGACAAAAAATGTGCAAAAAATCTTAGACATTGTCTGGCACTGATTCGTTGCTTTTGTCTAATTTCTAATTATCTTTTTACTTTTAATTTGTTAAATTATTATTAATAATAATTGTATGTGTACATATTGTAATATATTTGTTTATATACTTGTTTATTACTTGTAATTATTTTGCAATTTGCTCCTTGTTTGAATGGCCAAAAGTGTGTGCTACTGTGTTTGCATCCTTATGTCACTGTGAATGTATTTGTTTATTTCAGAAAATTAGTACAATTGGTAAACAAACAACAAAAACTCAAACGATAAAGCAGTGTCCGAAAAGAAGTAGTCTATTCTATTCTCCATTTCATCACCAATAATCCCCAGTGGATATTTTCACTAATTTGTCATTATTGTATAATTATAAGCGTTATAATAACCAACACTCTTACAAGACAAGTCAACCCTGAACACAACTCCTCCTCAACCATTTAAATCCCCAATTTCTTTTATCATTTGGTTTTCAATGATTCAATTATTTATTCCCATGATATACATTGCAAAAGTTTCCTCCAATGGATTTTTGCTTCAGTAAAATACTTTAATAACATTCTGTGTTACAGTTAATTGTGTTTCTGTATAGTTTGATAGTTTCGAAAATTATTTGATTGTTATACTGGAGTAAGAGGATGGAAGTGAATCCATTGGACTTTGAATAAATATTTCTAACGCTGAATTTTACAGCATCAAAACCAAAGTTTTTTGTCGTTTTTCTTTTTTAATGCATGAAAAAAATTAACTATAAAATGAAATGTATTTAAAAAAGAAAGCAGTCAGTGAAAGTAATTCAATGTAAAACTTATTGTTAAGAAATTCTGTGTAAAGTTCTGTTAGGGTGCTTAGGAAAATAATTTTTTTTACATAGTTTTAAAAATATATATTATTACTAACACTGAATATTTGTATTACATTTACTTTAAACATCAACATGTACACTAAATGTATTCATGCACTGAGAAAAAAAGTTTAAAAAAAGTACGCTTAATACATGATGTTTAATCAAATTCAAAGATTTTGATACTGTACAAATTCAGTTTTTATATATTATATGTATTTTCAAATTTCCCATTAAAGACTCCATGAGGAAAATGATTATTAAATTTAATTTTAAATTGTGTTTGTATAATAATAATAAAGCAAAGGTGCAGTCTGATATAAGGAAGGTACGTTGGGTATGTTGAGAACATTTATTACGACGCAGAAAGAAAGTGACAAAAAAATCAGAAAGAGAAGGGGCTTGAGTCCCTCAAGGTTCTGTTCTGGGTCCTTTTTTGTTTTTGCTGTACTTGATTCCCCTGGGAAAATCATTCAGAGATTTCCTACTGCTCTTTCGATCCAACTGAGCCCCAGAGGCTGAACAGCTTAGTCAGTTGTTTGCTAGAAATCAAACAATGGCTGAGTGAAAACACTTTGCAGCTAAATTTTGACAAAAGTGAAACTCGTGATATTGCTCCTGATGATAAGGTTCCAGGGTTGAGCCAGTAATTGGGGGACTTAGGACAGTCTGTCAAACTGAGCCTGAGAAACCTGGGTGTTGTATTTGACTAAGACATGTCTCTTGTTCAACACTGTAGAAAACTGACCAGAAACTGTTTCCTTCAACTGAGAAAAATCTCTAAACTTAGGAAAATGTTGTCACAACATGATCTGGAGCTTATAATCCATGCGTTTGTTTCTTCTCGCCTGGACTATTGCAACAGTTTGTGTTCATGTCTTAACAAGAAGGAGCTGTCTCGCCTGCAGTTGATTCAGAACTGCAGCGAGAATTCTGACCGGCTCTAGTAGAAGAACTCACATTTCTCCGATCCTTAAAACTCATCACTGGCTTCCAGTTACTTTCAGGATCAACTTTAAAATTCTGGTTCTTACTTTTAGATCTATTCATGGTCAGGCTCCTCCTTACATCACTGATCTGATCCAGACTTACACCCCAGCTCGGGCTCTGAGGTCTGTGGATCAGAATCTACTGATGGTTCCTCGCACACAGTTCAGAACCAGAGGAGAGAAATCCTTCCAGGCTGTTGCTTCTAAGATTTGGAACGATCTTCCTCTCTTTTTGCGTTTGATGGATCTACTGACTCCTTCAAGAAACATCTGAAGACTTTATAAGACTTTCTTATTCGTGCAGGCTTTTCCTTGATTTTCTGGGACTCCTGTGTTGTTCTCGGTATTATCTTGATCTTTTTAGTTTATATTTTTTTTGTATTTTTTCTTTTTTGTTTGTTTTGATTGTTTAAGCGCTTCGTGACCCTGGTCTAGATAAGCGCTCTATAAATATAAATTACTTACTTACTTACTTACTTACTGATAAAAGATGTCAGGGTCGACACTCAAAAACACACACCTGAGAGAGCAAAGCAGGAATAGAAAACATCCGATGACATAAGAAAAATCCCAGAGAGAGAGAGCACTGATGCGGAATCAAACCCCGATAACAGCTTCATCATTGGTAACAGGATTAGGAGACGGATTGAGAGAACACAAGCTGCTCACGTGATTATGTACTGATCAATATTCGGAAGCCAGTGCAGGAACTCAAAGACATGGAACATTTCTTAATGCCATAAAAATCTGTTTGTGCTTCATTTAGCAGCGACGACGAGGCAGACGCCGTTAACCGGTATTATTATAATTAGAGCTCGACTTAATTTCGCCGTGGCACTTTCCGTAATTGAGGATGTGCTCAAGCGCACATCTCAAATGAGGATCACTGGGATGAGCAAGGACACTGATTGAGCAAAATTGTGTCCTCGGGATATTTGGCTGAAATCTCCGTCCAACAAAATAATTAACAATTTTCAAGAGATTTGTACTGAGTTAATGGTTTCATTAAGTTTTCTGTCTTAAGGATGAAACAAAAACGTTCAAAATGCACAGACTCAAATCTTAACAGACATTAAATGAGATTTATATTCAATCAAGTTTTAATTATGTACTCCTGCAGGGATTTTTAGTCAGTCATTTTTTGTATTTAACTGTATCTTAAAAGTGTGGTGTTGGATTTCGGAAAACACAAACTATGTATCGGATTGAAGAGTTGAGCACCCCAGAAGAATATAGTCATATCCGAATTATAACTTCATATCCTGCTGTTTATAAAATAATTATGTTGATGATGTAGTTTAACAGTAAAGGCGATCGATCCTGCTGAATCTCAATGGTGAGATTTTGGAGACGGCAGCGTAAATAACTTCCTCAACAGCAAAAGCTTTTTAAAGGTGAAAAGAATACTAAAGCCCAAACTTGACAATGTATTTTTTATCAAGCTTCGATATTTGTGATATGTGTTACAGGCACTTTTTGAAACTAAAAAAAAACATATTATAATTTTCTTTTTTTAATCCTATGTAAAAATCGAATGTACATCATCATGTATACATTTGCACAGTGATAAACATTTTTTTTATTCGCCTGTTACGGACAGACAAATTGAGATTTATTTTTTTTAAACCTATTTGTTGGAATTTATATTCATCTATACAATATAATCTGGAAATTACATTAAATCTAACTCAAATATTGCTTTTGCAACCACAGATAATGAAAGTATGTTTGTTTTTGTTTCATTAGCTTTTATTAAATCTGAGACCCATTAAAGTAATTGTTCACTTAATTATGAGTGAACAACAACAGCAAACTCTAACAGAGTGAGGGAATACATTTATGGATGTAAATGCTTGCGAAAAAGAAATGTTTTCTTCTCCTCCTGGCATTTCCCATAAAGGTAGTTGTCTCAAACCCTACTGGACATGTGGTAGGAGGGGGCCCCACAGGTCACTTTGTGTGAAGAATGGGCCACAGACTCCGAGGTCTTTAAGCAGTACCGTATCTGAAAGTCTTGGACTATTTTGATTTATATTTTGCCCAGCCTAGACATCAAAACTTGGACAATAAATGGAAAGCCGCAGAATATCATGTCATGGGCCTCACATGTTGTACTGTGTTTGTAATATACAGTGTGAGAAATGCTGCTTAAACAACATTATTTTCTGTTTTTTCCCCTCTTAGGTCACCTAAAATCCCCCTACCATTTGAAATCCGGGAATATATGTAACCCCTCAGTGCTACAGGTATTAAACTCCTTGTGTCATAAAACTTTTTCCCAACTCCAGCCTGGACAGCTCAGATCTCCATGCATGCATGCACTCCAGACAGCTTAATAAAACTGTGAGGACCTTTAATTCGACACACGGCTACAGTACAAGTAAACATGTCATCACAGAACTGCAAAGCACCCATAAAAAGCATTTTATTCGACCATCTGGAGAGTCTGACATATTTATAGGGGCTCGTAACCTGGCAACCCTTGACTAGTGAGGACGAGAAGTTGTGTGTACGAGAATAGATGCGAGTCGTGAGTAGCTTCTTGTGCCTGTACATATCATTTTTATTTCAGCGTCTACGTCCTAAAACTACAGCAGGTGTTCAAACATAGTTTTGATAGTCACACTTCTCTACTCTGGATTAGATTTTGATTAAAAAACAAAAATATTATACATAAAATTCATGTGTAATCTACACATTTGAATCCAACATTGTCAATGTATTGTCATTTAATCAGAGAGAGGGAAGTCAATTCATTCATTCAATTTTCTACCACTTTAAGGGGTATGCTGGGGAATTATGCCCATCCCAGCTGCCCAGGACAAGAGGCAGGAGCTTGGATAGGTCACTTGTCACAGGAACCGAAGAGTCAAAATATCAGTTTAAATACTCATCTATGGACAATGATGAGATCTCAATCCATCTGTTTACCTCTTAATGGTTTTTAATTGTGGGAGGAAACTGGAGTTCCTGAAGTTAACCCGTGAACGCAAACAATCCACAAAAGAAAAGACTGAGGTGGTCGCAAACCATAGGCAAACCTGCTTCTTGCTAATAAATCATTTTCTTAAAACATTTTGCCTTAGAAAAAAACTAAATTAATAAAAGAGTGATCTCTGCTTATACGAGGGGCCGAAAATTTAAAACATAAAGCAAGTCAGGGCCAATGTAGGACTGAATGTTCACTATTAATGGGCAATTTTCGCATTTACCTTCTCCGTCTAGAACATAAAAACAGTCCAAAAGAATGAAAAAAATGAATCGTTAACGTAGTAAAGACAAAACAGGATAAAACTTATTGGATGGGCCCTGAAATCTACATACATTATACTTTATCTTAAAACTAGAATTAAAAAGCTCTTCCAGGTCACACAAACAAACAGGCACGAAATACCCTTGATGTAAAGGAAATACCAGGAAAATGCCACAATGAGGGTCTTTCTTTTCCAATAAGAAATTTCAGGATTGTACAGATAAAATTCCTGAAAAATCCCATTACAATTTTATCAATAGCATTAGCCATCCTCATAACCAAAAACTAATTATTTAAAGTCAGGAGTATAGAAGCTTCTACTAAATAGACGTTTTGGACAATGTTCTAGTGATAATCCCCTTTTTACAAATTTCAATTTGATGCTATTTTGGAAACATTGAGAAAAAAAATCCAATAGTTCAAAGAAACTCAAAGACTGTCTTTTCTTTTTGCTTAGTGGGTTTGCTGGGGAGAAGAAAAGAAATCAATGAAAAGCCAGAAATCAGTGCAGGACCCCCACGGCCATGTGTTGCTGCCATGATTGCTCTGCTGTTAAGTGTCTGTTTACTCACAATCAAGCCGAGATCTCCTCTGAGAACCACACGTCTGCACAGACAAACACCAAACAAAGGATTCTGGACAGAAGACGAGATGGTGTCATCTCTGGAAGACAAGTGGAAAAGTTTTTTTTTTTTTTTCTGAAATAGAGAATCCATGTTTCATCTCTACATCTGCAGTGATCAAGCTAGACACATTTTTGATAGCATCACAGAGGAAATAACCATCAACGGAGGGAAAATAATCCTCTGTTAGATCATTTTTTTTCTTTCAGAAGTCAGCACATTCACCAATGAGCTGCACCACAAATTTGAACAACCATCCTGGTGTCGATTTATTTATTTTTTTGGTTTGTCTAACATTGAAAATAGCAAATACAACTTTTTCTGTCACTCGTGTCGCCCTGGCATGAAACTCATCCATAAAATGATGGACATTTAAATCCATTTTTTTTAGCTTTTTTTTTTTACAATTTCCCTCCTCC
The DNA here is from genome assembly GCF_982586985.1 of Callionymus lyra. Lineage (NCBI taxonomy): Eukaryota > Metazoa > Chordata > Actinopteri > Syngnathiformes > Callionymidae > Callionymus > Callionymus lyra. Next base: position 23,520,767 of record NC_141828.1, on the reverse strand, counting down.
TTCCGGCTCTGACTGACCACTGGTTCTTCCTTAAAGACTCTGCTGTCTCTGCTGCTGACCCCGGATAGCTGAGTGGGAGGTGATGTCAAACAACTCTATTTTCTCCAGACAGAACAACTTATGGTTGTGTATGTGTGTGGAGGAGAAATAATAAAATAAATCTACTTTTTTTTCGGCTGGGAAGGAGAAGTTATGCCCTTCTCGTGACATGATCCAGTCTGTCTTTCAACTCTGCCGACCGAGTGTATGTCTCACACGGAAGTGTGACTTTCTAACAAACAAAAGTCTGATAAAGTTTACTAGTTTGATTCTTTCCTCCCCTACAGGGAACACGCTGAACTTAGAAGTGACATCTATCAAATGTTCAGAGGCCAGATGATACAGCATTTCCTCCACAAGCCTCCACTTTTAAAGACTAACTAGCTGCGTTTGTCTGGCTTTTAAAAATAACATTTGAAATTAAACTCCTCTGAAGATAGAGGAGGAGGAGATAAAAGAGAAAGCTCAAGAAGCTGGAATTATGGAAATGCTCCTAATTTAATATGTATCATGAAATTAAATTCATTGAAACTTGGATTTCTGACGCCCTTGCTACCGTCTTTCAATAACAAAAATATTTTAAATTGTGAAAATCCATTTAAATTATTATGTTATACATTTTTTCATGGGGGTCTCCTGCCCCCCTTTCTGTCCCCTTAGAATGAACAAAAGCATCAAAAAACTCTGGAAATCCACTTTAATTTGATTTAAATACACATCAAAATATATGTAAAATCTTGACATATTTAATATTTTACATATATTTTGATGTGTATTTAATATGGGTTTTTAATGGTTAATGGTTTTCTTCCTCCCTTTACCCCCCTTACAATTGAAAGAAGGATCTTAATTTCTGTAAAACCATTTGGTATGTAACCCATGTGGTTTAAATGTCATTCAAATTTGACATTTATTTGAACCATTTATCTCTAAACTTAGGAAATTGTTGTCACAACATGATCAGGAGCTTGTAATCCATGTGTTTACAAATAGTATTACTTACTTACTTACATTTCATGGAGGTCTTCAGCCCCTTAGAATTACCAAAAGTATCTGAAATTCTGGAACTGTACTATAATAAGTATTTAATGCATATCATCAGAATTCTAGTTATCACCCATTTTTCCTTTTGCCCCCTTTTTTTAACAAAAGGAGCTTAAATTCTCTAAAGTAAATATATTTGACCAATTATGTTATATAGACGTTTTTGATTTTATTAAAATTGGAATCAAGTCTTGGAAGTCTTAAAATATTTCTTGCAGATAATGTTGTACATACAGTTTAGATATTTTTTATGTTTTTTAAACGGTTTAAAGGTTTTCTTCCCCCAGGGAATTAACAAAATGATATGAAAATTCTTGAAATCTAATTTAATTAGTATTTTATACATTTGGTGGAAATTTCATCCAAATTTGAGTTTTAATGGAAGTGTCCGCCCCCATTTACAACTCCTTGTTTTAACAAAAGGAGCTCGAATTCTCAAAATATGTTTTACAGATTATACATTCTTATTGGAATTTAATACATTCAAATTTTCAGGTGTGCTTTCTGTCCCCCCGTTGCCCCCTTAAACTTGAAAAAAGTAGCTGAAATTCTGAAACAAACCTTATTTAGAATGAAATATATATTGTGTCATCAAATTTTGATAGTTACATATGATCTTCTGCCACTCTTGTGCAGCGTCTCCCCATGTACTGTGACTGTTCGGACCATCAAGCCGAAAGAGAAGAGCAAAGAAAAGGTACAAACAAAAAACAAAAAACATCAGATGAACTTCACTTGGTCAATAAAATATATATAAACCTTTCATAAAAAAAAAAAAAGATTTGAAACAATTTTTATTCTAAATAACATCTCAACAAACAATTATTTTAAGGGGTAAGAAATATTACTTAAAGGACAAAGAAAAAAGGGGGAAATGCTAATCAAATAACTTAAGGAAGTTGTATTAAGAGTATTAATAAATACAAAATTAAATGCTTAGCTGTCAGTAAAATATTTTGTAAATGATAGTTCTTCTCTAAAATCACAAGGACATAAATTCAGTCCAATGTCAGTCATTAGCTCAATTTAAAGTGATTTTGTAAGACACACTGTTTTATATTTATAGATATTCAGACCTATTTGAAACTTCGTCAGTTGCCTAAAGCAAACCTGATTTTTCACATTGTTACTCGCATCTTTTCTTCTTACATCTACGCATTTACAGCAGCGCATGTTATGGATCGCAGCTGAAACACATTTGATAGAAGCTCTAGAACCCCCGCTCCTCTCTGTATCCCCGGGCACCAGACAAATGGCTGCAACATTTGAGTAATTGCTTCTTTATTGACAAATGGCTGTGGAGACTAGTCAGGGCATTAACCGTCAGAGCCGCTTTTATTCCTTATTGAATTCTGTCCTTCTGTTGTTCCTTCTGATTTGAGACCCACAGAAGCGAGTGAATGTGTCTTCACACTTGTGTTTGTGGGCGCTCCTCTATGAGAATCTGAGGAACCGAAGAGATTATTCACAGCATTTGTATTTATGTGGGTGCCTCGGAGCAATATCCTGAGGGAGAAACCGGTCAACATGTGGTTCTGAATAAAGAAAACCAAGCTGAAAGCATGATGGATCTTTTGCCTAAAGCAAAGCTGCCACATTCAATACGATTATTCAGACAATATCGTCCAAAGAATGGTGGTAGAAATACCTCAAACATTCACGATAGCAAGATAGTGACCCTGGTCTCGAAAAGCGCTATATAAATAAATATTACTTTCTTACTTACTAGCATTTAGCTTTTATATTTTTTTATTTTGAATAACTGAATATTAACTTCAGAAGCATTTGTTGAATAAAGAGATTCGTTTTGAATTAGAGCAAACTGTAAGTTCCTTTAACATTTATCTGGATCACTCATGTGTCAGAACAGTGTAACTGCAATAAAAATGTTTATTAAAAATGTAAATAAAAAAAATAAATAAAAAAAAACAAACAATATATTTTAAGCATCTACAATAGATGTTGTATTTTTTTTCTTATTATTATTCTCATAATAATGTTTTTTACAGGTTAATCCCAAATTAAATAATAAAAAAGAACATAATGGAAAAATAATCCATACATTTAGAAACCAATGAACAAGAAACCTGTTGTATTAAGAGTTATTGCTATTATTATTTTAAATTAAAATATTAGGAAACATACTTTAAAAAACATTTGAATAAATCAAAAAACAATAGTCGTTAATAAAAAAAAAAAAATTTAAAAGAAAAAATGTGTCATTTAAAGCGTTTTATCTTTATTACTTTAAATTTAAGGTTTTGGAGAAATACTTGAAAAGAAGAAATGTTTGAAAATTACAAAACAACACATACAAAAAAAAAAACGAATAATCAAAATGAATACGAAATGTTTTTATTAAATTAATGATCCATAATTAAGAATGTTTATATAAATTACAGTTATTTAATTCTAAACAATAAAATAAAAGGCAATGGATAAAAGTTCAGCCCAGTATTATTTCTCTGTATTTATTTCATCGCTACAATTGGATACCTTTTTAGCATTTGAAATATTGATTAAATAGAAAGTTCAACTGGGCTTCGCACAACACCTATAAAAAGATCTTATACTGTTTTTCTTCCTCCTGAGCCTAATAGGACAAAAAATGTTAGTTTGTTTATCAAAAACATTATTTCTGAACATAAATCAATAACAATATCTACAAAAAACGCTCAAGAGGACCAGCGGGTTGTTTTGGAGGAACCATCCGTCTTCTGAGTTATTTATCACCAGGACAGGTGTAGATATGGAGTGTGAGTTTCCCGGGTTCATTACACATTCATTCTCCTTCTCAAACGCTCACAAACTTTGTCTCACTCAATCGTTTCAGTTTTGTTTTCTCCAGCCCTCTGGCTCACACACATAAATAAACATACATTTCAATTAAATTCCGGCTCAGCATGATGGATGTGGTCACCTTTTAATTTCAATTATGGCGACTGTTCGGCGAGCAAGAAAGCTCAAGCGTCGTGCGTTGAGCCACTGCTTAATTACGACATGGCAAGACAAAAATATCTTAACAAACACACACATACACACTGGAAAACAAGCACAAAATTAGTGTTGCTCAATTAGTTCTTGTCTGGACACATTTTTGCCTGCATACAGCTGATAGCTTTTTCAAAACCTATTTGGATTTTCCGCAGGGCAACACATCGTCTCGGCAGCTACTGATGGTACAAGGAAACTAATAATTATTGCCCCAAATTTAAAGCTATTTATTACTGATGGAAATATTTCACACATGAGAAATTGTGTTACAGCAGATAATTATCTTGTTCCTTTAACTTGCATCTTCGAAATGTCAAATTATGCCTCCAATTAAGAAAATAAATTGTGGAGTTTAAATGATGATCCAATAAAACAACCATGCTAAATACTCGCGCTAACCTGGTCTTGAGGAAATATGTTGCCTCATGAACATTTGGGACACAGACTGCTTAAAGGTGCAAAGTTCTAGGATTGGAGTAAAATAGTAAAAGCAAGTCAAGAAAGTTTATTTTTTCCATGATAACCAGTTTTTTTGTCTCACTTGATAGTTAATGACTTCTAGCTGGAACCATTCAACGATCCTGTAGCAACTATTTAAGATAGCTGGTTACAGTCCGTGGTGTCAGATCGTCCACACTGCCCTTCTGTTTGTTGGATTCTTTCTATTATATTTCATAAAGGTTGCCCTGGGTTATTATTATTGTGTTTTCTAACCTCCTGCTGAACGTGAGTTTTGACTGTGTCACTTTTGGGTCGTCTTTTAACATCATCTAGTAAATTTGATTTGATTTGATTTGATTTGATTTTCTGCGATAGCAGTTTTTGTCTTTCGTCTCCAGCTGCTTCATGCACAAGACATGTTTCTCTTGTTCCTTTTCTCAGGGTCCAGATTAAACTTAGGAGTTTGTATGATTTCCCTGCACTCGCTTGGGCTTTCCTCCCACTGCTTGACCTTTCCTGAGTGCCCCCCCTTCTTTTGCCCTATATAGCTGGGCAATCTAATCATTTATTATCTTCACATCATTGCAGGTGGCTTGAACCTATCCCAGCTACATAGGGGAAGAGGAAGAAATCAATATTTTCTTGAATTACTCACCAGAATGTCTTGCAGTCTTGCAGCGGTGTTTTCATTTCTCCGTGTCCATTAGAAGGCCCTCCTAGCTTTAAACAAATGTTTTTAATCAAATCCCCCATCACTTTGAAACAGGAGCGCCACCTACTGACCTCTGCAATTAAGAACACTGTGACAAGTTAGCTCCACCATTTTATTCTTCTATGATCCTAGCCTGGATTGGGAACGTAAAGGAGTACATTTTTCATCTTATCTCTGCCAAAATGACCTCTCTGATATGCTTTTATCTTTTTAGTTGATAACATTATCACATGATTCTAAGCTGAAATCTCAGCAGGAAAAAAAACAAAACTCATTAAGGTGTAAATGAAAATACACATGTGCAAGTACTCGGTAAATATGTCCATCAAATATGAGTGCTACATTTCATAAAGTCATTTGGCCAAAGATGGTTGGCAGATGGTGAAGAAATTATATCAGATCGCAGCTGAAATTGAGAGTGAAATTAAAAAAAGCAGAATGTTGCAGATTAGACTGTTAAAGCAAACGTAGGAGAGAGAGAGAGAGAGAGAGAGAGAGAGAGAGAGAGAGAGAGAGAGAGAGAGAGAGAGAGAGAGAGAGAGAGAGAGAGAGAGAGAGAGAGAGAGAGAGAGAGAAGGACACATGGAGCGAGCTGGAGAATATTATACTAAAAGGAGGAATAGCAGCTCCTACTGGTGACTGTGTGTATCATGCAAGCATTTGGTTTTACCAATATAAGAGACACGGAAAAAACTGGTCACATACTTAGGTACACACAGAATTCTCCTTATAAATGAAGGGGAATTTAAATAAATACAAACATTTTTGTATGAACTTCAAGTCAGAAACATTCACTTTAACACGTCAAAATGTCCTCTTCTTATAACATAGTGTCATTTTGAGATAATGTAAAATGAATATGGAGCAGATGCGTCTCATTCTCATTAGTGTGAAATGGGATCGGCATGCAAACCCATTTGAACGGCTTCAAACAGACTAAAAAATGATAATGTTAATATGTATTTACTGGCTGCAATCAAAGAGCAATGTTGTGTTTGTTGACTGCTAAACCACATCAGTGCCATCAAACCGAGAATTAGGACTGTTTATATCATGAGATATGAATCACAAACTTACTGACTAGTTAGTGAAGTTACGTCAAAGTCTACAAAGTCATTAACTTAAATAAGACTGTTGGTTTCAACTGTTTAATTGTTTTGCTGGTACAGCCACTGGCAGTCGCAGTTTCAGCAGTAAAATTCATTTAATGGTATAACTGTTGATGTTAGCAGTTGTAGCGTCTAGAGTTGCGAGCAGCAGATGTTGCATTAATAATATCAACAGACTTCGCCAAAAGAGTACACATGTATTATGAGTGTACGATTGCTCTGAACTGGATGACAGTCCAAGTCACAGATGTTAGTGGAGAGAGAGTTTGAGAGGCAGCCAAAGTCACCAGATCTTTAATAGCTGTAGAAATTGCTTTATCTGGTTGTGTTTGCAGCTACTAAGTCTGATAGTCTTAGATGAATATGGCTTCTTTATTGTAGTTTAAAAGAGATCATAAATTCTAAAGAGAATGTAACAAATTGTGTTGGTAGTCAATACTTTTCACTATGATCATGATGCATCTATGTAGCTTCATGAAACATGTATTCATTTTCTCTGCTCTATAATATAGGGAACCATCTACTGATCTATTAAAACTAGGACACTTTTTCATGAAGCTTCACCAGCCTGTCACTAGTGTTGAAAAGTAGTAATAACAGTAGTACCATCAGTATTATTAGTATCGATATCTATAACAAGATAAACTTGAGGTGGCTCAGGCACCTAGGATGTCCCCTGGAGGGTCTGCTCCAGACATGTTCGTTTGGATAGAGATCCATGACATGTTGGACATACTTTGTGTTACAGTTGGTCCAGGAGTGCTTTTGATTTCTTGGTAGAGGGCAGTATGGGCCTCTTCAGGATAAACAATGGAAGGATGGATAGATGGGTGGGAGTGAGGAATTGATGGATGGATGGAATGGATGGAATGAAAGGAATTGAACGGGATTGATGGGATGGACGGAAAGTTTAATGGATTGGATGGCATGAAACAGTTTCAAATAGGCCTGTTAAAAAAACAACTTGTCGCTATTATAGGATCATTTGAGTAACTTAATTGACTGAATCAGCCCAAATGTGTGAAGTCCCATCAAATGTCTGGTTACTTGTGATGGGTTGATGATGCTTCATGAAGCACTTGACTATTTTTAGAACTTAGCATGTAGTGGCCTCAGTTAACACATAATTCCAGGTTTGGATAAAATATCAGTTTAAAGTATGTTATTATAGAGCAAAGAGTTCCATCTGGTGGGTTTCAAAAATACAGATTGATTCATGAAGTTTCATCACTACCGATTTCTAGTCCAGAGAAAAAACTTTATTAACATAATATTGTTTTCAATTTGGAATACTAGATTTTGTTTTTCCTTTCTTTCCATTCCAGAAAAATAACACTGTAGCATACAAAACCAAAATGTATCACATGGTAAAGGATGGACCATTCACTAATCTGTATCAAAGTCACTGAGGATAACAGTTTCTTCCTAATTAATCAAGCTTCAAACAAAGTCCTTTTTTCTTTCATGGAATAAAAAACCAAGACAGACACAAAGCTTTACAAGATCAAATTGATGTTGATTGCAACAGCCTTTGTAAACAATAATACATGCAGTTGTTACCGCCGATTAGCGTCATTACGAGAATCTGGTTTGATCATGTGCAGAATGTTCACGTCCTTCATTCTGCTCAGTCCTGACTTAATAGAGCGCTTCACATGCAGACATTAGCTGAATGGAGTGTTTAATGCTGATAATAGGAAGATGATGGGGTGTGGTGGACCTGATAAAATCTGACATTTGATTTTATGACTTTCATTCATTTACATTGTGCGATTTAATATGTAGAGTGATACAATCTGTGCGATCAAGGTTGTGAGTGACACATCAAATAAGAAGAAGTCATTGATGAACCACGGAGGGAGAAAGAAGATTGCTACACCAGTTCTCGAAGATAGTAACGTAATGAGCATTTAACTCAAGCTAGCCAAACTAAATATGTCAAGTTTTGGATTGAAGTCAGATCAGGAAAATAGGCTTGAAGTGATAGTTCACTCGAAATTCAAATTTCACGCATTTTCTAATCAGGTCAAATAAGTGTTGGGATTATTTTCAGAGTAATCTGTTCCTTTTTAGAGTTATAAACAATGTTTTCCATTATAATGTACCGATTATAGCTAGTCGTCTCCATCTTTGTCCAAAAAGACTAAATACCTCTATACTGCTCGTCTAGCTTGTATTTAAGCCTAGACATGAGGAATTGTTCTGTAAAAACTTAATTAAGTATTTTTTTTATTTTTTTTTTTTTTAGGCGATGATGCTAGGTCATCAGCCTAAACCAGGGGTGGGCAAACTCTGTCCACAAGGGCCGCAGTGGGTGCAGGTTTTTTTTCCAACCAATCAAAAGGACACATTTTGACCAATCAGGTGTCTTAGGACTGTAATCAGTTGATTGTCAGTCTGGTGTTGCTTGTTTTAGCTGAAACCTCATTGGTTAAAATGTGCATGCTCGATCGGTTGGAACAAAAACCTGTACCCACTGCGGCCCTTGAGGACAGAGTTTGCCCAGCCCTGGCCAAAACCTTGCTCATGAACGCTGACACATGCATTCTTTTTGCATGAGGAAAGACGTCAGGGAGCAGCTGAGAGACAGCAGAGCTTCTGCTTCAAACAAACTTAAAATAAAACTTATTTACGTTTTTAGGAATAGTTCCCCATGTTGAGGCTTTAATAAAAGATGGACTTTACAAAAAAGCAGTATTGGGGGAATGTGGATGTTTTTCAGTGTCTGTTTGGACGAATATGAAGACGAAGACAACTAAACTCCAGTCGCTACATTAAAATTTGCAAACATTCTTGTCTATAACTCTAAAAAGGAACAGATGCGCTGCTGAACTAGCTGAGCCACTCCAGCATGTCTTCAACCTCAGTCTACGGCTGGGGAAAGTACCAACTCTGTGGAAGACTTCCTGTATCGTTCCAGTCCCTAAAAAGATCCGACCGAGTGTGCTGAACGATTACAGACCGGTGGCACTGACTTCGCAGCTGATGAAGACACTGGAGCGGCTGGTCCTCAAACATCTCAGGCCACAAGTCCAGCACGCGCAAGACCCCCTGCAGTTTGCCTACCAGCCAGCAGTTGGTGTGGAAGATGGCATCCTTCACCTCCTGCATCAGACCTACTCCCACTTGAATAAAGGAAGCGGTTCAGTGAGAATCCTGTTCCTGGACTTTTCTAGTGCCTTCAACACTATCCAACCCACTCTGCTGCAGGACAAACTGACTAAGATGCATGTGGACCCTGGTCTGGTCTCCTGGATTACAGATTATGTTACTGATCGACCACAGTATGTCAGGCTGAAGGATATCACGTCTGACACTGTGGTGTGCAGTACAGGAGCACCTCAGGGGACAGTACTGGCCCCTCTCCTCTTCACCATCTACACTTCAGACTTCTGCTACAACTCAGAGCTGAGTCTCGTCCAGAAGTATGCTGACGACACTGCCATTGTTGGATGCATCAGGGACAACAGCGAAGAACCACTTGCAGCTGAACACCTCAAAGACCAAGGAACTGGTCTTGGACTTCGGGAGGTCCAGGACAAAGCCACGTCCAGTGTCCATCAGAGGCGACGAGGTGGAGATAGTTGACAACTATAAGTACCTCGGTGTGTGGATGGACAGTAAACTGGACTGGTCCTGCAACACAGACCATGTATATAAGAAGGTTCAGAGTAGACTGTACTTTCTGAGGAGGCTTCGATCATTTAACATCTGCAAGAAGCTCCTCTGCATGTTCTACCAGTCTGTGGTGGCCAGTGTCCTGTTCTATGCTGTGGTGTGTTGGGGTGGAAATGTGTCCAAGAGGAGTGTCAACAGGTTGGACAGGTTGATCAGGAGGGCTGGCTCTGTGGTTGGAATGAAGCTGGACTCACTGGTGACAGTTGCTGAGAGGAGATCATTGAACAAACTACTGTCCATCATGGATGATGACAGTCATCCTCTGAACACCGTCATCAGTGAGCAGAGAAGCAGAATGAGTGCACGAATGCTCCTACCCAGGTGCAAAACAAATAGACTCAAGGACTCATTCATTCCTCGAGCTATTAAATTGTACAATTCTGAGTTCGGGGGCAGGAGTGGAGTGAGAGTATCTGGATGTTCTGTTCTATGTTAGTCTTTGTATACTTTGTCATTTTTATTTTTCTTTGATCTATGTTCTTTGTCTTTATCCTTAGACTTAGATTGTGTCATCTTGTTCTTCCTCTTTATGTTCTTCTTATTATTTTATTTTTAATTTATTATTTTTTATTGTTTATGAAAAATTGCTGGCTATTGGAAAAAACAATTTCAATAAGGTTTTACCTTACCTTACCTTAGATTATTCTGAAAATAATCCCAACCTTTAGTCGACATGAGGGTGAGTAGAAAATAAGTGTAAATACATTTTTGGGTGAACTATCCCTTAAAAACAGCTAAATAGCTCCATGCTGCTTGTCTGTTACGTCGCTCTTGAATTGAATTGCATTGAATAAATTAATGAATAAAAATAAATTACATATTTCCCAAATACAGCTTTGAGTTACGTAACATACTTGAGATGTTTTTTTATTCCGACAAAATGCATGCACTACATACACTTGTTTGTTTTTTTTGGGGGGGTGGGGGGTTATATCCTCAATGTCAATCGTGTTTACAGGGCAGAACACTTGCCGTCTCTGCATTCGCAGTAAACTGTCTGTGTCTGACATTTGTTTTGTTTTTGGTTTGCCTCGACTCCCCTCAGCTGACAGTGACAAGATCACTGTTTCACTCACATCCACTGGCTCGTCATTTTCACTGCACTTGTCTCTCCGTTTTCTTTAGTGCATCTCAGCAACTAACAGTGACGCTTTTGTCACCTTGCCACTCTTTCCTTCCGCTCTTCCCCATAGACCTCGTGGCTCCTCACTCGTCTCGTCACTGACATCCGTCCTATAGCTTCCATGTTGTTATTTCCTCCAAGCATCTGCCCTCTCTTGTTATTGACAGCTGTCTAGAATACTAATGTGTTGATATTTGAAAGACAAACAATGTGTTTTTCATGATTCTCAGTGTGACATTGGCTACGTTATCCCACCATTAACCTGGTGCGCTTGGCTTTAACCTTGCATCGACTCCCTGAGATTTATTGATTAATCTCCAGGAATTGACTGTTGAACTGTGAAAGTGTAAATGTTTATGTAAACCCACACCTTCCAAAGGATCTTCAATCAAGAGATATGGGTTGTTGACTCGCAACATTTATATAGGAGTACCTGAAATCCTTTCATTATTATTGGTCTCTTTGAAAATATTTTTGGACCATTTTTGCTGCAAAAATCATCAAAAGCAGGTAAGCCCAAGATACAGATCAGACATGATATGTTTGTTGACATAATACCCTTCTTGTGGAAGATTTTTTATTTAATAATCATTACTTTTTCGAACCAGTACTCTCGTACGCTTGTTCGTTTCTGGCAACAAAACGACTTCCCGCTGTATCTTGAATCTCATCAAGTGGTGGAAAGTTCTAAAGTTAGTGTAAATGTCATTGAGTTCCTTTCCATTTTCCTTCTATTTAAGGATTAATACACAACTATAAAATCAAAGCCCTGATTGGTTAGAGTTAATAATGGGCTAATGAGGTCTTATGAAACAGTTTCATAGTGAAGCCACTGTCTCATGAAACAGTCTTAATTTTAAAGGGCCACTAGATGTCACTATCTGCTTTCAAATCTTTGGATCTGATCTACTAAGTCAATGAAACTTGGCATCATTTTCAAACTTAGACTCCCATCTAGTGGTCTTTTAAAGATAAGACACTGTTTCATGACAGTAACTTCACTATGAAACTGTTTTCATGAGGCCTCATTGACCCATCTCTAGTTTAATTGATAGTTGATCCAAAATTAAAAATGTCACTCATTTTCTACACACAAAAAATAAAAATGACAATTGAATGGATTACATCATACTATTGCCTATAACTCCAAAAACAAACTGATTACTCTGAAAATAATCCTAACCCTCAATCAACATAAGGGTGACTAGAAAATGAGGGAAATTTGAATTTGGGGTGAACTATCACTTTAATGAGCCATGTCTACTGGCAATATTCACATTTTTCAACCTGAAACGTTTTAAACTATAGATATTGTTAAATCAGTAAAAAGGATTAATTCTCCTATTCCCATATCTTTGTTCCCAAAGTTTGTCCCATGACATTGAAATCAGTCCCTTTACTGGATACATCGCGTTTGTTGTAAACACGGTTTCAGATAAAAACATTTTCTGAGGCACAGAAATCTAGAATATACAGAACCAGAACACTACCGTGTGGAGATTGTTTGTTCTATGGTGTATCCAAATCATTACCAATGACTCTTTGTTTTTGTCCTTTTTTTGCCTGTCTACCTTGCATAATTAGGGCTACCATCTGATACAACAAAAACTGAGAAAACTGTTAAAATATATACTTTTTTCATTCATAGTTGTCTTTTAAATTTATACCAATCAGACATGGATCCATAAACCGTAACATGTTGCATGTTAACCATTAATATATTATTTAATTTACCATTTAATTGACATATAAATGAATTTCTTTTGGTCTAAAACCAAAGCATAATGTGATTTGAACACAGTGGGTGAAATAAACTGAACCACATTAAAGCATGTTTGGCATGAAATATTTTAAGACATGATTTTTGAAAAAAAGGAAAGGAAGGCAAAAAGGAGATTTTCTCACCCTGTGGGAAAGAGAAAGTAATTAGGATCGCTGTAGGTGTGTGAGTCTGTCTCATGGTAGTGTCACAAAAGCACTGCACCACCATATCCATGTTTGATCTTCACATTTGCAGTCCAGCACACAAGGAGGTTGCTTTTTTTTTTTAGTTGAGTTTATAGTCAAACATTTTGAAGCAAAAGCCTTTTTGACACACTGTCTTCATAAAAAATACCCACGAAAGGGCATTCACGAACCTTAATGATGTTCCATATATATTCACTCATCACTCGTTGCACAGATCTAGAAAAAATGCTGTATTGTTTTTCGCTTTTAGGTTTTTGTTGTTTTTCCTTTTTAATGCACTTTGTTTTTTAAAGCTCATATTGCTTGTTACTGTCAATCACATCCTGCAAATACCCAAGAAAAAAAAAATTGTGCCCAATTTATATTTCACATCAACTTGTGATTATGACAGGACTGAGAAGGAGACACAATTCCCTTGCTTTACCGCACTTCACAACTGAACCCTTGGGTTCATCGATGGGCTTTTACTCTCCTGTATTTTTCAGTGTTTTATCATTTTATTTAATATTTTTCTTGAATGGAACGCATGTTTTTTATGTTGTTTTATTACTGTGCTCTTTTAATTGATTTTGTTATTTTTAACTTTATCTGTTTGCTTTTATGTAAAGCACTTTGTAACTACAGTTTAAAAAATGCTATATAAATACAATTATTATTATTATATTATTATATGGTGAAATTACGGATTGTACCATGTACAAATTCTATGTCATGATATTGAAAAACAAGTAAGCGCTGACCACACAAAGCATGAGTAGCTCAATAAACACTGCGTATCACCGCGTCAGACACTCTTACTTAGCTGAAAGTTTATTCAATATCTTGATGGACAGTCCTCTATAAATATTAATGACTTACTTACTTATACACATTTTACTTTTCAATATTTCAAGCCCTACGATGACTTCAGACATGCCCGCTGACGCAATGCCTCAGGAAATGGCGCCGACTCAAGAGCTGTGAAGTCTTCAATGTTGACTCCAAGTCATACATAATCCTTTTTTTTTGCTTTGTGTTTGGAGAATTTCGCAAAAATTGTCAAACTGAAGATAGAGGTGTTTCCCAGACGCGTTTTTATCTTCCCTTTTTAATAGAACCTTAAGATCAAAACAAAGACGCTCTTAGTGGGGTTTGGAAACACCTTTTGTGAAGGAACCAACATTCAATCATGTTTCCTTAATATCATTGAAATCCCACATGGGTTCTTGATATTGTATATGTCTTTTGTCTTTTAATTTTTCCACAAACATTTCCTTCAATTAATTTGATTTAATATGTTTAACTGTTATTCAACAACTTGAGTTATTGACAACATCCATCACATTGTCCTTAGTTATCACTGGCAAATATATGGTCACGATTATTACGATATTATATTTTAAGATCAATAATTTACTTTGATTTTGACCCAACTAAGACAAGACCTACAGAGTTCTTATATAATATTCAATATAATTGATGTTTGAGGCGACCACTTTAAATGTTGAGCACCTGGTTGACTGGGACAAAAGCTTTGGACAGCGACTGACACGTGCAGGAGTTCTGATCTGGTTCGGCTTTAAGAGAATCCACTCGACAACCATTACACCAAAATAGAAATGTCCTTTGGGAGATTACAACAAAATCCTGTGAAATTATTATATCGACTAAATGCAGAGAGAGCTGTGAAGGTCGAGAGAAAACTTGGAACTGTTGGTCTGATTTATTCTAAAGCCACTCGCCAACCGGAGTAAATAATCCCGAGAGCTAAACAAGCACACAACAATAATTCAGACAAATATGTACTTGAAACCTCACAAGGTCAACACAAACACACCAGCACTTTAATCAAGCAAGTGTTAGTCGTCGATGTCCGCACTTAGGCCCGTGGAGCAGCAGAATGGCTTTGGAATTGATTGCAGGGGAAAAATGAAAATGAGACAGGAGGGGTGCCCTCCCACACTGAGGCCGGCTCCTGCTGAGGAGCCGCCACTCTGCAATAATGAGGCTCGGAAATTGATGGACATGCGAGAATGATTTAGACGTGTCCATCCTCAAAGAAAAATCTGATCGAACAGCCACTTCAGGAAATACAGCGAAATAATTGCATACAGTGAAGATTCCTTCCCTGTCTTTTGACCTTATTGTATGCCTTAATGTTGAAGTTATGTTACAAATGTGCTGCAAACTAATATTTTTCTGTGTTCTTTGAAATACATCTTAGTTTTGCATATACACAGATATAAAAGGTAGACAAGCGTTGGTGTGATTTAAACATTTATGGTTTCCAACGTAATACCAACTCATTTTAACGTACCAAATAAAATTTGTGTGAAAGACTTGTTAGTATGTTGGCAAAATGAGAAAGCCAATGCATTTCCCATAATGCTTCAGCAATGAGCATGCACAGTTGTGCTTAACTATTATTGCATGTTGTTTTGACAACATCAGACAAATTATTATTTTGTTTTCACACTCTGGTTTCAGGTTTTGGAAGAAGCATTATGGGAAAGCGTACTGTAGTCTTTAGCTGCTAACCCTTGCAATACGTTTAGTCGAGATTGAAATACATTCGGCTTCACATTCAAAGGAGTTCCCATTACATTTGAGTCCTTAAAAGGCAAAAAATAAAGCCTGAATATGTTTTATATTATACAGGTGGTTCTCAAATGTAATATATATAAAATAATAGTTACATTTTACCAAGTGCGCTGGTCTTGGTGTCTACATTTTGGTGACACCTTTGTGTCATTTTGATTGTTCCTTCCAGCGCTGAATATTTGAACAACAAAATCTAATCGGTTTGGGGGTATTTTTTTGTCTCCTCTCCTCCTTTTAATGTATCTCATAAAGTCTTACAGTATTTTTTTTCTTTTGTTTGATGCGTTTGTTCTAAACATCCCTTAACGAACTGGGGAAGAAGACTGGAACCATGAAAGGGAAAAAGGTCGTTGTCAAGGATCTGACGTTTGAGGAGGACCAGGGACTAATCTGATAGTGATCTGACGCACAACCTCATTATATCTCACTGCTCCCAATTGTTGAAGGTGAGAAAACACCATTGCCACGTGGCTCGGCAGCAGCATCTGCGAACTTCCCTCAGACGGTGCAAATTTGAGCACAATCCCCGCTATCTGAGTTCCCAATAAAGACTTTTCTTTATGTTATCAGACACATATGGGTCATTTTCCCTCTGAATATCTGTGATTAATAATCTGTTTCTACCTTCCAGGAAATCTTCAGACTTCATTTCTTAATACAATAAAATCATCTCTAAATCAGAGCGATATGGGACATCAAACTAAATGTGTGCCGAAAACTACTTAAGAAATAATTCCAACAAAAGAAAAGTGAGTAAATTGAAAGTTAACAGCTATTTGAACAATGACCCACTTTCCGATATCTTCTCCTACAAGCTTATGGACCTTCTTTTTTTTTCATTGTTTTATCTCCCTTTTCTATAAAATCTGCACAAGAACCCCGATGTGTTGATGAATAATGCAGCATGTGTCGCATGGAACGGTAAAGAAACAACGGGAGGTTGCCTGAGGGTTGAGTTAGGTGTCGTCACTACAACCTTCCTTAAACCCAGAGTTGGAAAAAGATTATAACCAGGCAAATGAAAAACGTTAAAAAAGGAATTAATAGATAAAATATGGGAAGAAGTTTATGACACCTATATTTCCATTAGATCATGTCTCTTGCATAATTTGGTTGTTACTCAGTCCATACAGGTGTGTTGTTCTGTGTTCTCAGAAACAATCTATTATTCGTCACACAATTATTTTTTGCCGATATCCTCTCCTCATGATGGACCTTTGGTGGAATCATAAACATCCTTAGTTGATCATGTGATTTTAACCCCTGGATAAAATATAAAAATAGGTGTGTGATTAGACACTAGAAGTCCCAGCATTTTTCTGTTCTACCTAGAATGGCCATACAACAGCTGATTGGCTGGAAACCCCATGTGGACTCAATTTATTACATAATTTGTACGATCATTGTCACACCACAGGAGGGAAGATGGTAAGAGGGAGTGGGGGAGCTCTCTTCTTTGGTTGAGGAACAGTCTCATTATCTGCAGTTTGAACACATTCAAATTTTAGCAATGGGAAAGTTAAGTGATATCACAAATGCATGCATAGAAGCTAATCAAAATTTATTAAGTCAAAATAAAAGGTGACTCTGGGGCAATTTATTAAGTTTCAAAGATGAAGCCAACCTTTCCAAATGATTATTTTGAAGGTGACATGAGTGTGTCATAAACAAGACATGACAAGTACCATTTCCCTCTCACGTTCCCTCTGCGACCTCCCATGTTCATATTGGATTTAAAGTTCTATGAATATTTTCACAATATACAGTATACAATTTTAATATGTGGAGATGATGTTTTAATTCTAATACATGAAAACAAATCATAACCTTTTTTGTATTTGTATCTTAAATTCAATATAAAATATGGTAAACTAGTGACTTCAGCCAACATAGAATTCAAAAGGATAAACATAAAATAAATAATTAATTAAGTAAATGTATTTTAGAATTATACAATTTAGAACATGAAACCTGGTGTGGAAAAAATATTTTATTTTGAAAAAAAAACTTCAATCTTACAAAATACAATTTTTTCAATTCAATAATCCAAAGAAAATTTCAGAAATTTCAACAAGATTTCAATAAAATGAATTCAATAAGTTTCAACATTTAAAATGTTAAATCCATTCAATATTCTAATGCCGCTGATGTACTTCCATAGACTTGCAAATCCAAAAAAAAATCTTGTTGAATATCTCTCGTTAACCAATTCCATTAGATCACCTTGGAAACTTTTTAAAAAAGAGACTATTTAAAGAGGTGTTCAAATTCATTCCCAGAATGAGAAAACAGACATAAGTCAATCGTCTCTTTTCACTTGAACATTTGTCATTATGGAAAAATCATATTGTCACACACACAAAGTAGCGACGGGCTAAAATGAACGGAATTAAAATCACACAGCTTCATGAAGCTTCACAACCCTGTCAGGAACCGATGGTTTAAGTTTCTCCAAAGCTACAAGTTAAGCTGTATCGTTTCTAGCTTGCAATGTTAAAATGTAATTAAAGTGATGAATAAGTAACTTAAATAACTAGACAAAGTAACATGTTTTTCCACCTTCTTTCTATTCTGTAGGTTCTTCTCTTTCTCTTAGTCTACCTTCACATCCCCCTGGCTTCTCATCCGTCACTCTGCCATTCTGTCTCCTCTTCATTGTTCTCTTTGTCTTCGTTGTCTGCAAATTGAGTCTGAATGAGCTCCAAATCATGTTCAAGTGCAGCCGGAGACACTCGCCACACTTTGAGTCTCTTTCACTCAGTCTGGTAAACTATCACATAGACGCGCGCCCAGATGCCGACCGCTCTGTCTGGCATTCTATCAAAAAGCCTCTGGCACTTTTTCCCGTCATTATACTGCAATGAATAATCTCTCAGTCATTTCCCTCTACAGGACCGAGCCAAGTGCTTTAAAGGAGTCAGTGCCACACGGAGACGGACATACATCATCGTCTAATGCCACACTGCGGGGCCAAAGAGCTCTTTCAAGTGCGTCTGAGAGCTTCCGACGTCACCGGTGGCAGCTTGAACCGAGGGCTGTACGAGCGACTGAACGCCATTAGCCGGGGAGATATTGGAGGAAAATGCGCGGATAATTCAAGGCTCACTTTTTTAGTAAGATTCAATATGATCCGATCGCGTCTTGAGAATCGTAATGAGCCGTTTAAGCTCCGAGGTATACGTTTTTAAAACTGACAAATCATTAACATTATAGATTGGAGGCTCAAATTGAAATGTCAGCGTGTTAGCGGCAGATTTGACAGGATAATGTGGGAAGGGGGGAAAAAAAGCAGCAGCACTCTCAAGCTAATTCCTGTCTGCTGTACATGGCTGCGCATTGGTGGAACCGGGCAGCCCTTGTGTTTGAATGCAACAGATAAACTCTACATTACACTTAATATATAGTATATAATTGTTTCTGTCTAATTAAACTTTTAAGACTTTAGACTTTCTTTTATTGTCATTGCACAGAATACACGGCTGTGAAACTGGCAACAAAATTTGGTTGCTTGGCGACCGTTAAAAAACACAGCAGAGAGATGTATATAAAAAGTATAAATATAAATATTTATAATTAAATAAAAAATAGTGCAATATAGTATAAACAAAATAAATAAATAACATAAATATTGCATATAATAATTAATATATATAAAGTATAAATAAAAATAAGTTAACAATAGTGCTGTATGTTATAAATAGAATAAATACATAATATTTTAAATAGTGCATAGCTCAAGTCCTAATGCTGATTTTTTATTGATAACTGGATTATTTTTGGATTAAAATATTTCTCTTCAATGCTTGACATGCAAAATCACAATAAATCTCACTCAAAAGTATAAACAGCATCATCAATACAACAATATTGGCTAAAGAAATGTGAACTGTGCAATCAATACGCACTTGTTAGACCGTGAATTTATCCGATTTGACGGTAACTAGCCTTATCAGCTCTGGTCCGGTTGTCATTTTAAGCAGGATTTTCAAGGAAGCAAAGGTCAATCGTAGTAATCTATCTTGTGCCTCGTGGACCGCAGGGATGGAGATGAAGATATCATCCATCAAATAATCTTCTATCAACATGTCAAAGAGATTAGCAGGTTAAGTTTTTCATGGACGGTCTTTTTAATATCCTCAGGCTCTGTGTGTGTGTGTGTGTGTGTGTGTGTGTGTTTGATTCATCTAAGAAGGAATTGAATTCATCAAAATGTAATCTCATCATCACTCTTCTCCATGAGCTTTGTTTTAAAGGGATAGTTCAGCCTCAATTCATTCATTCATTTTCTACTCAGCCTCATGTCGACTAAGGGTTGAGATTATTTTCTATAATCTGTCCTTTTTAGTTAGTTGAGTTGTGTTGAGTTTTAGACAAAAACAAGAACCGATAGTTTGGTATCAATTTGGTGCCAACAGGCAAGAAGTACAAGGCTACCAGTTTATTTTGGTACTGTAAGTACCGAAAAAACGTGTTCTTGGTGGAACCCACGGGGCAGTTTTGAGTGTCGGAGAAAAATCTCTGCTTCTGGTATTTTGAGTAAAAAAAAAACCTGACAGTCGAATCACGTTTGGAAATATTTAACAGCTTCAGGACGGATAAAAGTGAAGAAATTGTGAATCCCTAAAAGCCTGAATATGTCAATGTATTATTGTATGTATACTGTTATAGTTGTTGGTTTTGTTTATTTTTGCATTTCTAAAAGAAAAAATGTTACCATCACCTCTCACAATGTTAAATGATTGTTGGTTTTATTTATTTATTATTATTGTAAATTGTGAACTTCAAGTTAAAGGCTTTATATTTTAAAACATGGTATTGAAAAAAAGGTACTGGTAATGGTATTGACTGTTGAAATTTTGCTATTGTGACAACCGTAGTAATGACTGGAGATGAGTTAACTTTGTCTTCCTCCAAAAAGGTCTTTATGATTGTCCTATTGATGGTGGTTTACTACAAACCAAACATTTTGTTTTTAATATCAAAATCAAATGGTTGGAAGTTTACACAGTATACTACTAGCAGTCTGGATTTCATAGTATGCTGGTATTAAAGACCATTAAGTTTTAGTTTTGGTTTATTAAAAAAAATAGTAATAACATTTATTTTTACATTGTATAAATGTAGTATGTAGAATTATAGTAGAAAAAAAATGGTGGTGAAGTTAAACAATATTAACATAAAAACTAAGATAAATTGTATCCAAAACATTTTAACATCTATTTGTTTTTTGAAAGTCTTATTTTCTACTATTCTGTGACCAAAATAAAAACATAGTCTTACAGCTATTTTCTAGCAACCACCTCTTGTATGAAGGAAAAGTAGGTTGACAGAGCGAGAGACACAAACAACCCTCGGCAGTTTCATGAAACAAAGACGTCAAGTGTCAGACAGAGAGACAAAGCGGCGCAGACACCGTCGGCTGTATCAGTAAGATTAGAGTTATAAAAAGTTGATAATTAAAGACGGGTCTCAGCGGGAATGTCGGGAGATAATTGGCTTTTCAAAGCCGCGACACTTTGACCCACTTTACCAATAACTTAATAAGGCTCGGAGTCATCACGGAATCTTGAAAATAATCACTATTATCTGCAAACACAGGTAGATAGGTATAGAAATCGCGTTTAGCTGGTGGAGTTTGTGTCACAGAAAAACATATTTTTATACATGAACTATCATGAAAAACAGTTCAGGGACCAGAATGAATTTTAAATTGATTTATGATTCAATATAAGCCTTTATTTCTTATTCAACAGTTAATTTCACTCTCAAATGTTCAACTCAGATATGCATGAAGAGGAAGGCCTTCAGGGAGTTTGGGAAATGAAAAAGATGCACATTACAAACTTACTGTATAGTACATTTTATCCAGAGGAGGAAAATCAGCACAATGGTTATAGTTTTATGGGAAATAGATAACCTTATTGGAGACAGTAAATGCAAAACCTTTTGCACAAAATACTTACCAGATAACAAGATAACTATACAACAAATAAACAAGACAAAATATTATTGAAAAAACAAAAATGGTTTAACTTTACTTGTTGTACTCCTCTTCTCATTTTACCTTAAACCTCCATTTTTAAACGTTATTCATCCACTTTGTTCAGAAGTCTCTTCTCTCCAAATCATCTGGACTCAGAAATTTTAAATAAAAAATCTGGGATTAAAATGTACATATGAGAAAATGGCAATGCAAGAAAAAAATGTGAACCTAAGTCTGTATATTATTAATATACTAATATTATAGGTCAGCTGAACAATTTTATCATCTAATAATTCTTTGTAAAAATTATATTTTTACTGCAACAAAAAAAAAAGCATTTGTTTCATAAGCAAAACCTTGAAATGTTTAAAATAAATCCTGTTTAAAACAAAAACAGAATATTTAAATTAGTTTTTAAACTAGTTTTAAAAGAGCGATGTTTGGGAAAATTAGAAATTATCTGGAGGAGTAATAATAAAAGACATCAGAAGTTAAAAAAGATATTGAGAGATTTAAAAATATATCGAGAAGTTGAATAAATCTGGAGAAGAAATTTGAAAAGATCTGGTGAAGTTTAAAACAATATCAAGAAGTTAAATAGATCTGCAAATGTTTAAAAGATATACAGATGTTTATAAAGATCTAGAGAACTAGTTGAAAAAAAACAAACATCTGGATACGTTCAAAAAGAACTTTATTTATTATTTTTATTATTATTATTATTATTATTATTTATCAACATTTTTATATAGTCTTGATATCCCTGTCTTTGCAGACACTTCAATTAAAACCTTTTGAAAGTAAAACTAAACAAATATTCAGGATTTAATGCATCAAATGAGTTATAAACAAACCTTGAGAGATTAAATTGTTGAAAAAGAAGACGTTCCTTTTTGTTTCTCTATGTAATAGTTTTCTTCAATAGTAGTAGTTATAGTGAAAGAAAAGGGACTTTTTACACGCCTGCAGTTTTGCTGATGTAAAAACCACATGGCACCTCTTCCCTCTTCGGCTGCTGTGCCTTTCAAAGACGTCTCCTCCGCGGGCGAGGTCATGCTTTCCCTTCCCCTTTGCTTCTGTTTCTCACCCCTACATCCCTCCATCCACAGATTCCCAGCAGTGTTTCACGGCGACCTTGCCATGGAGCACAACCTGTCAGCGATGACCCTTCACCCACATACAAGAATGTCACCGCGAAAAAAAAAAATACTCTCAGCTGCACACGGAGACGCTCAACAAGTCCTGAGCTCGCAGTAAAATAACACACATGACCTTGTGAAGGACACACATGTGCACCGCCGTGCAGAATCATGGCGTCGACTTCACACACGCTCCCCGACACACACAGTGACCTGAACTTCGGTCCCTGAGGAAGACGATGTTCCTGTTTGTCTTTCGCACTGTTGAGCTCTCTTCAAGCGAACACTGCCAAGTACACAGGATGAAGTAATGCTAAGCTTTGATGAGTAATGATTTTCTGTCCACTTGAAAACCCTCTCAATGGCTGGATTTGTTTTAAGAGGGAAAAGATGCAATTATTATTGAAGAATGAGTAACTCACTGACTAAATGATCTGATTTAACATTGTGAAATCTCTGCCTCGAGAACTAGAGCTACAGGAGAGAGAACACAAAAGTTTGAACGCAAAGGTTTTATCATTGTTATTGCTTTGGTTTGTTTCGGTTCGCTAACCATATAGTTTGTATCGATCTATGTCTTAAACATATTTTTAAAGATGTATTCAATATCTGTGCAAGTTTGCAACCAATTTTAGAGATATACGTTCAAATCTGTTCATCTTTTAAATACATATTTAAACATGTAAACAAATATATGTTGCCAGGATGTAACATCTGTGTTTGTTTTTTACTATATTTTTAAAGATGTCAATTCAAATCCAGGCTTTTCAACGCTTTTTTAGGCTTTATTTGAACATCTGTATATGTTTTCAACATGTTTTAAAAAATATATTTAAAAAAAAACTTTATCTTTTAAACATATTTAAAAAATATATGTTTTAACATAATTACCAGATATATTCTAACATCTGTGCATCTTTAAATACATTTTAAGGACTTATTTTAACATCTGTAATCGTTTAAATAGTTATTATTAAATGAGTTATCTCAGGGTCAAGATGACCCAGAGGCCCAAAAACAAATGTGTTTGAGGTATCCCTTGTGCTATCTCTGGGTAAAGGTGTAGGTGGGGTTTATCTATTAGCAGACTTTTAAATATACATTTTAAGATACTTTTAAACAAATATTTGAAGCTATATTTGAACATCTGTGATTGTTTTTAAAATATTTTTTAACATCCACATATGTTTTTAAACGCATTTTTTAGGCTATATTTAAAGATCTGTAGATATTTTCAACATATTTTTAAAATTATATTTTAAAATCTGTTTATCTTTTAAACATCTTTTGTAAACGTTTATATATTAAAGATATAGTTTGCCAAGATATATTCCAACATCTGTGCATCTTTTGAATGCATTTTAAGGATATATTTAACATCTGTATATATTTCGAACACATTTTAAAGACATATTCTTACATATGTTTGTAACCGATTTTAAAGTTATACCGTATATTTAAAAGGTGTTTATCTTCGTCCTCTTTTACGTATTAAAAAGCCATTTCAACGGTACATAGTTAAGTAACTAAATGTTACTAAAGTAAAGTAACCAAATAAGATTTTTTTATTCCACACTGCGACTCCCCGACTTAACCCTTCTGTTTTCTCTGTGTGACCCTGAAGTCACCTTGACCCAGAGACAACACAAGGGATACTACAAACACGTTTGTTTTCAGGCCTTCGGGTCACCTTGACCCTGGGATAACTCAAGGGTTAAAACAGGAACTAATTGATAATTCTTTTTTTTACGAGCAAAATCAGCTTTATTCAACACAAATGTTTTGTTTCAATACATTTTCTTATGTTGACTTAAAATATACAAAGACGCATTGTTTTCATAAAAATAAGGAGAGCTAGGACGAAATGTGTTGTTTCATTGCAAAGTGTAGCGAGCTACGCTGTTTATAATAATCTTAAAACACAAAGGTTCACAATAGGGCACCTTGAAAAAAATAACAGCATAAATGATCTGGATTTAAGTGAGCAGCCTGTCACAAAGAGTTTGACTTTTCAAACTCTTTCATAGCCAGAAATAGTGCCGTGACCTTGTTAAATTCAAGATAATAATTAGATTTCACTGCTTGGAACTCTTCTTCTTTTAAAATCCTCAAGACAGACTTGAGGGATCCTCTGAGGTCGGCTTTATTTAAACTCCCGTCGCATCAGAGGAGCCGCGAACACACAGAGAAACATCAGACGCCTTATCGTCACTTCGGTGGATACAGTGTCAACTTTACAGACAAGTTTTCTGTGTTTTAAAGTGTGTTGTGAATAATCACAGCAAATGTTACTTTTCTTTAACTTTTCCTTCGATATCTCTTCTTCTAAAAAGACATTTCCATCACAGATTTAAAGGCTTCTTTTTTGCTTTACTAGAGTTCTGTGTTGTGAGTCCCTTAGTGAACTTTGCCGCCCAAATCACCACTAGACAGATATGATAATTAAAGTTTACAGAGGCTCCTCTGTCTTCTTTCTAGCAACAACTGGAGAATTAAAAAAGAAAGATCGGGAGAACTAAAAAAGTTCTGTAAAAGATCTGTTGAAGTTGAAAAAGATCTTGAAAAGAACAAAAAATTATAATAATTAAAAAAAAAGATCTGGAGAAGTAATTCAAAGATCAGGAGAAGTCATCCGGAGTAGAAAAAGAGCCTGAGCAGTTAAAAATGATGTTGAGAAGTGGTAAAAGATATTTTTACAAAGCTTTCCTCGAGATACATTTCCCCTTTTTTACTGCAAAGAGATTGTCAAGTATTACACACAATCCGAGTATGAATTGTGAGACTTCATATGCTCAAGAGCAATTTCCTGAAGAGAAAAATATCACAAAAGAAACAAAAATGTCCTTTAGGAGTTATAATCCACTTGACGTGGCACTTTTAAAAATAGTTGCATCTTCTCACAAGAACCCAAAGCATACCTTGTACTTTAGGCCAAGCTCAGAGTAAAAGTCAATGAACAACTTCATCGCCAACCAGTCAACATATTAGACCGAAAGTAAATCACAGCACTGGTTTGAAATGGTAACCTCCCTCAATAAAAAGCTTAAGAATCTAGACATCTTTCTAACTTATCAGGTTGTTTTTTTTTTACTTCTCGAGATCAAGAAATAATAGTTCACCCAAAATTCAAACTTCGATTATTTTCTACTCACCCACGACTAAATGTTTGGATTTTTTTCTGAGTAATCAGTTCCTTTTTATGAGTTACAGACAAAAATCTATGTTTATTTTAATGAACCGACTGAGGGCGGGTGACAGACCTCCTCAAAAAATACACTTAAAAAACATGAATTCAAGTTTTAAGGCCGTAAAACCCCTAACCACACACTTTTATACATTTTTCTCAGACAGGCATTAACATTTTCTCACAGTTCTCTCTTATTCAAACACCCTGAATGTTCAAACTTAAAAAAAAAACAAGCACAGTATTAGTAAATGAAACTCACTGACTAAATGATCTGATTTAACATTTTGAAATCTCTGCTTCGAGAACTAGAGCTACAGGACAGAGAACACACAAGATTTAAACGCAAAGGTTTTATTATTGCTTTAGTTTGTTTCGGTTTCGCTAAAGCTATAGTTTATAGCGAACTATGTTTCAAACATATTTTTAAAGATCAACATCTGTGTAAGTTTGCAACCAATTTAAAAGTTCTATGTATACATCTGTTCATCTTTTAAATACATATTTAAACATGAAAACAAATATATGAAGCTATGTTGTAACATCTGTGTTTGTTTTTAGATGTCATTTTAAATCCAGGTACGTTTTCAACACATTTTTAGGCTATATTTGAACATCTGTATATGTGTATATGTTTTAAAAAATATATTTGAAAATTAGTTTATCTTTTAAACATATTTTTTTAAATATGTTTTAACATAATTTCCAGATATATTCTAACATCTGTGCATCTTTAAATACATTTTAAGGATATATTTTAACATCTGTATTCGTTTAAATCATTTTTAACCCTTGAGTTATCTCAGGGTCAAGATGACCCAGAAGCCCAAAAACAAATGTGTTTGAGGTATCCCTTGTGCTATCTCTGGGTCACGCTGAACAACAGTTCACATATGTTTTATTTACTTTTATAAACTTTTCTCAGACAGGCATTAACATTTTTTCACTGTTCTCTCTTATTTAAACACCCTCAAAGTTCAAACTTTCAATTAAAAAAAAAACAAGCACAGTATTAGTAAATGAAACCAAAGATATAAACCTTGTAAATAAAATGTGTAACAATTAGCCAATCAGGACGCCGAACACAATGCGCGTTCATACTGTACACTGTAAAACAAAAAAGCAAATTGGGGAGCCGCGATATAGCGAGGTACTACTGTATTACGCTTGTTTGTGGCAGACATTTAAACAGGATGTACTCCAGGTAATATCGCAAACACTCGCAAAATTTACCCAGATTACTTTCAGTTTATAGTGCTTATAACGCTTTTAACATCTGCTACATACATAAAATACTTGTTTTATTTTCTCCGGATCTATTTCATTGCTCACAAAAGTTGTGACACTTTAAACTTCTTTTTCAAGAAGTGCATTTTGTATCCTGACCTCGGCCCTTCTGTTCTTCACAGACGGCGTCAGTGAGTCCAACAGAAAGGTTGTGATCCCTGGAATGTTGCCGCACTCTGACCTTGCTCACTTACATTCGGTAATTAATTAAACCGCATGATTCCTTCACTTCCACTGCGCTGCAGGTGAGAGGAAAAGTGTGTTGGCTGGGGCCTGCGACTTGATCTGCTAGAACGGGAGCTCTTACAAGAGTGGGTGATGTATGGCGTTGTCCGGATACAGCGGGGTCCCTCTTCACACACACAGAGATGGTTTAGCCACCAGAGGTCTCCCTACCAGTCGGAGGTTAAAGTCTTAACGACAGGCTTCATCCCATATGTTACGGAGTGACTTCCCCAAATATCTCAACTTCTTCAGTTTCTTAGTTTCTTCTAGTTTGTCCTGTTTTATAACTGTTGCTATTGCCAAAATATATATTTCAACATATGTGCATCTTTCAAATGTATTTTAAGGATATATTTTAAACATATATATTACTAACACATTTTAAAGACATATTCTTATGTATATTTGTAACCGATTTTGAAGTTATAACGTATATTTAAAAGGTGTTTATCTTCGTCATCTTTAATGTATTATAAAAAATATAAATATGTATTTTGGAGTTACCATTAGCACTCTGATTCTAATTAACTAAATGCTAGCCTGCTAAACGTTGACTGTGGGGAAGAGGGATATCGGCTAAGATGAAGTAACTTTTAGCACTGAGATGCTAGTTAGCTTATGTTTAGCTGTGATTAACTATCCCTTACTGATGTGATGCTAGCTAGCTAAACGTAATTGTGGTTTATTAACCATAGCAAAGAGTGGCTGACTAGCTTTGTGTTGTGATGCAAGCAGGCTAAAATTTAGCTGTGATAAACTACATATTACCAGTGTGATTTAAGCTGTGGTTAAGTTAAGATGGAAGGTAAAGGTACTATTAGCAGAGTGATGCTAGCTACCGTAAATGTAACTGTAACCGTGGAAAATAGACAATGAACTTTTTTAAAGTTTACAAGTTTAAAAGTAACTTTATGCAGATTGATGCTAGCTAGCTAAACCTTAACTGTGGTGATGTAACCACATAAGAGTGATGCTGGGTAGCTTAACATTAACTAAGTTGAACTACCTGTTACCAAAGTGATGTCAGGTAGCTTAACATTAGCAGTGGTTAACTACCTGTTACCGGAGATATGCTGGCTAGCTAAACGTTTTCTGTTGTGAACCACCTATCAGTACAGGATTAACATAATTAAAGTATTCGCAATAGCGCCCTCAGCGATTTCTTTAGACATTGTTGTGGCAATGGGTTTTGTTTCCATTGTGTGTCAGTGTTGTTGTTAGTGTATGTGTGGAGTCTCGCTAGATCAACAATAATGTGTTTAATTATAAAAGACGTGATACTTAATAATCCAACCTTCGTATCATTACAAACAAAACAATGACCTTCCTATTAAATGTGTTACGACAAGCGCAAGCTTTATGAAGATTTTGATCACTGACACTGTATCTAGAATTATCTAATTTTCCATGAATATTTTTGATAGAAAAACCTTGATTTCAATTATTTATTATTTCGCCAGGATTTAGAGTAAGAAAAAAATACGTTTTACTGAAGGTTTAAATAAATGTCATCCTTATACTTAATTTACAGTAAATGAATAAAATACAAGAAGGTGATCTATTAATTTATATATAATAAACAATGTTTGTAGAACACATCTGTTCCTCTTTGTGTGTTTGTTTAAGTGTCTATTACCAAAGCTACTAGCTAGCTTAAAGTTAGATGTGGTGAAGTTACCACAGAAAAGATGTTGACTAGCTTAATGTTAGTTAAAGTTACTATTGGGAGCTAGCCTAATGTTATCTGTTGTGAAATACCTGTTAGCGGAGTGATGCTAGCAAGCCAAATGTACAGCAAAGTAATTCATAATGTTATTTATTATTTTTGATAAAAAATAAAAAGTAGAATAAAATGAAGTAACCTTAAATCGTTTATTAATGCCTAAAATCACCTCAGTTTTGTTTTGTCGAACAATCCTTTCATATTAAACGCAACATTATTTGATCATTTATTTAGGATTTTATTTTTGGTTAAGACCAGAGACATAAAGAGACTTACACTAAAATGATCTTTAAAGAATCAGTTGTAAGAACATGATGTAGAGTAAGGACATGCATTACGTTCACATCACTGTCCTTATCTTTTCTTTAGTCAGCTTTTCTATTTTTTCATACAGGGAAGGCGGAATCTCTGATTATTGTGATGGATGGCACATCAGAGCTGAACACCTGTGACCGAAACAGCTCATTTGACAAAAGCTCTTCAGAGTCACGGAGGCGTTTCCATGCTGATGTCCTCCTCTTGCTGGGAGAAAAGATGAAAAAAGAAACTTTTTTCTCAGCGTGTATTTCTAATGTGAGACCGTGAGCACATGCTGTCTCAAGCCTTTTAGATTTAATCACAGTGAAAGTCTTGCGAATGATGATGCAACCTGGAGCAAAGACCTGCGTGTGCAGAGACGTTAAAACACCCCCTTGAGCAACTGAAAGTGTGGATATTTGAAGAAGTAACATTTATTGTGTCAGTTTAAGGTGTCTCTGTTTGGCCTTTTTCTTCTTTCCTTTTCATTTGTTATTTATTTGAATATCATCCACTTTTTAAAAACATTCCTTGGATAGAATGTTGTGGTAATTCCCCTTCAATATTCATTGTATTTTTCCTGTTTGATGTGTTTCCACATGAAAATATTATTATTATCATTATAGATTATAGGAAGATTGAATGAGATTACAGTTTGCCTTTTTACTATATAAATTAGCATTGAAAGTGAAAACATTTTATTGAACAACTGCTATATCCAATATCATTTTCTACTCAATTAAAAATAGCTTTTACTAGTGTTCAAATTATTAATATGAATTAATATGTTATGTCGTTTAAAAAAGGTTATAGTTTTTGGTAAATGGAAAAAAAAAAAAAGAAAGACCCCAGTCCTAGTAAAATAAAATAAAAAAATTAAAATTATTCAACCACATAAATGAGCAGTTCCTGGTAAAAAATATAGATATATATTATTTATTGATATTGTAAATTAAACATGAAACAGTGGCGGAGCAGAGCAAATGCACTCTCTACAATCAATATTAAAACAGTATTTTAATATTTTTACGGAGCCCCAGGCATGACATAGTAAAAGAAAAAAAAAGTATAAATTACAACAAACAATAGTTTTTTTTCAATTTTATTTTCTGCTCAATTAAAAAAATAGGTTTGTATTAGTGTAATTTTGTATTTACTGATACAATTATAAATATACATTATTATATTATTATATCGTTTAAAAAAAAGGCTATAATGGAACAGGAAAACACCACAAGACAAATAATGAACTCTTCCTTATAAAGCACTCTGATTTAAATTTAATATGAAACAGTGCTTGAGCGAATTAAAGTTATATTCTACAGTAATATTGAAAACCCCGCAACCGAGAATGGATTACCTACCTTGTTAATCAACTTTAATTCATTTGTTTTTTAAATACTAAGTATTCTTATTCTCAATATATCAACATACGGTGTGAAAAGGGCACATAAGTAGTGTGAAGTAAACAAGAGTATGATTTTTCACAATTGTAAGTACTATAAACTACAAATAAAATAAAACAAACTTAAACTACATAAATGCAATTGATTATTTA
Source organism: Callionymus lyra (assembly GCF_982586985.1). Taxonomy (NCBI): domain Eukaryota; kingdom Metazoa; phylum Chordata; class Actinopteri; order Syngnathiformes; family Callionymidae; genus Callionymus; species Callionymus lyra. The sequence goes on along the minus strand of NC_141828.1, from coordinate 23,489,683 downwards.
TTGAAAATTTTATGTAATTACAGTTTACAGTTGAAATATTTCAATATTTTCCTGGGCAAGATACAATCAGAGAGAGTAGAGTTACTGGCTTTGTCTTTTCCGTCACCAATAGTGCGAGTGTAGTCTGAAGTGCATTTTGAAAATCACGCCATCACTGGCTCAAGGTACCAGCAGTTATTGACGACAATCACGTCTAAGTCAGTCACTGAAAATCGTCTTATCTACTCGCTCGGTAACAATGATTCTTTTAGGTACTGGAACAAGTTACTGTTTGAAATCATGTGAATCGGTGCTTGATGGTAACTAAGTGATTCAGTCATTATCAAAAGAAGTACAAAAATTCGGTATCCATACCTAAATTGAATCTACTTCAGTTTCGTCACTACCTCTCATAGCTCCATCAATCACTCATGAATTAAGAAGCTCTTGGCATTGCAATTTTTTTTAATAATATTTTTGTTCTTGTGCTCTCTTGGCTTCTGTCATACAAATAAGTGCACATACAAATAATATGTTTTGTTTCACAATTTCATGTCTAGGGCTTCCGTAGATTTTGAATGTAACTGAGAATGTAACACTTTTTTTACTTACGTATTAATTTGTACCATCAGGCAATGCCTTCATGGCTCCTTAAAGTGATAGTTCTCACATTCAAAATGTGTTCATTTTCTACTCACCTATATGTCGACTAAGGTTTGGGATTATTTCCAGAGAAATCGCATACTAAGTCTACTGACTACACTAGAAGTAGTCTGTCTGTATTGCTTGTTTTTCTTTAAAAATCTGCCACAAACAGGCTTAAAAGACAGACTTATTTATTGTTTTCCGGAACAATTCTTCTCATCGATAAAAGGACGTTACAGAGAGATTTGGATGTATTTTAGGACGAAGATGAAGACGAAGACAACTGAGCTCCAGTCAGTACATTAAAATGAACTAACGTTTTTGTCTATAACTCTAAAAAGGAACAGATTATTCTGAATACAATCCCAACCCTTGGTCGACATGAGGGTGAGTAGAAAATGAACACATTTTGAATGGGAAAACTATCACTTTAAGGAGCAAAGAAGGCATTGCCTGTTCGTTTACTTAAAGTTTTGAGTTTGAATTTTTGGTCAACTATCAGTTTAAATGTTTGTGTTTTTTCAAACTCCACACAGAAAGTTTAATCTCAAGCTGGAAATGAACCTGCAACTTTCTTGTTCAATAGCAGTTGCGCCTGGGTTTAATTCCTCCAAAACAAAATTGAAAGAAAAAGTGACGTACTGTGGAGTAGAAGTAGATTTTCTAATGTTCCTAAGAAAAGCAGCCCTCAAGGGAGCCTGTAACAGGAAATTAACACACAAAGACACACAATTGTACACAAACAAGTTGATTATGTTGTTGTTTGATCATTTGATCTAAAGTCCACATTGGAATAAATTCAACTTCAGTCAGAGGCTTTGATAAAACAATAAAAAATGGATTTCCTTTTTCAATAAATACGACTCCAAATGTCAAACCAGTGAAGCCATGTCTGTTTTTTGAACCTTATAACCCATTTTAGCAACACTGTGACTGTGTGACTCTATGTCAGCAGCGCAATTGCTGCCCTTCATTTGCTTCAAGCCCTCTAATCATTGGCTGATCTCCCTCTGGGGTCCTTAAAGATTTAATGTCTTATGCCTCTTCAGCATTTAGTATTCATAGCAGGCAGCAGGTCTGAGTTTTTTTCAAATATGATTTCCAGAACTGGGCTGTAACTTTCCGGCCCGGGCGACTGATAACAACCCGCTGGGACACGTGTACCGGACATAAACCCCACGCTTATTGAAACACATTGTGATACAAATGTGGCTTCAGCTTTTCAGAAGCGATTAAGCAGCAAACCGGGGGACACCTGTCGAATTATGCACCGGCTGGAGCAATTTATTGAGTCAGTTATTATCCGCCAACACATGTGGAAGCCTGATTATCACTCCGGTGGTTTAGAACAAGAGAACAAAACGTCGGGATAAAGCTCTCACGTGGAAACTTTTTGCAACCGGAGGACGGGTTAAATTCCGGTCAAAACAAATGCAGAATTAATTATAGTTTTTACAAATGGAAAGAGGTTGGATGTTTCAAAGTCCTAAATACTTGCTTTAAAGAGTATCTTGTGAGAGAGCATTTAGCTAACATGTCAACACGTGAGGACGTGTTGAACATGTGGCCCTTTGTCGGTACTTATGTGGCCCTGATGAGGACGATGACAATATGTAGGACATTTATTGTGACACTTTAAAATGTTATTTTGGTTTTAATATATTATATATATTATATATGTATATATATATATATACATACATATTTTATGTTAAAGGTTCAATATGTTTTTATTGAATTTTTATATCTTGAAAATTTCAAAAAGTTAATATTTTTATTATACATTACTTTTTTCACACAATTTAAAAAACATATAAAATACAAAATATACATGAATTATTTGTGTTTAACAAATAGCCTTGTAAAATGCAATATTACAATAAATATTAGTATAGTGCCACCAGACGATACAAACAAAATGGAATTCATAGGCTATTTTTAAATTATTGGAATTAAAAAATCAAAAAAACATTTTGAAAATATTCTAATGACCTCTAAATAACCTTTTAATATTCGAATCATTGAACGAAACCGTTCAACAACAACGAAAGAAACAACGCAAAAAAAATACAACCTTTCAAAACAATGGAAATGTATTTTTCAACCACTCTATATTCTGTGTTTTTACAGGTTCTAACTCAGTTAATTCAGAATTCCCAACAAGACACCTATCCAGTCTATTTGGAGATGCTAAAATACTCACAAAGTTGCACCAAGTTCCCTCCTAAAAAATCCCCCTAGTTCTGGAACTTTGTGTCACAAGCTAGCATGCTAGATACTTTTCTAGCTTGTATTCACACACCAATTGAGCTAACATGGAGAATTGTGTTGACTTGATGTGGTGTGGTGTACAGTATGTCCAAATGAGAAAAAAAAATATTCAAATGTCTAGTATTTAGATCCTGCTAAGTAGTTCCGTTTGTCTGTAGACGTGAGCTTATTGTTGAACAGGTTATTGTGTGACAAGGTAGGGAACAGGTTTCCGCGTAAGTGACTGTCAGAGGAAGAAAATGTGGCAAGACAAACGAGTGGATGGAGGGTTCAAGCCCTGGGCAGCCACCAGCCCGGTAGAAGGCTGAAGACCGATTTGAAGCGTCTTGGTTATTGATGGTTGCCCAGTGGCACTAAAACGACAATCCAGCTCTGACCCCACCAACAGACGTGAAAGCCTTAAGAGATGTTTTGTGATTTGTTTCTTTCAAAACAACTTTCTACGCCTTGGGCAGATTCTCCGATCTCCTCTTTTCAAAAGTATCTTTATCTGTCTTGGTATCATTATACTTATCAATGATGGGTCGTTTTTCCCATTTCCCAATCAATAATCTCATGCTTCTCTCACTAGTTAGTTTAAAAAACTAGAGGATTATTTAAGTCTCAAACTAAATATCTACAATGCTTACCACATCTCAAGTACACGTCGCGTGAGATCTGCTTGAATATCACCTCCTGCTGATTTGGATTCTCAAGTCATCACCTGACTCCTATACCACGTTTGCTTCAGATAAACTCCTTCATCTCTGAATCTTTTGCCCGCAAGCAAATCTCAGCACACTCTGCCGGAATATCTTTGCTACTCTTTAAACTTTATCTTCGAACGCAAAACAAGGGAAGAAGCCATGAAGTCAGACTAGTTACACGCTTTCCTATTTTCTCTATTGATTACAAAAGTCACCTCAAAATATATTTAATTATAAAAAACATAAAGCATCAAACAAAAATACATCACACACACATTATGATTACACACATAATCACCCAAAAAGGATAAAAAAAGGTGTTTGGCAAGGTCGCTTAAATGCTTTGACTCTGACCTTTAATTACAAGAGTCCACATCCAATTGTACTTTTCTCCACAATTGTTTGACCTCATCTTGTCACGTTTCTTCCTGTTCTTTCTCATATTTTTTATTCTTTCTGAGCACGAAAAAATCCACCTGTAACTCCAATACAACACCCTTAAAATCAGATTTAATGTTGTCGGATCACCTTTCGGATCACCATATTTCATTGTCAATTATTGGCTGGCAGGATGTTTTTCTTACCAGCAGCTGTTTTAATTTGTGGGTAAAGATGGTTGTATTTTATGGATTTAAATATATTATTGTGATCACAAACAGTTTTTTTCCTTTTGCAAAAACCATCCATACAGGATTTGCTTATGTGTTGAAAAATATTTCCAGAAGAATACAAATCATAAAATTTCCATTTCCTCCCTCTCTCCTCTCTCAATCCCTGGTCACGGCAAATGCCTATTTACGCTGAGTCTGGGTTAGTTTGAGGTTTCTGCCTCTTAAAAGGATGTTTTACCTCAATATTGACACTTAATAGTAATTCGCCGTGACCTATTTTTCTTTTCTATTGAGATAATCAAATGTTGCCTCGGGTCAAAATATCATCAAGCGAAGTCTATCTTAATGACGGGAAAGTCCTGAACTAAAGTCCGTTAATCAGATTAACTTCAGCACATATAAAATTATTATAATTGTATCACTGCTGGTGTTTTCATTACAGTGTGTGTGTGTAAGGATAAGAGATGTCTTCATGCCAGGAACCGGTCTTTGCAGGATAATTATTGTGAAACTGGGATGAAGATATAACGGCGAACTAACAGCTCTTTGGTTCAGAAAGGATCCAGAAAGACATGTAAACTGTTGGACTCTCACACTTAAACATGCCCTTACATATTAGTTGTTTTTTTGTTACTGTTTGACCTAAATATGTGTCTTCAAATGCTAACAGGTAGACCTGGATTCAGCATCAGAGTAGTCAGTAGGGTTGAATCCCCCTTAAGGAAAATCTATGTTATTTCCATGTGAGCCTAAAATGTTGAGCACACTCACAAGATTAAGAAAGTAATCATGTCAAAACATACTCATTTCTCAGTATGTCCATAAAAGAAAGTGATGCTACAAGAGCTGGAACTATTGAAAATGTGCTGAGCCTATTAAAATATTAATACATGTACGTGTACCGAAGTGTCGGCTCTGTTGCAAAGGTAGTGCTTTTAATGACCTTTCAAAATTAAGTTTAATTCACCACTATTTTTGCAGAGACAGCATATTTCTCTTGCTTAGGGCCGAAACAATGGCAGGAGCAGCAGAGGAAATCCTGGAGGGACTGATTAAGTTCACTGATTAAGTCCACCATTTCCCCCATAATGTACTTCGGTAAAAGATCAGAAAGTTCAAAGAGGGGGCAGTCGGGGGATTGTACTCGACGAGCTTAGTTTTTTCAAAATTAGTTTTGCTGTTTTGTTCATTCATAATATCTAGCTGTGGTTGCTTTTAAATTCAAGAAAATGAACATGTAAAATAGTATCAATAAAAAGTTGTTTTGGATCTTGTAATGATTTCATCTACGACTGGTGGCTTGACAGTTCTGAACAAAAAAAATATTTAAACAGAACTTTGGCAATTTTCCAATATGTGAGAGCTTGTATAGACTTTGGGCTGAGAAAAAGAAAAGAAAAGAAAAATATTTGGTTAAAGCCAAAATTTATAAAGCACACAGCGCTTAGTGCTTGCAAGGGAAAACCTAAGCTTCAACAAGATTAATATTGTGTACTATTGTCATAAACAATTGTCAGTGACGTTGAGAACCTTCAGTGAAAAAACGTTTTCGTTGTACGAATTATTATGGTTACATATTTCCACACTCTTTATTTAAGTGCTGATGAGGTTACAACTAAATGAGGAGAAGAACATTTATGTTTTTATCTTTATATATAAAGGCAACTTGAGTCTGATTGGTTCCATCACAAGTGCTACAGGGCCCTGGGCAACTGGCATTAACTGCTTTTTTTTTGCTTTTTTTTTGTCTGAAGTTGACAGCCAAAAAAAGCCAAAAACAGATCTGCTAACAGTAGCAAGACCTCCCCCACGACCAGAGAGGCGAGGCTTCCCCAGAACAGCGCTCCCTACTGGACAGAGTTCGTTCAGATGAATAAACTCTTCCTCTCTCTGCCAAGTCTCAGAAAGACATAATAAATCCAAATTAACTCTTGTGAAAAGATCATTAAGAATAAAGGATTTATTAGTAATGGAGCGAACATTAAGAAGTCCCACATTCAGCACCGATGACGTCACTGACGACGCCGCGTCACTGACAGGCGCGCAGAGCCGGATCTTTTGAAGCGAACAGCGGTCACGTGGGTACCAGCTGTCACTGAAGTTCAACTCCGTAGTAGAAGCCGAATTAAAGAGAGGAAATGAAAAAATCTTACCACCTTTTGTTGAGGTCTGGACAGACGGCAGCGCTGATGTGTCATCATTCTCTTCAGCGAGAGGAATGTCGATCAAACATCGATGACGTTCGATGACGTCAGAGTTGTTCCGAGCGATCGCGACTGACCTGTACTCCAGCCCGACTTGATCACTTGTGGAAATCGCCCGGTACCCGAGAGATCAAACGATATTCCACAGAGTCCGAGTCGATGAGAAGCGGAGCCGGAAACACGTTCACTGGACGTTGGTAACTGTCGCGAGTGAAGTCCTCCATCGACTCTCTGATGTTGAAAAGAGCATCACGATCATAGATCATAGATGCTTGATACATATCTTAAGTGATATGAGCATAAAATCCAGACAAGTAGTCGTTAAAACGACTGTTTTTGGCAATTATTGCAGGAGCTTACGTTCAAGCAGCCGATCAAAGGCTCACCGGAAGCGGAAGTGAAATAAGGACGATGCTTCATAAAGTTTCATCAGTACATCCGGTAAAGTTCAGTTAAAGGTAGGTCAACATTACTTATTTACAATCACATCAATATCAGCTGGAAAGACAAACTATTTTGTGAATCGTAAATATGTTTTAAAGTTATGAAGTTGTCTGCGTCTTCATCTTCGACCAAAAAGAACAATTGCTCTCGTCGAAGCGTAAACACAAGAGGGGCGTTACAAACGAGCAGAATGGAGGTATTTGGATGTTTTACTCTGAGAATAATCACAACCCTTAGTTGACACGTCTTTAACTTCAAGTGCCGTCAACTTATGTGTACAGTAAAGTGTAATTACTGATCACCGTGTCATAAGTCATTTTATATCACATCTCTGCACATGTGGATTTTCTCGGGGTAAATATTTGCTCAGAGTGCAGCAGCTAATCTAAATGTACATAATTCAATACAGTACACATTTGACTGACGTTGCACTTTGCATAGCTTTGCCCTTTTAATCAGAGGCAGGATACATGATACATTAATGCATCCAAGCTGGTGACCTTTCGTTGCCAGAGCCGTCTGGGTTGCCACTCAGCTGTCCTGCCTAGCGCAAACATGAGCCACATGAACAGGGTTTTAATTGACTCGCGTGGTATCACGGCCCTGCAGGATAGCAGCTGCTGTTTGTGAATATCAGAGCAAAAAGGAACAAATCGTTTAATAACTATGGCTCCACGCCAGACTATTGATTTTCCTGTGAAATGTCAAATATAAATAAAGTAGGCTTGTTGTGTTTAAAGTGGATCGGAGCAACTTGTCAATTGTCATCACAATAAAGAAAATGGAAGGTCAGAAAATCAATAGTTTATTGTACTGTGAGGGACGATTTCAATCTGAATTACAATATGGATAATATCTGGCAGTAGAAAAGATCACCTGATACTCTGAGGCTCTGAGAGGATATAACCTTTCTCCAATAAAGCTCTTTATGTTTAAAGACAAAGAAAAAGCATCCTCCGAGAAAACAAAGCTGTCTTAGTTCTCATTAGTATTTTTATTCAATATCTAGTGATGAAATAGTGAAGCTTCATGAAACACACTATATTTTTAGAACTAGGTAGTTTTTACCCACAATTTAAATATGACGTAAGGTTTCTTTAGGATATGTGTTAAGAGTATTGATTATAGAGCAGAAAGTGCCATCTAGTGGGCTAGATTGCTTTATGAAGCTACAAGAAGCTTGAACAGCCCATCACTACCAGTACCCACTGTTCTTAGGAGCTCTTTAATGAAGGCAAAGAAAAGTAAAAGCCACTGATTTTGAAAGACAATTGGACAAGAAAAAGTGTTAAAGCCCTTCAATGCATGGGTTGGTTAATTTGAGATAAAAAGCCTTGTTTTTTCATTATTAGGGCCCATTGAGAAAATAGCAGGTGGAACTATATTTGAATTTAAACCTAATAATAATGTAAGAAATACATTCCAATTGTTTTCTTACATTCTCAAAAAGCATAGGATTCCTTAATTATAAAAAGCTTTTTTGATTGCAATACGGTGATAAGTCCAAGTTAATTTGCTATTAATTCCAGGTACAAAGAAACACTAAACAATAATGACTTGTGTCAAACTAAGCAAAGTTGTATCTCTCTTTAAAATTGTCCTGAAAATAGTTGACAAATATTAAAGGCCAAAGCAATAAACAGCCATTTTAAGTTCCAAAATGTGTTCTTTCAGCCTTGTTTTATCTCTGGTTCGAACAACACAAGGGATACCTAAAACAAATTGGTTTTTTTGGGCCTTCGGGTCTCCTTGACTAAGAGATAATGCAAGGGTGAACATCTAAACATGTGTGTAGCTCAGATGTTTACATGAAGGGTGGACCCACAATTGTGTGCCTTTGATACAAGACTGCAGGCACAATTTAATCGGGATGTTGGAGGAAAAACCTATTAAAATAAGAGATTGAATTTTTCCCGATTAACAGAAGGGTGATTTTAGGCTGACACAAGCGCCTGAAGACAGCTTAATACAATACTCTTCCCATCACAACAGTTGGGACCGGTTATAAACAAGAAATCTTCAGCTGCAGCACGATTATTTTATTATTTTTACTCAAGACTTTAGATCAATGCAAACCAAAAACGAATGTGAAAACCCAAGTTTCCTGACTCACGCACACGTTTCAAAAAGTATTCCTCTCAAAGATGCATTAAGTCACTCATCATGTTTTGAAGTTATTCCTTTATAAATTCTCCGCCGTCTGAAATCCCAGCAAACAAGGGGTTACGAGAGCAGAGTCCATTATGATATAATAATGGCTTCAATCCTCCTCCAGCCGGTTGTAATCACAACCCGCATTGTTTATACAATGAGGAGGTTAACAACGTTTAATCAAAGTGTTTTCAGTGGGCGGGGCTTAAGATCATTTTCTAATCCAAACATTTCAATGAAAAGAGAGTTTTGTACAAACAGACACATACAGATGAGTACAATAGAGTCCAACATCTTAGCAACACATTCGTTTTAGAGGTTTGTAAGTCATACCTTGGGGCACCTGGAAAAAAGGGTCTATAAAGCCACCAAGAAGAAAAATGTAAGAAAATCGACATGAACATGCCTCCAGTAACGGATCAGTCCGTGGACATCCACGGGGAAGGTCAAACCTTAACATGCTCTGATGACCTTGAAAAGCACCACCTCTAGGATGTTCCTTATCTTATCGCTAGAGTCCACCCCTGCAAAGTGTGATAAAACCTAGACCGGCTCTCTTTAACTTCAACACCTGGTTTACAATAAACATAGACAACTAATGAAAAAAAGAGGATTCAAGTTTTCTAACTATTTTTGCATCCCTTGAAGAAGGAAAGCTGACACGACATACACCTGCTTGTTTTGAAGACTGAAGATACTCAGAACAGAGAGACACAGACTCAATTATTGTTTACAGAGGGAAATGTGCTCCGGGGTATCGGAAAGGCGGCATCCTGGATGAATGAAGGTGTTTTTGCCAACAAATTCAGAACCGTCTGACTGCAGATGAAACACTTGAAAGGAGAACTGAGGGGAAGAACACAAGATTGAGAGGGAAACAGTGCAGTGAAATTATTTTTATTATCAAGGAGAGAAAACAATTTTTACCTATAACTGTGAGTTTTAAATGACTTATATATGTTGTAGGAAACACAGAGTTAGCATATGGTCTTGATTTGACATCTTATATAGGTCAACCAGAAAAAGTTTTTGTTGGTTATTCAAAGGTTATCTTTCCTCAGAACGAAATGTTCCTTCTCACTAACGGCAATCTTTTCTTTGATTGCCTGCTTTTGTGATTCTAGACAAAGTATATGGACCTTTGACCGTTTTGTTGCAGCCTACATGAGGATAGACTAAAATTGAATGCCTTCGTTTTATTTTATTTTTACTTTTAGCCATATTCTTAATGTAACTCATCAACACTTGTTTAAGGTCTTTATCACGTCCATATTTGTGTCCATAGTTCACTGATTTATTTATTCTCGCTTTTAAAAATGTTGTTGTTGTTGTTTTTTGTTTTTTTTGACTAGATAATAAAATACAAATGAAGAAAGTAAAATAGTCAATCAAAAAAGTCATCAAATTGTTAATTTGTAGGATTTTTGGGTTTCCTTAGTATTTATTCTCAGGCCTTCTGGTCAATTCCAACCTTAAGATAACACAAGGGTTAACGAATTATATTATACTAGTAGTTATTGTGTTATACATGTTATTATTGTTGGTGTATTTAGAATTATTTAGAATGTTTTATATATTATTATTATGTAATTGTTATTTATTATGAAATTTATTTGTTTTTATTATTGTTTCGTTTAGTTTCAATTCTGTTTCATTTCGTTTTCCTCCAGGTTTGGGTCGCGGGGGCAGCAGCTTTAACATGGAGGCCCAGACTATCAACGCCCCAAATACATCGTCCAGCTCCTCACAGCAGCTTTTTTCGTTATTATTGTTTTTCATATGTGTATTTTGTGTCCTAATATGTGTATGAAACAACTAAAATGTCCCCAATTTGAGAAGAATAAATAAACATCAATCAATAAATAAATCAATGTTGAGGTACAACCATCTTTACCGAGATACAATCCTTGGGAAATTGATCCATGAGATGAATGCGTTATAAATGAGATCGGGGTGAAATAAAAGGAAACATTCTTACTGGAAAATCGTGACTAGCAGAGGCGCAATATTATTATCTTCGCAAATATAACACATAATATACAGACTTTTTAAAGCCACCTTCCTTACCTCACCCATCACGACTTAAATTACTCAAACATGTATCACACAGCTACTTTGTCCAATAAACAATTATATACAATAGCCAATAATAAAATACCACTGCACGGTCGTTCACAGGCTCACAATCTCACTCAGTTTCTAACCAACTCACTCATAATATGTGGGCTCATTTTCACCCGCAGACATTTCGCTCTTTCAGAATGAGTTCCACAACAATGATCAGGCCACTTGATTAAAAAGAGTCCAGTGGGAGTCGCTTCTCTGGATAATGGCATCTCACGGTGGCGAAACACCCAATAGAACGGTGCACAAAAGGTAAACACACACACATTAAATACACATTTGTGTATACAGGCATCACATGCATGATAGGATGAGATGTTTTGTATTGAATAAAGCTAACAAAACACATCACAGGGATTATTAAGCATGGTTATCCTCAGCTGAATGTACATAAAACCAGGATATATGGAATAAAAAAACATGCCAAAAGAGACGAACAAAATAAGACGTTCTCTATACTTCTTCAGAAAGTTTGAAGTTGGACTTCAAAGATGCACTTAGGCAACACTTGATTGACAAGAGATCTCTAAAGAATCAACAAAGGGTGGCAAGAAATCTGACAGAGTGACAATTTAGCGTCTGAAGATGTTTTTTACGAGTGATTGAAAGTAGACTTTGAGATTGACTTTCATCTGTTGTGAAGTCATTTTACTTTACAGAACTTGATAAAAGTCACTTTTTCTTCTACTTGGGAATACACAATCAAAATGAAAATGCACACAAATCTGATGCTGACTGCTCTATGCTACACACGGCTAAATGGTCGCAACAATACTATATTTAAGTTAAACATGTGATGTATAAAGTGATAAACGGCTCTTATTGGTTGGCTTTGTCACCTCATATTCAACTTTCAAACAAATGTTGTTGATTTAAATTCAAGTGGAAATCTGACAAGGAGCAGTTTAGTGCCTTTATAATATGTCTATTAATTCAGAGGAAGTGATCTGGATCATTCCGACAATAAACACAATTAACTTTTTTTTTTTGCAAAGGGAAGCCTTTTGTACGACGCATCAATAATCACTGTGAACACGACTGGCGGTGGAGACACTAAAGCTGCCAATACTTTGAACAAAAGATGTCATTTGTTCTCTGTAATTACACAAACACGTCAACGTTAATGGGACAATGATGAATGGATGCCAATGAGGGGCAATGTTCTCGCTTGGCTCATCTCCCGGTTTGGCTTGTTACTGTTATCGTTCTTATTATCAGTCAGTCTTTAGTGAACGCCAGTCTTGTGTTTTCTCACTTTTAGAGGGTAGGTCCAGTAATGGTTTAACAAGAGTGCCAGTGAGGAAGCAGATAATATGTCACTTATCTTTCACTTTTACTCTCTAATGTCACCAGCTCAATCTTCTTAGTTCCATATTTACTATCAACTATCTCTTTCTTGGAGGACAAAACCTCTCTTGGATAATTGGACTTGATCTCTTGTATAAATACAATTAAATTAAATGTAAAGCTCTTTTGAGCTCTACATTTACATGTATCAGTCACTCTGCTTTCTATTCAAGCATCAAAAGATTTGTTCCTACAAATTACAAATGGAGTCAAAGAACATTCCGATGCCAGTTAATGACTCAAATATAATAACATAAAAATATAAAATGTAAGGAAAATCATGGAGGAGGTTGTATTACCGAAACTGGTATGTTGAGCCTGTCATTGTTTTGTTGAATCTAGTGCAGATGTATGTCAAAAAAACACACATGCATTGGTTGTATGCGCAGCCATCTTGGGGGAACAAAAACACATTTGAGGGCAAGTCAATCCAAAATCTTTTTGTGATTAAATTTTATATCGAGTATGTCGTGGTGCTGATGCCTGACAAGGGGCTACCTTGGCAAATAATGGCTAATGGTATCTCTAAATGGTTCAGGAGATACTCCTGAGTATTATAAGTCGTGCCCTCTCATTAAAACCATTTTTCACACATTTCATTCAGTCCCTGTGAGTTAATAGACAGAATCCTGAATTTGCGGTACAGGAAGAGAGTGTGAATCATTGACATTTGGATCAAAAACCATCCATGTATATTTGTTTTAAAGACATATTTGGGTCTTTGATTTAGGTAGCATCTTATATACCCTAAATGTTTAAAGGAACCAAATATCATAAAGCCTAAAAGGTCTGACTTAGCTGTTTGGCCTCTTATTGTTAAAAAGGAAGTACATTTCGAAAACCAAATGTCTGGGCCTAATTATTTCAATAATGTTCACCCACATGCACATAAGTCAGTTTTTACACTAAATAAATTGCAATAATCTTCAATCCACCCATTCAAATCAGATATGAGTCACTCAAATGTAGAAGGGGTTTAACAAATATTTAAGAAACCCAACATATAAAAAAAAAAATGTAAATCAGCAAGCCGTTAACAATTTCCTAACTTAATATTTTGCTTTCTTCATTTTTATTTTGATCTAATTGGTCAAAAACAACAATAAAAAATTTGAAGGAAAGATAAAGATTGAGATAGAAAATGTTTATTAATTAAAACCGTCAACTGCTTCTATTTACCAGACTTCAAACGTTTCCTAAACCCAAGTCTTGTTTGTCTTCCAGCTCAGCGTATCTGATGTTGATTTAAGCATCTGTCATCAAGCTCCAGCACCTCTGTGCATACAGGGAAATATGTATGACTGACACATGCATATGCAAACATTTACGCTCTCACTGACTGCCTAACAATGAAGGCCTGGCCTGTAATTAATATTTAGTCTTTTTGTAGTTTACATAAAACACATTACATAAATCTGATTGTTATGCTAATTTGAAATTGTGATGCTCATGAAGTGGAAAGAAGCCTGTTTTTTTTCTGCTGCTATAATCTCATAATCGACGCCACAGCTCATAAATACATGAGGAATAGGCGGCGTGTTTGTGTTGGGTTTTTTCATGCAGGCAGTTTACAAACTATAATAAGTGTTGTGGAGGAATTGTCAATATTATTATTCTTTCAAACTTCAACTGACTTTAACACTGTTTTCTTTGGGGGGGGAGGGGTTGCATCAATATTTGAATCTGCTACTAAAAACAAATAAATACCAAAGTAAATAAAGTCAACAAACATTTTTGAAGTTAACTCAGACACGATATCAAATATTTTTTTAGTTGTTACTCCCTTGAGTTGGTTTACACAGTTGAAAGTGAGCAGCGAAAGGGAAAAAAAAGAAATCAGGATTAATGAATAGTTTTACAGTACAATTGCCTGCTGGGAGGTATAAGAAAATGACTAGAGTCAGTCAAATACACTCATTAAAACAATATGAAAACATTCCTACCTTTTAAAAATTCGAACCATAAGAGGTTTTGATTTGTTTGGCTAACTATAAATCACAGAATCAATTCCTAAAATCATTGGTCATTCACATCTTACCAACAAACAAACAAGGGATTCATCTACCTATTTGGTATCAAGCAACATAATGATTTTCAGTCTTAAAGGAATGTTTAGGGAACTTTTGAATAAGAGGTTATAATGGAAGTTGGAAAATTTGGAGAAGGGGAATCCAATTAAATCACGTAAGGGTTCAGCATCTTCTAGCAGTCTTGGTTGTGAGCCAAACTAATTCTATATTTACCAAACTGTCTTTAACAGAGATTATAAAACACTGTCCTTTACCCTCAGTTTTAATCTTATTAAATCTTTGTATACTTGTGGACATTCATAATGTCTTTACCTTATTTTATCATACAGACTGACATCTGTATTAGTCACCAACATGAATATTAATCACCTTTTCTTTTTACCAAACATTCTGGCCAACAGATACATGTTTCAATTTATTTTGACTATGAATTAAATATAGACAGGAAACGGGACTCTAAAGTTTGACAAATCTTCCTTTTGAAGAACTTCTTTCAGGGACTTCTTCCATTTTTTTCTTGTTCTATCATAATTTTTCCAATCTTTTCCACTTTCCTGCATTACCCCTCCCACTCCTCCTCCCTCTTAATTCTGGTGTCCTTTTAACCCCGACAGAGACCGTATGTTGTCACATTCATATTCGGGCAACAGTGTCTGGCTGCCCTCCATGTAGCCAATTAGAAATGCCAGATGAGTCAGAATTTGTCCATGGGGGACTGGGGTCACCCTGGCAACTATCGCTGAGGTGCCTTCATATATATTCAACTCATGTCAAAACAGCTTCAGCTTTATATCAAACTGCTGCTTTTAACAAGTTCAAATGTTTCCTCAACTTTTGATTAACGTATTAGTGGTCGGGTATCTCCCCACTGAAGCCTCCGATACTGAATCCACCACAACAGAATCGATAACTTTGCATCAGTTTCTTGCTGACTAATCAAAGTTGCACCTATTTTCATCAATAGGTAAACGTTTATTTCTCTGTAACTTCAAAAGTTTTACTAGTAATGGTCCTTAATATTAGTCTGTCCGCCGCCATTCCCTTTTTTTCCTCTCGCTAATTATCAAAGGGGTTTTTTATCGTTTCACTGAATTGAAAATTTTCAGTGATGTCACTTGCTAATATTTTAATTTCATGCTCCAAGTCATCCCAATATATTTCTAACAGGGGGAAGAGAGAGGGGTGAGAGTGGGACACGGGGAGAAGAATTTCAAAGAGATAGAAAGGTGAAAAGGGGTGAGAGGCAACCACTATTATTGGGAAAGCAGGAGAAGAAAACAGAAGTGAGGGAGAAGGTGGGATGAAATGAAGTGGAAGAATGAGGAGTGAATAGATTCCATTAGCGTTGCTTAGTTAAGCGCCAAACTACATTAATTAATCTACAACTTCCGTGAGAAAGTTTCTTACTTTCATCCCCTCGACTGTGCTTATCAAGCGCTGGTTGTCTCTTGAGAATTGATCGCAACTGTTCTGTGCAAAGGTTTGTCACTGCTCAGAAGGTGGCGCACACAGGTTCAGAAATATAGTTGTTCAAAGTGATTGATTATGAAGCAGTGACATCTAGTGGGGTATAAAGATATTGACGTTGTTTCATGAAGCTTCAAAGGAGAAGAGGTGGCCTAGTGGTTAAGGCTGAGTGGGCTTTGAACATGTCCTACGTCTTTATTCTCATGTGTCAAACCAATGTCCCTCGTCCAAAAATCTCAGGCCCCCCAACACAATTTCTTTGGCCTGTCAGATAGTTGGTTTGTAATATCCTTGCTAAAATTATGACCATGACCGACCATGACACCATATTACAAGACGAGGTGGTGATGGACTGCTAATCCATCGTGTCCTGCACGCACCAGTATCTCATTCAATTCTCCTTCATGTGGAGAATACAATTACTATACTATTTCCTCACTCAAAAAACGTGCCAGTTTATTTTACACTTTTGAGAAATTTCTTTGTGTGTTTTCTTTCCTTATTATTTGACACTGCTAGAAAGATTATGAGACAGGGCGAGTGGTCAATTCATGAATTGCCAAACCAACTTAAAAGAAACCAGTATTTAATATAAGCAATGAATCAGAAATATTATACGTTCAATAACAGTCAAACTGAAAATGATGATAGATTCAGTCAGTTCAAGACAATCGCAAACTTGAAATATTGTGTTGGTGTATTCTCTTTTCTTCCTGTGTTCTCCATCCTTTTCAGGTCGTTCCCACTAGAACAGGTCCAGCATGCCACCCTTTTACTTATCAAGACAGCAGTGGCAAACCTACACTAAATTACTTCCCGAGCAAAGATTGATTCCAAAAAATATAAATAATGACTGAACAAATACAAGAAGAGAGGTAGTGCCTATTTTAGGATTTGAACCAGTGATCTTAGGAATCAAATTGGTGTTCTCTACCTGGATATTCAAAATCTCCCCCAAAATCGGATATGTCAAGGTAAAAGAGGAAATATGTCAATCAATCAATCAGTCATTTATTGTCATTGAAACATGTACAAATGCAGTTTTTTAGTATTATTATTATTTATTAAAAAAAAAAAAAAAGATATAATCCACCACTGCTAAAATAAGAACGCTGACTGCAGGGATCAGACCAACGTTCTTGTGATTAAAAATGACAAAGCTAAAGATGGATAGCTGAGTAACTGAGTATACAAATGGTCTTTATTTTGTTTGTGAATCATGTCTCCCCCCCAAAAAAATGCTATGACCACCACTGAAGACAAGGTGGTCGAATGATTAAGGCGTTGGACTTTTAAGACATTGAGTTTTGCACATGTGGGTTCGGATCCCATTCTTGTTCAAAATTATTTTCAATCCGTGTCTGTTTGAAGCAGAGTTTCTAAATGCAACATACCATTGATATGTTTTTCTTCTTGCAAAGACTGGACTTAATTGACTTAAATGCAATGATTATAGTTACTATAATGCAAATGGATAAATGTTCCTTTTTATAATCACTTAATTCGTTGGAAAGCTCTCAGAGGAAACAGCTGATAGCAGGTGAACTAAAATCATGTATATATATTTTTTTTTAATTTTGATCTTCAGCCAAGCATGTGCAGGAGCTGGTGTGCGTCCAAACTAAGATGTCTAGCTGTTGTCCATCTGTCCCCCTTACTCTAATGCTTCAGGGCATGAACAGCATCCATGACTGACGGACTGTCAGCAGCACAAAAACACACATGCTGCGATTCACAGACCTCAATCTGCCAGCAACATAACTCCAGTTTTAGTCCAGAAACAGGTGTAAAAAAAAAACACTTTCTGACAACTTCCTCCCTCTCACTTTATCTGATGTTAAATGTAGTTAGTGAATTTAGATGGATTTTGACCAACAAAAGCTTCTATCGACTAAGACTTTTGTAACAGTTGAAGGTCAGTCTTTTAAATTTAATATTCCGGTTGTTTCACCCACTCTCAACTGTACTTGCCCACCAGGTGGATAGCTAGGAAAAAAAGTGACATGACATAAATAAGAGACTGCCCTCCCAGTCTTTTATACACTTTGTGTGGACATAATAGCACGTTTATTCTTCATGATCTTGACCCGTGGCCACTGGGCCACTAATATTCATGTCCAAACACATTTGGCTGTCCAAGCCTGTCGATGGAAAAAAAAACTCCTTTAGACGACAACATCTTTTTCACACTTATTTTCTTCGCCGCGGTCAAAGAAAGGGTGCTGTGTTCAGCTGTTCGAGGTGTGTGTGTGTGTGTGTGTGTGTGTGTGTGTGTGTGTGTGTGTGTGTGTGTGTGTGTGTGTGTGTGTGTGTCGCTTTGTACTACTCTTTTGGTAATGTTGGTTCTGTAGCTGTGGGTTTTTATTATATCTGAATATTACTGGAAGTTTGAAAGCACTGCGTGTCTAAGAAGCTTCAATTTTAAATCATTGAATTCGGAAAACGGATACTTCCACCTGGGTTGCTACAGCAAACAGGTTATGTTGGTCATTCAACTTGATTTATTTGTTACAATATTTGGTTCGAATTTCATAAAGAGTATGGATAATAGTTTGTTTTTTTTATATTGTGAAAACCCAACCCTCCTCACTGACTCACATGTTTCAAATGTTGAAGTCTTGCTCTCCAAGATTAAGAAAGTCCCTCACCATGACCATGTTTTGATGTTATTATTTTATAAAGTTCTCCCCTCGTCTGTAATCTGGGCGAACAAGAGGTTACAACAGTGAAGTCTATTATGACATAATAATGGCTTCATTCTTCCTCCAGTCAGCTTTTGGTGGAGATTTCCAGGATTGATGATGCGCAGTGACAAACCTCGATGTTTGATCAATCACAGCAGAGGGTTGTGATTATTAGGAAAAAGTGATATCATCTCCAGAAAAACAGTGTTTTCAGTGGACAGGGCTTAAGCCTCTTTTCTAAAATAAATATTTCGATTCGATTAAAAGAAAAGAGATTTTTGTACATTGAGACACATACTGATGAGTTCAATAGAGGTCAAACATCTATTAAAGACACACTTATATCAACACAATAGTTGCCCTTGTGTTATTTCAGGGTCAAGGTGAACCAGAGGCCGGAAAACAAATGTGTTTGTGGTATCCCTTGTGTTGTCTAAGGTTCAATGTGAATGACTTCCCTGGCTTCCAGAAATACATATGTAGTGATGGAGATAGTTATTCTTGACCCAAAGAAAACACAAGGAATACCTCAAACACATTTGTTTTTTGACCTATGGGTCACCTTGACTCTGAGACACAAGCATTCAGAACCATTTCATGTAAAAAAAAAATTAAAAAATGACATTACACTCCTACAATTAACATGTTTTCCAATAAGATTAATATTGTGGACACATGATAGACTTCTAATGGCATTCACTAATATATTTTGTTAGGTGTAATTTCTGACATTAAAGCAGCACAATGTAATATTTTGACATTATTTATTTTATTTTCACATTTAAAATTATGATTGTTTTAAAGTGCAAGTTCACCCAAAATTCCAACTTCACTCATTTTCTACTCACCCTCATGACAACTAAGGTTAGGATTCTTTTCAGAATAATCGGTTCTTTTTAGAGTTATAGACAAAAATGTTTGTTCATTTTAATGTAGCGACTGGAGCTCAGTTGTCTTCGTCTTCATTTTAGTCAAAAAAACGTTTGAAAACATCCAAATACCTCAACAGAAAAAATAGAAATAACAAGATCAAATGACTAAAAAACTCCATACTCCATACTCCATACTTGTCTATAACGTCCATCTTGTATTGAAGCCTCGACATTAGGAATATTTCCGAAAATAATTAAATAGTCTATGTTTTAAGATTGTTTTTAGCGGATGCCATCAGCCTTAATCTTTACTTTAGGCAGGAGCTGAGACAGCTTTTGAATTCATTTCCAAAACGGAAGTACTCAGAGAACGTTTTGAAGTTTCAAATGCTGTGATAGAAAAACAGTGTGGATACAAGTGGAAAAGGATTAAATAACCAGATAGTTTGGATATCTTTACAAATGATTATAGGAGCTAAAGAGCATTCATTAAATGGTCAGGTGATTCTAGAGAAGAAAAACTCTGTAATAAATATGGAAAATCTTCTCTTCATCCTTTTGATCTGTAAATCATTAAAATCATTAAATGCAAACTCTCTGACACACTAGAGTCCATTCATCCTCACGACTAATGGCCATCTTTTGTTCCTCAGCATCTTGAACTCAAGATTTACTGAACCTCCCAAATGTCTTCATCATCGTCTCTGAATGTGTGCTAATCACCTGTAGTACCATCAACCTTTTTGTGTATAACTCACACTACTACTGCACATTTGTCATCTTTTCTCAGGGATGTTCAATACGTTTCCCTGAAATTCCACCGCGGGCTCAGTCTTCCACAAAAGGAAACGTCGATATAGTGATTCCTCCACACTATTTGTTGAACTCTCTAACTTTTTCCTCATCATTCACTCTTTCCAATAAGCTAACGAGGCATTTCTTTTCTTTTCTTTTCACACAGAGAATTCAATAAGTTGAGGCAGAAGAGGGGAATGGTTATGAATCAGGCTGACAATTTGAAACTGCTGCAACCTCAAAATTCAAGACACAAAAATAATACATTTCATTGCAGAGTTTGTCATATTAGCAATGTTAATCTTTATTTATATTTCCCTGGTCTAGTTGTGCATGCGTCATTTTAACTGGACTCTTTTACGTTAAATACTCTTTATATACAACAAATTGTGGGTTTTTTTATTCTACAAAAGACAGACAAATAACCATACAGGATTATATGTCAGAAACAATAGAGAATTTTTTTTTCATATATGGCCATGTTGAGCAAAGAGACTAGACAAGACATTGATTAACCTTTGTGTTACCTGTGGGTCGAGGTGACCTGAAGACTTGAAAACAAATGTGTTTGTGGTATTCCTTGTGTTGTCTCTGGGTCAAGGTGAACGACCTCCCTGGTTTCCAGAAATACATATGCAGTGGCGGAGATAGTTCTTGAAGGTGGAGGTATAGTTTTCTGGATTCCGGGTCACCTTGACCCAGAGATAACACCATGGTTAACTAGTACAGCACATTTGGATCAGTACATTTTGTGACTCGAGTTTCTGATATTGTAATTTATTGTTGATTGTTGCTTCTTACTAAGATGAGTAAAAACAGGTTTAAAAAGGCTTGTTTACAAATATACATACATACATAAGAAATGTGGAACGGGTCACGATCACTTGAAGACAAGACACTTTTCAGACTGTCCTCCTTGAGCGGTTCGAGATCAGGTAGTTTAAGGTGGTTTCCTGCTCATTCATTATGCAGAGAGCATCCATCTAAACAAGCTGGTAAAGAAGGTCAGCTCTTTCTGGAAAGTACTAATGGAGAGGAAGACCAGGGTCAAAACCAATCTTGAGCACAACAAAGTCTGAATAGAGATTGACAAAGGTGATGATCAGAGCCTCGTTCTATAGGTTACATGTCAGTATTCGTATCTACAATTAAAATACATAATTCAACAATGACTCCCACAATTCAAATTTGATGTGGCAATGTCATGAATGAGATGATTAATTCAAAAGCCTTAGCATAAACATGTTGAGGTTTGTGACCTCTATATTTAGATTTTCAGTCATCAAGATAATGTGATTATGGTTTGTCAGGTGTGTCATACATGCTTTAAACCTTCTATGATCATACATTAATTAAACCGAAACCACCTTCAGACTTAGAAGATAAACATGGCTGACATCCATTTGTCAACATGCCCAATGTTTCTTCACATCAGTCCTTCACACGGGAATCATTTTCTTTTTCTCGCTCTCTCTGCCCAAATATGTACTCTGTACGAAGAACCAGGATTGACTTCCTCATTCCAGTCCTCCAGAATCCTAATAAAATTAAGTGAAATTGTCACGTTCAAATTTGTGTTTGCTATCATTTTTGTGTTACTACCTTTTAGCTGCTACTTACTCTTCCTGGTTCCAGTCTGCTGTGTCATCCTCAATTCTATTCTGGTAGACTTAACCTTTCTTTGGTTCCTATTTGTTTCTTGACTATATGTCTGTATTTATTTAGCTTTTGTAGTGATTCCCTGTGTAAGATTTCCTTCTTTTATCTTTCGCCTTAAAGTACTGTTTTCTTCTGTAACTTCATTACTTTGTATATTC
The DNA here is from genome assembly GCF_982586985.1 of Callionymus lyra. Lineage (NCBI taxonomy): Eukaryota > Metazoa > Chordata > Actinopteri > Syngnathiformes > Callionymidae > Callionymus > Callionymus lyra. The sequence continues at coordinate 23,467,556 of NC_141828.1, read as the reverse complement.
TGAATGTCTTGATTTTTCAGATTTGTTTTTCTCTACCAGATTCAGATTATTACACAATTGTTATTTGACATATGTACTGCTAAAGAAAAGGATAACATTGGAAGGCATAGTTTGATTTTTAGTTTGAAAGACAGCTTGGAGATTTTTCAAACAAAAGTGTGATATTTGCAATTCTGATTCTCAGAGGTCATCCACCTCTTTTTAAGCTTCAGGAATTTTACTTTTCTCAACAAAAAAAATATGCGCACAACTTTATTCGACCTTCTCCATCACATTAATCGATGCTGGACAAAATCTCATAACTTGCTTGAGTGAAGACATGTTGCTTAGCTGAGCGCAGCCATCTGTTGTAGTTTTAATGGGACCAGGGGAAGAAGGAGTCTCGGTAGTGTAGCTGGCCCTTTCTTTATGTTAGCGGTGACGCGACGCATCATTTTCTCCTTCACCAAAACTTTTCTAAAAAACCACACTGACAATTGTACATGTGGTTTAATAACAGGGGTGGCCTTTATTGGGAATGAAAAAAAAATATATAGTAATAACAAGTACCGCATATACAAATATTAATTGATCAATAAACAGGAATAGGACATAGGAAATTGAATATTATTATATAAATGTTTATTGTGAGACATTGTTGTCTGAGCAAAGCTTCATGAAGCTTCATGAATCAGTCCATTACTCCCTCAGGCACTCCACTTCAATTCCAGTCCTTACATTATTTTTTTTTAAAATAATAAACAACATTAGCACAACATGCCACATTAACATTTCTAGAAAATATCCATCCCTTGGATTCAATTCTAATCTATACCTATTTTGTATTGCTTTGAAAACAGATGTAGCTCATGTAAAAGTCTTTGGATAATTTCAAATAGGACTGACAATGACCATTAAATGTGTGTTATTTTATGGTAATCTGCAGTATGTAAAGCTGAAATCTTATTTATAAATCCAATAATACAGTTACCATTAGGCACATTAAATGAAACAGATCAAATGACTTGAAGTAAATGTAATAGTTATCTTGCTTACACCATTTAGGATCCACTACTCATTCAAAAAGTTCAAAAATACAGAAAACACAAGATTAGATTATAAAAGTTTTATTTTCTCTTGACATTTAACTCTTTTCTTTGAATCATATTTAGCTCTGCAAAAAGTCAATAAACCACTCTGGATATCGTTTGTAAAGATTTCCCTCACAGGAATTTATCATCGGTTCCACATCCAACGTAACTGGAGTGAGTAAAAGCAAGGTAGAAAGAGGAATATTGGATTTATGACAAATTCTCCGACTGATTGGGCGAGCCGAGCCATGAATTAATCGCGTCACGTTGGCGATAGCGGAGCCGAAAGGTGGCAGACGATAGGACGAGTCAATTAATGCCAGATGATGACGTGAAGGGATAACATTGATTCCCCTCAGCAGTGACCACCAGAGAGAAAATTGCCGACGAAATAATGATGAGAAAGAGGAGGAAGCTGAATTTAAAAACAATGAGATGGAGACATATGTCTAGATAAGTGTCTTAATCTACTGGTGTGAAAAGAAGTTGGAAACAAAGTTGTTATTGTTCTCTTAACAAACACAAGATGATTTTATATGTACTTAATAAAAAATATTTTAAAAAAGACAAAAAGCCTGAACCCTTTCTGTTTTTTTGTTTGTTCTTACTATGTTTACGCTGGTTTACACCAGGTACTCCAGTTCAACAGACCAAAAAAATACAGAGATTGATCAAAAAACTCAATTGTGTCTGTGTGAGTGTGGGTGTGAGTGGTTGTTCATCTTTTGGTGACCACCGGCAATCTGGGGTGTTGTTAAGGGAATTCCCTGCCTGTCACCCTAAGTAGCTGGGAGAGCACCCTGGTGACAACAATGAGGGAATCAGCAGTAGAAAATGAATAAATAAAATGGAAATATAGAAATAAAATAGAAAACCGAAAGTGAAAATAGGTTGAAAATATCTAACTATATTTTCCAAATAAAACTAAATTAATTAATAAACAGGGTTAGAAATTAAAATATAATGATAATATGTACTTAAATATTTAAAAAAATATAGGCCTTTTTACTAAATATTATGATCAAAAACAGAGAAGAAAATAGTAATAACATCAAACTATGTTGTTGAATTTTGGATGCAGTGACTGAAAGGGATTGATAAAGCCATGATACCAGAAGGAGGATATGAATTAATCTGAGATTAGAGAAAGACGACCAGACAGGAGGAAATGAGGAAGCGGCAAGGGCAGACGATGGCTGATATCGCAGAATATAATTCTCTCTGAGTCTATTAAAATGTATTTGTAGACATCAAACGAATGGAGGATGACTTTAAATGCCATCATCAAGAGGACTCCGTGTAATTCCTCATTCCTTCTCTTGCAAGCCTTTGTAGAAATGCAATCGACACCAGGAATCTACCGAAAACTCTTCTCAAGTTTACTTTCATCCTCCTGACATTTCTGTGAAAATGTTCCAAAGTGTTTATTTCCCGACAGAGATAAGTCCAATGCTGTTTCTGCTCCAGCAGAGGAGAGCGCAGCAGATAAGAGGAGATAAGAGGAATGACATGCTGGAAATGTTATGAGCTACATTTTCAAGTGCCTCTTCAATGCTGAGCCACCTGGATGCTTCTAACGTTGCCATCAACCTCGCCATCAAATTTTGGCACTGTGAGGTCCGGGAGCCAAATTTGGGCCTTTTACTTTATTTTGTTTTTTGGACTAGATGAGATGCAAAAGCCTCATAGGGATCGCCAACGTTTTTTTGGACACCGCAGACCAGTATAAAGAACCACATCTCAACAAAATACGTCTCACCAAAACACTGAATGCCCTGGACTGGTTCATCTGGAACAAGATGCTAGTCCAAGCTAGCTGGGTAAGACTCCAGTCTTTGGCGAAAATGAAACGGGAATCAGCAGTAGAACATGTATCCCGGTTGCGGTATGGCTGCACCCTACTGAGCTTTGTGGGGCGGTAGGCAGGTAATCTTTCACAAAGCAGAGTGACAAGCAACCATTCTTCCGCACACACACACTTTTGAAAAGTTAATGGCCATTTTCCATTCCGTCAACTGAGCCCTACATGACTCGACTTGACTCCACCAGGTTTTTGTTGTTTTCATCAGCACGGTACGGCGAAGAAGATACTATTTTAAGTACCAACTTCCTCCGATTCCAAGCCAGCCGAGACGGCGCTATAAAGGTTGACCAAAAGAAGGCCGATTGTTAGTCAGAGAGTGACGTCACTAAAGAGTCATCAGCGCAACTCTCAACACAATAAATAAACCCGACAAGGGGTAAAGTATATCGTTTCAAAAAGTAGTAGCGTAGTCCGTGGATGAGGTCGTCTTGGTGTCACTTATAAAGTGACCTCAGTGCTTGTTTCACTGCATGTGATAGCGACCCCCGCCCATCGTGAAGCGATAGCAAGGCCATTGAAAATACAACACACCAGAGTAGATTAAAGTCGAGCCTCGTTGAGTCAGGTCGAGGCGATTAGGGCTGGAACTGTGTAGTGGAAAAGCGCCTTTTGGGTACTCAATCAACCTCTGTATTTTCTCGGTCTCAGGGAGGAAACCGGAGTGACCTCAAACAAGCACAAAAAGTGAGGACGCAGACAAATGTTTTCCTGTGAAAAACAAGACTGAAGAGAGACACTCAGACAACCTAAAGAGAGCGCACATAAAAGCAGACACAAATATGTTGTTCAAGGAAAGTTGTTTACGGGCGAATCTCTCTTCACAGCAGGTGAATTCAAGTTCACCATCATGAGGGAAATATCAGACGAATATGTTGACCCGCCGCCTGTCGTTTGTTGCCAGACAGTTGCGATTGTTGTGGGTATTATATTTCCACGGAATGCAGCACCACAAGCATACCGACAGTCAAACAAAAGAGGAAAACACTGAAGTCCGGATTCTAAATAATGAGGCGAAAAGCCGCAGGGAGCAGCGGAATCGTACCTCTGACGGTTCATCAAGGTAGCCATTTCATGCATTGTAAATAAGCTGCTTAAAATAGAGAGCCGGAATCAAATAGCCATTCAGTCATCGGTCCCTCAGTGGTACTAAGGATTTCACAGATGAATTGAGCTTTATGGAAACAAATGCTGGAATGATTAAAATGGTAGGTCATGATCAGAAGGTTGGCCTTTTTTGAGAAAACTAGTGCTTCAATAATCAGAAGACTTGCTGTACCAGGGGTATTAAAACATGGCTCAGCTTGACTGATTTTTTATGTTGATGGGACAGACGTGAGGCTAAAGCAGGAATATCAAACAAACATTTACATTTTCTTCAATGGTGTGAAAAAATAACGTCTTCCACACATATATTGTCAAATTACTTTTTTTTTTTCCAGAGGGAATGGAAGCTTGAATACAAAATGTCACGGTGTAATTCGACCTGGCAGCTTCAGATGTTTTGTCACCCCTCGACTATGAATGTCACCGCCGCTCGCTCGCCGCTAACGTGATACACATGTACAGCCTTGTTTTAAGTAGTAATCTTTCAGAGGCAATTGGCCCTATCCGGCTTGCCACCGCATCGTCTGCCACCCGGTAACAGCTTTCCCCCGGATTCTGATAGGCTACGATGCCAGGTGGCTAACGATGATGGATAGTTTATTTACTGAGCTGAAACAAGGTTGAGGAGGAGACGTGGAGACGGGGGAAAAAACAACTATTTCTCCAGGCGCGACAGTAATGCTGTCCTTAGTTTTGCTTTCGTGCCGGGGCTTTGCTGCTTTGATTTATTTATGGTTCCTGGGTTTGTTTCAGGCTTAATTTATTTGCTCTCAGATTCCATCACCGCCTTTAAACTTTGCTCTGTTCTTTCCATGCTTCTGTTGAGCGTTTCAAGTGAGAGAATTGATAGAGGTGTGGTAAAAGTAGGAGTTTTTCCATGTCACTGCAGTTTGGTTAAAGTTTTGTTGTCGGTTGTTCTTTAGCTTTGCCATTTCCAGGAACATGCTGGGTTGGACAGTTCTTAATATTGGCTTCTTCCTCTCGTGTCTTTCCTAATTTCATTTTTGGCTAGTTTTCATCATGATTAGGTAAATTTTAGTTACAAATTAATAACGTGTTTTGTAATATCGGGATGCAAATGATTTCACCTTTTTTTTCAATATCAAGATAAAAAACATAATTACAGCCTGGTCGGGTCATTTTCTAACATGATGATCATGGTACCTACTGTACTGGGTACCATGATGGAAGGGGGTGGGGCTACACTGTAGCCTAAATGTGTAAGATTTCATCATCCAATCTCAATTCAAGAAGTGGCTTAAAAACTCTGGTTCAGTGATGTCCAAGTCTTATCGTCTATATTTAACGTTATAGTTCACCCAAAATAAAAAATGTCACTCATTTTCTACTCACTCTTATGTCAACTAACAGTTGGGATTATATTCAGAGTAATCTGTTCTTTTTTAGAGTTATAGACAAAAATGTTTCTTCATTTTAATGTAGCGACTGGAGCTCAGTTGTCTTCGTCTTCATCTTAATACAGAAAGACACTTAAAAACATCCAAATACCTCCAAACTGCTCAAATAAAAATTAAAAAAGTTAATTTTTTAAGACTTTTCTAAGTGGAAGATCCCAGACTACAAACAAACTTAAAATATATTTGTCCTTTTTGACGAAGATGAAGACAAAAACAACTGAGCTCCAGTCACTACATTAAAATGAAAATAGATTTTTTTTCCTCTAACTCTAAAAAGTAACAGATTACTCAGAAAATAATACCGACCCTTAGAAAATAAGTGAAATTTGGATTTTAGTTTTTTAATCCAGTAAAAGCAAAACCAACTGTAAAAATCATGAGCTTTTTAACCGTATGTTTTGTCTTTTAAAGCCACTTATTTATCTATTTTTTTCTGTGGTTCTAAGTAGATTGGGTCGCATGAGCAGCAGTGGTGAGTGACTTTGAAAACTTCCTAAATCTACGATTAACTACAGAAAACCATTGACATCACTTCTCATAAGTGGCCCATAATCAAATGTTGATGTATAGAAGGTGAACCAACACCATGGAGAGCATCACATCTTTGGTGAAGGTAGCAATAAATGAGAACCAGTGGTCCCATTGCATCCCATCAACATTTTTTACAGGACATGAGTAGATGATGAATAAACCAAATCAACAATCCCAAGAAGCATCAAACAAATAAAAACCCTTTGCCTTTAAATTACAGGATGTGTCATCAAAGTATTAAGGATTAAAACACACAATAAAGGAAGAAGAGGAAGACAGGGAGGACAGGAAATGAAGTAGATGTCTCGTCGTTGTCGACGCAGGAGGGCGAGAATCACAGAGAACAATGATTACCGTTCGCACACACACATGCCAACAGCACTGAAGTGACAAGACACCAGTACAAATCAGCTTACAGTCTGCTGGGAGCGCCGCGAGAAGCCCGTCAGCCCGTCACTTGCTCCGTCCTCTTTGCCCACTCACAGTCTCCAGTCTTCAGGATTTAATTGGGTCTTTTCAGTTTACCACTGAGTTGACGGCTCAAAGCAATTACAGACACAGACAGCCGCTGGCGTGCCGCTGAGGAGCAGCTGATTTTCAGACAGCGTCACCTGCACGGTGACTTGTCGTTGGTAACCTCAATGGCAGAGGGGGCGCCTGTTTTGTTGACACGTGTTGAGTTCTTGTTTTACAAAGCACTTTGTGAATCAGGTTCATGCTGTTCATACCATGTGTCCATTTGGTATGTGTGAGAGACTAATTTTTCTACAAACGTAACGCCCCTCAAAACTTGCCTCAAATTCAGTTTTACATCAGATATACAGTATATATACTGTATATACATCATATATGAGGTTTATACAATACTATTTTCATTTTTCAGACTTTTTTAATGCATTGAGGGCAAACTGTTTTTAGGTAATCTTGATTGTTAAAAGACTATGTATAAGTTTTTGAATTAACATTAATTAAAATATATAGGCTAGCAAATGTTTTTTTTAAATGATTTACTTAAAGAAAAAATAAATAATTTGCTTCACTGATTGGTTAAGATAAGCTTTACAAAGTTTATCTCACTGCTTAATCAGCAGGACTTTCCTACTTGGCTCCTGCAAAGGTTTGAATATCAAATAATATATTTTATTTTTATATTCTTTTCAAGTATAAAGACAAATGTGACCTGCAATATTGGTAAATTCATACTATCCTTTTGTTGAGCGTCGTTGTTTTAATGACATTAGAGCAGAGGTGGGCAATTGAATTTCTCAGGGGCCACATTCTATACAGTGGCTTATGTGAGGGGCCATCAAGAAAAAAAGAGAAAAAAAGCCTAAATATAATGAAACAACTAAAAAAAGCAACCTTAATTACAAAAAACTAATCCGAACGAATCAAGATAAATTTGAAATTGAAATTTAATTAAAATCGCCTTGACGTCAATAAATACTGACAAGAGTCACAAACATCCTAAAACGAAAAGCCCTTTAATCACAAGTTAAGATAGTTGTAAATTATTAAAATAAAATAAAAATAAAATAGATAGTTTCAACATGACTTGTCTGAAGAGTCATTTGACCTCATTAGGGCCACACGAATACAGCTAAAGGGCCGCATGTGGCCCCTGGGCTGCACTGTACTACTTTCCTGCTTGAGACCTTGGTTCCTGCAAAGCTTTGAGTGACCATCTGATGTCTAGGATGTTACTTAAAGAAAATGAATTTATTTGAAAAGCCTGAACATTGAAAGTGTAATTGGGCTGTAACTAATAAATAAACCAGTACATTCAATGTTGGTAAAGTTCAACTTTACTGATCCAATTTGGCTACCAAATTCAGTTGTACTTTCCTTGGCTCCTGCAAAGGTTTGAGTGATGTTATCTGCTGTCTGCGATCTCACTTAAGGAAAGGTTATGTTTGAATATCTAAGTAACATATTATCAAGGGCATCATTACAATTCTTATTAAATGAAAGGATTATAAGGATTTATATTTGCCTTGACATTCAAACATACATTAGAAAATACTGAATTCAAGTTGTTTGATCCATTAAAATAGTTTTTGACAAATGTTTACATTAACAAAAGATAATGAAATAACCCTTAAAAGTAAACAGACCCAAAGATTACTGAACAAATATTTAGTGATTGACTTTTCAAAAGCTTCAAGTTAAGGATTTTAACTTTACAAAGTCAACGATTCAAGTCATATTTTTCCATTAAATGTCTTCATTCAAACATATCATTATTTATTTTTCATTTATCATTCAAAAACATGAAAACATTTGAAACACATGATTGACTTTGTTGATGAATTTTCTCCTCAAAAACCTCACTACTCTGAATGGAAAAGTAAAATAGAAAAGATAATTAAAAGAGCAATCTGGAAACAAAAGAACCTCAAAGTGATGGATCCAAGAATTCATCGCTGCAGAAATGTGAAATTCCCACAGAGATTCTGGTGCAATAACAGAGGGGAAAAAAAGTTGTACGAGTGCGCATTATTAAAGTGAAATATTGCAGTAATCTTTGGACAGCTGCAGCCGAGGGAGCTCTTGATGTATACAATCAGCAGCAGGAGCAAGTCACTTCTGCAGAGGAAGACCACAGGAGTGCCCTTGTTTTTGTACAGTTCCGCCACGAGAGGTGCTTCATTTTTAGACAGAGAGGTGATTGTTGAGTACAATCACCGCTCGGGGAGGCAGGATTCGCTCACCAACACACACTCACACAAAAAGACACACCACTCCCGACTTGTTTTTATTTATCTACTTTGTATCCGCGGGTTTGATTTCCAGCAAGCCTCCCCCCTGGGTCACACCGAGGTGGTCGCATCCATAAAGCAGAGCACTTGTTTTGCTGACGGGCATCATTCAGAGGCTCTTCTGAGAACAAGTATAGGTGAGAGGTGCTTGTTTTGGGAAAAGCTTTGTGTTGAAGAATAAATAGTCACAAGTGACACTGTGAGAGTGTCATGAGTTTACAAAATGTACCAGTCAGTAAAAGGCAGAAAAAAAAAAACGAAATACTTATTGACACATTATTTTACATCCCAATGTCTAGTTTACCCTCCGTAATAGTAAAATCATTCTTTCATTTATGAAGATTAAAATAAATGGAAGTCAAATCAACAACAAACTGATAAATATGAATACAAAGTGAGTAATAGAGGCTCAGGATTAAACTCAAATGAGCAACAATTATACTGTAAACCACTAAGAGCTCTATCAGAATGATTCCGTATGAAGATGATTCCGTAGTCAAAAACCTCTTATTCACTTTTTTACGTGAAATAATTTTTACTTTAGAAACTAAATCATCCTCTTAGTCAGGTTAAGATCTGGCTCTTGAAAAAAAAAAACCTGAATCAATTTTGTTTTAACTGGACCTTTTTTTTAATGTCGATTTACAAGAGTCATGTCTATAGCATCGTAAATGACAAAGATAGTTAAATTATGAATATTTAATGGTACAGTTCTCTAAAATTCTACAGTCTATAATGAATATATTTTATAGGGTAGTAGTCCACAAATGTTTCCCGAAGGAGACCTCCTGAGGGATCAATAAAGTTCTACCTTACCTTACATCTTCTAGAAGAGATCAGATCTGAGGCAGTCGTTGATTGCAACTTAATAATAAATTGATGTGTAACATCATAATCATGTCCTCGTTGTGAAGGACATATAGGCCACATGGAAAAAAATATATTTTTTAAATCATCAATTTATCTAGTATTCTACATTCTACATTCTACATCTCCTAAAATAGATCTATGGCAGTCAATTATTGTTATTCTTGGAAGTATTGATTTTTTTGCATCTTACACTTGGCATTTTTAATTATTCAAATTATTAAATGAGTGAAAATTTAAGTCTAAATTTGTTTTAAACAATAATAGATAAGGCACGAAAAAATGGCAGAAAACAAAAATATAACAAGACTACAATCCAGACTAAGTTGAAAAATATAAATAAACACAATGAATGGGTGAATAAAGGTGATATGCATGACTGTCAAGGATTTCTCTCTCTGGTCTTTTAAGTATCCATAAATGTAAGTTCTTCTACTAGAGCGGGTAAGACATCTCGCTGCAGAGTTTTGTATTAACTGCAGGTGAGACAGCTCCTTCTTGTTTAAACAACAAAATAAACTGTTACAATAGTCCAGACGGGAAGACACAAATGTATGGATTATAAACTTTAGATCGTGTTGTGACATCATTTTCCTAAGTATAGAGATTTTTCTTAGTTGAAGGAAACATTCTGGTCAGTTTTCTGCAGTGTTGAACTAGAGACATGTCTTTATCAAATACAACACCCAGGTTTCTCAGGCTCAGTTTGACATAGCAAACAATTGAAACATTTCTTTCTTTCTTACATTCAAGTTCACCCTATACCTCTGGTTCAGGATCAAAAGTACCAAATCAGTTGGAGTTCCTCACAAGCTTGTAAGAGTTGAGGTAGTTCAGAAATCTTCCAGCTTATCAAGCACATACATGTCAGCACGAGCTCCTGAAATAAAACATAAGTCCACTAGACATGAATTCCTTTATTCCACTGCTATGACATTGCAACACATGGTCAAACAACGGCATTGGTTCTCAACATCCTCAGTGAGTCCTAACCAAGGAAACTCATGGTGCAGACTGATTTCTTTCTCAGTGGCACTTGTGTGTCTCTCTCTGTCCGCGGAATCATTGACAGCTGCAGGAAACTAACCGGTGCCCAATTATCCGCTTCCTGCATCCCTCTTCCCTCCCTGGTGGATCACTAGTGTTGTGCTCCTCAAACACATGCGCCGGCTATTTTCAGCCAAAAGTGAGGAACCTCTGCGCACCATTAGCTCCCTCTGACATGTCACAGTGTTTTGAATAGGTCAAAGTTGGCCCGGCTCACCGCTATGGTGCCCGTCATAAATACTAAAGATCTCTCACCTCAAGCGCTGTCCTCTATACTCTGTGCAGATGGCAGGGATTCCAGTAAATTATTCAACAGACCAGGTCAACACATATTCTTTGCTTCTCTCCCGGGTGATTCAAAGGTACAAACACATGGACACAAACATGTACACACACAAACAGAGCAGCAGAAGATAGCTAAAGTAGTCATAGATTAACAGTTAGTCAGACACAAGAGAGAGAAAGATCTGCAGGAAATACCAAACTCTGCTAATGGGCTGCTCGAAGAAGAAAGAACAATGTTATTAAAGTTATCCTGATGCCACTGCCTTGAATCCATACCAAAATACACATGTTTGAGATATAAAGAGAACAAACTGAATGCATGATAGGTTTGTTGTTGAATGGACTTAATGGTGCTTTTCCATCACACGGTTCCAACACTAAGCTTCAATTGGCTCGACACTCCCCTGTTGTGTTTCCACCAGACCTGCTAACTTGAGGCAATGTGCGAAACTTGGAAGAAATTGTGTACCTACCAGTAACAAAAAGGTCTGGACCTTGCCCACTCACAACCAAACAACTTCTTTGACTGACATACAATACTATTTTTCGCACCGTTTTTTTAAACACAATGGCTTTGTTTCTTGTGTTTGGAGTATTGCTGCTGACTCGTAACTGACGTCACTCTCTGACCAATCAGTGGCCGGCAGTCGGTCAATTTTTAGTGCTGGCTTGTCTCACCAGGAACCATAGCGAAGGAGGAACTAAAAATGGTATCTTGGCCTCAATGTACCCTGCTGGTGGAAACACAAGACAAACCATGTAAAGTCGAGTTGAGTTGGGTAGGGATAAGATAAGGCGGTGGAAAAGGCAGTATAATGCACTTTACACTTTTTAAGGTTCATTCTGATTTCCTCATTTAAGATCTGTATGTGAACTGAGAAAGTCAAAGATTTTGAACATTTTTTAAACTGCTCATCTGTTTGGTTAAGCTACATAAATGCTCAGTTAATCAGATTTCTTTAGGGGATGCTATCTTGATAATTTCAGGGTGGAAATTCTAATATTTTTTAGTAATAAAATTATCAATAAATCTCTTGGGGTTTAAGGGGAACTATGTGGTCTGTTCTAGAGATGGGACAATGAGGCCCTTATGAAACACTTTCATAGTGAAGCCACTGTGTCATGAAACAGTGTCTTACCTTTAAAAGGCCACTAGATGACAGTATAAGTTTGAAAATGATGCCACGTTTCATTGACTTAGTAGATCAGAGCCAAAGATTTTAAAGCAGAGAGTGACATCTAGGCGCCTTTTCAAATGAAGACACTGTTTTATGACACGGTGGCTTCAAGATGAAACTGTTTCATGTGACCTCATCAGTCCATCACTAGTCTGTTCATTTAAAACTTTTCCTCCCCTGAGTAAACCTACTCTGTTGCAATACAACAGGGTTGTGTGTTGCCTCAGTGAATTAACGTCTCTGAACAAACTGATGTCAGGATTAAAGGGTGTTGTATGAAATCAACAATATGTAAGGTTGTTTTATTTATGTTTAACTTTGAAAAATCACAACTCATATTTACTCGGTAGCTAATATTTAATGTCTGTAATGTCTCTCTCTTAAACTTTTGATTTAATATTTCTTTCTGGGCAACCAGGCCGGAGAGACTGTACAACAACAGTTTGTTCCTCTGCACTGAGGGGACTTTTTTGAAGTTACTAGAAAGATGAAACGGGACCCAAAAAAAGAGTTCATCTTGTTTTTGAAACAAATCCACACACCTATTTGGCAACAGCGCAACATAGATTTTAATGCATTGAAGTAACACTGTTCCAACAAGTGGGGTCACGAAAACAACATTTTTACACTTGCATTGTCTCACTTTAATATAGAGTTTTACAAGCTAAAAGATGCACACTATAGTCAGAAAGTTTGTTAATTCGCAAAAAAATTAGGATCTAAATTAGATTCGTCAGAAAACTACAAATCATAAACTAACATTTGTGTTGTCAAGAAATTGAAAATGTAATGACAAAACATCTATTATTAATATAAATGTGTTTAACACACCAAGAATTGTGTCACTAATTTGTCATCTTTTGAAGTTACAGGTAATTTAATCGAAAGACACATTTTACTTATTCAGCTCCTACTCGGTTCTTTGCATCATCAAAGTGTTTCACAGTATTTGTGTGCAGAGGTCGCAGTCAACTGACACCTAATTTAAGATCTTAAGTGAAGCTGCAAACACTCACACTTCTCTTCACAGCCTTTAACTTCAGCTGTAACGGCTCAGGTCTCAAGGGAATATATATATATATATATTTTCACTCCTTCTAGATCTCTCACTACTTGCTGCAGCTCCTTCGTGAGTCATTCATTCTACACTCAGTTAATCGCAGGTCATTAGACGTCCATTCGTCAACGCTTGGACATCGAGAAGTGTAAGCTCTTATCTGATGCCCTCATTTTTGCTGCTTCAGTCTGGTGTGTCTCTGCTCTCCTGCCGGCGGGCCTCAAGGCTCTGTGCTTGCCACCTCTCATCTTTTTCACTCGCTCCATTTCCCCAAAGTGCTGATGGACAGAAAACTACGCGCACACGCCTGAGGGGAGGCTGTGAGGCAGCAGCCAGGAAGAATTCGGCTTTTAATAAAATTATATAGGGAAAAAGGAAAAGCACGATCAGTTTTATATTTATTTTTTCCCACTATAGAGTATGTCAGCTTGAATGTAGGGCTGAACAAATCGAAATGTCTTTTTCTTTTTTTTTACCAATAATGCCGTTGGTTTAAGAATGTGATTTCTTTTTGGCCGTACTTTACAAGTCAGTTTTTAGTATGACCTAAACAACATTTTTTAAAAATCAACACATTTAAAGTATGTACTTTTTTGAGTATTGTTTTGATTGTTTAAGCGCTTTGTGACCCTGGTCTCGAAAAGCGCTATATAAATAAATATTACTTACTTACTTACTTACTTAAAACCAAAGCGTTTCTTTTCATCATAATAATAATTATTATTATAATAGGTAAAGTATTCTGTCTGCCTGTGACAATTTACCTTGAAATGTTTGAATACTGTTTTTTTTGAGGCACAAGTGCCATTTTGCTTGATGGAAGTCTATGGATTTTCTGGGCATCGTCGTTGATGCCTTGTTAAGTGTTGGCTTTGACTAAGCAGGGCTTTTACACTCATAGTTGCCACTTGTTCACTGGTGTGTTAGTGTTTTCTAGAATAGCTTTTACTCTCGCACCAACAGACGCCTTGAAGTGTTCACAAGAACCAGGATACAAAGGAGCCAGAGTAATTTGGCTAAAGATGGCCCAAGTTGCACCTTGCCAAGAGCAAGCATGTATATGCAATAATGTATGAATTTGCAGGAATGTGGCACTTAAATCTAGTTGGCCGTTTTGGCTATAGATTGATGGGAATTGCAGTCTTGGCAAGGGTATGTGCCAAAAAACACATGTTCTTGCAGCTGGCTAAATAAAAAAGAAGGGATAGGTCACTAAAAAAATCAAATTTCACTCACCCTCATGTCAACTAGGGTTTGAGATTCTAATCTGTTCCTTTTTAGAGTTAAAAACTTAAATAAATCTGTGTATGTTAATCTTGTTTGAGGCAAAAGCTCCTAGTCTCTAACCTCCAGCTACAGTTTGTCCTCATTGAAACACATTGCAAGATTTAATCTAATGGCCTGAAACTTTCTATTAAAAACAATCTTAAATTACAGATTTAAGTTATTTCGGAAAAATCCTAATCTCAAGGCTTCAATACAAGAGGGACGTTAAAGACGAGCAGTATGGAGGTATTTGGATGTTTTTAAGTGTCTTTTTGGATGGAGATGAAGACGAAGACAACTGAGCTCCAGTGGCTACATTAAAATGAACAAACATTTTTGTCTATAACTCTAAAAAGGAACATATTACTCTGAAAATAATCCCAACCCTTAGTCAATTTAAGGGTGAGTAGAAAAAGAGTGGAATATTACACTTAAATCACTGTTTTCATTCTACGGCTAACAAAAATGCTACCATTTACTTATATATTAAATGTCAAGGCAATTAAGGTGTGAGTGGGTGGGAACCTTCCCTTTTTTCTTTTAATCCAAGTGAGAAAACTATCACAGCCTCAACAGACAATTTTCAAGAGCTTCCACTTCAGCTTCTCTTTAGCACAAAGTTTGTATTTGTCACCCGAGTTCACCTCGCATGACTCTCTAATGAAACTGCCCTTTCTCTTCGTTGACCTTGTCATCTAAATTAGTCTTCCCCCAAAATTCATCCACGTCTCTTTGTTCCACTCATGCCCCCGTTTGTCTGGACAAGTGTGGGAATTTAATTGAGTTTAATGCTCAGCCAAGTAATAAACTCTGAAGCAGTCAACTAATAAATTATTCAATTAGACCGCTGCTTTTTAGGCCGGCCGAAGAACAATGAGGGGTGAGGAGGATAAGTGGATATGTAGGGAAATGGAGAGTATTTAAAATAAAAAGCATTTAGAATATGTTGATATTCACAGCCTCCCTTAATGCAGATTAGCTTTTGGATTTGAGTTGCTGATAATGTTATTTAAAAAAACCACAGTCAACTTCCATTTTCCATTGTTCATTTATGGTAATTAAATGTTATGTAATTTAAAAAGAAAATCATTATATATTTTTCTTATCATCTGCCTGACACACCACTATCAAAGGCAAAGGTATTTTTGATGCAAAGCATATACAACTAATGCAAATACCTCAGAGCTTTCACACGGAAGGCAGTGCTCTACACAAATATGTTCGATCATTCAGGCAGGGAGGTACTTATAAAAGTAGAAAGTCCATTCGGGAAATTTACAAAACAAAGGACTATTTTCAGGAGTTAAATAGTTAAATTAAATATTACCTAAAGGGCAACTGAAGTAAAAACCGAACTTTCCTGACTCATGATTCAACTGTTGAAGTCTTTCTTTAAAGAAAGTTTTGTACAAACAGACACATACTGATGAGTACAATAGAGGTCCGGGATCGATTTAATCACACATTCCTCTGTGAACGAAGCTTTCCTGCATTGATTTCACAAAGAGATTGCACTAGTTTTTAAGTTGTATTGCTACAATTGGGGAGCGTGAAGTTTAACCTTCTGAACTCAAGGTACCTCAGACAGTTGGCTTTATGTTTTAACTTGATGTCAATTGCATCCGCATATTTAGAAATCCCATCTTTCCGAGTCAATAACTTCAAACTAGAGGGATGGATGAAGAAGTGGATACTCTTGAGCGCTCTCTGGTATACTGATGACTGTTTAATAGTGAAGCAGTTTTGAAGGTCAGGTGACATACTTGGTTTAAAAATGATGAGACGTTTTAATAGCTAGATTATAGAGCAGAGAGTGCCATCTAGTGCACTCTGAAAATAGGAACAATGTTTCATGAAGCTTCATCAGTACACTGTGAAACAGCATTTAATTTAAAAAAAAATTAAACACAAAAAAAACAATATAAATATGTATTCCTACAGATTTAGAAACCAAAAATATACAGAATAGTTAATAAACGTGCATCAGAATAAAGATGGTGTATCATATTACATGTAAGAAAAAGGTATTTAACTCATATCACGTCAACCGATTATGTCAAGCTGCTGGCAGCTCCGCACTGACCTCATTCCACTTTGACTGACACAGGCGGACCAACAAATATTAAAGGTGCAAACCCAACAACACGCCGGCCAGTTGAAAATTGAGGACACTCCGGTGATGGACCAGGAGGCGAGAAGGTGAAAATGGAGGGCAGTTTCATGTCAGATCAAGGACTCGTACCTGCTCATCAGCTCATGTGTGTGTTTGTGATTTATACTGGATGAAGACATGTTCTCTATCACACACACATTTAGTAGCAGTTGAACACACTCCAGCACTGATTGCTGGTGACAGATGAGTCACTCTCCTGAAACGTTGAATCAGATTTTTCACACTTGTTTACACACGTCTCTCCATCTTCCTCAAGGCTGTTTAAAAATCAGAGATGGAAGTATGACCCTTTGCAGATTGTTTGAACTCTTTCATTCCACCTGACTATTTTAGATGTTTTTATTTATCATCCGTTTCCCTCACAACATCCCACACGACCTCTCCGTGGCTGATCCTCCCGATGTGTCTCACTTGAACCTGTGGTTTGATGCAACACTTGAAAGAGAGAGGACATGCTTTCTTTACATGCAGGGAAGCAGTTCTCATCTTAAAGTTCAAGTGTGATGCACAATGCGGAATCTCTAGGAATGTTTTCAGGTGGTGAAGAAATAAGATGCAGAAATATGATACAGACAAAGATATTTCTTCTCATCAGCATTATCTCATTCAGATAAAATGTAAATTAATAAAAGATGAACTGTGCATTGGTTTTTAAAGGATTTTTTAAAACTCTGATGTCATGCTGCACGTGAACCAAGAAGAGAGATCTCGACCTTCAGGAACCTGTGTTGCAATTTATCAACCAAAGATTCATTTCTAAATTATTTTTCTTTCCAAAGTAAACATACACATGTCACTCCAGACCCTTTGACTGTATTATTTGGTCCTTTTTAAATCAGAGTGAAAATTATCATAAAGAAAGTTTTCATTTGAGTTTAAATTTTAACTGTTATTATTTTTCATTGCCATTTTGCTTAAAAAATGATGGAGGAAAATATTTTTTCCTATTTTCTTTGACATTGCATGATGTACTTCTAACATATAATTTATTTCTAGAACAATTAAAATATTGCTTTATATTATACTTTTTATATGTGATAGTTTTCCCTCTGATTAATGTCCACATTGTTTGCACAGACTGGCCTTCAGGTTATAATGGAAAAAATAAAAAATCATAGAGAAATATACAAAACAAGTGTCAAATGGGTGGAAAACATGGAAACCAGAAGAATCTTTCATTAACTCTAAATAAGGCCTGGACTATGGCCCATTTGTTGGGGACGACTAAATAAAAAAAGAAAATTTCCTTTTTTGTGTGTATGTTATGCCCATTATTCTTAAATATTCACCAACTTGGAAGATATTCCAATATTTTTGATACATATTGAGATGTTCTAGAAATATTGTATTGTATAAAATGATACATTTCAAACCACTATTAAGGTGATTTTCATTTATTTGCAATTTATTTTCTATTTTCACATTTTAAAAAGGTGACTTTTTATGTTAACCTTCTGTGTTTTGGTTTGATGATTCCTTACTGACCTTATGCTCTAGCTATACTGGACTACCACCAAGACTTTTGAGAGAGAATGTCTTGCATCATCCTGTTTTGCATCATTTAAACTTCTCCTGGTATGTTGATTGTCCATAATTCTCCTAACTGGTAAGAAAAAACAAAATGTGGCTTTAATTCTTTTGAACAAAATAAGAAACTTATATTGATTATTGCAAACTTAAAAAAAGTGAGATTTTAGCTCCACTTTTAGCTGTAGGTTGGGAACGGACAATTGTTAAATGGACTCCTCTTTTTGTTATTTCCTTTCTTTTTATTAAAAAAAGCTACATTTATCCATCTGAATTCCTATTCATCCACCCAAGCTGCTTCGCCCCCTCATCTGTCAGTGATCACCAGCGATGTAGTGATGTCAGGCTTTGATCCGAAGCTACGCACATTCATTCAATGGATTCTCTCAGACCTCTGTGCTCCCACTAATACTCTCAAGACTTTATGGGCCATGTAAGAATAAAATGCTTCACAATCATTTTCATCACAGATTTTGCATCTTTCGAATATGGAGAACTTCGTAGTAATAATGACGCAAGCTTGCATGCTGCCGTTACTATCCAGAGTGAATGAGGCAACAACGACATGAACTTTCATGGAGTTCTAGTAGAAATCTTTCATTGGTATCAATTTAGTATTCATCTAGTATTATATTATAAATAAACTTATGTTAAAGCAACATAAATGAGAACTAGAAGTTATTTATAATAAAATGTGTAAATAATAAAGAAAATATTTTAATTAAAAAAAAATATGTGGCATTTTCTTTAACAAATAGTTTTCAACAAGTATAATCCATCAACAATTCTTGTCTGTGACAACTAATGGTATTTGTTACTACATATATTTTTCGGTTTGTAAGCACTTTTTCCATGCTGGTTTCTACTGCTATTTGTAAATCCAAACATGAAAAACCTTAATGGTGCTTCATATTTGGGAAATTACATTTAGACCTTGGTTAGATAGAATAGGCCTAACTTTTAGCAAACACGTAATACAGTTCTTGCAGGCTTGTGACCAATACTTCTAGTGTACAAGGCCAGTTTCTGTTTTTACTGCTACGATCTACCGCACATGACTTTTGCAACCTATTCTACTATTTAGTCTATCACTAGCAATACTTAATATTTCTGGTTATACAGCTATTTTACAAGTGCATTAACCAATATTGTGCGAACTTGTTGTAGATAAATATTTAATACAGTAATTTAAGTTTGAGTGAGCAACATTTTTTGAGTTTTGAAATAAATATATTATTTGGATGCAAAGGACATGAAATGTTTGCGAATGCACCTTAGACACCAACATTAAATACAGTGAAATACCCGATGTTACATAGGCCTTACAATTGTTAACGAGGAGGGAAATTACAGATATAACCCATATCTAACCGGAATTAAATACATTAAAATTAGATTTGGGTTAAGGTAAGGTAAGGTAAGGTAAAACTTTATTTTACCTTATATTGTAAACAAAATTTAACTTTTAACAGGGGTCTATTGCACCCCTTTGTGCCCCCTTTCCCTTAACGACATCGAGTTGCTCTCGCCCTTAAAACCTTGCAGCTGATCTCAAATGAAAACATGTGATTATTATGTTTCTTTCCCTTGCATCTTACTTCTAGTACACTATTCTAAAATTCCAATACAAAATAGTAAATGCATATAACATCTTGGTGGAAAGGATCCACTTTCCCCTCTTATTTCTGCATCTTTTTCTTGTCTCCCTCTTCTTCTGAAACCCGACTCTCTTGCAGAGAATGACTCACATTGCTGCCTCTGTGTCATCAGGTGCACAATGTGTCTGGCATAGAAATGACACTCCAAAGTCTGCTGAATTGCATTAGCCATTCTTTCTCATTCGTGTCTCCATCCCTTCATATAGAGTGTGTTCTAAAGTGAGAGAGATGTGTGAATAAAACATAGGAATCCTCAGAAGTAAGAAAAAATATCTATTTTAAAAGGTATGCATGTGATTTCTGGTGTCATTGTCTGGCCTCATATCGTCGATTCCTGTCACACTCACCTTGGCCTGACGGCAGCAGCTCCACGACCGCACTAAGGAGACCATTTCTTCAACAATGGCACGGATCAATATTTCATTTCAAATGAAGGACTTTAAGGCAGAATGAGGCTGGAGGACTCATGTGCACTAGCATTACGTGTTGTCGGCTTCGGAACAGGGTCAGACAGGTTATGTGAGTGGTGTGAAATCGAGACGACACAGCTTGTAAGGTCAACTCAAGTGCAATGTAAAGTATTTTTAAATGCCAGCGGCCTTAAACAAGACCAGCGTAGTAAAAAAAAACATCCATGTAAAGAAAGATTCACTCACTTTCCTGTATCGGCTACGTTTGTTTAGCCAAAAGGTCAGCCCACCAAATAAATAAGTAAATAACTCCTGTTAATATAATTCATAAAACATTGTATTTATGCAATAAGTAGAAAATAAGTGCAAAAAAAAAGAAAAAGAACAAACATATATTAGATAGTTTGGGAGGTCAAACTTTTACCCAAGGTACTCAAAAATATGTTGCAATGAGGCTGAAAAGTTACCAAACATTTATGATTTTAATCTGAAGGGCAAAGGGTGAAAACAATCATCAATAACTGACCATCAGGTTCTTCCTGCAAAATTGTCCTTGAATGCCACGTTAAATATCTAAATCACTTTTACCATTTCTCTTCCAAAGACGTTAAAGCAATGGTACAAAAATATAATTACATCCCGTCGAGCTCTTGTTGAAGGTGTTAAAGGTGGTCATCCATCATTTACACAGAGGTTTGACCTCCATTCCCACTTTGTCCTTGAGCAGGGGCGGTGAACAGCAATCCACTCGTTCTCTGTTTGTGTGTGAAAGTGACTCCTATTCGCTGATTGTGAAGTAAAAGATGGTTATATGGTGCTCTACCTTCATGTCTTTTGGCAGTGAGGCGACGAAGTTTCGCAGGACCATTGGGTGTGATTTCAGCCAAGAAAACACACCTTTATTCCACACCAGTGAGAATAGCTTGTTGATTCCTATAATTAACGCCCGGAGCGAGTCAGAAACCTTTCAAAGGGATTGCTTGGCTGGTTTTCGAGGGCCAATGTCTGCATTCCGTCTCTCCAAGCAAGGTGAAACATTGCATTGTCAGTAATGGAAGCTACAGTTGGGGGAAAGTACTTCGGAGCTATCAAGGTCTGACATTATATCATAAGTAAGTAAGTAAGTAAGTAATTTGTATTTATATAGCGTATTTCCAGACCAGGGTCACAAAGCGCTTAAACAATCAAAACAATAATCAATTAAATATATACTCTAAAGGTCATGATAATACTGAGAACAACACAGGAGTTACAGAAAATCAAGGAAAAGCCTGCAAAAAAAAATGTCTTAAGATGTTTCTTGAATGAATTCAGTAGACTCCATCAAGCGCAAAGAGAGAGGAAGATCGTTCCAAAGCTTAGGAGCAACAGCCTGGAAGGATTTCTCTCCTCTGGTCCTGAACCGTGTTCAGGAACCATCAGTAGATTCTGACCCACAGACCTCAGAGCCCGAGCTGGGGTGTAAGTCTGGATCAGATCACTGATGTAAGGAGGAGCCTGACCATGAATAGCTCTGAAGTAAGAACCAGAATTTTAAAGTTGATCCTGAAACAAACTGGAAGCCAGTGAAGAGTTTTAAGGATCGGAATAATGTGAGTTCTTCTATTTGAGCAGGTCAGAATTCTCACTGCAGAGTTTTGTATCAACTGCAGGCGAAACAGCTCCTTCTTGTTGAGACATGAAAACAAACTGTTGCAATAAGTACACTAAGACTGTAAGGAACAGAAGGTTAAAGAAAACAAATCGTAAGTGTGGTCGTAGGTCCATGCCGATGGTGTGCACGTCGATTGTAATGGTCGTGATCCACCCTCACATGACTGATATGCAACATTCAATACAGTAATTCTCCACTTCTTGTCCGTAGTTTTCTCAACATCTTTCACTCTAGTAGGTTTGCAAGTGTAATTGTGGTGTTGCCGAGAAAACTGTGCTACAAACTGTGATATAAACTGTGATACAACCGGTGATACACTTTCCAAAACTTTGCTGTACATGGGTACCTGCACAGCAGTTACGTGCAACTTAATACAGAAAAGTCGTACTGTCCCCTTTGTAGAAAAGCTGCCCCAAAGCATAATGTTTCCAACCACATACTTCACAGATGGTATTGTATTTCCCCTCAAAATATGGCGAGTAGTGTTCCAGGGGTATTCAACTCGGTCCTCAAAGGGCCAGTATGGTGCAGGTTTTTGATCAAGCTCAAACTGTTAAACCAATCAAGTGTCTGAAGGCAGTATTGCATTGATTGTCAGTCAGGTTTTGTTTGCTTCAACTGACAACTGATTTTAACTCATGTGGGTTTGAACAAAACAAGTTAAACCATTCCAGCCCTTTGATGACCATTTTGGTTATACCCAACCATTTCTTCCATTCCTCCTATGGCTTAGTCACATGTTTTTTAAGAAAGGTCCTGGACATGTGTCGGCTTAATAATGTGATCAGTAAATTACTACAGGATTTTACTTTTGTCACTGTGGTTCAAACTGTCTTAGGATCATTGACCAGAACCTCCTTGCGGTTAAAATTATTTACTCATTGAGTATCTTCTGGTATAAACTCATCAGGTAAAGTGTTCCTCTAAATGTTCTGTATAATTCTGCACTTAGTCACCGTCACATGGGCCTAATTTAAGCCAGTGAACACCGGTTTCGCCATTTAGTGACACTTCTCAACATTACTTAGCATCTCACACTTGTTTATTTACCTCCATTCCAGGAAGATAGTTTGCAGAGCACAGCAGGTTGTCAGCTGCTGCCTGTCGGCTTAGATAAGACTGCAGAGTTGAGGATGGTGGCATTAAATACTTTGGTAGTCAGTCACATCCCGCTGGCACATGGTCAAAAGCAGTTAAGTTAAATGTTACAGCAACTGTTACATCACATGTGAACTGAAATAAGGGCAGTAAACATGTGGGCGAGTTTGCTTGTTCAATATCTCTTAAAATATTGAATATACAAAGACAAATTAAGAAGAATGATTGAAATTCAGAAGGTGAAAGGGTTATCAAAATGATAGATGTACGTGGACAAATGCAGTCAAGACAATGGTGTGTTTAAAGACACATCCAGCAGCTCACACACATAAGCATTAAATAATGGACAGATGAGGAGGAGGAGAACAGAAGCTGAGATGAAGAAAGTTGCATGACTAAAGGGTGGATGTTTCTCTATCAGATAATGGAGAAAAGAGGATGGAAAGATAATACGAGATTGTTTCAAGACCTGTATTGGACAAAGCGGGGTGTCTGGCAGGGGAAATTGAAGTGTGTATCGGCATGTGTGTGTACTAGGCGTGGAAAATGGTGTGGGCTGGACCTCAAATGGCTGTTTTTCCTGTCTGACAGCAGAATAATATAGAAAAAAACATCCTAACCTAACATCCTCCGTCATTGGAAGGGGAGACAAATTGACACCAAAAACACTAATAATAATGACATATTTAAATGCACGTATCATTGTTGTTTTTCTTGTAGGTCTTGAAAGGAACTGATGGAAATATCTAGATGTTACGGTCATCTGCATGTGCAGCCTCTGTAAGACACAAAAGACACAACTATGAAAAATAATAAAAGATTAACTTTTAACTTTTAACTTAACCAAAAAGCTTTTTGCTTATTTTGGCCAAAAAAAAGTGAAGAGATTGTTGCCTATATTGTATTTTTTAAACCACATTCATGCTCCATTACATTTGTTCTTAGAACTTTACCCAGAAATGTGTTTTCGAAACTCAAAGGTTAGAATAACCTCACCAAAAATTCGTACATAAACCTGAATTGGATTACGCTGCCAAAAGATCAGGAATTGCAAAAGTCCTTAGACTTATTTATAACTATATTTCTTGATTTTCCTTTTCATCGTATTTATTTCAAGATATCTATTACTTTTTCAGACCGGCAATGAAAAGGAAAACATCCATCGATGTTTCTATCGCAAAATGAGTCTTAGTTTTAACAAATGTTACAAGTTGTGTTTATTTTGTTCTATCATCACAATCACTAGCTAACTTGCATCTTGTCGTCTGACTTTAGGTTTGTTGACGACAATATTTGTTCCAAATAATATTTTTGATCTAATGTTTGTGGTTGTCAATGTAAGAATGAGGAACTAAAATGCTTTTTAAATTTTTTTTTTCAATGTTTCAATTTCTCCTTAACTACCTACACTGCAGCCATGTTTGCATAATTACACACCAACCCCTTTTAAACACCACCCCCTACACTAGTGTTCGCTAAATAAGATTGTTTGAGCAAAATACATTTAAAATTCAATTTACTTCTACAAAAACAAGAAAATTAAATTACAATTTCATCAATTTTCAACATTCATTTTATTAATTGCCGCTAACGTACTCGCATACAACAAAACAGAAGTTTATGTTTTCTGAAACATTATTAACAAAATACAAGAATAGAAGGAATTGATAAAAAGGATTCCAGTTCAATAAAATCCTAAATAAATAGATTCAATTTTTGACGCAATAGATAAAAAGTTTAAGTCAAAGGAATATACAGAGAAGACATTTTGAGTTTAAAAAAAATATAATGCAAGCATAAGAGAGACACTGTGAACTTCCTCTTGGATGGGCAGGAGACAAGAAAATATTATTTATTTATTTTCTCTGGTTGAATAATACATTTTATAACTATGGTCACAGGCGTCTTGACATTTGCCTAGGCCAGACTAAACCTCCAAGATTAGAAGAAGAGAAGTTCAATTGATGACTCTTAATAATTATTCCTCGACATTAAGTGCAACTAAAACATATGTTGGTGCAAGATCTGCTGGAAACTTCACAATGTGCTGAAAGGTTTGCAGACTCCTGATGCTACCAGAGAGAAAGGTTAAGGTCAGATCCACTCCTAAGATGCTTTGTGTCGAGACCTGCGAGTAAAGCTAGCCTTTGTTTTTGTTTTTTCCCTCTGACAGCTTCTCCCTGGCTTCAGCCTCACCTTACAAGTTGACCTCTGTCTCCGAGTGGACAAAACACTCTCTCACACACAAACTGGAAATTCATTCGAGAAAAATGTAATGATATTCCCCCATTTTTAAGAAAGAATGCTGCTTTTGGTGATTTAAAGTTTATTTCGCTGCAGTCAGATATTTATCTCGATTTTTTATAATTAATATTTCAGTACATTCTTTGCCTAATGCAGTGTCAATCAGGGTTCTCCGCAAATGCAGACATCCGTATGTCTACATCTGAAAGGCAGGAGGAAAAAAAATCTGAGGGAAATTGGCACTTTTCTCTCTTTTTCAGCATTGGTTAGATTGCCCTTCACAGTCTAATGAGTTCTGAAGGAGTCGAGCATAAAATGGAGGGAGAGCCGTTCACAGGCCAGCAGGCTGACTCATAAATAACACACCTGAGAGTCGAGGAGGGAGGAAGTGAGATAAGAGGAGATGGGAAACTTTGAAAATGAACCTAGTGTATACATCACTGGACACAGAAATGTAAGTCTGAAATAAAAAGGCTAACGAAAGTGAACCTTGTTTGTCTTTTAAGAGTTTTAAGAGGCTCTGATACACACACTTTCATCAGAGTTGTAGTCTTTTTCATACCTCTGCTATCATTTCTTCCCAAAAGTGGATACGCAACATAAAACAACTATTCTTTCATTTAATGTTGTTTTAGGGATTGAAAAGAAAAAAGAAAAGATGTATTTGTTATATGAATGCCTCTTTTAGCAATACTTTCTTTTCACGTTTTCGTCTTTATAATTTAAAATACAGATTGCTCTCAACATTTTGAAGCACATCCATCCTTCCTTTAACTTAGAAAGTATGACTAATAATGAGTACAATAACTAATAAGTTAAAAATAAATAATATTATGTATTTAATCTTTCCAATATCGCTTTCTTGACCATAGTCTGGTTAATTTTGTTCATATAAGGCTATGATCCTCGTTCTTGATTTCTTAACCCTTGTGTTATCTCAGATAAACAAAACCCACATGTTTAAAGTATAAAGTTAAAAACTTTCTTCTCTTATTTTGACTGTTTTGTTTTGAAAATATTGTAGTTCTACCTCACTTGTGTTTGCTTTCTGGTTTTATATAGCATTTTTTCTTATTTTATTTACACTCCTTTTCTAATTTTGTCAAGTTCTCCAATATGCTTGCTAAGTTGAACAAACCTGAAGCTTCAAAATCTTCAGCATCAGCATTCTCTTCTTTCAGAAATTCTCTCCAGGTATATTTCTTTAAAATGAATGCTTTCTGTCAATTAAGCATATTGTGTCTTTGTTGCGAAAAAATATATAATATGAAATTAATTTCAATTCGTGCTGTCCATAGTATATACAGTATCTATTTGTCGATTCCATGTCCATGATGGCAAGATTTACTTCACACTTAAACCTTTGCTTTTCCTTAAAATTGTATTGATTTATGTTAACAATTTTCTGCTGTGAGCAGCTAGGATATAGAAGAGACAGAAAAGCGAGGAGAAACAGGGAGGGGAAATAAAATGGTTAATATAGTTCATAATATGTTAAAGATATTGAAGAAATGTCAATTCGATAAATCGAAAAAATAAGTATCAAAACAGATATAGAGAGGTACCCAAAAAAGTTTTCAAAAAACATATATTGACTATTCATATCCAAAAAGATCACTTGATAAGTCTTTTAAATAATACATTTTTGGATGAAGGATTTTCAACACAGCTTGCGGGCGTAAAGAATCCATCTGTGGGATCATTCCGATTCAAATCGGTCAGGTTGCAACCCAACCTAGGTCCTAAATCCTCCCCTGCTGTATCTGAAGCGTCCTTTAGAGATGTGACAGTCTTATCTTGTCGCCGTGTCTTCAAACACCTCCTTTGGAGGATGCTGCCTGTGATTTCAGACAAAGCAAAATGTCAGACTGAAGACGTGGGAACAAGTCGACAGATCTGATATCAGACAGCTGTCTGAAAAATACTGATGCTTTCTTCAGGTCTGTGTGACTTTGTTTGAAGTGCCTTCACTCCTTGGGTTTGTTTACCTCCAAAATAGTTAAATTCAATCACGATAAGAAATAAGATAATATTTAATCATAACGACAAGAGATTTTGTCTGATCTCTCCAGACAAATTCAGGAGCTCACAAAAATGTAACCTTGCATAAAAGTATTGACACTTTCATATAAAGTTTTCTGAGTTGCATAATATTTCATTGTCATAATTTATAAATTGTATGAAGATTATACAGTTATTTAATTCTACATATTTTAGTTTTCAACATTTTGTAAAGTGTGAAAAGTCACAATTAAATCAAAATGTATACCCTAAAAGTTAAAAATGAACCTATATATATGGCAGTGTCGGGCCATGCACTTCACACATGGGGCATCAAGGAGCACTCGTTTGAATGAATCCAACTCTCAATAACTACTTTTAGGTTATTTATACACCATGGAGATCTGGCCATGCATTGTTATAGGTTTAGAGCATTTTTAAATCATTAGCGCATCACTGAATATCACTCCGAGACTATGAGTCTGTGGTTTCCATGGCAACAATACACGCTTTCTGCATCGAAAGTTAATAATAATAATAATAATAATGCATTTTATTTAAAGGCGCCTTTCTTGACACTCAAGGTCACCATACAAAGGTTACATACATAAAACCTTTTAAAACACAACAATAAAATATGTATAAAATAAAAAGTAGCAGACAAGGGTAGAGGAATAGCATCAAATGGAATAAGCAGTTTTAAACAGATGTGTTTTGAGTTGAGATTTGAAATGGGGGAATGAGTCAATGTTTCTGAGTTGTGGTGGTAGGGAATTCCAGAGACGGGGAGCAGAGCGGCTGAATGCTCTGCTCCCCATGGTGGTGAGACGGGCGGTGGGGACAGACAGGTGTATGGAGGACGAGGATCTAAGAGAGCGGGAGGGAGTAGGAACATGGAGGAGAAGTTAGTAAAGACAACATGAAAAACACACTGTTTTTTAACACAGGTATATCAATGATCGACACACAATAATGCAGCCCTGACCACCTGCCCGGGACATCAGCAACATCTTTGACTCTCAACAATGAGAACCGTGTGGAGTCAATTATTCCTCCAGAGTTACAGATTGATGATTTAAAGAAACCATTATGCAGGAAGACCATTTAAAGAGCTTGTGTATGAGAGACAACTTGTGTGGCCAGAATAAATGTGCACAAGTCTCTTGACACTGCAGTTACAGCTGCAACGCTAACAAAAGCTACACCAATAACCTCATTAAGCACAACATTATTCAGGAAAATAGATTTTTTGTACGTAGTTCATGGACTAAAAGTGGCGGAAAAATCATTTGACTCTTTTTGACAGACTCGCCTCGGAGTAGATGATTAGCCAATCAAATGACAGGAATACTCTGACGTCACCATTCGCCTGCGGAGAAGACCTCGGCTTATTTAACTCGGAAATTTGGTTTGTGTTCAATCGGCACCTATGTTATGCTTCAGGACCGCAGAAAGGCCTCCAGGCTAACTAGCGACAAATGATGGCTGAATTCTGATATATGAATATTCATGTTTGGAAGCAGCGTGACCAGGGGGCAGCTATGAAAGGAGGTGGATAGAGCTTTTAGAATGATGATTTAGTAGCTATTCATGGCAAATATAATAATACATTTACAAATATTATAATTAAAATAAGTCTGTTATTTACACGCCCTGACGGCCAACACTGATATAAAATAGTATTAAAACAATTTGTTAAATAAATATTTGTTTCTTTCCACAGTTGTACGTAAGGCTACATAATATAACTCAACCCTTTGTGGGAGCCAAGGTCTCAAGTTTAAATCTTCCTACGGAAATTTGTATGATTTATTAGCACTTTTTAGTAGTTAAATAGGACTTGTGATGCTTAAAGGTTTCACTGGACACAATCGAGTTATTCTAATACGGTATACTTCAATACTTCATGTCTTTAATCTTGCAAATATCTCCTCTATCTTGTCCAAACTCTGGTTCATTTTGTACTAATATGTCTATGATCTTTGTTCTTCTTGTGTTACTGTCCATGTTATGGTTGTTCCCTGTTTTCTGTGTTGCTTAAACTCATCACTGAACCTATTTTTATTTATTTATTTATTTCCAACTGTCATGTAATCTTAAACAAATTTTATAATTGCTATCTTTGCTAGTTGATAACAATCTGCAGTCATTCTGAGGTAAAATGTTCACCCCGTGACACTGAAAAACACCTATGAATTGAAAAACTTATGAATTCCAAACTGATTTTTTTATGACAGTATTTTTTTATATATTGATTTCTCTGTGAATAGTGAATAGCATGAATGTTTTATCTAGCTTTTCCCGGACTTGTTTTGAATGTGTATTTTATTTATTAATTTAATAGCCAAGATTGGAATGAATAACCATCTTGAAATAAATGTTTTTATACAAATGAATCATACTAACAATGTTTAGTTAAAAAAATACATTTATAGTAAATCAAAATGCTTTGTTTTTGCATTGCTCATGAAACATTTCTGTAAAAAGAAGGTCAATTTACACCTGTGCTGGCTAGTTACATATAAATAGTATTTTTATATATATTTTTAAACACAAAAAACACAAAACATAAAAGCAGATACCACATTTTTCAGATATAATACATAATACACTGTTAATATTAATTTATTATAATGGTTTAATAGTAAGAAACATGTGTCAACATTTTTAAAAACCAAGACCCGTAAAAAAAAAAAAAGTTTACTATCTATGTTGGTCAACTTAAATGGTTTAGCATAATCTTCATCTTAATGGAGCAAAGAAATCTATATTGTCCTCAATTCGCCTTCCATTATAATCCATGAATCATTGATCCGTCCAGTTCTTTTTCTGCTGGTCTTGGACAAAAGTACAATTTCAATGCGCTACCTTTTGTCTGCGTAGCATTCTAAAGTATTATACAGAAAGAACTGGGTGTTTATTATGCGCCTGAATGAAATATGAAAATCCAACGCCCTCATCCTCACCTCTACCTTCCTGTTCTATTCTTCCGCTTATATTGCAGTCCCACAAAAGGCTGAGTGGACAGAGAGAGTCGCAGCACTCAGATACTTTTTGTGTCTATCTACTGACACACAAAAGTGAATGCACATCACAGATGAAGACCTGAATTGAGTAAAAAAAGTTGGACTGGCTCTGGGGAGTGAATGACGGCAGAGATGAATACAGTGATGGATGTCAGGAGCTGGTGTAGCAGAGAGTTTAAATTCTTTAGAAAGAAAAATATAAATACTATAGGACAGTAGTGGTGGAAGTACAGTCATCCCAGCGAGGGTTTGGAGTTCGATGACTATTTTTACTAATTGCTTTTCATCACTCGCTTTGACAGAAACATGTAAACTGTTTTATTTAGGCGACGTGTAATTCTGGAACATGTTTACTCTATTTACATCCATTTATATCAGCAAACTGCCTACATTTTAAGATTTAAGCCTTGGAACCAATAAACTTGTGCTTGAGTATTTGATGGTGCACTCCAGCGACCCCTAGGGAATGTTTGAGATCCAAATATGAAGTTGTTGAAAATTTATAAATTGTTAAGGCGTTATCTGACCCGCCAAGTCATTTTATGTGGCCCACTGAGATGATTACCTCAAAATCAACTAAGGAAGGTTCATGTTGATATGCTGACCTATAAAGATAACACAAGATTTAGTCTGATGGCCTAGCAACTTCTGTTAAAAACAAGCTTCAAATATAGACTAATTTTTCTTTTTTTACCAAACTATTTCTCATGAGTCTTCAATACATGAGGGATGTTACAGTATGGAGGTATTTGGATGTTTTAAAGTGTCTTTTTGGACGAAGATGAAGACAAAGACAACTGAGCTCCAGTCACTACATTAAAATGAACATACACTTTTGTCTATAACTCTAAAAAGGAACGGATTACACTGGACATAATCCCAACACATTTTGTCGACATAAGGGTCAGTAGAAAATATGTGTTTAAAATAAAGCCAGAAAGTTCTAATCAGCGAGTCATGACTGTTTCAAATTAATAAAATGTTACTTATTTCTGCTTAAAGTGAAACATAAAAGTCACCATTTTCTTCTCTGGTAGAGTGTGGTTGTATGTTTCCTAGACCATCTGAGAGAAGAAAGACAATCAAGGAGGGTCGTGTTCCTGTAAGTGGGTCATGTATGATGGAGAGGTGGCCAGGTGAAGTTGAATCGACTGAGGTTTTTTTTTTTTTGTTCACGACCATCAGGTTCCCAAAGAAGACAAGAGGCTGACAGAAAAGGTCTTGAGGGGTGAAGGAGGGGACGGGAAAGGGGGCACGAGAAAGGTGACTCTTGGGTGGAGAGGAAAGATGACAGAACAAGGCTAAGGGGGACGTCGCTGCGAGAGGCGACGGAGAGGGAGTAGCAGGTGGGAGGATTATGGAATGTCAGGAATAAAAGGGCAAAGGAAGAGGTTTTCAGGAGAGAAATTGGAAGCCATGACACCAAAGGTGATGGACAGGTGAAAGGGAAAGAAAGATCTCAGAACTCCGGCTGTGACTGCACTCACCACCTGTGATCCCCATCCTGCAGGTAGGTGTGTGTGTGTGTGTGTGTGTGTGTGTGTGTGTGTGTGTGTGTGTGTGTGTGTGTGTGTGTGTGTGTGTGTGTGTGTGTGTGTGTGTGTGTGTGTGTGTGTGTGTGTGTGTGTGTGTGTGTGTGTGTGTGTGTGTGTGTGTGTGTGTGTAGCCTTTTAGTGGAAAGGGTGAAGAGGAAAGGCCTCCCAGGATTCTCATCCTGTTGGTGGTGCAGAGCTCGGAGGCCTCTCCCAGGGAGACGCTCCTTCAGTGTAACCTTTCCTCCTCCTCCTGTCACTCATTCTTATCTCCTTTCAACCAAGACTGGCGGAAACTAGGTATAAGATTTTGGTTTATCTCTTTTAAAACTCTTCCAAGGAGGTTCCAGTTTTTGGCAAACAACAACAGTGTCATGCAGGCATTGTCAAACTGTTGTATCATTCTTTCTTGCTTAATTTCTACCGTGTTGTTCGAGCGAGTTATCTGCAACTTTTCAAATTTCTTAAATTAGACATTATAAGATGATATTTTAAATGCCATGAACATTAGAAAGGAAAAACACTTTTGATCGAATTAGCAAGTTTCTTATATTATTATGTATTTAGTATTTATTGTACTATTATTTATTTAACATATAGATATATCAAATGTATTGATCCTTCTGGGGGGAGGGGGGGTTATACAATATTTTTAAAAAGAAAAATAGATTACTTATATTTTATTGGAGTGTTAAGGCATTGCCCAGGCAAGTCAAGTACATAGGTTTGTTTAAGTAAGTGTCTAAACAAAAAGTGTAAAAAATGAAAATAATAAACATATAGATGATAAACGATTACGTTAAAATGAGAGAGAGGAGAGATTCCAGATGGATTATGGGACTAGCAAATAGTGAAAGGTGCTGAAGTTATAGAAAACCATTCTTATTAATTATGAATTCAATCTGTCATACATTTCAACAAAACCTGAACTATTTAAATATTCAGAGGAGCTCTTATAGCCCTGGTCTCGAAAAGCGCTATATCAATAAATATTACTTACTTACTTATAGCTCCTGTTGTACCCCATTATAATTGCCTAAGTACCTGACGTTTTTCGCAATCTCCCTGACTAAGTAATTAATATATTAAATGTAATCAAAATTTGACGTATTTGAATTTTCATGATGGTCTTCAGTCTCACTTGTGCCCTCTTACCTTTGACCTGATCAAGATAGATGGATGGATGCATATATGGATGGATGGATACATACATACTGTAGATACATAGATTGATACATAGATGGATGCATAGATGGATGCATAGATTGATGAATACATAGATGGATACATAGGTAAGGTAAGGTAAAACTTTATTGATCCTGAGGGATCAATAAAGTTTTACCTTACCTTACCTTACCTTATAAATGGATGAATAGATAGATGCATAGATGGATGCAACGATGGATACATGGATGCATAGATAGATGGATGCATAGATGGATACAAAGATGGATACATAGATGGACACATAGATGGATACATAGATGGATGGATGCATAGATGGTTACATAGACGGATACATAGGTGGATGCATGCTTAGATGGATACAAAGATGGACATATAGATGATGGATAGAAGGATGGATGCATAGATGTATGCATAGATGGATGCATAGATAGATACAAAGATGGATACATAGATGGATGCATAGATAGATGGATGCATAGATGGATGCATAGATGTACAGTATATATAGATAAATACATAAAAAGATATATAAATGGATGGAATGATGGATGGATACATAGATCGCTATATAGGTGGATACATAGATACATACATAAATACATACATGATGAATTAATCTTCTTTACAGTTATGGAGTTACACATCGTCCATCCATCCACCCAGATAAATGGAAGAATGAAGTATGACTCACTAAGTGAATAGAACGATTCTAAGATTATAATATTGGAAGATTTGTGAGTTTCTTGTCTTTTATCTTAAATCGAAAACATCAAAGTCTCTTTCTTTAACTCTCATCATCAAACAGGCTCCAGAGATCTCATTGTCAGCCTACAAATCAGAGCTTGTGGTTGTATTTTTTTTACATAATTGTGTGTCCAACTCCAACATATTGCTGCTGTAATCGGCAATTACGCTCATCTCTCCTGGCTTCTGAACATTGTGCTTTCACGATCGGCAGCCAGCTGACAATTTCATGCAAAGTGAGTCAAAGTGCAAAGAACATGCCAGGGGATGTTGATTATAGCTGACGTTTTTAAGATAAGCTTGATTAATTCTGCCACTTAGCTGCAGGTTGACATGCGAACAAAATAACCCCAGTTCACAATGAAACGCTGCCCAGAGGGGAAACTCTACTTCCCCTCATTGCTGATCTATATTGGATTTATCCTACCCTGATTAATACATTCTTCATGCTGTAGAGTTTCATCTTATTAGGTTGCTGTAAAAAACAATGGAAATCCTTACAAACAACATGCAATAGGGATATTTCGCCTCTGTAGCAACAACATTTGTGGATATTGTAACATATATTGTTGTTCAGATCGATTAAGAGGAAAGCAGGTGAAAATAAATGTTTGAAATAAACTTCCAACTTAACGAGTCTATATTTTAAGCTTGTTTTAAGCAGATGATGCTGGGCCAGCAGCCTAAATCTTGACACTGACACTTGCAAAGAGTTTAAGTGAGGAAAGACTTCATGCAGTAGCTAAGAAAAAAGATAATTAGAGTTATTTCAGTTTTCATGTCAAGGCTTTAGTACAAGAGGGATTGTACAGAGGAGTAGTATGGAGGTATTTGGATGTTTTTAAGTGTATTTTTTAGACGAAGATGAAGACAACTAAGCTCCAGTCGCTACATTAAAATGAACAAAAAAAATTGTCTATAACTCTAAAAAAAGACCAGATTACTCTGAAAAAAATCCCAACCCTTATTTGACATAAGGGTGAGCCAACAAGAAAAAAAGCATCTAATCTTGTCGACCCAGTTTTGTGTCGCCTGGATAGAAATTAAAATGGGGGTAAAATTGATCCTTGAGGAATCCCACACGTAATTTCTGTTATAAATGGTGATAAATCACTTGTGGAGCTGTGTCAATGGGTCATACTTTATTAAATAAAGTCTAATAACACTGGAGTCAAACATGCACCTTCCATCATGACCGTTAGTGCACGTTAGTAACCATAACCCAGCACACAGCTAAAAGTCTGTTTTTAAATAAAGCAGCTTTATTGCACCACATGTACCAGAGGCCCTCAGGAAAACAGCTAATGAAATCCCCTTCTCCCTCTCAGGCTAAATCATCCAAATAGCAAGCAGCACCTGAGGCGCAGAGGCAGACGGATGGCAGAGAACCAGGGAGTGAAGGGAGCTCGAGGTGCTGAGAGAGACGCAGAAGGTTGAGGGGGGAAAGAGAGAGAGGTTAGAAATCCGTGTGTTGTCATCAGGCCAGCACAACATCTCATTGAATCCCTCAAACATCTTGAGTGCTATAAATCACTACATTAACCGACCCCGGCTCTCGAGGAGGTAAGCAAGCGCCAGCCGCTGTTATAAATTGTAGCCTTTCAAGTTAAATAGATTTTCTTCCACTTGATGCTCTGTGAGTCGAGACGGACGCCGCACCTTCTTGTTCTCACAAATAGGCCGACCGGACGAAATTCATCAACACCGGTTACAACTCGGATCAAACATTATCAATGCGACCTCAATTAATGGAAGGTGATAAATCACTGAAGATGTTCTGACAAGAAGGTTAAGGGTCATTAATTACCATCTCTTGACCCTCATCACCCAAGTTGCATATTAAAATCCAATTTTGCACACATAATTGACACTTTGTTAATGACCTCAAGATAGATGACAGCAGTCTTTACATCCTCTGCAGCTAAATTGAAATCCCGCCTGAACCCAGCGATGACTGAGGACGAGAGGATACAGTCGACTCCAGCAGCTTTTAAAGCTGATGTTGGACATATTTTGGTTTCAGAACAAATTAAAGCAGTTACGACATCAGAGTCAAGTACTCTGACAATACTACAGGATACCCTCTATCCCTCTATACCCCTATATTATCTATCTATCCATCCAAATATCCATCCACCTATCCATCCATCCATCTATCATCTATCTATTCATCCATCCTTCAATGTATCCATCCATCCATCCATCCATGTATCAAGCCATCAATTTATCATCTTTCTACCCATCTTTCTATTCATCAATCCATCCATCCATCTACCCATCTATCAATCTATCAACCAACCCATCCACCTATCCATCCATCCATCTATCATCTATCTATTCATCCATCTATCAATATATCCATTCATCCATCCATCCATCTATCAAGCCATCAATGTATCATCTTTCTACCCATCTTTCTATTTATCAATCCATCCATCCATCTACCCATCTATCAATCTATCAACCAACCCATCCATCTATCTGTCCATCCATCCATTTGTCCATCTATATATCCATACATCCATCCATTCACAGGTGCATAAAAAACCTAGTCTATGGCCCAGTCTCAACTAAGTTTTTATCATTTTACCTCTGGTGACCTGGTCTAAGATATCATTTATTTAGGTTTACTTAATGTGTCTATTCCTAGCTCACCACTGAAATAAAGCACCCATCATGCTTCAGAAATAAATTAGTATATCCAAATACCAAACAAAAGAATTATTAACAAAAATATTTGAATGTGAAAAAGGTTTATACATCCAAAACATATATTTTTAGCAGAGGTTTTTATCCAAATTTATGATGGGCACCAATTGTGTGTCCTTAATGGTACAGGGACCAGTTACCTCACTTCCTTTTGAATCCTCAACTTAATATTCTAAGACAAATTGTTACTACCCAGTAAGCTAACCAGCCAATTGATATATAATACTTTGCACCAGAATGGGTTGAGTGGGCAGAACTTAGTTTTGTTTAGCCTTTCAGCAAATAGGTCAGAGGGTAAAATCAAGCTTGTGGGTATCCTCTGCCATACAAAAAAACATCTACTGAAGTCTGTAAAGCAGCTGAAGCCTGCTTATAATAATATTATGATTTGTTTAAACCCAAAACAAGTATTCAGTGAAACACGATCTTTTCTCACATCCATTTAAGCTACTCAGTCATAACCCAGATAGAAAACTTAAAAGTTTGAAGTTGGAGAACACTTGATATTGGCCCTCAGATTGAGATTAACTTGTTTGTCGTGACTTTCAGACTCAATTTCCCAGAGAAAAACAATGGCTTCAGTTTAGCATCAATAGTTCTTAAACTAAATAAGCAAGGTTAACCTCTTTAACTCAGAACCCCCGCTTATGAGCCCACAACCCATTTTGTTTACTGACCTGTAATATAAGAGCTTTTTTTTATTGAGAGAAAAGAACAGAGCCAAAACATTGGAGTGTACAAAAAGCATGAAGTTGGCAACAAATCAGCAACTAAGGCTTTTCTTGAGTGCTTTATGTTTCTGTTTGTCGGTATGACATATTATTATATGTTATATTACAATGTAACATTTAACATACATATTTCATTATTAGCTTAAATAAATGAACTTGACCGTAAACACATCAATATATATTAAACAATATTTATTTTTTTTACATAGTGTGTTCGTTAAAGTAACCCTTTTTTTGTTTTTTACTTTTACTTTTATAGTTAAATTCTGAACAGCCATGACTTGCACAGTAGAACTCTCTCGCTTAGGGTTGTAAAACTCAATTAAACATAGGTGCCACTATCTTTTAGCACTCTTGGTTGAGAGACGAACAAATTCCCATCAATTTATTTATCAATTTGTTTAAAACAGACATTTTGCTGCTTTAATGTAGTGTCAATGTGTGTTCTTGCAAAGATGCCGAATTAAATGATACAAAACATTTAGCAGGACATTCATATTGTATTTCAGTGGAAGGTTAGGAATCGGACTTACAATGTAATTAAAAGAAAAATAGAAATCAGAGCGGGTTGGAAGTTACAAATTTTTACTTGTTTACAAGTGAAAAAGTAGAAGAGTTTACAGGTCTGTATGAATTCCTTCTGAAGCACAAAGCTGTTAGTTCGCTGTTATATCTTTGTCGCAGTTTTACGAACCGTTAATGATCGTACTCCAAAGGTTTACTCTAAAAAGAGACTGAGAAAATTAGTTGTTATTCTAAGGGTCAGGAGTGGCATTTACTTAACACATTTGATTCAGAACTATGCAGCGAGAATTCTGACCCGCTCCACTAGAAGAACTCACATTTCTCCGATCCTTAAAACTCTTCACTGGCTTCCAGTTTCTTTCAGAATCAACTTTAAAATTCTGGTTCTTACTTTCAGATCTATTCATGGTCAGGCTCCTCCTTACATCAGTGATCTGATCCAGCCTTATACCCCAGCTCATGCTCTGAGGTCTGTGGATCAGAATCTACTGATGGTTCCTCGGCTGTTGCTCCTAAGCTTTGGAACGATCTTCCTCTCTCTTTGCGCTTGATGGAGTCTACTGACTCCTTTAAAAAAACATCTTAAGACGTTTTTATTTGTTCAGGCTTTTCCTTGATTTTCTGGAACTCCTGTTGTGTTATCAGTTTTATCTTGCCCTTTAAAGTATATACTTTATTGAGTATTGTTTTGATTGTTTAGGCGTTTTGTGACCGTGGTCTGGAAAAGCACTATACAAATAAAAATGACTTACTTACTTACTTACTTCTACAGCAGTGACAGCACTGATAAAAAGACCAGAAGTGATGAATTATGATTTTATAGATGTAAATGTTAATGAAGATACTTTGGCCGAGGACTCTCCCATCAGTCAGTTTATATGACCATGCATGCTTTTAAGCCTCTTTGTTTTTGTGTTGGTGTGTATGTGTGTGTAGGAGTGTGTGACTTTATGCTATCCATGAAAAAATTGTATCGAAACCAACTTCTACTTTTAAGCAAACAGGTGTCATCTTTCATGGTGTCTTCATACACTTAGAGAAGTCACTCGGTCATTAAAAGCAAAGAGGTTTTTATTTCAACGCGAGACACAGCAGGTGATTTCACGCTTTACTTCCTCGATCAGACGCGTTCTATTCCCAGAGCTCGACTGCAGCAGTGATTGCCTCGGATGAAAGCGGCCGGGCTCTACGGTCAAGGAGACACAAGGCTCAGAAGTGTGATACACTGGACGTAACAAGGCTCGGAACAGCAAGTGAGTCAGCAGAACCTCTTTTACAGAAGAAAAAAACAGCAACACAGACAAAATAACAGAAGAGAACAAGGCAGGAACATTTCAGCCCACTCCTGCTGACTCTTCGTTGTGACTGCAGGACAGCAGGAAGTTTGTTCTACTCCTGCATCTGAACAGAGATAGAATAGTTTAAAGAAAAGCACATCAGTAACTCTAGATATTTCACCTTAGCCACGGGAATAAAAAAAGCCCTGCAGCACTCATTGAATACCAGTGGCAACTGTATATCGTTGAAAATTACACACCTACATGCACTCGACTGTAGTTGCACACGTTGACCAGAGCATTTGTCTACAGGAACCCATCTGTTCCCTGGCCTTGCAACTAACACCTAGAAAAGTGCTTACTTTGCATTCCTTCTGCTTTCTGTCAATTTTGCTGGTGTTAAACAATGAGTTCCCCAAATCAATATGGACTTGAACTACTTCTATCAGTCCACACAAAGATTGATGTTCAATAGTGAAGATAAATATTTACCCACAATGAAGAAAGTATACCATGAGATATTGCAACACTGAGGCAGATTGGTGTCGCAACAAGGTCTAAATAAAAAAAATTACAATTCAAGTTTTACAAAACATTAAGTTATTAAATATTTTTTGCTCCTTACTAAGGAGTTAAAAGTATCAGTTGACCAAAAATTTAAATCTCAGATAATAAAAAGCTTAAGCTATAGACTTGTTTAATGTTTTTCGCTACAATTTATCATATTGAGGAGCAAGACACTGAAAAAGGGCTGTGAGTTATCGATACAGTAATATATCTCAACGTTTGTTTTTTCACAATAATGTATCAATATTTGACACCGCTGTGTCGATTATTTTTTTCATAAAAAAAAACAAAAAACATTTGCAAATCAAATTTATGTTAAACATAGTTCTTTAACGGTTAACAGTTCATAAAGTCTGTTTAAAAAGTATTTTTTGTTTCCCATAAACATTCAGATATTCACTAAGTTTGTCCTGATGTTTGGATATATTTTGGTTTCAAAACAAATAAAAGCAGTTACGACTTTGTCTAGTCTTTTGGTCTGTAAATTCTGCAATACTACAAATGTATCCTTTTTTCTACAGTATCATAATATATCTTATTGTTGCCCCTGTATCGTGATCATAACGTATTCGCAGATTCTTGCCAATACACTTCCCTAAACTCAAGCTTAGACAGACTACTGGCACTTAACTAACTATTGTTGAATAGTCTAGGTAGCTTACTCCAGAAGAGGAAAAATATCGATTCACTTTCCCACTGCCCTGGTGTTTACATGTATTTCCTCCATTTTAGTAATTCGTTTTTAGGTTGTTTAGCTAGTCGCCAGGGTATTTGTCTTCTTGAAAATCACATAGAGATCAGGTTGTATTGTTCCAGCTTGGTACCAGAAGAGGAAAATGTGAAAGTAAATTTGGAGAATATTTTGTAACGGAACCAAAATCTTACATATTGTCGTTTGTTTATTTTACCAGACACTTTAAAAATATCTGCACTCTTCACCTCCTCCTTAAGTTTTCCAATAGTTTCCAGATATCGTCCTTCATTCTCTACTTTCCCACTTCAGTCTTCTTCACTTCTCTATCCTTCAAAACTTGTTAAAAAATTAAGTAGAGAGGAATCACTTGTTGTTACTGTTATTGTCAGCATTGTGAATAAAATAGAGAGTAAGTGACAAGTGTTGATAAGGAGAGGAAAGGTGATATAAATACTACCCCCACTAGGAAAAAAAACAGAACGCTCCCTGCTGTCAACACGGATGTCCAGACTGTCCGAGCGTCTGACATTTCAGTCTTGCCTCAGCAATATCTCGGACCACCTGCTGTACGTCTCCGGCGTTCTGACTCACATACATACACGTCTGAGGTCAAAATATCCGAGACACCCTGCTGGTGCTTGACTCTGTAAGTCATGTGTCAGCGCAACTCGCTGAATAATGAAAATATGCATCTTTTGTTGCTCAACATTAATCATGTGGCTTTTGAAATATCCACTTTTTAAACTGTCACATGGCATTTTAAAAGCTACCACTTGATAAGTGAACCGTTAGTATGTGTTTAATGGCTAATACAAGTTAAATAAAGAATATAAACGTTAAAAAGTTTACTATGGGTCAGGGGAGGGCAGTTAAATTTCCATGGGGGCCTTATTATGTTCTATGGCTGTTAAGACAAAATATGTAAATGACAATTAAATAATTTAATATGATGGGGAAACTTAAGAATAAATAAAAAGACAAATCTTTTTAAAGATTCTAAAGAAAATAATGAAAGAAATACCTTATATACATACTGTATTTTGCAAAATACATTACACTAAAAACACTAAAACAATATAAAATCACTACCCGTTAAAAGGACAAAGAAAAGAGACAAAACCTAAACAAACTTCTTCACACTCAGAGCTTTCATCTCTAGTTATTGTCCTTATGTTCTATTTGATACTCGACTGTCTCAGCTAAACCCAGTCGTGTTGCACCCTGCCTTCACTCTCCTCTTCACTTCCTTTGATCTCTATCTCAGTATGAGTTCTTCCGTCTGCCTCCACATGTATTCCCTCTTGCTTCCACAGATCTTCATTCCTATTATCCAGCTCACATCTCCACCCCTTCAACTGCAACTGACCCATGACGATAAAAAAGATCACACAGCAGTTGTACCTCCAAATCAAATAGGAATTGTTTGTGCAAAAGTTTGAATCTCTGTTTGGATGAAAATCGCGAACAGTGCTAATAAATTGTTGAAGTACCTGGTCACTGGTCACATAATCTATAGAAACAGATCAATGTTTTATATTTGAGGTTTTATTTTGTAAATGTTTTCAGGTTCATGCTGTTCACTACCGATAAGTAATTTTGCGTCTTAGAATATGAGATTTAAACATCTTTCAATAGTGAGACGTTTGTCGAACACGTTTCTGTGTCAAGTCAAAACAGAAATCCTGATGTTTTTACTCATCATTTACTCTTAAATCCAGTATGCGCTGCAGAGAGTAAAGTTTAATTTCCAAATGTTTCCTCCAGATCCACCACTCTTTCAAGGAGTGGCAAAGCCATTAAAATTTTAATTTTAATGGCTTTGCAATAGTTTTTCACAAACTTGCTTAACCTTCCTCTTTAGATTTTTTGATCCAAATTTGTAATTTTCGGTGAATTATTTTCTAAATTTTTAATTGAAGGCACACTACACAATTCTGGTGAATATGTCGGGCATATTCCAAGATTTAAAATTGACTTCTCTTTGAAAGTGATGGGCTCGACCTGAAAACAGTAAACAAAAATATATTAAAAATATATTCTAAATATTGATTAGTTTCTATAGATTCTGTGAAAATGTTAAGGTTATTCTAGAAGAATTGCTCAAATTATTTGCCAGCGATAGGATCCTAAAGGGGGTTTTTGGACACCCTGAAGCAGGAAGTGCCTAAAACCTGACTTGAACATAGTCATCATTTCTCTGCATTACTGCTGGTCAGTCTGCCTCCCATTGAGACATAAATATAACTGCAGAGGAAGCTCTACCGGATGGATTGACCAGGCATCTGTGTCTGCATTACCTTTGGCAGTTCTGGGTGAGTAAAATGGATCAAACCATGAGCACAGCCTGAAGTGGAAGGGAAATGCTGGCACCATGCAGACATGCAGTAATAAGACCTCACACAAACCCACCAAAATACATCAATAACATTGTAGAAAAACAAAACTCAATCTGGGTCAGAGCTGGGGAGGAAAACTGATTTTATTTCATGAATGAAGGGCTTCTGGAACCATGATACTACTCCACTTTATTGCTCAAATCCCATTTGCAATTTGGCTCCCAGATTTTTTTTTTGTCCTAAAATTGTGCTATTTTTTATACACTTGGAAGACTTCCCACTCAAAATGAGTACTGATGTGAGTAGAACAGGATATTCTCCAGTGGCTCTCAACAGAGAAGGAATTTAGATTTGGTCTTGATTTCAGTGCTAAA
The DNA here is from genome assembly GCF_982586985.1 of Callionymus lyra. NCBI lineage: Eukaryota > Metazoa > Chordata > Actinopteri > Syngnathiformes > Callionymidae > Callionymus > Callionymus lyra. The sequence continues at coordinate 23,424,642 of NC_141828.1, read as the reverse complement.
ACTGAACCTGATTTATAGACTAATTCTAACACATACTCAGCAAAAATAGAACATTTTCTTTGCTTATGTTATATATTCTCTGGAGCCAAGTCTATGGAAGTCCTTGTTTTCTAGTGAAGCCAACCAAAACATCTTTATCCAGAGTATTTTTATAAAATAGTTAATTCCTAAAACATTACTTGAAAAGTAGAGTACTGACTTATCAGGGAATTTCTTAGGACGGATTAGACCCATTAAGAATTCAAATTTGTCAATTTTTTGTCAAATTAAACCCCATATACTGTGTATTAAATGGCAAAATATTAATTCAAATTATTTATTTTTAATAGGACACAGTGCCATTTCATCAAACACATTATTGCACATGGTTAAAAAGCCAGAAATAGCCAAAAGGCTTGTTTTTCTCTGTAGTCCCCTGGGCATGATGTAAAAAAGGCAATAAAATTACATTTAATTACATTTAAAAACCACAATTCAATCGTTTACCATATTAAATTCACATTAAATGAGATCCTTTACGATATTGTAAGGGGCAGGGAAACCCTCTTTGAAATTCAAATACGTCCAATTTGGATTAATCATTTCTATCGCGGGGCCTTGAGCCTATTCCAGTTTCTTGCAAGAAGAGGCAGGTAACACAAACACACAACACACACTCATACCTACAGACAATTTTCCCAAGTTCCCAATCAACCTGATGATTTTTGATAATTTTAGGAATTGTAAGGGGGCACGAAGTATGGTCTAGAATTTCAATTATCAAGCATGATTATAATCAGTCTAGATCCTTTCAGAAATTGTAAGAGGGCCAAAAAGAAAAGTTCCAATAGGTTTGGCTTTTACTTTTTATTAAATGTATACCATACACATAGTAAATAAGTAGGATTTCCACAATTTCAGCTTAATTTATTTGCCATTTGTAAGATCCTCAGAAAAAACACGGGATGATTCATACTATATATCTGTCATATTGCAATCCTTCAACAGGTTCTGGCCTAAACTTTCCACCCCACACATTTTTTTTCTAGATCCGCCCCAGCCTGGATTTGGTCAGAGAATGACAACTATAGTTGGTTTATTTGTAAAGACTTTCTTTTATTTTATTTTTATTTTTTTCTTAACATTCTGAGATTGAAAAAGACTTTTAGACGCTGTAAACAATGAAAGATGATGAACGTTGGAAAGGGATGAAGAGGCATGTCGGATGGAAGCGATGATAAAAGGAGAAATTCTTAGGATGATGACAGAAGACGCATAGAAGAGTGTGAACGAAGAAAAAAGGAGTGAGGCTGCAGTGGAGGTCTTGCAGGCACGGCTGCTCAGGTCTGCGGTTTGTTAAATAGCTTTTTGATGGAATTGGTAAAGCAGTGAAGCTTGTGACACCGTTAGCTGCCACACAACCAAGAAAGAGAGAGAAGGAAAGATGATAGAGGGGAAAAAAGGAGAAATAGCAAGAGAGACTCTAAATGGATTGAAATAGAGAGAAAAGTAAGAGCAATGGATTGAAAAAGAAACTCGAGGAATGAAAGTAAAAGAGGGAAAACAGGCGTTCACTATTCTTGTAGTGGAGTTACTCTTCCCTCAAGTGGAGAGAAGGTGAATAGCACCTTGTAGTCTTAAAGTACTATGAGGGTTGGCCAATGATCCGGCACCTAAATATACAGTGAAATTCGTAAAATACTCGTTTCTTTTCTTTTTTCAGACTATATATAGATTTGATGTTTTATTCTTTTTTAGTTTTGTAATGATCCCGAAGAACAGCGGTGGGCAATGTTCTCTGGGGCCACATTTTATACTGTGACTGTTTAACAGAGGGAAAGCGAAAAGTAGGACGTAAGAATGAATAAAAAATATATTATAAAATAAGCTTTAACTTGATCTTGAATGCATGTTTTTAAATCCTTTTATTTAAAGAATATAAAGAAAGGTAACATTATATGTTTAATATATTTTACAATTAAAAAAGGAAAAGAGTGCACTCATCCATTTTATATACATTGCATTCCACACAAAATATATATATATATATTTTTTAATTGGTCAGCTTTATATTATTATTTTGACCTCATGTCAGTCACATAGATGGAGTAGAAAGGGCCATGTGTGGCCCTCTGTCCAGTTCAGCAGCAATATTCCCCCCTGCTGGTTGAAAATAAAAGTTGCAGGCAACACTTTGTACTTTTTCAAATACAGCAGAATTTAAATGACTAGAACTGCAATGTAAAAGGCATTCGATCAATCTCTTGACTATAGTAGAGAGAAGCATCACACTGACTACAGTAGCTTCATGAAGCATTGTCATAATTTTCAGAGGACACTGGATGGCACTGTCTGCTCTATAAGCATTCATTCATTGTCTACCGCTTTATCCCAGGGTTGGGCTCGCTTTGCTATTCTACTGAAACCATATAATTTTAAACGGATGGCGCCATCTGCTGGCCTCTAAAAAATATGATGCTGCTTAATGAAGCTTCAGCACTTGGCTCAGGATGTAAAATTTAATAAGTGTGTAATGATTTAAAAAAAAAAAGGTTTTCTTAGTGTTAAAAACTATTCACTGATTAAACTTTAAGAGTGATAACACTACAAACTATACATTTCCCCGCCGGGAAATCGCGAGAGTGTGCTGTGCGACATAAAAGCTACAAAAGAGTAAAATCCAATGTTGATCTTGAGTCCCATCAAGCCGCACGTTTTTATGTATTTTTTGTTTGTATGCACTCAACGGGGCGAGAAAAGTTCTGAGAACGAAAAGAGGATGAACAATAAGAAGAGGCACGAGCAATAACAATTTAGCTCTGCTATAGAAGTGTCCATGGTAGGCCGGTGAGCACAGCTCACTAATAAAAATATGACTTTCTCAGAAGTAATTACATTACTTTTCAACTCTGTGCTCACCATGTATGATGGTCCGCTACACTTCATTGCTTAAATACACAATATAAGTGTATTTATTATCAGGGAGAATAGTTGTCCAATCTGCCACTAAAAACGTACACACTCCACTACACTGAGTCATTCAGGTGTTTAAAAATGTATACACACTTTAACCTGTGCTTGTTTCTGCTCAGCTGATTAAACTTTGATTTCACTCTGGAAAAAAAAACAAAAGCACTAAGACTAAGAAATTCCACATCTCACCATCAAACCCTTGGAAAGAAAGTCCATTTCTCTGATTTCCCCTATTCCCTCTGCTTCTCTGCTCAAGATCGATTTGTTTCTTTGAGGACGGACCGTGAGAAGAAAAAGAACAGCTCAATCCATCATTGTGTCCGCCTCGGGCTTAGTTCCATAAACAATACATTACTGGTGATATCTGAAAGCACCCGTAGGAGCCCGCCGCAGTTCAAAGCTATAACCACAAACAAACAGAATGGAACCGCACAACCCTGGACAGATAATTCATGCCACTACAATTCTTGGTGTGTGCTCTCTCTGCCCCGACGGGACCTAGCATCACTGTGAAGTCATATGGTGCTTCTTCTTTAATCTGACAGATTGCACAAACACATAACGAATTGTGGTTATCTGACATTGTCTTCTCAAACCGAAAGGGGCCATGCAATTGTGAAACGAAGAAGATTTACATTAACCAGCAAAAAATATATATAAGTCGCTCATAGCAGTTCCAGAAAGTTAAACAAGTTTACTAACTTTTTAAGCATGGCATGGAGGACATGAGCAATTGGGACATAAGGTAGAGTTTATGGTTTCAATCAAGGCACAGAACCATGAGGTAACCATAGCATCTATTAATAATAAAATAGACTATTATGCTGTCAGCTCTGAGGTTCTGAGGTCAGTCACTGACATCTTTTCGCACAAATCATGGGTTACATCTTGATTTTCTGATACTTATCCTGAAATCTAAGACGGCGAACAATCCACTCATGCTCAGATCCTGAACATACCATCAAAAGTCAGAGCGAACAAACCAAGCATATATATTCCCTGTGATGGCTCTTTTCCACTGGCACGTCTTAGCTATACTGGACTTTTTCGCCCAACCTTGTCGCCATGTCGGCTGAGACTACTTGTTAGTATTTCTTCCCACAAATGAGAAAATTCCTACCTCAAGTGAAAGAATCACGACCAGCATGTTATCATCCTGACAAAATCCGAGATAAATTGACCTTTTCTGTACACAGAAATTCTCAAGTCAGTGAAATATGGGCTCATTAGCCTCCATCTCTCCGGCTTCCACAGCTAATGATAACAGTAACTTTGTAATGCCAGTGACCAAAGGTTGATAATCCCTTCGGATTTTGGCGGCCAGACTCGGTTGTGTATTTATATGGCAGTAACTGGTGGTGTTTTCAGTGCAAACAACTGTTGTTGCATCAGTGTAACATATCCATTTTAGTTAACACGTCATATAAAAAATATTTATAAAAAGAAACGATTCCATTTTCACGGCTAGAAGCAGAGAATTGTGTCATTTATTCTTGGTACAAAACACCCACGATGTGTTCTGTTAACAAGCAGCATGGTCTCCAGTCACAAGAATAGCAGCACAGTGTTTCGGTTTAACAACTGCTTCTGATCACAAAAGTGTAAGAAATAAAAAGTTTGTTTTTCTTAGATTGAGATAACGGCTGCTCAAAACCACAGCACAATAATTCGAGCATTGTTGTGATACAAATATAAGTGACTCCTCTGGGAGTGACTCTTGAATGCACAGGTTTACTAATGAGAAAGACATCTTAGTAAGGAAAAGTTCTCTTGTGGTTTTTCCCTTTTTAGATTTTAGTGCATTTGACTGAATTGGTATTTTATTATGGCCAGCATTTGATGTATTTGCTATGTATTTAAAAAAAAATTAAAGTTAGCCCCCAAATTATACTAACAGAACCAGCCAACAAATTGTATTCAACTTATTAAACATAGATACATCTTTTTTGCCCTGTTCATCCCCTGAAACCCTTTTAAAATGACCCGTTTGGCAATGTTATTGGATGTACTCATCAGTATGTGTCTGTTTGTATAAAACTCTCTTTTCATTTAAATATTTAAATTAGAAATTTAACCTAAAAACACATTAATTAAAAACATTTTTCTGAAGATTAACTCTTGTTTACCATTACCACACCCACTCTGCTGCGTTGGCTAAGCATCATTGTTTGACCACCTCTAAGGGCACCAGCTGGATGAACGAGGAGTGAAGCCATTATAACGTCATAATGGACTTCGTTCTTTTAACCTCTCGTTCACCCAGATGGGCGAGAACTTTATAAAGTAATAACTTCAAAACTTGGTCTCGATGTTTGATGTTTTGTCACTTCCTGGTCTGACAACACAAATGTGTATTTCACCCAAACAAAGTGTCTGGGCTGCTTGTGACAACACCTCTGATTGGATAAAACAATAATTCCTTTTTTAATGTACAATGCTATATAAACCTTCGAGTGACTAATGGGAATCACCAAATAGACGTTCAAATCTTAAAAGGAAAAATGCTCAAATGTATTTGCTACAAGTTTAAAAGAGAAAACTGGCATGGGACTTGGTTTAGCCAATCAGCAGCCTCATCACATGTAGTCGGGACATATTCGCTTGGGGTCAAAGTCATGTGTGTCTTTTTGTTATTATGAATGGTTTATGCATGAAACCAAGGGCCCGAAAATGTGCTTATAACTAACCAGATGAAAACGGTTAAAAGATTATTAACATAATTAGCAAAACAAAAAATATGTTAATGAAGAATACATCTCTTCATGGTTAGCAACCACTGCTGTAGAAGTATATATTATCGTATTGGTACCGTTTACATGACATACAACCTTAAGAGTCCAACGCAGGAGATGGTCGCGACTTCAGCTTGTTCAATGTAGAAGAGTACATACACATCAAAGAGTTGACTATTTGAAGCATAATTTCATTGTGGAAGATTAGAAAAATGCTATCATCAACTGGCATGTTTACATTTCCTCATCACTTTACTAATTGACGATTTTGGCAGATCAATTCTCCATCTTGTAAAGAATGCTCCCGCTGCGATAATTCTCGCCTCAAGGGAAATGTAAAACTGTTATTGCACATTCAGTGGAAAGAAAGCTGTCTTCACAGCATGAAACTGATTGTTTGAGGATATTAAGCCTCTGAGTTATAGATACAAAAAGATGATTACTTCTCAGACAAGCCCACTATGAGCTAATATACAACATAAATGTATTGAAATAATGTTTAATGTGTTTCCCGGATGAGGTTGATAATGCAAAAGGAAATAAAAAAAAACATTCATGCATCACTAGGGAATATACAACCTAAAGTATACAACCGCTATTAATGCTCTTTACTGCTTAGACACGATAAAAAAGAAGAAACCAAAAGAGCCACTTGTAGTTTGTAAAGCTCTGTAAAGGTATTAATACTCTACACAAATTAAAGGTGTGTCACTCAAGTATCTTCAATATAAACAATTTAACAAAACAAATCTATTGATCGTTAAAAATATCTGAATTCTCATTTTTAAGGCAGCAAACTGGAGAGAAGTAAAGGTACAGTGTGGTCATTTTCAGAGCGAAGTAGCTTGGTATCTAAGATTTAAAATTATCTTTTCATTATACTAATGGGCAGATGATGCAAAATGAAACAGTGTCCTTTCTTTAGAGCCCACTAGATGGTGCCCTTTACACAGCTATTATATCGAAACCTCACATTATTTTTTTTAACTCAGAGCACAACCTATATAGTAAAAAAAAAAGACATCTAGTGGCCTTTTTATAATTTAAATCACAAGCTGTGCTGTATTGTAAAACATCATCCACTCATCAATACATGACAAACTGCACTTGAAAGGGAGATAACATTTTTCTGCAGTTCCATGAGAAACATTATTTTTGGATCCAGGTATAAAGTTGGACCATAACCATTTTTTCCGGTTATTATTCGGGATGGTTGTTGGACCTATCATCCCTTTCCCTCGAGTTACATCCAGTTTAAACAGCATCATGCTAAGAAATAAAGTTTTGTCAAATGAACTTATTCTCGGATCACATATGTTACATATCCACCAGCTGCAGTTCCATTTAATCTCAATGTAATTGTTTTTTAAAGCTCCTTTCTGTCACTACACAAAATACTTAATTTGACAGATTATATCAAAAAAGTTGAATTGTGTCACGCGTTAAGCTAGTTAAGTACATAGCGTTGGGCATGATGTCACTATGTTGCAAGTGATCTATGCATTTTCTTGAGTTTGACGCCAGACACAATTATCACATATCATGTCGATCTTATCCCTGAATAAAATGTTTTGCTTTTATTATTGATGTTATTTCATTTGCTGTCCCCTCTAAACATGCCCCTTCAGACTAGAAGATATGAAATGAAAACAAATCTTGTAATCTACCAAACATTTTAGAAATATAAGAATTGCTGTTCCAAACAACTAAATTCAGTACAGTATAGAATAATTAGGGGCATACATTTTTGACTTTCGAGTGGGTTTTTCAGATGTTAGGAAAGGTCTGCAAAGCCCAGTGAGTTTGTTTATTTTATCCATCTGCAAGACATATATCATTGTTTTATTTATTATCTGCCTCTTATTCCTATTACATAAGGTCGGATGAAGTCATCAGGTTACCATAATGGATAGTAGTTCCTCGAGATAATATACTTTATGATGTTAGCATTAGGAGTCTGAAAGAAGGCGATGGTCACGTATTTCTTTGAAAGGATTCACCAAACTTGTTCCCGTCACCAGACAGCATCAGCAGCACTTGCATGTATAGTACCATCATTGACCTCTAAGTGGCAGTATACTCGAATATAAACCGGAAAACTCCTAAAACACGTGAAGAAGAAAGCCTGCGAGTGGAGGGAATATTTGACGTCAAATGTTACCAAACATTTTGTTTTTGTGATTTTACTCTCTTTTTTGGAGAAAATACAGAAGGCAAGTCACATTTGAACTTCAATTTAGTTTTTTATTTTCTATAAATTATATGTATACGTATTGAAATTGTTATAGGTAAGTAGCGAAAACGATAACTTAAAATCTAAATACGTGTTTGAAAGGATGTTTGTTGTTTGTCATTAGCATTTGAAAGTCAGCTTTAATGCAATGAAACGTCATGCAATAGTTATTTTCACTCTGTTAGTTTTAATGCTTTTTTCATCTTCAGTATCTGCTGTTTTCAATCCAGGTAATATGATGGATTGACCAGCAAAAGGCCAGATTAAAGGAGGTAAAATCCAGCCAAAATCCTTACAGAGGCATGTGTTTGTTTATGGGTTTTATATACACTGTAGTCATCCTGCTAATCAGTGTTTTTCTCTTGTTAGAAATGAGTGGAAACGCTTCTAAAAGAGGATCCTGGAGAGGAGGCGGGAATGGTAGCGGGTGGAGAGGAGGCGGCGGATGGAGAGGTGGAAGTTGGAGAGGCGGTGGTGGATGGAGAGGAGGAGGAGGAGGAAATGGATGGAGGGGCAGACCTTGGAGAGGTGGTGGTGCTGGAACAGGTTCGAGAGGGACATTCAATGGAGCTGATAACACGGTATCAGGAAATCTTGTAAATGGCAGCCCAAGAGGTTTGTTTTCATATAAATAGATGGATGTTTCATCGATTATTATATCCTCAGTCTTTCCCTCCAGTCGCCACTCAGACGACTCTAGATGCCACGTGCCCCTACAGAGGATGGTACCTCTACTTCTCAGAAGGTATCGCAGTTATAGCTCTTGTTATTATAATCTGAAGTTTCTTCTCTTCAATTTTTTGTTGCGCAGGTTTTGTACAGAGTGCACTAGCTGTGGAGAAAATCAAAGTGTTCGAAAAGTATTTTGCTTCAAAGATTCATCTTTATAACAAGGTTGGATTCTTTTCTTTTTTGTCAATTTGCATACTGCTACCTACGATGGAGCCTAAAAGAAATAAGCTGCACTAGGAATACACAATATGAAACTTTTAACTGATATTGAGATTGCTTTGTTGGACAATTAACTTTGATTTTCATGTCTTAAAATATTAAAATAACAACATGAGTTGAATTTAAAACATGAGAAGGTTATGTACAAGTCAAGTTTTTTATTTGTCAAATATACTATATGCACGACATACAGTACAGATGCAATTGCAGTCCTCAACAGGCTCAAACAGGCAGTAAAAAATAACTAAGTAGAAAGGACATAACATGAACAGTCAACAAGACATGAATAAACAATCAATAATACTTATCTAATAATAGAAGATGAGAAATGATTGAAAAAGATTGTTGTTTGTTGTATCTTCTCCAGGATGAGCTTGAGCGTCAAGGCAGTGTTCTCGTGGATTACGCAGATTTAACTGGAGACATAAAAGTTTGCTCAGAACTTCCAGAGCTTGGCAAGATCGTGAAAGAGCAACCAGAATTGATTCTTAACTGCCTTGGAGTTGCCATCCACCAGGTACAAATACTACTCTAGTCATAGTTTTTAAATACATTACAAGTCTTGATAATGTAGTTTCTTTTAGTTGGAGAGCTCAATACATGTCAAATACTCTTTCACATTTGCAGGTGTTGACTATGGATTTGGAAAAACAAGCATCTGAACTCCAAGGCGAAGAAGTTGATGAAAAAACTCCCAACATCAACCTACCACAAATAAGTGCAAGGTGGAAAAAATTAACAACAGCATCATAGGTTTAGTAATAGACTAAGATGTAACCATTTTTTTCTCATTCCACAGACTGTATAACTATGAACCGCTGACTCCTCTGCGGACTCTTCGCGCTAGTGTGTTTGGGCGGCTGGTGTGTGTGAGAGGAACGGTGGTCAGAGTGAGCAACATTAGACCTCTGTGTACTCGGTTGGCTTTCAGATGCCTGACCTGTTCAAACATCCAGTCTCTGCCATTGCAGAATGGAAAATATGCCACACCCACCAAGGTATGGTAACAAATAATTTACATTTTTTTATTTTTTTTATTTTCATATATTCTTTTAAATTATTCTCACTAGTTTAACGTATAATTTTTTGAGCAAACTCGACTGAAAAGAGTATCTCGATGTTTCAAGAGTCATATACCATCTTTTTTCATCATGGAAATCATATACTTTTTTAATTATTTCTGTTTATCCTGATTACAATGGCCTCACATACCATTACTAATCCCTATACTGGGGGTTTGGGTACCATTGCTTAGTTGTCAATTGAGGTATGCACAAAACAGTATTTAGTATTCAATATTATATCAAGTATACTGCTGTTTAATAAAGAAATGCCTAGCAAAGAAATATTGAAACTTAAAAGTAATGTTCAGTGATGTTGAATATCTTACCTTTATGTTTGTTTGTCAGAGTAAAACCACTTATGTCTTCTCAGTTGTATTTTGTATTTAGTAAACTAACAGGCTTTCCTTTTTTTCACCTCATAGCCTGAATTAAAAGAGTAAAATGATTTTCAGGTAAACTTAAAGAGCTGGTCTTGCATCAAGTGATATGCAATTATGGCAAAACATAGACCAATATTACATTTATTACAAAATAATAATTGATATTCTCACTCAGTTGAATATACTTTTTGCTGCTGTTGCATGTTAATATGACATCAAAAGAGGCGCAATGAATGCCAAGTTATATTTTGTAATTCCACCAGTGCTTCTTGTTACATTAATTAATTAATTTACTCAATTAATTGAACTCAAAGTTTTCTTATTATTATTTACCCCCTTAATGGAAAAATACAATAATCTCAAGGGTTTTAAAAGTTTTTAGACTTTTTGTTCCATTTTTTTTTTCTTACAGGAAATAGCTTGATGTTAGTCAATGGATGGTTTGTATAAACCTCAAAGTAGCAATATACTGTAAATAATGCATTGATCGAATACAGTTGGTTACGATGGAGAATTAGTTAAAATACATCACTCCCACAACTCTCCACAAGATGGAGCTGTTGAGTGGGATATTTTGTTGGAAGTTGCGAGTTAAGTTTTTGATATTCTTGTAGTTATTTATATATTCCCATACTACTACTAAAAGGATCCTCAGTTTGAATAATAAATGAAGAATAATTTAAAATAAATGGATAGATTTTTTTTTATGAGATGCAACAGATCACAGCATCGCATCAAGCATATAAGTCTCACATACATTTTAAAGTGTTTCTCATTTGTTTTCTCTTTTTTGTCCTTGTTTTTTCGCTCTGGTTTTGAGCTTTTTAATCTTCTATTCTGACTTCTGTCATCTCATCGAAGGCCTTTAGAGCTAAGTTTTTTTTAGTCTTCACCTCTTAAGGATATTATCTACCTATGGCGACCAGTGTATGTATATTATTGGTGTTTTGTTGAAATTAATTCAACAGTGCTATCCAATAGGCAGTGTTGGGATTCAACACAGAATAGAAAGGAGGGTCATCTCTCTCGCACATGGGATGAAGAGGGGAAATGAGGCATACTTGATTGAGCTTTCCTAAGACCTAATTGCCTGACTTGACTTCACATTTTCAGCTTTTATTACAAGTTTGTTTTATCAATAATTACTAATAATTAATACTGAACGAGATTCATTAGCATTCTCACCATACCTTGATGTATTTTAAATATGCTTGCAAATAAACATATATGTAAGTTTTTGTCACAATTTTTTTTTCCCAGTGTATACAAGCCGGTTGTCGCACTCGGTCCTTCACTGCCATCAGGAGTTCCCCTCTGACACAAACTGTCGACTGGCAAACTATAAAGTGAGTCCATTATTTCAATTCCTCATTTTATTAATAATCACATTTCTTAAACGACACTGTTCTAACCAAAATGAAAAGATGGGTAGAGACTATGTTAATTTTATTTTGCAATCGCAAAAATGCCTCTCTTATAAACTTGTCTTTTGCATAAAAGCCAACAACTTAGCCTGTCGAGCTACGCCGAAAAGTTTATTTTAAAGAAACATAGGTGAATCTACTGTGAACTCAATGATTTTCGATGCTCTGTGATCCAAAATTATTATTATTTGAAATACCTTGACACAATCAGCCAATGTCTGGATTTGTCTTACACTCCCTGACAGTCTTGCCAACATGTGTCATGGCCTTCAATTGTATGGCCATATCTGACAAACTCGGAAATGAAAACTGCCAACTGTGCATAAAGCAATCTCTTGCATAAAAAGCGATTGCTTAGCCTGCTGAGCTATACTAACTACATAAATCCTGCGGTAAGATATGTTTTAACGAAATATAAGTAAATCTACTGGAATGGTTTTCGATGCTCCGATCTCCAAAATTATTATTTTTATAATAAATAATAGTTATTATTATCATCAATATTTTACTACATTGATCATGCCAATACTCGGCATCACTGGACTAGAAGCCACTGAGAATAGTCCAATATGGTAACTAATTTACATTCATATTTATGCTATAGAATTTAAATTCATTTTTACATATTATAAATATGTAGAAAACATACAGAAAATATGCAACGCTCTGTACAGTAAAATTTCACTGAAACGTAAGTAAACAAAAATAATTTGACCATATGCTTTAATTTTGTATTTATCATGAATCCCTGGCGAAGTGGAAAGAAAAACTCTTCATTTCATGGGACTGAGTCCACTAGATAGATCAACAGCTAAGAGCCATCAACGTTTGATGATTAATTTTAGGTAGTCAAGCCTTTCTCTACAATCAAATATATTGAAATGTTTAAAAACACATTTTATAATTAATATGTTGCACAATTAAAACTTTTTTTTTCCAATAAAGTATAAACCTTAAAAGTAATTTCAGGTGTATTAGAAGTTAAGTTTTTATATAATTCCTGTTTTGAGTTCATAGTTATATATGTTTCACCATCAAATCATTGTTATAATCATCAATTTGTGTATAGAGTCCAGGAGTTGATTGGTGGAGAACAGAGAGAGATTGGAAGAATCCCCCGCAACGTGGAGTGTCACCTGACCTCCGATCTGTGTGATAGCTGCGTACCCGGAGATACCGTCACTGTAACGGGGATCGTTAGAGTCGCCAATGATGGTACACAACCTTGTAAATACTGGAAAAGAGTTTTCCTTCATGTTTATTTTTCACATAGGGACCACAAGAGGAAATAAGGATCAGTGTATGTTCCTCCTCTACATCGAAGCCACGTCAGTCAGTAACACTAAAGGTGAAACTTTATTCACAACCTTTTTAAAAGCAACATTTTCTTGAACTATTTATTCATGACTTTTTTTATATTCAGGAAAACAGTCCAAGTCAGGAGGTGACAACTCAAGAATGTCCAGTGAGGATCAAACAGTAGGTGAAGAGTTTAGTCTGAAAGAGCTGTACGCCGTCCAGGAAATCGAATCTCAACCAAATCTGCTCCGGCTGATCGTACAGTGAGTGGAATAGACTTCAAGTTTCATGTTCATTTAATTTCTTTTCGTGTGTTTGCGCCAAATGTAAAATCAGACAATCAACACATTTTTACAGACCTCATTTTTAATTTTCCACTTCACTAACTCTATTATACTACTACTACTTTTTTTACTGGAGTAACATTAGTCTGTGACGCTCGCTACATTCAAGTTAACTTGAATAATAATAGATATAATAAAATATTACTACGACATTGAACCTGTCCATGATGTAAAAGAAGTTGGGGGCCCCTGCATTAAATTACCTAAATGGCCAAAATCCTCAATGTTTGAGATATAATGTAAAATGTAAAAAGACCATCTTATGTTTGCACTCGTTTTTATGGGCCTGGTCTTTGTGAAGTTAGGTTCGTATATGTTTATAGACCAGCAGGAAAACAGGGACAAATGCAAAATTTTAACTTCATCTTGTAATTGCTTTATATTCTATATTGTTTTAAGTAACACAAAATTAAAAGATTCCTCCAAAACCTTTATATTCATCGTATCACCTGGTTTATTTTCCAGTTCGCTTTGTCCTGCCATTTATGGTCATTTGGTAAGTTCTGAATGTATGTTTTTCTAAATAAGTCATAGTTAAATAGTTAGGATGTAATTTCCAAATTGTTTTTCTCTGTCCCAGCTGGTGAAAGCGGCACTTGTGTTAGTGCTATTTGGAGGCAGACAAAAGCTCACAGGGAAAAACACAGTCCCAGTCAGAGGCGACCCCCACCTCCTAATGGTGGGAGACCCAGGACTGGGGAAGAGCCAGATGCTGCAGGTAACCTAGGAGAAAAAAAAAAGTAGTCTTTTTCATGACTGTTTTCATTTCAAACATTGATTAGTTTTATAGCCCTATTCTGTTGAGAATAATTATGAGTAATCTGGAGGTTAAAATATTGTAAGTTAAACTTTAACTCTATAAAGTTTGATTCTTATGATGTTTTAGTTGAGCCCTGTTTAGAGAATGTTTACTTGCTGGTCCTAGGACATGTCATAATACTTCTTAATTTAGTGACTGATGTATGATTGATTCCTTTACTTTATGATGAGGATCAGATACCAAACATGAATCTGTTTGTCTGTAGGCAGTTTGCAATGTGGCCCCCAGAGGGATTTATGTATGTGGAAACAGCACCAGCACTGCAGGTATGTCCCACAAAAGTCACTGAAGCTAATGTAATGAAGGCAGAAATGTGAACCAAAGTTGAATTTTATATTCCCAACAGGACTTACAGTGAGTTTAAGCAGAGAACAGGGGACAGGAGACTATGCTCTGGAGGCTGGCGCCCTCGTGCTGGCTGACCAAGGTGGGTCCATTTTATTTTGGGATAGATAGGACGTTTTCTGTAAGTAATTAACTGCACCTGCTGTTGTGTGTTTAGTCACTAAAGTTACTCTCGTATTCAAGAATAAAAATGTACATACATGATTGTTTTTCTGTAAATTCTCTTACATTTTTTTTTTGTTCTGTTTAAATGTGCGTAACATGGATCTTTTCAATCTCGTCCTGTATTTTTTATATGTATGTTCTACTTTGGCTTGAAAAAATTAAATACATATTCTCTTTCTGTAAATGTTGACCTTATTTATATTTATTTACACCATTTTTTTCTACATTTTCTTTGTTTGGTTTATGCTGTAATCTTACTAGATAGTACCATGGAGTACCATTATGGTTATTATCTGATACTGGTTCCAAACAGGTAGTTTTTCACCTCTATTCTTGTGAAGACAAGGTAACAGCCTGGGGGGGGGGGGCTTTTTTCTGCACATCTTTGACAATTTATTTTTTTATTGTTTAATGTTTTTTGAATTTGGGTCTTTTTCGTCTAATCTAATTTTTTTTTTTACGAATTACGGTACAAAAACAAAGTTAAAGTTATGTTTACAAACCCGTCATAACGCATATCATATTTCATTATCCACAATCTGATTCATTCATTCATCCACCCTTTATTCAGCCAATGGAAGTCTGGAAACAGAAAATTAGTGGAGTTCTGTCAGTATTACTATGGGGCTTAATTTAATTTTTGTCAATTACGACAGTGTTTGGTTTCTTTATAAGTATAACTTTGTGGTTAAATTAAGATGCTTTTAATACATGTTGGATGCCAGGATAAACTAAATCAAAAACCACATAAACATTTTCTCGTTAACACTTTTATTTTCTGGACAGGCCTGTGTTGCATTGATGAGTTTGACAAGTTGGGGAACCAACAGCAGGCACTTCTGGAGGCTATGGAGCAGCAGTCGGTCAGTTTGGCTAAAGCTGGAATAGTTTCCTCCCTGCCGGCTCGAACCTCAGTTGTTGCTGCAGCAAATCCTATAGGAGGACACTACAACCGTGGAAAAACTGTCTCTGAGAACTTGAAGTAAGTTCAGTGAATCCCTATAGTTATTTCAGCTTCACACAATTTCTGATGAAGACAAGGGAAACCTTAGTTTATCTCTATTAAGATACATTTTCTATTACCTTCTATTCAGAATGGGCTCACCGCTGCTCTCACGCTTTGACGTGGTCTTCCTCCTCCTGGATATTCCCGATGAGTCGCACGACCGCCGCCTGTCGGAACACGTCATGGCAAACCGATCGTGTCGGGGGAAAACCAGCGGCGCTATCGTCGCCAGGAAGAATATGGAAACCTCCGTCTTGCTTGAACATCCTGACATGCCACTGTCTGAACGTCTGCAGGTTTAGTGTGTTCAATATTCACCAAAATAACACGTTGTACAATGTTAAAACTTTTTTTTTTTTTTTTTTGAGCAAATAACTTCGATCAAGTAGCTCGGTACGCTTTTGGTCTGCACTATTATAACTAAAGCTATATAATAAAGTTGTTATTTTGATTCAATTGTTAAAATTAATTAATTATTATTATTTTATCATATACACATTATTTTACATTTTTTTTGTATTTAATTATTTAATATAAATGCATTCAACAATTCAGTATATAAAGGATTGTATTTAATTATTCAATTAAAATTGTATTCAACCTTTCAATATACAAGTTATTGTAAAAAATGATTTATTAAAACCAAATTCAATCCTTCAATGTACAAATGAATTAAACTATTCAAAAACTATTTCAATGTTATAAAAAAAAATATCAAAGCTTTAACATTTAGATATGAAATTCAATATTCGGATCACACTGAAATATACTTCCATAAATGATTTTGAACTTCCTGAGAAGAACTAATGACATAACAGATCTTTTCATTTGCCTACTAAGATTCCTGCTGAAGGTGTCGTTGATCCTATTCCAGTGTGTCTATTGAGGAAGTACATCAGCTACGCACGCAACTATGTCCATCCCACGATTTCTCCTGAAGCAGCACAAACACTTCAAGAGTTCTACTTGTCACTGAGAGCCCAGTCTTACACGGGTGACAGCACGCCCATCACAACCCGACAACTGGAGTCATTAATCAGACTAACTGAGGTTAATATCTTTTAAATCCATGTGTGTATTCCCTCTCGTCTTTATCACGAGTTGCTGTTGTTCTGCAGGCCAGGGCGAGACTGGAGCTCAGAGAAAACGCCACCAAGAGCGACGCAGAAGACGTTGTTGAGATTATGAAGCACAGGTGAGGAGAATTACATCTGTAGAAGGTTCACCAGAACAATCATTGTCCACTTCAGGGTGTGACTAACCAAGGTTTTCACCCTAAAAAAAAAAAAATCATTTTACTAAACAAAAATTCTAAAGATTTAAAAAATAAGGTACGTTTTTGACGTTAATTAATTAATTCAAACCTTAATTATAAGATAAGATATCATTTTATCTGAAACTTGATTTGTCACATGGGGAAAAAAAAAGAAAATATTGATGAAGCCTCAACAGCATCCATTTGACGTTTAATATTCGAATGAGACAAAATATAAGATAAAGGTTGAGATAACCCTTATTTGGCTTTGAACAGCTCGCAAACATCGATGCCTGTTACAATGTTATTTTTTATTTTTGTTTGCAGTCTGGCTCAAACGTATTCGGACGGTTTAGGCAATCTAGACTTCGAGCGCTCTCAGAACGGAGCAGGCATGAGTCACCGCAGTGCGGCTAAACGCCTGGTCAACGGTCTTCATGCCCACGCTCAGAGGAGCCACCAGAAGCAGTTCGACGTGCAGACGATGAGGTCCATAGCAGAGAAACTCAACATCAAGGTAGAAACGTGTCGTTGATACTTAACATTATGCTGATGTTTTAAATTGCCAAACTCACCAGTGACCGACTGCCTTCCAACAGGTGGTGGACTTCGAGGGTCTGGTAAGTTCCCTGAATGAACAAGGATTTCTGTTGAAGAAAGGAGCCAAACTGTACCAGCTTCAGACTATTTAGAAAATATTTACTAATGTTCAATTCCTTTTGTCAAAAACTGTTCTATGTTTGTATTGTGATTATTTTGGTGTCACATAAGTCCTGTTTTATTCTGGTCTTATTAAATATTAGATTTTTATTTTATTTTTTTGGTTATTTTGTATTTTCTCTTGTATTGTTTTACGGCAGATCCTTAAAAATTCTGAAATTTTATTAAATTAATATAACTAAAAAAAGGCCTCAATTTGTATTCAAACTTTCTTTAAATTGGTGAACACATATGATTTTAAATGGTTTTCATTTTAAATGTATGATAACGTTTTTTTATTACTTAAATATTGCAGTTCATAGATGTAGATATATTGATATTAACTCTATCGGTCTCATGGAGATGAATACATACACATCAACATTCAAAGGATACAAAATACATAAGTACAGTCTTGTGCAAATATTTTTTATACATTAAAATAATGGAAAACTTATTATAACATGGTTTATTTAGTCCATTTTCTTATTTTTGTTTCCTTTGGGCAGCATGAGAATTTGTAAATTCTGCAAGGTGTTTTTTTTTTCTTGTTTCTCTAATGAATGTTTTTATTATTGTCGAGTTGGTATTGAATTAAGTTCCAAATTGTATTTTAAAAGTAGAAAACGTAGAATCTCTGAAAAAAAGACGCTTCCTTTCTAAAGAGGAAGTGACGTCATGGTTTACATTTACGGCAACATGGCAGTCTGCGGGCTAAGGCATTGACTGCTAAAAACATGCCCGTGGTTCTGTGGGTTTTAATCACGGTACCGGACTCTCGGTGACGGCAGTATTGGTGGGTCCGACGATGATGTGTTTATGGAGGACTACGGCACCTCTGCGGTCTCACGTTGCGGACTTCCGTGGCCTTGTTCTCTCGCAAAGGACGAGCGTGTGCGCGCCGGACTTGGGCTTATGGCGGCGCCGACACGCGACACCTGTCTCACCGGCCGCGAGCCTCGTATCCGCGAGAGGTTTGGACACTCGTTCGTCGTACTGGACCCCCAGGGTTGGACCTGTAGACCTGTTTGAAACCGCCCGGGGTCAGCGGTGTCCACGGAGGGACGTCCGTCGGGTGGTTCTTTCCGGCGCTGGAGTGAGAGGGTTCTGCAGTAAGGAGGACAAGGTCTCCAGCGCAGGTGACCAGGGATCTATTCCTGGACACGGACTCTTCAAGTTTAAGGAGCTGGTGAGTTTTAATAAAAATAAGTGTCGTTTTCCAGTGAAATCCTCAGGTTTCAGTCAAACTCCACCTTTTTGTTTTGGTGTCTTCTCTACCTGCGAGTTACACTATGAGCAACAGTTCAAGATTAATAATGATTTTTTTAAAAGTGCTTAAAAATACGGGTATGTGTGTAAACTTGTAAATATTTATATTATCAGACAGGTTTTGTAAAGAAGATTCCAGTGATGTAGGTATCATTTTCATGTGATAAATATTAAAGTTGTGGATATATTTTTTTAATCTGGTCAACCTTCTTTTTATTAAGTCAATAGGGTTCAATAGTTTAGATGTGACCTTTTTATTAAATCCGTCTTTCAAAATGGCATAATTTGCTTAACTTTGGTTATTGCTTCCGATGATAATGTTCCAGGGTTGAGTCAGTACTTGGGTGACTTATGTCATTCTGTCAAACTGAGCCTGAGAAACCTGGGTGCTGACCAGAAACTGTTTCCTTCAACTGAGAAAAATCTCTAAACTTAGGAAAATGTTGTCGGAACATGATCTGGAGCTTGTAATCCATGCGTTTGTGTCTTCTCGTCTGGACTATTGCAACAGTTTGTTTTCATGTCTTAACAAGAAGGAGCTGTCTCGCCTGCAGTTGATTCAGAACTCTGCAGCGAGAATTCTAACCTGCTCAAGTAGAAGAACTCACATTTCTCCGATTCTTAAAACTCTTCACTGGCTTCCAGTTTCTTTCAGGATCAACTTTAAAATTCTGGTTCTTACTTTCAGATCTATTCATGGTCAGGCACCTCCTTACCTCACTGATCTGATCCAGACTTACACCCCAGCTCGGGCTCTGAGGTCTGTGGATCAGAATCTACTGATGGTTCCTCGCACACGGTTCAGGACCACCTCTGTGTTTGATGGATCTACTGACCCCTTCAAGAAACATCTTAAGACATTTTTATTCGTTCAGGCTTTTCCTTGATTCTCTGAGATTCTCCTGTGTTTGTCTCGGTGTTATCTTGATCTTTTAAGCTTATATTTTATCACGTATTGTTTAAATTGTTTAAGCGCTTTGTGACCCTGGTCTAGAAAAGGGCTTTACAAATAATAATTACTTACTTAATATTTACCCCAATTAAAAAAAATATTATTATTTTTCCACATTCTCCCAGTGGAAGTGCCAGGTACTGGCGTGTCTCTGGCAATACCTGGCAGTGGTAGAAATGGTAGCAATATTGCATAATGTCAAAAAAAATGTTCTGCAATTTGAAAATGATTTCTGCAAATACACAAACCTACATTTACATTATAAACAGCTTTGTAACACATGACATTACTGTAGCTCTTGATGCTCTCACTCTATTTTTTACTTGTACTTACTAGTGTTCACAGATCCTCCTCTGCAGCCAAGTTATCATTCCCTGATACCTCCACTGCTCTTTCATCCTCCTCTCCCTTGTGTTACTACAACTAGAAGTATATCAATCCATTCATAAATAAACTAGTCATCACAGCCACACATCATCCTTTCACACAACTATAATACTAATCAAGGTATCGCCACAATAATAACATTTAGAATTACTAAGTTGGTATTTATTCAAATAAATATTTTTTGATGTTTATCAGCATTTTGAGAACAAAAAGAAAATAAGAAAAATACTTTGTTTCCTTATAACCTGAAAAATACGGTCTGTGAAGTTAACAAGTTGGTGAAAACAAAATACTAAGAGTGACAATGTGGGAAAAATCTGAACTCTGGAACTAAATAATAATATAACACTTTTGTAATAACACTTGGAATAAACAAGTCAAATAAAAGTATTCTTAGAGTCTTCCCTGCTTTAATATTGATAAAGTTTTGAAAGTAAATGTGAATAAAAGAAGCACACTCAGTACACTCATAGTAGAACTGAAATGGATTCACAAAAGGTGTGAATGCATAGAGCCCAGAGGTCTGGATGACTTTTTTGTTCATGATCACGGTTTTAACCGCAAGAAACACTCAACAGTCACATTAGTATTGACGGATACTGCACCGTGCAGAATTTATTGAATGATGTTGAATTTTCTTTGCTTGTGTTTACGACAAGACAGATGAAAACTGTAAACTGACAGGATGAAGAGGGAAAGACGGAGTGCAGTTTGGAGTCACTTAAGTTGGTTTATGATGACAAATACGCCAAATGCACATAGAATTGTATTCTTCTGTTCAGGAATGTATTTTTTTATGCTGCTATAAATGTTTCCAATGTCGCAGATGAGAGATGAGTGTAATGTTTAGATATTTTCAGAATATGTTTGATATGCTTCCAAAATGTAATTCCCTGCCCTCAAGTGAGCCCAGAATAAGTCTTTGATTGTAGATTATGATTTGCATTTTTCCTTTGTATCGTAAGGATTTATATCATAAGATAGAATTTGATGTTACGTGTGCAGTAGAAAGAACATGTCAGAGGGAAATTCAGGTTCTAAGAAAAATTGCCGTTTATCAATTCATCGATCATTGAAACGCCTGTCGATTAATGAATTACTCCATGAATTGTATCCCTACCTTAAACCCTAAAAGTTCAAGGTAACCCATAAAATATTATTTGGAATCCATAAAAATAAAATTCAGTGTTAGAAAGAAAATCGCAATATCTTGCCACCCCTACATAGTACCTATAGATATGGCCCCTTTTTCAATGTGGCATAATAAAAAACCTTACGCCAGCGGTGTAAACGCAACACTGGTGTTTGTTGTGGAGACATTACAGAATATAAAAATGTAATAATACAAAGGACATCAAAAGGGATTCATAAAATAAAATGCAATATATTAGGAGAGCAGGCCTGTCACTGATGTTATCACTTATTTTTCAGTCCAGGGCATCTGAACTTGACAACTTTCTCTTCCCATTTCTTTACCTTTTCTATTATCTATCAGTCATCTAATTAATCTTAGTTACTCCCTCTAGATTTCCAATGCTTTGAATCTCCAAGGCCAGGCAAATAAAGGTTTATTTGCAAAAAGGTGAAGTGGCAGTAAGCTTAACTGCCTCGGGGCCGATTCCTGAATGTGTTTATTTAAGCTCAGCTTCAGGTCCCTCACACAAGCATAGTCTAACAAGCAAAAAAAACAAACAAAATGTATGTTTACCAAGTAGGAAATATGAGTCTCATTTTGATATTATCTTTTCATCGTTTGTGGCTCTAATTATCTCTGTGTTTGTCCTTCACCAAATCAATGAATAATGGGGTCCCTTATCTTAAAAACTGGCATCCTAATACACAAATTGCCCACAGGCCATGAGTTGATGGAAGGCCACATGTACTAAGAAAATTACTTGAATGGCTGACAAGCATGATATTTATGTATTTTGAGTTTCACCTGTACACAGAAACATTTTGTTGGGAATATTTACATAGTTTTGTTGAGTTACTAAGCATGCTAGTTTTAGGGTCCATCATTAAATTAAAAGTAAAAATAAAATGTTTTGAAAGGTCTTTAATTGCACTTGAACTACAAAATTAACTAAAATCGTAACCAGAACTCTTATAAAGATCACGTCACTTCTAAAGATATTTCATTCCTCCTTTTTTTCATGTAAACTTGAAAAGTACTACCTAAAAGTTCAACTGATGGCCACTAGTTTCTTGTAACCTGTAACTGACATGTAAGTAAGTCATTTTTATTTGTATAGCGCTTTTCCAGACCAGGGTCACAAAGTGCTTAAACAATCAAAACAATACTCAATAAAGTATATACTTTAAAGCGCAAGATACAACTGATAATACAACAGGAGTTCCAGAAAATCAAGGAAAAGCATGAACAAATAGAAACGTATTAAGATGTTTCTTAAAGGAGTCTGTAGACTCCATCAAGCGCAAAGAGAGAGGAAGATCGTTCCAAAGCTTAGGAGCAACAGCCTGGAAGGATTTCTCTCCTCTGGTCCTGAACCGTGAGCGAGGAACCATCAGTAGATTCGGATCCACAGACCTCAGAGCCCGAGCTGGGGTTTAAGTCTGGATCAAATCACTGATGTAAGGAGGAGCCTGACCATGAATAGTGTAGCATGTTTAGAATGTACGCTTACACTAGTTTTGGGTTATAAAAGGCTAGAGGGATCAGAAGTCTTAGCTCAGCTCATGGAGGAGATGCAGGAATGGAAGACACAACATATTTCAGTTTCAATAGTACCATATATTTAGTCAGACAAATATGAACAAAAACTTCCTCTAACCAAAGTTAAAGGCAATATACAATTGTATCAAAAATAACAATTCAACCGCTCAGGTTTGAAATACAGAAAGAAAAGAAAACCAAATCAGAATCATTATCAATGAGACCAGGGTCCATTTAATCCTTGGTCAGAGGTGCACGTGTGTGAGGGACCATAGGAGGGGGGGGGGAACCGTGTGGTTTGCGTGTGCTTCAGTGTTCTGACTGGATCTCAGGAGCGTCCTGTCCAAACCGGCAGGTACAGGGGGAAGATTTCGTTCTGGTCACTTGTTAGCTCGCCATCATATTTCTCAGCGTTTGCATAATCATCGTAATCATCATCATCATCATCGTCGTGGCGTTGGCACATGGCCTATAACAGGGCCAGAGCAACAATAAATTCCATGTGTACACATCAATATAAATTGCGGGATAAGTACATGTTTCATTGAACATGCTTATCATGCTGCAACTGATCAAACACTCACCAGTTCGGTGCGCGGCGCGATCAAAATTCTTTAAATAACTTGCAGCGGGACCGGTGGAAGTTGGATCAACTATTGATTAAAGTTAGTTACTGGGGCGAAGATTTCAACCCAATTCATTCTTACCTGCTGCACGGACGAACATGCATGCCACTAACCCCGGAAGCGACAGGGATCTTATATGCATTTTAACGGGGTGTAACTCATCGCGTCAGCAGCGACGCCGCGGTTGCCTTGGCAACGCGATGTCAACATGCGGAAGAGGAATGCACCCGGGTTACAATAGCTCTGAAATTTTAAAGTGGATTCTGAAAGAAACGGGAAGCCAATGAAGAGGTTTAAGGATCGGAGAAATGTGAGTTCTTCTACTTGAGCGGGTCAGAATTCTCGCTGCAGAGTTCTGAGTCAACTGCAGGCGAGACAGCTCCTTCTTGTTTAGACATGAAAATAAACTGTTACAATATTCCAGGCGAGAAGACACAAACGCACTGATTACAAGCTCCAGATCATGTTGTGACAACATTTTCCTAAGTTTAGAGATTTTTCTCAGTTGAAGGAAACTGTTTCTGGTCAGTTTCCTGCAGTGTTGAACAAGAGACATGTCTTTATCAAATACAACACCCAGGTTTCTCAGGCTCAGTTTGACAGACTGACCAAAGTCACCCAAGTACTGACTCAACCATGGAACCTTATCATCAGGAGCAATCACCAGAGTTTCAGTATTGTCCACATTTAGCTGAAGTGTTTTCACTCAGCCATTGTTTGATTTCTAGCAAACAATTGACTAAGCTGTTCAGCCTCTGGGGCTCAGTTGGATCAAAAGAGCAGTAGAGCTGGATGTCATCAGCAAAAATGTGATAAGAAACACCGGGAAATCTCTGAATGATTTTACAGAGGGGAATCAAGTACAGCAAAAACAATAAAGGACCCAGAACAGTGAATTTACCAGAATCAGCCGACATCATGATGTCACTGGACACTTTCAATAAAGCTGTCTCCGTAGAGTGATGTTTACGGAAGCCAGACTGAAACTTCTCATGGATGTCGCTCTGATCCAGGAACAAAGACAGCTGCTCAGACACCACCTTCTCCAAGATCTTGGACAAGAAAGGGAGCTTAGAAATGGGCCTGAAATTACTGAGGTCAGTTGGGTCCAAGCCTGTTTTTTTGAGCAGAGGCTCCACAATGGCATGTTTAAATGCTTTTGGAAAAACCCCTGTGGAAAGGGAGAGGTTCACCATATTGGTAACCCAGGGGCTAATTACTGTATATCAAATACTTTGATAAAAAGTCTACAAGGAAGGACGTCATCTGAGCAAGAGGAGGGTTTCATCTTGTTCACTAGTGCCGAAATATCACCCAAGGATACAGCAGTGAAGGAAGACCATTAACCAATTAATCATGTCAAAGACACTTTGTTTTTCTTTTTTGCTGCTACCAGTTTTCTGATATAATCAGATCTAGCAGTTTCTACCATCTCATTTTAGGAAGACATCAGATCCCTGAGGTGAAGTCTGTACACCTCAAGTTTAGTGGATTCCAGAGACGCTCAGTCTTTCGAAAAAGTCTCTTCAGACTCAGGAGATCTTCAATTGTCCAAGGGCACTGTTTTTTCTGAAGTTTCAAGTTCGATTTAACAGGTGCCACTTGATCCAGTATTTCAACACAATGAGTAGTGAAACAGTGAATCAAACTCTGAATCAAATGGTGAATCTTGATTTTACACTTGTGTTCTTAAACGTTCTTTAAAAACATTTGTTGAAAGGCAAATCAGTCAATGTATAATATCTTCATTTAAATGTTGTCCAGACAAGTGTAGTTTTACTTCAAATTGAATATTCCTTAGCGACACAAGAGCAGCAACAATATTGATTGATATTTTACTTGTTTTTTAAAAACGACTAAATCAAACTTGTGTCCCTTTAGCACGAGAACCCATGGACGATTCCAAACCTGTTGTGTGTGTCGCGGATCATCCTGGCTCCGTTCCTGGGTCACCTGATCATCCAACAGCACTTTCACCTCAGTCTCGCTCTGTTCACTCTGGCAGGAGCCACAGATTTAGTGAGTGATGCCTCGGTCGAATAATTATGTGGTTGAGTTGGAGGAAGTGCATTTGTAGTTCAGCTTAAGACAATCTTTTTAAAGCAGAACAAAACCATAGTTTGTCACAACTTTCCGGATGTACTTTAACATCGTTTTGTTACTTTGTACTCTTCCTGGATCAGTTGGACGGCTTCATTGCCAGAACGTGGCCGGGACAGAAGTCAGTGCTGGGAAGTGCTCTCGACCCGTTGGCTGACAAAATTCTAATCAGTGTTTTGTATGTTAGTCTCACCTATGCAGACCTCATCCCAGGTATGTCTGTGTATACATGTTCACCAATATTAGAATACTGAAAAATCACATGGATATTTGGAATTACCGCAATTTCTGGATTCGGGCCTTAATATAACAAACTGAAACAGAATGGGGGGGAAAAATTCAATGTACAGTGGTCCATTGTTTATTGCTGTAAACGTATTTACGAGAAGTAAGAAGAAGAGATGTCAATGAAAAATGTTTTTTTTAAAAATTGAATTATTTTATTTAAAAAATTGTGAAAAAAGAAATTCCGCCACATCGATACATCCTTACCGTCTCTATGTTTCAGCTCCTCTGACAGCTCTCATCATTTTCCGAGACATCGGCCTCATAGCAGCTGTCTTCTGGGTCAGATACAAGACCGTCCCCCCACCGGTGAGTCATTCCTCAGTCATCTAACATGATTCAGTCATTTAACATGACTACAGATGCAGCAAAGAACAACAAATAAAGACCCTCGTGCCACCATGAAAAGTCATTTTCTCCTACAATGATTTTGGGATGTATGTCAATTAAAGTGATAGTTCATCCAAACTTCACTCGTTTTCTAATCACCCTCATGTCGATTTAAGGGTTGGGATTATTTTAGAGTAATCTGAACTTTATAGAGTTACAGAGAAAAATATTTGTTCATTTTAATGTAGCAACTGGAGCTCAGTTGTCTTTGTCTTGGTCCAAAAAGACACTTAACAATCTCCAAATACCTCCATACTGCTTGTCTGTATCGTTCCTCTTCTATTGAAGCCTCGACATGAGTAATTGTTCAGAAAAAAACTTAAATATGTCTATACTTTACATTTAATTTGGGCAGTTAAATCACTGAGACGTTTAAATAGCCGCAAATATGTCTAAAGTTTGACTTTTGCCAGAAGTTTACTTTTATGCAAAAGTTAAACCCCAACAGAATATAAAGTATTATAATAGGGATATTCTTAGAAATTCAGTCATAAGAATACATAAACTGATTCGTAACAAATCTACATTGAAGAAAATGTATGTTTTCCAAAGTGAATGTTAAATCAGGTTGTCTAATAAGGAAACCAGATTTAACCAGTGATGTCACATAATGAATGTGGTTTAAAGAATAACAAGAGTACACCAGGTAAATTATTTCGAGCACTTCCAGTGTAGACAATAGACTGTATGCGCTCTGTAGCCACTTGTGGTATCTATCTGGAGTACTTCCTGTCTATATCGCTTGTTATTCTTTAAACTTCTGCTACATACAAAGTTAAAATATAAAATACTTGTTACATTTTTTCTCAACATTTCCTCTTGAAACAATACAAGATAGACATTACAGACGAGTCGTTGCACAGATTACACAGCACTGTATAAATAATCCCAACCCTTAGTCAACATGAGGGTGAGTAGAAAATGAGTCAAGTTTAAATCACTCATTATCACTTTAAGTTCTTGTGTCCTTATGATTGTAATATTCATTCAGTCTGAGCTTTCTCTAAAGTTCAAATATAAGAATGTGTTTGTTGACCCGGCAGGTGACCCTGAGTAAGTTTTTTAACCCCTGCTACACGACGGCTCAGCTCAAACCCACACTCTTCAGTAAGGTGAGGCCTTCAACCAGCCCGAGGTTCAGTCCGAGAAATGTGTCACTCATTTCCTTGTGTTCAGATCAACACTGCAATCCAGCTCACTTTGGTTGCTGCTTCTCTGGCTGCTCCTGTTTTCCAGTACACCGACAGCTTTGTGTTGCAGTGCTTATGGTACAAAGGCTTTTTCTGTTTGGAAGTATATCAGTTACATCTGAATGTCAATGGTTTTACATAGCAAATATTGAAACTTTGAATGTTTATTAAAAATGTAGGCATTTAATTCCCATATTTCTATATTGAAAGGTTGAATTTGGTTTTGTAATTTTTGTAATTTATTTTAAAAATGCATTTTTCCGCATAGGTTTTGATATTCTAATGCCAATAGTTAAGAATTTATAAAAATAATTTTTAAACTTTTTTCATTCATAGCCTTTTAAAAGCCTGTGTATAAATGTGTATGTATATATATATATCTATCGTAGTACATTTGAACAGAATGACTAGCGCTCTTGTGATAACAAATATTACAATGTAATATTTTAAGAATTAACTTGAATAATGAAGCATCACTTTTAAGTCTTAGTCCAAAGGAAGCCATTAAGTGTATTTGCCTTATTCATTAATTATGAAACACTAGTTTGAATCAATCTCATTAACTGAAGTCACTACTTGTGTAAATGTTTAGAGGCTCTTGTAATGATAATAAAAATACAAAATATTGCAAAAACAACTGATGTACTTTTTCTAGGATTTATTGAAAGAAACAAAGAGAAAAGGAAGAACGGTGAAGAACAATGTAATGAAATGATTGCTTTGGTATAGATGGATAAACGGTGTAGTACGTAGATGCACTACTAACAGACAAAAACTGACAAAACAAAGAGCACAGCAAATGTGATGTTGATTAAAAAAAACACTTTATAATTGGATTTAAACCATTGATTGCTGGTTCATAATTATGCCCAAATAATGGTAATGTTTGTTTGTTACAGGTACATTACAGCGGTAACAACAACAGCCACTGGTTACAGCTACTGGCACTACGGCCGTAAGACTGTCCGTGTTTTAAACGCCAGATCACCACGGTAACAGTGGCGAGAGGAAAAGATACTGTGCCGACTGAAGACGATATATTTGTATGTTAAAGTAACAAAGACACATGTGTTCGAGAATTGTTGGTGATCCTGCAGCTGATGTTTGCCTTCATTTCCGTAATTCAACATAATCATTGTTTCATGATTGTCTATTTTGTAGACCACATTTCTGATTAAAAAAACTAAAAGGAAAATCTTTGATTTTATTTTTTAACCTCAAAAAATATCAAGTTTCTGCTCACTGTGAATTAAATGAATCGTGTCTAAGTTTCTGTCAGAATTATTTTTAGGGGCTATTGGACAATTTTATCTGTAGATTTAAATTGTTGAGCAAAACTTCATGTCCTGGTCCCAAAATAAATCTGTAAAAAATAATTATCAACACAATCAGATTAGTGTTCAATAATTTTATATCATTGACGATGAAGATGTTAATAAGAACTTTTATTTGTAGATTGAAATTAAAAATGTATTCTATTAATAAAAACGGTTTATACACACATAAGAATTGATACGTAGTCATTTACAGTTAGTTATTGAGATTAATAATGTATATAAACTATTAACTGATACTCAACTTGTATATTAATGTACACTTTACAGATCAGTTGTTAATAGATTGTTAACCATCTGCTAATACCAGTGAAACCTGGGTGGAACAAGTTAAAGGTACAGAAGTTTTGGAAAGAAAGGAGGGACAGCAAGAAATTACAATGTGTATTTTTAAACCACCCTTGAACTTTTATTCTTTTTAAAGTATATGTATTTTCTTTCTCACTGGGTCTCGTACCTGTACACAAAGTGCATCCAGTTGAAGAGGGAGACCTTTGACTCTATGTCTGATTGACCTCTGTGGCTGTGGTGTTCGCAAACCCTGAAGATACCTACAAATATGAAGAACAATAACAAAGGTCATAGAAGCGGAAAGAGCAGAAAAATCAAAAAAACATTTGCATGTCAATAAAAACTCCCAGAAAACGTGTGTATACATTTATTTTTTAATCACATCTATATGCTCATGTTTTGGTGTGTTTAGTCTGTATGTCACAAAAAAAGTTATTATAAATGATGATATATCGGACACTCTTTATAATTAAATACATTTAGTTCTCGCTTGAATTATGGACAAAATAAAAAATATATTTTGTCACTTTATGCAATAAAATAAACTTACCATGCATAGTTGTCTACAAACTTATTCATTAAAAGCTTTTTCTTCTGCATCCATCTGATGAATTCCTTGTGTCTTTTCGTCGACTTGGTTTTGCTTCAATAAGCTATTTTAGCTCAGTGTCTAAGTCAAGCATTATTCGGGTACAATATTATCTTTGATTTATATCTATCTATTTTTATATCCTACTTATCTATTTTCCACGTCACATATGGTTCCTGGGTTTTCAGTGACCCGCTATATTTTAATTGTATTTTGGGTCGGAGGTAACGAGGCTGACACAAGCCAATCACAATTCTATTCACGGATTTGGGGCGGAACTATGTTTTGATTTACCCGAGTCAGCCGACATCATGATGTCACTGGACACTGTCAGTAAAGCTGTCTC
This sequence comes from Callionymus lyra, assembly GCF_982586985.1. NCBI lineage: Eukaryota > Metazoa > Chordata > Actinopteri > Syngnathiformes > Callionymidae > Callionymus > Callionymus lyra. The sequence goes on along the minus strand of NC_141828.1, from coordinate 23,394,540 downwards.
CGTAGAGTGATGTTTATTTAGTGAGAGAGAGAGACACACACTCAGAGCGATAGACACACACACAATAAAATCACTGATCATGTTGCTGTCCTTCAGCCTTTTGTTTCCCTTAAAAAATGATATAGCTGGACTCCATTATGGTACTCATGTATGGAGTTAGACGTATTTCTTCATTGTTCAATCAAACAAAAAAAGTTTCTTCAATAATAAAAAAAATTACTTCAATAAAAAAAGATTCAACAAAAAAAAAATGTTTTCAATAAAGAAAGAAAAGTTACTGTAATCAAAAAAAACCCATTTACAAACGGTTTTCTTTGATTGAAGTTTGCTTTTTTTTGGGTAGGACGGTTGTGTCTTAACTATTAATACAAAAAATACTTACTTCAATCAATTGAAATCTTGTGTTTATAATCAAAGTGCCTAATCAAAGCCTTTTTTTTATTGAAATGAAAAAAGTTTTGAAGTCGTTTTTTTCTATTGAAGTGAAAAGACTAATTTAGACACATGTTATAAATGGGCGGGTGCTTATGATGTCACAACAAGGACATTTGTGTGAGAGCATGCGCACAGTGAACTCGTGGGGCAGAAACAAAAACAGCGAACACGGTATCATGGGGTGTAAAACACCATGTTGAGTTGACTAAACATGATCAACGAGCGTGCAAGTAGTGATGACTCGCTTGCCCCTGTGTCAGCACTTGGACGTCTCCCTATAAATATTTGCCAAAAATATTTGCAAAAGCATTGTTTTGAGGTTTTAGTGTTTGGTGTGGATTGCGTTTTCTGCATCCACCTTTTCAAAACACACAGGGTCACTGTACACACATACTGTATTATATAAAAAATTTTTAAAGTTTTAAGATTAAGCTAAATACAAAATGAAAATACAGAACATGATCTTATTTAACAAGAATTAAAGCAAAAGTCAGTTTAAAAGGTGAGTTTGATATATCCTGTGCCACTCATGCAAACAGGATAAGACAAATGCAAATCAAAAAATATCTTTATTTCAGTATATATGAATTAAATTACTATTAATTATTAAAAAAATGGCTTCTTTGAAAGGTTAAAGAAGCAAGTCCTATTTAACTACACCTATCCACCTGGACCGGTGTCAGCACAACCACATCTTTTTTTTTAAATACGTAATTGATCTACTTTAGATGATCTGTTGATGAAGTCTGAATTGGGTGAGTCCTGATGTGACATCATTCTGTGCCACCGAAGACGGAAGCGGAAACCCCGCCCTCTTCCCAGAAACAGCAGTCTTGTTGTTAGCAGCCTCTGCTATGCTAACCTGCTAGGTGGCTAGCAGTTTGTTATGTAAGAACCTGTAAGAACAGTGTACTACTATAAAGTTGCTACATACTCTTAATGTGCTAATCTGCCGTGATTAGATGATTTTGGCTGTTTCACTACTAATAGTACAACTGCTATTGATTGTTTAGCATTGTATGCCGTAGTGCTACATTTATTTGCAAGACCATTTGAACTGTTCTAATCTGATGATTGGACAGTCTTACTGCTTTTGATACAAATTTTAGCCATGGCTAAAGTTATTGGTTGTTTTTGCAGTTCATGCTAATGCTACACTGGGGTGTGCAACCATTTTCTGTGTTGGTCTATGATTAGCCAGTTGTTTTTCATTACATAGATGGATCTTTGGAATGTTATTGGTTGTGCAATAGTTAAGCTAATGTCGTAAAATTGGGCCTCGATGTCTATCTATTTGCTAGATCTCAGCAGCAGAGCTTAAGTTCACTGCTAGCTAATGCTAATCTACCTTGATTAGTCTGTTAATGTGTCATATACACAATTTATTTGCTGTTTTGTGGTTTTCCCCATTCCACAAATAGCTTGTGCTTGTTCTGCGGGTGCTGTAAAACTTGAATTGCTGATTTTCATAGTTATTTAACCTAAATTGGGTTAAAAGTAAATTAGTCCTAATACTATTGGCCTAGTAATTATTTAAGCATATATAAAATTAAAAAGAAAGAAAAACAGAAATTGTACAATTCGGAAGTTCAGCTGATTTCCTTAAGTAACCCAATTCCTAAAACAATGTGAGTCAAAAGCAACAGAAGTTGGTTTGCTTTCAGAAGCTTTCACCAATATAACCCTAAAATAAGTTAAAAAGCTCAACCTAATTGTAAAAGAAAACAAGGTAAAAGAAATACAATAAATGCAACAAGAAACAGCTTTGCTGAAACATAGGGAAGCACTCCCAACAGAGAGGCTCGAGTTGACCAAGACTTAATTTGATAAAGGTGGGTTGAGACAAGACCTCAATGATCATAAAACACTAAATAGACATCAACAGCAAGACCTCGAAGAAGCCCAGGTTGAGTCCAAGACCTTTCCAAAGGTGTGCGGGTGGAGGCAAACTTAGATATGTGTCTAAAACACCTTTAGACAAAAAAGAAGTCAAAGCCAGGTCAGAAGCATTACAAGAAAAACACACTGTACCTGCGACTTCTCAATGGCTGTGATGAAACTAAAAGATCATTACAGGAAGCAAATGAGCAAGTCCGATCTCTGTCCGAGCAAGTTAAAACTCTCGGAGCAGAAAGAGACGAAGAGATGGACAATATCTCCCAACTCATGCTCATCCAGCCCTCTCTGCTGCAGGACAAATTGACACAGATGCATGTGGACGCTGGTCTGGTCTCTTTGATTACGGATTATCTTACTGATCGACCACAGTATGTCAGGCTGAAGGGTATCACGTCTGACACTGTGGTGTGCAGTACAGGAGCACCCCAGGGGACAGTACTGGCCCCTCTACTCTTCAGCACCTACACTTCAGACTTCTGCTACAACTACTTCTGGGACAACAGCGAAGACGAGTTTAGGAGTCTGATACATGACTTTGTGGACTGGAGTGAGAGGAACCACTTGCAGCTGAACACCTCAAAGACCAAGGAGCTGGTCTTGGACTTCGGGAGGTCCACGACAAAGCCACGTCCAGTGTCCATCAGAGGCGACGAGGTGGAGATAGTTGACAACTATAAGTACCTCGGTGTGTGGATGGACAGTAAACTGGACTGGTCCTGCAACACTGACCATGTATATAAGAAAGTTCAGAGTAGACTGTACTTTCTGAGGAGGCTCTGATCATTTAACATCTGCAAGAAGCTCCTCTGCATGTTCTACCAATCTGTAGTGGCCAGTGTCCTGTTCTATGCTGTGGTGTGTTGGGGTGGAAATGTGTCCAAGAGGAGTGTCAACAGGTTGGACAAGTTGATCAGGAGGGCTGGCATGAAGTCAGAGCATATCTCAGGGACATAATACCATTAAGAAAGGTTCCCTGAAGCAAACACGCCGGATGAAGTTTATATCATCAAACTCACTTCCACGCGAGAGGTGATGAACTTTATCGACAGACAATCTCAGTCTGTACAAAACGACTTTGGTAACTTTGTCACAAGTTCTGCTGATGGAATATGCAAACCCTGTAGCTTCATTAGGTTTTCTCTCAGTAAAACAGGGCAGGAAGGAACACCCGTCACAATACTATCACCGACTGCAACAGGCCTTGGAGACAAAAAGGAGTTGAACATGGAGGAAGATCCGAACTTTAAAGCCATGTTTCTTCATCCTTCATCCTGGTACCAGTTATCATCTGGGAGTGATGGCGTGCCCGCGTACCATAGATAGCTTCAACTACGTGACTTGGCTGCCAAAGCATATGGTAAACAAATGCTGGCACATGCTGAAGTCCGCAAAAGGAGTTTCCTTACTCTCCTATGGGATACTTAACTCACCCACGGAATAAGAGGGAGAACCTGCTGAATGTCATCTGGTAACTGCATCACCATTCTTGGCAACAAAAATTAACCCTGGACAAAGTTTCCATAAAAGTGATAAGACGTTCGTAACAAAGAACGCACGCCACCATGGAAACTCATCTCATAATCACAGAACAAACAGGAAATCAAGAAGATTTCCCTATCAAAACAAAGACAAGAAAAAAAATGACAAACCAAAACATTTTCAAAAGAAAACCGCCAATTTCAAACAACCATCCTTCTCTACAAAATGTAATCATCAAAATATTGAATAAAGAGGAGATGTTTGGAAATGTATGTCAATGAAACAAGAACCAAAAGCCACAAAGAGGTCCTCCAGACTAACCCTGAATGATTCTTTTCATTTTCATTTTTATAGCTCTGTAATCTTCCTCTACAGGTCATGTTTTTCTCTCTCTTTTCTCTCATTTGCTCATTAATACAAGACATATCGTCCCTTAACAGCTGTGACTTAAGACAAATTCCTCACTTTCATTCCTACTTTCTCTGAGCCAAAAGGGGGCTATAATAAGCGAGCGACACAACTTTCCTGATTCATAATCTAAACAAAAATATATTGAAAAATAAGATAGAATGAAAAGAGCAAATATTCTTGCTAGTCAGAAACTCAGCCCAACCTCTCTTGCAGAGAAAAATAAAAACAGAAAACTAAAGTTTACAAAATCACATTTATTGGACGACAAAGAAACAATTAAGCATACCATCCATCCATCGTCATCTGCTTATCCGTCGCGGGGGCAGCAGCTTCAACAGGGAGAGCCAAACGCCCTTCTCCCGAGCAACATCTTCCAGCTCTGACTGAGGGATCCTGAGACGCTCCCATGCCAGTGAAGAGATATAATCTCTCCACCTGGTCCTGGGTCGACCCCTTCGTCTCCTCCCAGCTGGACGCTCCTGGAACACCTCCAAAGGGAGGCACCCAGGGGGCATCCTCAAGAGATGCCCGAACCAGCTCATTTTACTACTTTCCACGCAGAGAATCAACGGCTCTACACTCCGAGTGACAGAATTTCTCACCCTTTCTTTAAGGGAGACGCCTGCCACCCGTCGAAGGAAACTCATTTCAGCCGCTTGTATTTGAGATCTTGTTCTCTCCGTCATGACCCAAAGCTCATGACTGTAGGTGAGGATGAGGACAAAGGTTGATCGGTAAATAGAGAGCTTTGCCTTTTGGCTCAGCTCCAATTCGCCGACCAATCTCCAATTCCCCCACACCCAATCCTAACCCCGTGAGAACAACCCATCTTTCTCCTACTGAGAACCATGGCCTCAGATTTAGAGGTGCTGATTGCCATCCTAGCCGCTTCACATTCAGATGCAAACTGATCCAGCGAGAGCTGAAGGTCGCAGAGTGATGAAGCCATGAGAACCAAATCATCCACAAAAAGCAGTGATCGGATCTTCAGGCCACCAAATTTACAAACCTTCCCTGCCAGAGCTGTGCCTCGAAATAGTGTCCATGAAAACCAGATCATGATTGGAGACAAAGCACATCCCTGATGGAGACCAACTCTCACCGGGAGTACATCCGATCTGCATCCAAGGATCTCATATTTCCCCGCTGTGGGATCAATAAAGGCCAAAAGATTAGAAACAGTGATTCCTTCCCTGATTGGAGAAGACCAGACAGGTTTTGTAAAAAACATGACAGCATACGGAGGGCTCTCAAGGTTGAACAAATTACTGAAGAAAAGAGTGCTGTCTTACTCAGTCTGGATGCTGAGAAGGCCTTTGAATCTGTAAACCAGAACTTCTTGTTTGAAGTTATGAACCGATTTGGTTTTGGTCAACAATTAATTCATTGTATGAAAACACTTTACTTATGGCCAGAATAAAAATAAACGGAAGCCTCTCAAATCCAATAACACTACAACGAGGACACAGACAAGGGTGTCTACTCAGCCCCTCATTATTCAATATTTCTATTAAGCCTTTGGCTCAGGTAATCATACAGGAATCAGATCTGAAGGGCATAACGGTCGGGGGAGTAGAAAACAAAATTTGTTTATATGCAGATTATGTATTAATAACATCACAAAACCCAAACTCTGGTATTCCATGCTTGATGAACATCTTGGACACTTGGATATTCAGGTAACAAACTAAATATTGAGTCTTCAAAACCTTAATTTATGACCCCTTACTAAATATTAAGGATCTATATAGGTTCAACTGGAATATTCAGTGTAAAAATATCTGGGATCAAACTGACAGAAAATGTATCTAAAGTAATGGAGGCCAATTTTGAATGTTTAAACAAAGATATTTATGCTGACCTAGAGCGATGGCTTCTTCTGCCTCTAGACATAGGCAGTAGAATAAAAACAATTAAAATGAGCGTCCTCCTTAGGCTTCTTTACCTTATTACCAGCATTACCAGTGGAAATTTCAGATAATCAATTTAGGGAATGGGACAAACTTGTTTGGAATAAGAAAAGACCAAGGGTACGGTTTTTCAACCCCAATTATCTGTCGATAGGAGGGAAATGGCCCTTCCATGTTTGAAAAATTATAATTTAGCTGCCAAATTTGATTTGATTTTTACTTTAACACAATCAAACATTCAAACCTGAAAGACCCATTAAAAATATTATAATTCGTTGGCAATGCTTCTTCAAATAAAAATGTTAAATCCACAGTGGGCCAACTATACAAAAGCTTGATGGCACTAAACCAAAACTCAACTAAACACTTGTGTGAACATTGGGAAATGGAGGCAAATATATCCATTACTGAAGAGGAATTGGACCAAATATGGCAAACCCAGTTAACTAGCACCAACTCTTTTACCTGGAGGGATTTTCTGATGGAAAAACATTGTCCATTTTTTAAACACTCATACACACATATTTTGGTCTTGTCCTTACCTGAAACAGTTTTGGATTGATGTAACGTGTAGTTGTATGACTCAATCAAACAACTTTAATGCAATAAACATTCAGAAGATGAACAGGGGATGTTTCAGAAACAACAGCACAAGATCCAATAAGAAACATTTTCTTGACTATTAAGACTTCCTCTGTCTAAAGTTGCCGTTTGTTACCCTGGTCTTTAGTACCACCAGAGGACCAGAGAGCCAGGATGGAAAAAATAAACTAGATAAACTCTCGGCTAAATAGTTAATACAGAAGGAGCAGGAGCAAGATTGTATCCATTTATTATCCATAAAACTTGAAAGAAACATCAACACCTCACCATAAAATTAGACTAGCACTAGTACAACTATGTAAACATTGTAAGATATAAAGAGTTTGCATAGTATCTAATTCAAGATCAACCGATTTCATGATCGCTGAGTTATTAAATCAAAACATTCAAGTTTTATACCAGGCACTTAAAAACTTGGCAAAAGTTGGATACTTCAGTTCGACCTTTCAGATGTTATTGTGCTTATTTTACTAAACAAAGTCATATTTCTTATATACGAGAGTGTAAGGTATTAAAAATCCATTAAATGTCATTATAAATATAGATTCTATAGTGGTTGTTTTTTTCATTTTCAACATGTACGAAAATGATGGATGACAGTTATTCACTTCATACACTAGTGTATTTGCTAGCTTAGCTATTATATAAAAGTGCAAACTGTATTCATTCCACGTTCAAATTCATCAGGGTGGTTTAAAAAATTGCTCAAAATGATTGTGATTTATACCTGAGTGTATTTTGTGTCTAACATTATGTGAATCTTGTCTAAGATGATATTAGAGATGATCGGTGGAAATGGGAGTGAGAAATGTCTTTTGTTTTATGATGATGATGATGAAGATCTGGAAAACTGGAAGACAGAATTTATGGTTGTCCATGGTTTCCGTTTGCATTCAGTTCCACAGACTCTTCATTATTTCTGGACTCTATGAAGACAAAGAAGTAAATCTATGATTAAAAAAAATAGTAAACATGTTTCACTTTAAACACAACAGTCTGACAGTCTTGTCTGATCAACATTAAGAATTTATCAAGATACAAAAACGTTCTTATATAAGGCAGAACATGTATCTAAATAAAAACAGTATTAGTTCAGAAGACACATAAACCCGAATTAATAAACTGAGCAAAGACATGAATATGCAAATAAAAAGAGTTAAAATAACTAAGTATATAAAATAAGAAACCCGTTCTGTGTCTTCATCAGAATCCTTCACCACAAGAACTATACTGGCTGCTATTCAAAATAAGTGTATCACAGTCAAGCAAACATTTGATTCATAGGAAGGTCACAAAGTTGTTTGGATTTGACAGAATATGTGTCATACATGTGTTATATATTATCTATTATATGTAATATGAACAAATTAAAATCACTTTTACCATTACGTGCATCAGGCTGAAGATTTCTGCTCCTCGCTTGACAAGGAAATCTAAATAAAAAGCCAACATTGGAAGTTCAGAAGTCGCATCAACTAAAACTAACAGCTAGAAGTAAAGAAAGTATATAAAACTAGAAATACCCGTCGTGTTGTGTATTCTCCAACAGAGCATCACCAACATTAGCACCAGCAATGTTATCAATTAAACCCGGGGTCTCCAAACTGGTCCTCAAAGGGCCAGGGTGGTGCAAGTTGTTTTTCCAACCCATCAAGAGGACACATTTTAACCCAATCAGGATTTTAGGAGTGTAACCAGATGATTGTCAGTCTGGTGATGCTTGTTTCAGCGGAAAGATATTTGGTTTTAGCTGTACATGCTTGATCGGTTGGCCCTTTGAGGACCGGTTTGGAGACCCCTGAATTAAACACCGACCTACTTATAAAGTACAGTAGACACGCCCTTGTGTACATGTTTCCTGAGTCATAGATAACTGAAAATATTTCTGATTTTTACAGTACAAACAAACCGTTTTGACAAATACTTGATTTAAAACCAGTTTGTTCAAAGACTTGTTACTTTACTTGTATCAGGTAAAAGATCTGTGCTCTACGATTTTAAAACAAATCTAAAGAAAGAAAAAGAAGTAAAAATGTCTCAAGTATATAAAATTAAAAGCACCCGGCGGTCTGTTTACCTGTTTTTTATCACAAGGTAGATCACCAATGCTATCGCCGCCAACACTATCACCACAGCTATCGCTATCCCAACCCATGCACCCCAAGACAATCCTGTAAAAAAAGCAAAAATGTTAAAATCCTCCATCATAAAAACTAAACCAGAGAGACCAACTGAAACTAAAAAAACTAAACTTAAAAAAAAACATACCATTGTAATTGCCCTCAGGTCTGATGACTGAAAAACGCAGAATTATTATATAAAGAGAAAGTTTATATTATTACAGTGACTTTGTCTTCATTGCTTTGACACTATTCAAAGATGAAGGACATATGATTATTTGAACACATGAACACATAAAAAACAAGTGTAAAAGAAAGAAAAAAATACCATCATCACTGTTCTCAGTGCAGTTGGCTGTAAAGATTCCCTGTAAGGAATAGAAGTATAGAATTATAACCTAGTATTTTTTTTTACCATACAGTATAGACTGAACTAACTTGTGTTTCTTAACTATAAGAGGTAGACAAAGTTAAAACAAACTAAACTCAAGGAAGGAAATATTTCATGTGTTCTGATCATGTCGAAGAACATGTTCATTATTCGTGTTTGTTTTTACCATATGATTAAAAGAGCCTTACTTCCACACAGCCCAAAGTATAGACTATGAATTTGTAGCAATCAGTCGTAATCAGGGATGTAATGTTGCAGAGCACCTGAGACGAGCAGTTAAGGTTAACATTCTGTTGAAAAGATGATATGTTGTCAGAGAATCAAAGATCTCGTAGCTTTTGATCAATAATAGCAGGTCCAACTTACATCGGTTCCATTTGCCCAAGTCAAATTACAGTATGTTCCATTGCTCTCTTGCACGTTGTACATCGTACCTCTTGAGGTTTGTTGAACGCTGCAGTTTAACACTACAAGGAGAAAAGACACATAGTAAGATGTGTAATAGGCACCTTAAAAAATGTTGGTGATGTCACACTTTTTTACAGCACAGTCTCACTCGGCGTCTCTTGCTGACGTCACAGTTGTCCTGTACTGGTCATACTGGTCTCTATTGATAGCAAATGTATCGCGTTTTTGTGATTGTGCTAATGAAGTGATTAGGTCTATTGTAAGGCATGAATGGGCAGAGAACCAGCGTTGTTACACTATAATTGTTATTGCGATGAATGTAACTGTGATAACCGTGGCTGCCAACTATTGCATTTGTGCTCACGCTTCTGCAGTAACGTGACGGATCAAGGTGCGGGTCACTCGTCTACTGAGGTAAGTTATAATTATTGCTTTAAGTCGACTAAGAAATAATGTTTCATTACCTGTAATGTAACTTTCTGTGGTGCGTTAACACATGAGCTAGTTCACTAAAACACTGAAAATTCACGGATTTGATCTGTTGTTGTTTTCTTTAAATAAAAATTAAATATATACAGTAATAATGAAAAGTATTTTAAATCCCAAGATAAAGAGGTAAACCAGATGGGAAACACCATAAAACAATGGATGAAGGAAACATGGAGAGCTTATCTCTGAATTCATGATCAAGTATACTTGCTTGTGTAGTCAGTTATTACTGCTGACATCAATTCATAACTTTCATTTGTTTCTATTACAGTCTATTACAGTTCTACTACACAAATCCACCTGTTGCAGAACATGACCAGACAGAGGTAGTCTTTGCTCTTGAGGCTGTCGTACTCGTATACTTTGACTGAATCTGCAAGTACTAGCATTTTGACTACTAATAATGACACATTGATGTTACAAACTTCCTTCACTCCTGATTTAATAGAGGCGTTTCTACAAGGACTCCAGCAAACTTTGAACGATGAAAACATGTAGCTACGTGGTAGAAACTTGACCTTCTTTAAACTGGAGCAGGAGTAAAACTCTGTCCAGAGAGCTAGCGGACACAAGAACACATCTGGTCAGTACAGCTATGGCCCGGGAAAATGCAGAAACTCGTGTCTGCAATCAGTGCTTCAAAAGTTAACCTGTTGTCCGTTGGCATGACTGTGAGAAACTCGATTTGCCAGTTGGCTCTAAAAATAATGGATGTTTACAAAATGTGTTTTGTGATGTTCAAGGTCGACATGGGCTCGACATCCATAGTATGGCACATAGTTGGCATGTGATGTGTGTAAAGTTGAGGACCTTCTTAGGAGGGACTTCTGGCCAGCTGCCCTTAACTTTGCCACAGTTTATTCCACAGATGTTTTTTTTATCTTAATTGTGGAAATGAAAATGGCTTCACCTGAACTTTCTTGTCAGGCCTTTTTAAGAATACTTGATCAGCGAAGATATAAAGGTCCTCCATAAGTGACATGAATTTTATGACCAGCCAGTGAAGCAAGTATATCCAGCTGCAGCGGCAGAGGATTCAGACCGACGTCGATTCTGACGTTAGGAAGTAAGTTTAGACTAACTATGGCTTTTTTTTTTTTCGTGACAGACTTATTGAAGACGAAGATGGAGGAATTTGTACAAGACACAAAAAGAATAAAAACTGTGACAACCATGGCGGAACATACCATAAGGTGGTTTGTTTGTTCCTTAAATGGATGTTTACTGTAAATAAAGTTTTATGAAGTGTGCCATATGTGTTGTTAACATCGAAATTAATCTTCACAGCAATGCAAAAATGAATACATCAGATGATAACTAATGTTGAATGTGTCTCATATTTGAGCATTATAATGGCCTGATTTTATTCGGATACGAAGAATGAAACTGCCAAGATATTGTGTACAGTGTTCCTGTGTCTGTTTGGTAAACTGGTCAGGATTTTATACCAATAAATACTCATTTATGTTAGATTTTGAGACAATACGCAAAAACTTTTATCTTAAAACATTGAAGGATTCTCTGTAATGGTAAAAATCAACAAGTGAGTGAATAGTTCATAGCAATACAATAAGTACTTGTTTATGGTAACCCTTGCTGCAGGACATAAACTACGAAAAACAAAAATGGAACGTGTCACACCTGCATACGTGCCTGTCATGTGCCATGATATAGTTTTCAAAACATGTTATTTTTTATTTAAGTCACATTACGTAGCAGGTATCAGTAGATCATCCATTATTTACCAGAAGTATCTTTAACGCGCTGTTTACCAACTAGTTTTGTTGTTTCTAATTATAAATAAACTGAATACGTGTTCAATACGTTCAACTAACTCCCCGTTTAATAACATTTAATGTACTAAATTGACAATAAATCAATATTTCTACAGTAAAAATACATGAAACTTTGTTCACTTATACGTCAAAACCTGCTGAACATGAAAGTAAAGTCATATTTGTCAACTATTAAGGTTGTTTTTATAAGAATTAAAATATATTGTGCTTGAATAACAGTGACATCAATACACTGTACTAAATTGACAATAAATCAATATTTCTACAGTAAAAGTACATGGAACTGTGTTTATTAATACTTCAAAACCCGCTGAACATGATTGTTTCGTAGATCCTTCCGCGTGTACGTCTCTTAACGCCTTCACAACAGCGCACGTGATTTACAGTTTCGGCAGGTTCGCGGCTCCCTTGACCGCAGTTCCTCGAGTGAAGCGGGTCAAGGGTCAAACTTCTAACGTCCCATCTCTTCTTCAGTTAAACGCCGCATCACTTCCCGCCTGCATATAGATCCGTGTACTTTATCAGGACAAAACGACGGAATATTACGGTTCAAACGTGTTTGTTGTAACTACAGCACGTAACTGTGATTAAAAATAAGTGACTTTTAATTCAATACCTTCGCGGACTAACAGGTTTGTTAAACTACTGAAACATTCACAAGACAATAAGTATCTCAGAGTATAACATCAAGAAAGTGAGAACCTCACCCGTCATCGTGTCACCTTCGGCTAACGGGAGTCAGGAGGGTCTGCGCCCCGGCGGCATATGGGCGGGCATTGGGCAGTGGTTGTGGGGGTCAACCCTCTGTCGAACGAAGCCAAAGCGCTGGCCTATCACAGATGATGTAAATGTATTTGTAATTTTATGTAAATGTGGTAGCTCAGCCCTTTAGTTATTTCCATGTGAGAACACGCAACAACGCTCAAATGTCAAGAGAACAGCACACCCAAGTGGTCATTAGGTTCCACTACAGTTAGTGTTGTCATTTGAAGTTAATGGTTACAGTTGCTTATAGAGTCAGTCATTGGTTTTGGTTTTTAGTATGGACATCCGTAATACCCTGACAAGAAAAAGTAACAAGGAGAGCGAGCAGGAAGCAGCGCCATCCATGTCTATTGAAAACACACTGAAGTCAACCTGAACACTGGAGTGAACATTCAAACTGAGAGAGTCGCTGCAGATAAAGCCTTGACTTGAACTCACCAAGACACTGCCTTGGACTTGGGCTCGGTGAAAGTTGTCAAGTAGTCCAACAGATCACACATCACACCTAACATGATTTTGTTCAATGAGATGACAACTTATTTCATTGTTCAATCCAGTGTTCAGGTTGACTTCAGTGCTTATGTTTTTAGTAGAAGTGTAGCTGTGGTGCTTTAGTTTAAAAAATGGACACAGCACTAAACTTTGTTGTTGGTTGTCAGTTTTTTTTAGATTTTGGGATCAACCGTTACTTTTTAGTCATTTAATGCCCCCCCTTAAATGTTTTTCTGCAGCCGGGTCTGGTGAGCTGAGTGAGGTGAGTGATGTGGGTGAGGTGGGTGAGCTAGTCAGGTGAGTGAGTGAGGTAGGTTAGTGAGGTTAGTGAGTGAGGTGAGTGAGTGAGTGAGTGAGTGAGTGAGGTAGGTGAGAGAGCGAGTCAGGTGAGATAGGTGAGTGAGTGAGGTGAGTGAGTGAGTGAGATGAGTGAGGTGAGTGAGCGAGTCAGGTGAGTGAGTGGGTGAGTGAGCTAGTCAGGTGAGCGAGGGAGTGAGTGAGCGAGTCAGGTGAGTGAGCGAGGGAGGTGAGTGAGTGAGTGAGTGAGTGAGTGAGTGAGTGAGTGAGTGAGTGAGTGAGTGAGTGAGTGAGTGAGTGAGTGAGGGAGGTGAGTGAGGTGAGTGAGGTAAGTGAGCAAGTCAGGTGAGCGAGGGAGGTGAGTGAGCGAGGTAAGTGAGGTGAGTGAGTGAGTAAGGGAGGTGAGTGAGTGAGGTGAGTGAGCGAGTCAGGTGAGCGAGGGAGTGAGTGAGCGAATCAGGTGAGTAAGTGAGTGAGGGAGGTGAGTGAGTGAGCAAGGGAGGTGAGCGAGTGAGTGAGTGAATGAGTGAGTGAGTGAGGGAGTGAGGGAGGTAAGTGAGCAAGTCAGGTAAGCGAGTGAGTGAGTGAGTGAGTGAGTGAGTGAGTGAGTGAGGTGAGTCAGGTGAGTCAGGTGAGCGAGTGAGTCAGGTGAGTGACAAGGAGTCAGTAGACTCCATTATGATGGGACGCAATAATAAAAAGACTACTCATCAAAGGTTATTATATGTACATTAACACATGTCTGTTCTGTAAGGATTTATTTGTCATAACCTTCATGCCAGACCTCTTTTCTTTACTGTTTTTTTTATATCGTCTCATGTTTTTTTTTTTTTAAATGTAACAGGTTGGTAGGTAGAACTTTATTGATCCCTCAGGAGGTCTCCTTCTTTGTTTTTTTGTTTTTGTAACATTCAGAAGATGAACAGGGGACGTTTCAGAAATAACAGCATAAGAGCCAATAAATTAAACATTTTCTTGATTTCTCTTAATCTATAAAACTGTACATGTCCTAGCACCAACACACATTAAAGATCTAATCCAAACTAATACGTATGACTTTATAAAAATAAAAGTTAAAAATATACAGTGGTATGAAAAAGTTTGGGCACCCCTGTACATTTTCATAATTTTCCTTTATAAATCATTGGTTGTTTGGATAAAAATTCCAGTTAAATATATCTTATAGGAGACAAACACAGTGATATTTGAGAAGTGAAATAAAGTTTATATGATTTACAGAAAGTGTGCAAGAATTATTCAAAAAAATTAGGCATGTGCATAAATGTAGGCACCCTTATATCTTATTGATTTTAATACTTTTTGCACTAATTATTGGAACTCAAAATTGGTTTGGTAACCTCAGTGACCCTTGACCTCCATACACAGGTGAGTCCAATCATGAGAAAGGGTATTTAAGGAGGCCATTTGTAAGTGTTTCTCCTCTTTGCATCTTCTCTGAAGAGTGGCAACATGGGAGCCTCAAAACAACTCTCAAATGGCCTGAAAACAATTATTGTTCAACATCATGGTTTAGGGGAAGGATATAGAAAGCTATCTCAGAGATTTAAGCTCTCAGTTTCAACTGTGAGGAACATTGTGAGGAAATGGAAGACCACAGAGACAGTTCTAGTTAAGGCCCGGAGTGGCAGACCAAGGAAAATCTCA
Source organism: Callionymus lyra (assembly GCF_982586985.1). Taxonomy (NCBI): domain Eukaryota; kingdom Metazoa; phylum Chordata; class Actinopteri; order Syngnathiformes; family Callionymidae; genus Callionymus; species Callionymus lyra. Next base: position 23,379,380 of record NC_141828.1, on the reverse strand, counting down.
GATAAACAGAGGCGCAGGATGGTGAGTACAGTCACAGTCAACCCACAGACCAGCTCCAAAGACCTGCAACATCAACTTGCTGCAGATGGTGTCACTGTCCATCGTTCAACTATTCACCGCACTTTACACAAGGAGATGCTTTATGGAAGAGTAATGCGGAAAAAGCCTTTTCTCTGCACGCGCCACAAACAAGCTCGCTTGAGGTATGCTAAAGCACATTTGGACAAGCCAGCTTCATTTTGGAATAAGGTGCTGTGGACTGATGAAACTAAAATAGTTATAACCAGGGGCCTTATGCATGGCGGAAAAAGAACACAGCATTCCCAGAAAAGAACTTGCTGCCTACAGTAAAATTTGGTGGTGGTTCCATCATGTGGGGCTGTGTGGCCAGTGCAGGGACGGGGAATCTTGTTAAAATTGAGGGTCATTATCAGCATATTCTGGAGAACAATGTCCAGGAATCAGTAACAAAGTTGAAGTTGTGCTGGGGCTGGATCTTTTAAGAAGACAATGATCCTAAACCCTGCTCAAAATGTACTCAGGCATTCATGCAGAGGAACAAGTATAACGTTCTGGAATGGCCATCTCAGTCCCCAGACATGAATATTATTGAAAATTTATGGTGTGATTTAAAGCGGCGGTCCATGCTCGGAAACCATCAAACCTGAATGAACTGGAGAGGATCTGTAAAGAAGAATGGTCCAAAATACCTTTCACCAGAATCCAGACCCTAATTGGAAGCAAAAGGAAACGTTTAGAGGCTGTTATTTTTGACGAAGGACGATGCACAAAATATTAGTTTAGTAATTTTTCTTTTGTGATGCCTTTATTTATGCAAATGCCTAATGTTGTTTAAATTATTCTTGCACATGTTCTGTAAATATATAAACTTCATTTCACTTCTCAAATATCACTGTGTTTGTCTCCTATAAGATATATTTAACTGGATTTTTTTTATCCAAACAACCAATGATTTATAGAGGAAAATCATGAAAATGTACAGGGGTGCCCAAACATTTTCATACCACTGTATTGCGATACTGTAGTAACAACAATATATTGTTTCTTTAAGGGATACAACACTTTTCCTGGCTTTGACAGCGAAGAAATTAGCAAATACTTCCTCTAATCAAATGTAAAAGTGCTTCACAAAATATGAACAAAAATGTAAACTTATATTAACAAAGCAGAATGAAGTACATTAACAGACTCAAACAACCTTGAGCAATATTCAATTCCCAGTATCTGTCAGTGTTTAATTCTTTAACTTTAAACTGTTAGCCACTGGAGCCTGGTGTATCCTTTATTTTTTCTCATTTCTGCCATTTCATTGGTTTTTATTTTTTTGGAGAAAAAATAATTTTATCTGTGATCACCAAGATTTAAAAGTAAGTTAGTAAAGCGTTTAACAGCGTTATGACTAAACTAAACATATAGAAACACAAATATTCAACATTTTAAGGCCGTAGATATGATAATTATAGTCAATGCATTTACCCTCAACTAAGAAAAATGTTTTTATTCCAGCAGTTATTTTTACAACAGTAAACAAATAGTAAAATATTGCACCCTGAAATGTATTCTGGAACATGTACTTGGCACTGTTTATTGGCAATACGATAGGTATCACACGATTTTGGGGGACAATGATAAATTGTGATACTGTAGTAACAAGTATATTTTGGTAGTATTGTCAGGTACTTGATTTTTTTGTTGCAGAATTTACAGACCACATGAGTCGTAAGTCGAATTCTTAACTGGTTTTCGTTCTCTTTTTTTTTTTAAACGAAAATATTTCCAAACATTAGTTATAAACGTAAGATATAACAAGAAATCGATAAGAAATTACTAGTTTAAAATAAATGAATTGCAATTAATTGTTTTTAACCCGTAATTAATGGCGAGTCCGCATGAGGGCGCACTTGCAACAGACATACTTGAGTTAGTATTAAAGTTTAAAGCCCTGCTTTGCTTGTGTTTACGACAAGACAGATGAAAACTGTAAACTGACAGGATGAAGAGGTAAAGACGGAGTGCAGTTTGGAGTCACTTAAGTTGGTTTATGATGACACATACGCCAAATGCACATAGTATAGTATTCTTCTGTTCTTTTTTTATGCTGCTATAAATGTTTCCAATGTCGCAGATGAGAGATTAGTGTAATGTTTAGATATTTTCAGAATATGTTTGATATGCTACCAAAATGCAATTCCCTGCCCTCAAGTGAGCCCAGAATAAGTCTTTGATTGTAGATTATGATTTGCATTTTTCCTTTGTATCGTAAGGATTTATATCATAAGATAGCATTTTATGTTACGTTTGCAGTAGAAAGAACCTATTCAGGTTCTCAGAAAAATTGCCGTTTATCAATTCATCAATCATTGAAACGCCTGTCGATTAATGAATTACTCGATAAATTGTATCCCTACCTTAAACCCTAAAAGTTCAAGGTAACCAATAAAATATTATATGCAATCCATGAAAATTAAATTCAGTGTTGGAAAGAAAATCGCAATATCTTGCCACCCCTACATAGTACCTATAGATTTGGGCCCTTTTTCAATGTGGCATAATAAAAAACCTTACGCCAGCGGTGTAAACGCAACACTGGTGTTTGTTGTGGAGACATTACAGAATATAAAAATGTAATAATACAAAGGACATCAAAAGGGATTCATAAAATAAGAGAGCAGGCCTGTAACTGATGTTATCGCTTCTTTTTCAGTCCAGGGCATCTGAACTTGACAACTTTCTCTTCCCATTTCTTTACCTTTTCTGTTATCTGTGGAGGAATGATCAGACTTAGAGGTCATTTATTCCACAGATCTCTCAGTCGTTTTGTACAATCTTAGTTACTCCCTCCAGATTTCCAATGCTTTGAATCTTCAAGGCCAGGCAAATAAAGGCTTTTTTGCCTGTGAAGAAAAGAGGGAGGTGGCAGCCTCGGGGCTGATTCCTGAATGTCTTTTTTTAAGCTCAGCTTCAGGTCCCTCACACAAGCATCTAGTCCAGGGGTGGCCAACCAGTCAGAGCCGCGAGGCCACATTATTTTTACTGTGTTACCGCAAAGAGCCACATCATAGACATGGGCACACATGAACATCGCCTCATCCCTTCCTCACACACACACAGACCTCTGCTTAGCCAAATTAATGTAAATTTCACACACCAACATGATAATGACAGAATTTGACTTCTACAGACCACGGGCCAGTCATTTTCAACAATGGACATTGTGTGCACTGTCTCTCACACACAAACTCTCAGTTTAACCAATATATTTTTTCTCTTACTATGCATGTTGCTTATTGGGACTTCTGGCATTCTTTGCTTTGAACAAACCTCTTCAGATCTGGCTTGTATTATGTAATATTACTTGTAAAAAACACAAACCCAAACTTCGATATGAACGTTATAGTGATGGGATCGACAGTTCTTTTGACTGAATCACTAGAATCAGTTCATTAAAAGGATTCGTTCAGTTCGTTCATTCACCAAATCACTAACTCAGTGCTTATGGAGCCCTGACTGCAATTTCTACTACTTCCTGAAGTAGGCCAAACAATCCGTTACTAGGTTTAAGGATTCAGACCCGAGGTTCACATTCACTGCAATGAGGGACAATGCAAATTTTTTTTTTTTTTAAATGCGTTCACGGCCAAACATGAATCCTCCTTCACTGAACGAATCTGTGCCAACATAAAAACTAAATGTTCTATAGCAAAGTCTTATCATAGAATCCCTCCCACCGGCACGGTCGCGGCTGATGAATGAATCACTTTGGTTAAGTATGTTCACTCAAAAGATCGTTCGTTCGAACAAATCGTTTGCCAACTACACAACACTAGAACGTTAGAGCCTCATGAAACCAGGCAAAGAGCCGCATGCGGCTCGGGAGCCGCGGGTTGGCCAGGCCTGATCTAGTCTAACAAGCAAACATTCTAGCATTGATCAACTCATTTCATGTTAGCTTTGATTAAAATTGAGTCTACAAGTTTGAATCCAACATCTTGGTTTAAGTGTGTGAAACTTAATCACATAAGTGACCAAAAGCCTTTGGCAGTCTTCAGTCGGGGGCCAAACAAAATGTATGTTTACCAAGTAGGAAGTATGAGTCTCATTTTGATATTGTCTTTTCATCGTTTGTGGCTCTGTGTTTGTCCTTCGCCAAATCAATGAAAAATGGGTTCCCTTATCTTAAAAACTGGCATCCTAATATACAAATCGCCCACAGGCCATGAGTTTATGGAAGGCCACATGTACACAGAAAAGTACTTGAATGGCTGACAAGCATGATATTTAAAAAATTTCGGTAATATTTACCTAGTTGTCATGCTAGTTAAAGGGTCCATCCTTAAATTAAAAGTAAAAATAAAATGTTTTGAAACGTCTTTAATTGCACTTAAACTACAAAATGAACTAAGATCGTATCCAGAACACCTATAAAGATCACGTCACTTCTAAAGATGTTTCATTCCTCCTTTTTTTCATGTAAACTTGAAAAATACTACCTAAAAGTTCCACTGATGGCCACTAGTTTCTTGTAACCTGTAACTGGCATGTAAGTAAGTAAGTAATTTTTATTTGTATAGCGCTTTTCCAGACCAGGGTCACAAAGCGCTTAAACAATCAAAACAATACTCAATAAAGTATATACTTTAAAGATCAAGATAATACTGAGAACAACACAGGAGTTCCAGAAAATCAAGGAAAAGCCTGAACAAATAGAAACGTCTTAAGATGTTTCTTAAAGGATTGAGTAGACTCCATCAAGCGCAAAGAGAGAGGAAGATCGTTCCAAAACTTAGGAGCAACAGCCTGGAAGGATTTCTCTCCTCTGGTCCTGAACTGCGAGTGAGGAACCATCAGTAGATTCAGATCCACAGACCTCAGAGCCCGAGCTGGGGTGTAAGGCTGGTTCAAATCACTGATGTAAGGAGGAGCCTGACCATGAATAGCTCTGAAAGTAAGAACCAGAATTTTAAAGTGGATTCTGAAAGAAACTGGAAGCCAGTGAAGAGTTTTAAGGATCGGAGAAATGTGAGTTCTTCTAGTGGAGCGGGTCAGAATTCTCGCTGCAGAATTCTGAATCAACTGCAGGCGAGACAGCTCCTTCTTGTTAAGACATGAAAATAAACTGTTACAATAGTCCAGGCGAGAAGAAACAAACGCATGGATTACAAGCTCCAGATCATGTTGTGATGTTCCTAAATTTAGAGATTTTTCTCAGTTAAAGGTAACAGTTTCTGGTCAGTTTCCTGCAGTGTTGAACAAGAGACATGTCTTTATCAAATACAACACCCAGGTTTCTCAGGCTCAGTTTGACAAACTGACTTAAGTCACCAAAGTAATGACTCTACCCTGGAACCTTATCATCAGGAGCAATCACCAGAGTTTCAGTTTTGTCCACATTTAGCTGAAGTGTTTTCACTCAGCCATTGTTTGATTTATAGCAAACAATTGTGTAATCTGTTCAGCCTCTGGGGCTCAGTTGGATAAAAAGAGCAGTAGAGCTGGATGTCATCAGCAAAAATGTGATAAGAAACATCAGGAAATCTCTGAATGATTTTACCGAGGGGAATCAAGTACAGCAAAAACAATAAAGGACCCAGAACAGAACCTTGAGGGACTCCACACAACAGATCTGCCGATTCAGACCTCATTTGATTGGCAGATACACTAAAACCGCGCCCAGAAAGGTATGATGAGAACCATTCTAACACAGACCCAGACAGTCCCACTTCATCCCTCAGTCTTCTCAGCAGGATCTGGTGATCAACTGTGTCAAAGGCTGAGGACAGATCCAAGGGAACCAGAGCAGTGAATTTACCCGAGTCAGCCGACAGCATGATGTCACTTCAATAAATCTGTCTCCGTAGAGTGATGTTTACGGAAGCCAGACTGAAACTTCTCATGGATGTCGCTCTGATCCAGGAACAAAGACAGCTGTTCAGACACCACCTTCTCCAAGATCTTGGACAAGAAAGGGAGCTTAGAAATAGGCCTGAAATTACTGAGGTCAGTTGGGTTCAAGCCTGTTTTTTTGAGCAGAGGCTCCACAATGGCATGTTTAAATGCATTGGGAAAAACCCCTGTGGAAAGGGAGAGGTTCACCATATTGGTAACCCAGGGGCCAATTACATCACAAACTTTGATAAAAAGCCTACAAGGAAGGACGTCATCTGAGCAAGAGGAGGGTTTCATCTTGTTCACTAGTGCCGAAATATCACCCAAGGATACAGCAGTGGAGGAAGACCAAGAGGAGGAGAGGGGCTCAGAGACAGTAAGGGTTACAAACAAAGGGGGAGAGATTTTCTCTTTGATCAATTTAATTTTGTCAATGAAAAATCTCAACAATGCATTGCTGTCAGCTTCACAGAAGACAGGCGTGATTTGAGGAGCAGGAGACACGAGAGAATTAATCATGTCAAACGACACTTTGGGGTTTTTCTTTTTTGCTGCTACCAGTTTTCTGATATAATCAGATCTAGCAGTTTCTACCATCTCATTTTAAGAAGACATCAGATCCCTGAGGTGAAGTCTGTACACCTCAAGTTTAGTGGACTTCCAGAGACGCTCAGTCTTTCGACAAAGTCTCTTCAGACTCAGGAGATCTTCATTTGTCCAAGGGCACCATTTTTTCTGAAGTTTCAAGTTAACAAGTCAACACAATGAGTAGTGAAACAGTGAATCAAACTGTCCACGTCTGGGAAGCCTGAATGGCTATATATTGGTTTTACACTTATGTTCTTAAACGTTCTTCATAAACATTTGTTTCGTTGGAGAAAGGCAAATGCGTCAATGTATAATATCTTCATTTAAATGTTGTCCAGACAAGTGTCGTTTTACTTCAAATCGAATATTCCTAATATGGTGTTATAGTTTGTTAGAAGTTCAGCAACACAAGAGCTGCAACAATATTGATTGATATTTTACTTGTTTTTTAAAAACGACTAAAACGAACTTGTGTCCCTTTAGCACGAGAACCCATGGACGATTCCAAACCTGTTGTGTGTGTCCCGGATCATCCTGGCTCCGTTCCTGGGTCACCTGATCATCCAGCAGCACTTTCACCTCAGTCTCGCTCTGTTCACTCTGGCAGGAGCCACAGATTTAGTGAGTGATGCCTCGGTCGAATAATCATGTGGTTGAGTTGGAGGAAGTGCATTTGTAGTTCAGCTTAAAACAATCTTTTTAAAGCAGAAATAAACCATAGTTTGTCACAACTTTCCGGATGTGCTTTAACATTGTTTTGTTTCTTTGTACTCTTCCTGGATCAGTTGGACGGCTTCATTGCCAGAACGTGGCCGGGACAGAAGTCAGTGCTGGGAAGTGCTCTCGACCCGTTGGCTGACAAAATTCTAATCAGTGTTTTGTATGTTAGTCTCACCTATGCAGACCTCATCCCAGGTATGTCTGTGTATACATCTACACCAATATTAGAATACTGAAAAATCACATGGATATTTGGAATTACCGCAATTTCTGGATTCGGGCCTTAATAAAACAAACTGAAACAGAATGGGGGGAAAAATTCAATGTACAGTGGTCCATTGTTTATTGCTGTAAACGTATTTGCGAGAAGTAAGAAGAAGAGATGTCAATGAAAAATGTTTTTTAAAAAAAATGGAATTATTTTATTTTAAACATTGTGAAAAAAGAAATTCCGCCACATCGATACATCCTTACCGTCTCTATGTTTCAGCTCCTCTGACGGCTCTCATCATTTTCCGAGACATCGGCCTCATAACAGCTGTCTTCTGGGTCACATACAAGACCGTCCCCCCACCGGTGAGACATTCCTCAGTCATCTAACATGACTCAGTCATTTAACATGACTACAGATGCAGCAAAGAAAGAAAATAAAGACCCACGTGCCACCATGACAAGTCATTTTCTCCTACAATGATTTTGGGATGTATGTCAATTAAAGTGATAGTTCATCCAAACTTCACTCGTTTTCTACTCACCCTCATGTCGATTTAAGGGTTGGGATTATTTTAGAGTAATCTGTACTTTATAGAGTTACAGAGAAAAATATTTGTTAATTTTAATGTAGCACTTAAAAACATCCAAATACCTCCATACTGCTCGTCTGTATCGTTCCTCTTCTATTGAAGCCTCGAAATGAGGAGTTGTTCAGAAAAAAACTTAAATAAGTCTACACTTTACATTTGATTTTGGCAGTTAAATCACTGAGACGTTTAAATAGCCGCAAATATATGTCTAAAGTTTGACGTTTGCCAGAAGTTTACTTTTATGCAAAAGTTAAACCCCAACAGAATATAAAGTATTATAATAGGGATATTCTTAGAAATTCAGTCATAAGAATACATAAACTGATTCGTAACAAATCTACATTGAAGAAAATGTATATTTTCCAAAGTGAATGTTAAATCAGGTTGTCTTATAAATAAACCAGATTTAACCAGTGATGTTACATAATGAATGTGGTTTAAAGAATAACAAGAGTACACCGGGTAAATATTTCGAGCACTTCCAGTGTAGACAATAGACTGTATGCGCTCTGTAGCCACTTGTGGTATCTATCTGGAGTACTTCCTGTCTATATCGCTTGTTATTCTTTAAACTTCTGCTACATACAAAGTTAAAATATAAAATACTTGTTACATTTTTTGTCAACATTTCCTCTTGAAACAATACAAGATAGACATTACAGACGAGTCGTTGCACAGATTACACAGCACTGTATAAATAATCCCAACCCTTAGTCAACATGAGGGTGAGTAGAAAATGAGTGAAGTTTAAATCACTCATTATCACTTTAAGTTCTTGTGTCCTTATGATTGTAATATTCATTCAGTCTGAGCTTTCTCTAAAGTTCAAATATAAGAATGTGTTTGTTGACCCGGTAGGTGACCCTGAGTAAGTTTTTTAACCCCTGCTACACGACGGCTCAGCTCAAACCCACACTCTTCAGTAAGGTGAGGCCTTCAACCAGCCCGAGGTTCAGTCCGAGAAATGTGTCACTCATTTCCTTGTGTTCAGATCAACACTGCAATCCAGCTCACTTTGGTTGTTGCTTCTCTGGCTGCTCCTGTTTTCCAGTACACCGACAGCTTTGTGTTGCAGTGCTTATGGTACAAAGGCTTTTTCTGTTTGGAAGTATATCAGTTACATCTGAATGTCAATGGTTTTACATAGCAAATATTGAAACTTTGAATGTTTATTAAAAATGTAGGCATTGAATTCCCATATTTCTATATTGAAAGGTTGAATTTGTCTTTGTAATTTTTGTAATTTATTTTAAAAATGCATTTTTAAGCATAGGGTTTGATATTCTAATGCCAATAGTTTAAAAATTATTTTTTATAAATTCTTAGCTTTTTTTCATTCATAGCCTTTTAAATTTAATATAAAATGTTGGTACAATGGTACCACCGGACAATGCTGATGCTCAATATATACTGTGTATATATGTATATATATATACAGTATATATATATATATATATATATATCGTAGTACATTTGAACAGAATGACTAGCACTCTTGTGATAACAAATATTACAATGTAATATTTTAAGAATTAACTCGAATAATGAAGCATCACTTTTGAGTCTTAGTCCAAAGGAAGCTATTAAATGTATTTGCCTTATTCATTTATTATGAAACACTAGTTTGAATCAATCTCATTAACTGAAGTCACTACTTGTGTAAATGTTTAGAGGCTCTTGCAAATATTGCAAAGACAACTGATTTACTTTTTCTAGGATTTATTGAAAGAAACAAAGAGAAAAGGAAGAACGGTGAAGAACAATGTAATGAAATGATGACTGCTTTGGTATAGATGGATAAACGGTGTAGTACGTAGATGCACTACTAACAGACAAAAACTGACAAAAACAAAGAGCACAGCAAGTGTGATGTTGATTAAAAAAAACACTTTATTATTTTATTAAACCATTGATTGCTTCACAGACTGATTCATAATTATGCCAAAATAATGGTAATGTTTGTTTGTTACAGGTACATTACAGCGGTAACAACAACAGCCACTGGTTACAGCTACTGGCACTACGGCCGAAAGATTGTCCGTGTTTTAAACGCCAGATCACCACGGTAACAGTGGCGAGCGGAAAAGATACTGTGCCGACTGAAGACGATATATTTGTATGTTAAAGTAACAAAGACACAAGTGTTCGAGAATTGTTGGTGATCCTGCAGCTGATGTTTGCCTTTATTTCCGTAATTCAACATAATCATTGTTTCATGATTGTCTATTTTGTAGACCACATTTCTGATTAAAAAAACTAAAAGGAAAATCTTTGATTTTATTTTTGAACCTCAAATAATATCAAGTTTCTGCTCACTGTGAATTAAATGAATCGTGTATAAGTTTCTGTCAGAATTATTTTTAGGGGCTATTGGACAATTGTATCTGTAGATTTAAATAGTTGAGCAAAACTTCATGTCCTGGTCCCAAAATAAATCTTTAAAAAATAATTATCAACACAATCAGATTAGTGTTCAATAATTCTATATCATTGACGATGAAGATGTTAATAAGGACTTTTATTTGTAGATTGACATTAAAAATGTATTCTATTAATAAAAACTGTTTATACACACACAAGAATTGATACGTAGTCATTTACAGTTAGTTATTGAGATTAATAATGTATATAAACTATTAACTGATACTCAACTTGTATATTAACATACACTCTACAGATCAGTTGTTAATAGATTGTTAACCATCTGCTAATACAGTGAAACAAGTTGAAGGTACAGAAGTTTTGGAAAGAAAGGAGGGACAGCAAGAAATTACAATGTGTATTTTTAAACCACCCTTGAGCTTTTATTCTTTTTAAAGTATATGTCTTTTCTTTCTCACTGGATCTCGTACCTGTACACAAAGTGCATCCAGTTGAAGAGGGAGACCTTTGACTCCATGTCTGATTGACCTCTGTGGCTGTGGTGTTCGCAAACCCTGAAAATACCTACAAATATGAAGAACAATAACAAAGGTCATAGAAGCAGAAAGAGCAGAAAAATCAAAAAAACATTTGCATGTCAATAAAAACTCCCAGAAAACGTGTGTTTACATTTAATTTTTTAATCACATCTATATGCTCATGTTTTGGTGTGTTAAATCTGTATGTCACAAAAAAAGGTGTGTAAGATATATCGGACACTCTTTATAATTAAATACATTTAGTTCTCGTTTGAATTATGGACAAAATAAAAATATATTTTGATTAAAAAAACAATAACCCCAAGATGATCAAAATAAAAATATATTTTGTCATTTTATGCAATAAAATAAACTTACCATGCATAGTTGTCTACAAACTTATTCATTAAAAGCTTTTTCTTAGGAGCTTTTTCTTCTGCATCCATCTGATGAATTCCTTGTGTCTTTTCGTCGACTTAGTTCTGCTTCAATTAGCTATTTTAGCTCAGTGTCTAAGTCAAGCATTATTCGGGTACAATATTATCTTTGATTTAGACCAACTGTATACTACTTATCTGTTTTCCACGTCACATATGGTTCCTGGGATTTCAGTGACCCGCTAGATTTGAATGTATTTTGGGTCGGAGGTAACGAGGCTGACACAAGCCAATCACAATTGTATTCACGGATTGGGGGGCGGAACCATTTAGCCTCATCTATCATAATGGTTGGTGGCGAGAGACAATTAAAAAATGTCGTTTTCACTCAAACTGTAAGCCCGGACAAGCTGAGTTTAAAATTTTAGGAAGCTGGTTGCCCTAAAAAAATGAAGTAATGTTTGATGAAAACTTGAGTGAATTTAACTTAAAAAAAAAAATTGAATGGCATTGTTATTTGGAGTTCAGTAAACTTAATACTTTTTAAACTTTTAAACTTGAAATTTTTTTTAACTTGAAATCATTAGTAACATCAATTGCTTTGCCCCATTATTCCACTGAAAACGTAAAGTTAAGTACAATAACCCCAAGATGATTAAAATTAAAAACATTAGTAATAACGATTGCTTCACATATTATCTCCAACTGGATTCATCATATAAATCTGATTAATCCAGGTGTGTCTGACCAGTGACTACTCACAGGTTAATCAGTTTGTCCAATAATGTAAGACAGGAAATATAAGAGCAGCATTAAGTTCAGGAAGTAGTGGAGCTGTGCATGGAGCCCATTGTTGCAGTTAATACAAATGTAAGACCAGTTTTGTCCTTTAATCTCAAAAAGTAAGAATTTATGTGAGGGTTTTTCATAGTTTTCAGTTTAGAAAAAAACATAACATAACATACACTCATAACTTTTATGGTTAAATAGATTCCAGAAAGTCGCCACAATTTAATTACTTCATTACAAACTTCCTGGACAAAAAGTAGAGAGTAGTGGAATATGGAAGGACAGAAGAGAACAGATAAAAACAAGAAAAGAGCAAATTATTTAGAGTAGGAGAAAAGAGGAGGAAATAGAAATGGGAGAGCAATGAGAATTAGAATAGGGAGGCAAGAAGGGGGCAGCTTAGGAAGACAAGTCAGCTAAAAGATGTCCTCTGTGAAACGGTCAAATGACTCGAAGAAGATTTCCCTCAGATTTTTCCCCACCACTCGTGTAAACTCATAATTATAAAACATAGTCAGTAGAACCATGGTTAAATGTAAGACATTTCTGACCCACAACATGTTTTGGGTCACACAGCATTAACCACTTTTTGTCTTAAAACATGCCTACAAACCTGACTTTCGGAGAAAAGTGCTGGTCATCACTGTACAATCTGGATAATTGCAGGCTTGTCCGTCACAACTTATTTTCTCTGAAGAGCAAAGGTGCTATCCATCTCTTTCTTAATAATGGGCCCATTTGGCTTCGCCTTCATCATCTCACTGAGTAGAACCTGCTGCTTCCAGGTTGTGGTCATCCAACCCCTCTGGATATTGAGGCAGGAAATGTATTTCTCTGTTTGGAGGGTCGCCATGTTTAGAGTATCTATCGTTTACCACTATTGACAGTGTCGTCAAGTTGGCCCAGCTTGCACATTTTGGCTTTGAATTTCCAACCTTGAACTTCAGACTGTTCTTCCATCCAAGACAGCCAGAGCTTCTTTAAGACATGGGTGCGTTTCCACTAAAGCTTGTGCAACAGCCGCTAAATCCTCCTTCGTTGTCTATGCATCAAATGCATAGATGGGCTCAACTAATTTCTCAAGGATATAATGGTTTAGCACTTTTGTCAACTTTTGTCATCCCTGAGATAAAACAAGTTGCCTTGACGGAGTTGGTACTCGACGTCAACTGAAAATGTAGGAATTTCAAACAACTCATGCCATGGCACACTTCTATCCATATGTGGAGGGGATATCACCATAGATAAGTTGGTAAGACCTCAAATACTCACAGTACCATGTGGTCATTTTGTGGGAGATGTACAGGATTTCTGTGGTAGCTGTAACAATCTTCTCAATCTGGGCAAATTCAGAGAGACCTGAGGATGAGCCAAAAGAGAGAATCATGCCTGGATGATACATGATTCCATCTATGCAGACGGATGACACGTCCAAAACAGACTATACCGTTGCAATGTCTCAAGCAAATACTCTCTGAACATTCAAAGGGAAAGAGTGTTTTGTAGAAAGTGTCATTGCAACTTTTTTTTTAAATTGTGAGTGTTCCAAATTGCTTTTTTAAAGAACTTGTCTCCTCTAATGCTGAATACATGGGACACAAAGTCCACATAGACCAGAATGAAAAATCGGTCATTTTCGGAGTGAAGGATGTTCTCGCAATAGATGGGTACAAGCAGTAAGGTTGTGGCCCAGGCAACCATGTCCATCAAAAATAATCTCACAATCTATCAAGATGTTTACAGGTTAGTACTATGCTTCTCAACTTTTTTATTTTTTAGCTGAGAAATACAATTGGGACATGGGACTAAGCCTCACATTTCCACAACAATTTAATAATAAATCAAAGTTATCTGTAGATTTCTATGGCACAGTTTATTTAGGCATCTCAATAAACTAGGAAAACTTAAAAGTGCCAAGTGTCATGAGTAATTGTGCACATATATTCTCCGTCTATCCTAAATGTTAAGCTTAATGCACGCCACAAACTGACTCCTTTAAAAGCAATTTAGTTATGCTCTTTCTTAACTAACGTGGGGTTGCTATGTTTGTCACTTACTTACCTACTTATTTACTTTTTGAACATGGTTTTACTTCCCTCTACATGCAAGAGATACTGTCTAACCACAGACAACTCTCACAGGAAACCATATCTCCAAACTCAACAAAGGTAAATAAAGAATTCCTAATGTTCAAAATGTCACTATCACTTGACCTTAACCACAATGCCTCCTTGTTTGCACCCCCATACATCAATAGTCCTGCTCCTCGTGAACTTTTGACTTCAAATATAATCCTGTGTACCCTCTTCATGATTTTTCAGACTAACCTGAGTAGGTTTCATTAATCTACCTTTTACATTTTTCTTGTCTACAGAATCATATGATTGAACGAAATTGGGTTGAGATCAACAACGGAGTAAATTACCCATTGAAGGAAGCCCTCGATATGGATGGTAACGTCTCACGATATTGTACATCCAACCTTACTGCTGAGCTGTGCAAGATTGGCATAACACAGAGCTGTACTTGCATGGAATGCACACAGAATCCCAGGTGTCTCACAATGAAAACACATTTAAAACATTACAGCCCAGTCTTTGTATTTCATTTTTCTTTCCAAGTTGAGGGTAAATTCAAATAATGAAACATTTACATTAAAGGTACATCAAATACTTTGGCAGCAGGAGCATGTCCAAAAATAATAACAGATGACATGTATGAGCAAGATGTGGGATCTTCACTGACCAGAGTCTTGTGTTTTGGAAAAGACCCCTTCTCCAGTACCCTGATATCTCAATTGGACTTGAGTGTGGAATCAGCGATATTAGTGCATTGATAAAAAAGCAGATAACAAGAATCTCTGGTATATCAATCAAAGCTTTGGACACATCTTCGAAATCAAGACACCAAATGCCGCTCCCGCAGAAGTGCTGAAGAGGTCTCTCTTTCAGCTCCTTACATACTGTTTTCAAGGTCAGGTTAGATGCGAAACTGAAAATGAAACAATAAATCGAGATATCGTTAATGAAGGCTAACAGGATGCACGTTATCTGGAAGTGGGAGACATTCCAACAGAATTGGTCTGTTCTTCACATCTGTCCTGGGAAAGCTACAATATTTTTATGATTTCAATAATTGGAAGTTTCTCTAACGGATGTGACTCATGAGTACATGCCTTCCTGTGAACCTTTCATGCATTCAAAGAATATAATGAGGAGAGTAACATAGAATATAAGTCACATAAAATATAAAATATTATAGTTCCAGATAGTGTTTATTTGTTTCTTTAAAGTGCAATTACAATGAAACCACTTGCTGAGGTCTGTGGTTCAGAATCTACTGATGGTTCCTCGAACACGGTTCAGGACCAGAGGAGAGAAATCCTTCCAGGCTGTTGCTCCTAAGCTTTGGAACGATCTTCCTCTGCCTCTGTGTTTGATGATCTCCTGACTCCTTCAAGAAACATGTCAAGACATTTTTATTTGTGCAGGCTTTTCCTTGATTCTTTGAGACTCCTCGGTTTTATCTTGACCTTTAAAGTAAATAATAGAATATATTTTATTAGGTATTGTTTTGATTGTTTTAGCGCTTTGTGACCCTGGTCTGGAAAAGCTCTACAAATATAAATGACTTACTTACTTAAAGTGCAACAATTTTTTGTACAAAATGGCTTGAACGAGTGCAAAATTCCATCTGAAAAAGGCCATTAGCCAGATGTACTGTAAAAATAACTTTCAAACAAGAAATGGAACACTGTTGCGGGCGCTAGGACCTGGGGGCATCATCTCACCCACCAGGGTAATGTGTGTTGTGGGAAACTTTTCAGTTTGGTTTTTCTGAGTAAGAAATAAAGTCCTGCTTCACTTCAACTCCTGTTCCCTTCCTCTTACCACAACACCATGATATTTAATCCAGTTTGATGACACCACCAAATAGGGGAAGAACATTTTCAAGACCAGTTACTTGATTTGCATTCAATGGAAAACTCATCTCTCCTGAATTTCAGGCCCAGGCTGGATCTCAGCATCCACTGGTCAACGAAGCTTTTGCAGCATACATACACATGTTCTTCCATTAGCACTGTTAAATGAAGAAAACAAAAATGAGAGTATGTGAGATTAGAGTTGATATTTTATATCTTAAGCAGGAGTCAGGCGAACGGCTGAGTTTGATTTGTGGGGGTCTCTTTACTCCTAAGGAGCTCCAAACAGGAAGAGATTGTTTGGCTCTACTCCGACCGTTACCTGAACTTGAACTTTTTGAAATTCCTGGCGTTGTCAGCATTTTTTGTTATACGTTTTTTCTCTCTTTTCAGTCTCCTAGATTTTTGTTTTTGCCCCCGTTTTGGAATCAACCTCTGTGAATTTTATTTATTTAAAGACACTGACTTTTTGGTATACTCTAGTTTGACTCTTTCCAATTTCTGGGTCCTTTGACGTTCACCCTGTGACATTATCTTTTCTATGTTTAAAAGGGACAGTTTGCCTTCAATGTGCAATAGTTTATTATCTAATTAGGGAGTGACCTGTATCCTTTAACATGGATCAAACAACTAATTATGTTACATACCTTTGCACACAATGCACCCAAAGGCCTCTTTTATTTGTGTTATCATGGCAGTGGTCAGAACCACCATGACGCCAGGTCCTTCATGACTGTTGGGACCTCACTCAGCCCTTGAGACCCCAAGATCACCTCCTCAATTTTTTCAGAGACCTCCTGAAGACTTGCAGCATCAACATCTTTAAGACTACATGGAGGGACAGAAACAAATTACACAAATTTCACCAGTTCCATTCTGTTCTGTTCCGATAAATGTTCCTATAACAAACATAGTATTAACAAAATGAATAATAACAGATAGTTACTCATAGTAAAAATTAAATAAAAAGACAGTCCCACTTCATCCCTCAGTCTTTTCAGCAGGATCTATTGATCAACCGTGTCAAAGGCTGAGGACAGATCCAAGAGAACCAGAACAGTGGATTTACCTGAGTCAGTCGACATCATGATGTCACTGGACACTTTCAATAAAGCAGTCTCCGTAGAGTGATGTTTATTTAGTGAGAGAGAGAGACACACACTCAGAGAGAGACACACACTCAGAGAGATAGACACACACACAATAAAATCACTGATCATGTTGCTGTCCTTCAGCGTCAGCCTATTGTTTCCCTTAAAAAAGTATATAGCTGAACTCCATTATGGTACTCATGTATGGAGTTAGACTTATTTCTTTATTGTTCAATCAAACAAAAAAGTTTCTTCAATAAAAAAAAAATTACTTCAATAAAAAAAAATAAAAAAAGGTTCAACAAAAAAAAATGTTTTCAATAAAAAAAGAAAAGTTACTGTAATCAAAAAAAACACATTTACAAACGGTTTTTTTGATGGAAGTTGTCTTTTTTTTGCAGGGCCACATTTTGGGTAGGACGGTTGTGTCTTAACTATTAATACAAAAAATACTTACTTCAATCAATTGAAATCTTGTGTTTATAATCAAAGTGCCTAATCAAAGCCTTTTTTTTTATTGAAGTGAAAAAAGTTTTGAAGTCGTTTTTTTTCTATTGAAGTGAAAAGACTCATTTAGACACATAATTATATACAGTATATTATAAATGGGCGGGTGCTTATGATGTCACAACAAGGACATTTGTGTGAGAGCATGCGCACAGTGAACTTGTGGGGCAGAAACACAAACAGCGAACACGGTATCATGGGGTGTAAAACACGATGTTGAGTTGACTAAACATGATCAACGAGCGCGCAAGTAGTGATGACTCGCTTGCCCCTGTGTCAGCACTTGGACGTCTCTCTATAAATATTTGCAAAAAAGCATTGTTTTGAGGTTTTGGTGTTGGGTGTGGATTGCGTTTTCTGCATCCACCTTTTCAAACACACAGGGTCACTGTACAAACATACTGTATTATATAAAACATTTTTAGAGTTTTAAGATTAAGCTAAATACAAAATGAAAATACAAAACATGGATCTTATTTAACAAGAATTACAGCAAAAGTCAGTTTAAAAGGTGAGTTTGATATATCCTGTGCCACTCATGCAAACAGGATAAGACAAATGCAAATCAAAAAATATATTTATTTCAGTAAATATTAATTAAATTACTATCAATTATTTAAAAAATGGCTTCTTTGGAAAGTTAAAGAAGCAAGTCCTATTTAACTACACCTAACCACCTGGACCGGTGTCAGCACAACCACCTCTATATCAATACGGGTTAATCCAAAGAGCTGCCAAAGGACTGTAGACATCAATGTTCTCAACTGGCACTATGGTGTACATTGAGATGGCACCCTCAACAAGTACACTTCAATGGCACATAAAACCTTCAGTGCCAGACTGATACACCTGCGCTGCAAGAAAAAGAATGAACTGGAAAAATGGTTTCACTGCCCAAACCAGGTAAGTTGTCTGGAACAGCTGCTGCATCTGTTCTATCCGAAACATTTTTTACTGGACAAGTCAACAAAATGCAACGACACCCCAAGTTTTTTAAAATACGAAATTGATCTACTTTAGATGATCTGTTGATGAAGTCTGACTTGGGTGAGTCCTGATGTGACATCATTCTGTGCCACCGAAGACGGAAGCGGAAACCCCGCCCTCTTCCCAGAAACAGCAGTCTTGTTGTTAGCAGCCTCTGCTATGCTAACCTGCTAGGTGGCTAGCAGTTTGTTAAGTAAGAACCTGTAAGAACAGTGTACTACTATAAAGTTGCTACATACTCTTAATGTGCTAATCTGCTGTGATTAGATGATTTTGGCTGTTTCACTACTAATAGCACAACCACTATTGGTTGTTTAGCCGGATGAAGTTTATATCATCAAACTCACTTCCACGCGAGAGGTGATGAACTTTATCGACAGACAACCTCAGTCTGTACAAAACGACTTTGGTAACTTTGTCACAAGTTCTGCTGATGGAATATGCAAACCCTGTAGCTTCATTAGGTTTTCTCTCAGTAAAACAGGGCAGGAAGGATCATCCGTCACAATACTATCACCGACTGCAACAGGCCTTGGAGACAAAAAGGAGTTGAACATGGAGGAAGATCCGAACTTTAAAGCCATGTTTCTTCATCCTTCATCCTGGTACCAGTTATCATCTGGGAGTGATGGCGAAGATTAGAAACAGTGATTCCTTCCCTGATTGGAAAAGACCAGACAGGTTTTGTAAAAACCAAGACAGCATACGGAGGGCTCTCAAGGTTGAACAAATTACTGAAGAAAAGTTGAGTGCTGTCTTACTCAGTCTGGATGCTGAGAAGGCCTTTGAATCTGTAAACCAGAACTTCTTGTTTGAAGTTATGAACCGATTTGGTTTTGGTCAATAATTAATTCATTGTATGAAAACACTTTACTTATGGCCAGAATAAAAATAAACGGAAGCCTCTCAAATCCAATAACACCACAGCGAGGACGCAGACAAGGGTGTCCACTCAGCCCCTCATTATTCAATATTTCTATTAAGACTTTGGCTCAGGTAATCATACAGGAATCAGATCTGAAGGGCATAACGGTCGGGGGAGCAGAAAACAAAATTTGCTTATATGTAGATTATGTATTAATAACATCACAAAACCCAAACTCTGGTATTCCATGCTTGATGAACATCTTGGACACTTGGATATTCAGGTAACAAACTAAATATTGAGTCTTCAAAATCTTCAATTATGACCCCTTACAAAATATTAAGGATCCATATAGGTTCAACTGGAATATTCAGTGTATAAAATATCTGGGAATCAGACAGACTGGCTGCTTCTGCCTCCAGACCTAGGCAGTAGAATAAAAACAATTAAAATGAGCGTCCTCCTTAGGCTTCTCTACCTCTTCACAGCATTACCAGTGGAAATTTCAGATAATCAATTTAGGGAATGGGACAAACATTTCTAGATTTGTTTGGAATAAGAAAAGACCAAGGGTACGGTTTTTCAACCCCAATTATCTGTCGAAAGGAGGGAAATGGCCCTTCCATGTTTGAAAAATTATTATTTAGCTGCCAAATTTGATTTGATTTTTACTTTAACACAATCAAACATTCAAACCTGAAAGACCCATTAAAAATAATACAAATCGTTGGCAATGCTTTTTCAAATAAAAATGTTAAGTCCACAGTGGGCCAACTATACAAAAGCTTGATGGCATTAAACCAAAACTCAACTAAACACTTGTGTGAACATTGGGAAATGGAGGTAAATATATCCATTACTGAAGAGGAATGGGACCAAATATGGCAAACCCAGTTAACTAGCACCAACTCTTTTACCTGGAGGGATTTTCTGATGGAAAAACATTGTCCATTTTTTAAACACTCATGCACACATATTTTGGTCTTGTCCTTACCTGAAGCAATTTTGGATTGATGTAACGTGTAGTTGTATGACTCAATCAAACAACTTTAATGCAATAAACATTCAGCAGATGAACAGAGGATGTTTCAGAAACAACAGCACAAGATCCAATAAGAAACATTTTCTTGACTATTAAGCCTTCCTTTGTCTAAAGTTGCCGTTTGTTACCCTGGTCTTTAGTACCACCAGAGGACCAGAGAGCCAGGATGGAAAAAATAAACTAGATAAACTCTCGGCTAAACAGTTAATACAGAAGGAGCAGGAGCAAGTTTGTATCCATTTATTATCCATAAAACTTGAAAGAAACGTCAACACCTCACCATATAATTAGACTAGCACTAGTACAACTATGTAAGCATTGTAAGATATAAAGAGTTTGCATAGTATCTAATTCAAGATCAACCGATTTCATGATCGCTGAGTTATTAAATCAAAACATTCAAGTTTTATACCAGGCACTTAAAAACTTGGCAAAAGTTGGATACTTCAGTTTGACCTTTCAGATGTTATTGTGCTTATTTTACTAAACAAAGTCATATTTCTTATATACGAGAGTGTAAGGTATTAAAAATCCATTAAATGTCATTATAAATATCGATTCTATAGTGGTTGTTTTTTTCATTTTCAACATGTACGAAAATGATGGATGAAAGTTATTCACTTCACTGCTAGCTTAGCTATTATATAAAAGTACAAACTGTATTCATTCCACGTTCAAATTCATCAGGGTGGTTTAAAAAATTGGTCAAAATGATTGTGATTTATACCTGTATAGGTATTGTATTTTGTGTCTAACATTATGTGAATCTTGTCTAAGATGATATTAGTGATGATCCGTGGGAATAGGAGTGAGAAATGTCTTTTGTTTTATGATGATGATGATGAAGATCTGGAAAACTGGAGGATCAGAATTTATGGTTGTTCATGGCTTCTGTTTGCATTCAGTTCCACAGACTCTTCATTATTTCTGGACTCTATGAAGACAAAGAAGTAAATCTATGAATAAAAAAAATAGTAAACATGTTTCACTTTAAACACAACAGTCTGACAGTCTTGTCTGATCAACATTAAGAATTTATCAAGATACAAAAACGTTCTTATATAAGGCAGAACATGTATCTAAATAAAAACAGTATTAGTTCAGAAGACACATGAACCTGAATTAATAAACTGAGCAAAGACATGAATATGCAAATAAAAAGAGTTAAAATATCTAAGTATATAAAATAAGAAACCTGTTCTGTGTCTTCATCAGAATCCTTCACCACAAGAACTATACTGGCTGCAATTCAAAATAAGTGTATCACAGTCAAGCAAACATTTGATTCATAGGAAGGTCAGAAAAGTTGTTTGGATTTGACAGAATATGTGTCATACATGTGTTATATATTATCTATTATATGTAATATGAACAAATTAAAATCACTTTGACCATTACTTACTATAACGTGCATCAGGCTGATGATTTGCGCTCCTCGCTTGAGAGGAACAGCTGGAAGTAGAGAAAGTATATAAAACTAGAAATACCCGTCGTGTTGTGTATTCTCCAACAGAGCATCACCAACATTAGCACCAGCAATGTAATCAATTAAACCCGGGGTCTCTAAACCGGTCCTCAAAGGGCCAGGGTGGTGATTGTCAGTCTGGTGATGCTTGTTTCAGCTGAAAGCTATTTGTTTTTAACTGTACATGTTTGATCGGTTGGCCCTTTGAGGACCGGTTTGGAGACCCCTGAATTAAACACCAACCTACTTATAAAGTACAGTAGACACGCCTTTGTGTACATGTTTCCTGGGTCAGAGATAACTGAAAATATTTCAGATTTTTACAGTACAAACAAACCGTTTTGACAAATACTTGATTTAAAACCAGTTTGTTCAAAGACTTGTTACTTTACTTGTATCAGGTAAAAGATCTGTGCTCTACGATTTTAAAACAAATCTAAAGAAAGAAAAAGAAGTAAAAATGTCTCAAGTATATAAAATTAAAAGCACCCGGCGGTCTGTTTACCGTTTTTTTTTCACCAATGCTATCGCCGCCAACACTATCACCACAGCTATCACTATCCCAACCCATGCACCCCAAGACAATCCTGTAAAAAAAAAAAGCAAAAAGAGTATATATTATTACAGTGAATTTGTCTTCATTGCTTTGACACTATTCAAAGATGAAGGATATATGATTATTTGAACACATGTAAAAAACAAGTGAGACAAACTAAAACTGAATTTTCTCATGTACTTTATTAAAGTGTAAGAGAAAGAAAAAAATACCACTGTTCTCAGTGCAGTTGGCTGTAAAAAAAAAAATTAAATAAGAAAAAAAGTAGAATTAAAACATTGAATTAATCTTTATTGTTGTGACACTAAAATAGATAAACTCACCAGTGCATGCAGCTTCATAGGTTCCCTGTAAGGAATAGAAGTATAGAATTATAACCTAGTATATTTTTTACCATATAGACTGAACTAACTTGTGTCTCTTAACTATAAGAGGTGGACAAAGTTAAAACAAACAAACATTTGCCAATAACTCAAGGAAGGAAATATTTCATGTATTCTGATCATGTTGAAGAAAATGTTCATTATTCGTGTTTGTTTTTACCATATGGTTAAAGGAGCCTTACCCCTGTCATACACTTCAAAATATAATGTATGGATTTGTAGCACTTCATAATCAGGGTTGTAATGTTGCTGGACACCATACACGAGGACATCAGGTTAACGTTCTGTTGAAAAGATGACATGTTGTCAGAGAATCAGAGGATCTCATAGCTTTTGATCAATAATAGCAGGTCCAACTTACATCAGTTCCATTCACCCAAGAGAAATTACAGCCTGTTCCATTGATCTCTGGCACGTTGTACATTGTACCTTTTGAGGTTTGTTCAACTGTGCAGTTTAACACTACAAGGAGAAAAGACACATAGTAAGATGTGTAATAGGCACCTTAAAAAATGTTGGTGATGTCACACTTTTTGACAGCACAGTCTCATTCCCAAGCATAATATATAAATGTATTTACAGCGGTGCGTTGAAAATTCACGGATTTGATCTGTTGTTGTTTTCTTTAAATAAAAATTAAATATATACAGTAATAATGAAAAGTATTTTAAATCCCAAGATAAAGAGGTAAACCAGATGGGAAACACCATAAAACAATGGATGAAGGAAACATGGAGAGCTTATCTCTGAATTCATGATCAAGTATACTTGCTTGTGTAGTCAGTTATTACTGCTGACATCAATTCATAACTTTCATTTGTTTCTATTACAGTCTATTACAGTTCTACTACACAAATCCACCTGTTGCAGAACATGACGAGACAGAGGTAGTCTTTGCTCTTGAGGCTGTCATACTCGTATACTTTGACTGAATCTGCAAGTACTAGCATTTTGACTACTAATAATGACACATTGATATTACAAACTTACTTCACTCCTGATTTAATAGAGGCGTTTCTACAAGGACTCCAGCAAACTTTGAACGATAAATACATGTAGCTACGTGGTAGAAACTCCAGAACCTTCTGATTGACCTTCTTTAAACTGGAGCAGAAGTAAAACTCTGTCCAGAGAGCTAGCGGACACAAGAACACATCTGGTCAGTACAGCTATGGCCCGGGAAAATGCAGAAACTCGTGTCTGCCATCAGTGCTTCAAAAGTTAACCTGTTGTCCGTTGGCATGACTGTGAGAAACTCGATTTGCCAGTTGGCTCTAAAAATAATGGATGTTTACAAAATGTGTTTTGTGATGTTCAAGGTCGACATGGGCTCGACATACATAGTATGGCACATAGTTGGCATGTGATGTGTGTAAAGTTGAGGACCTTCTTAGGAGGGACTTCTGGCCAGCTGCCCTTAACTTTGCCACAGTTTATTCCACAGATGTTTTTTTTATCTTAATTGTGGAAATGAAAATGGCTTCACCTGAACTTTCTTGTCAGGCCTTTTTAAGAATGCTTGATCAGCGAAGATATAAAGGTCCTCCATAAGTGACATGAATTTGATGACCAGCCAGTGAAGCAAGTATATCCAGCTGCAGCGGCAGAGGATTCAGACCGACGTCGATTCTGACAGGAAGTGAGTTTAGACTAACTATGGCTTTTTTTTTTTTCGTGACAGACTTATTGAAGACGAAGATGGAGGAATTTGTACAAGACACAAAAAGAATAAAAACTGTGACAACCATGGCGGAACATACCATTAGGTGGTTTGTTTGTTCCTTAAATGGATGTTTACTGTAAATAAAGTTTTATGAAGAGTGCCATATGTGTTGTTAACATCGAAATTAATCTTCACAGCAATGCAAAAATGAATACATCAGATGATAACTAATGTTGAATGTGTCTCAGATTTGAGCATTATATTGGCATGATTTTATTCGGATACGAAGAATGAAACTGCCAAGATATTGTGTACAGTGTTCCTGTGTCTGTTTGGTAAACTGGTCAGGATTTTATACCAATAAATACTCATTTATGTTAGATTTTGAGACAATACGCAAAAACTTTTATCTTAAAACATTGAAGGATTCTCTGTAATGGTAAAAATCAACAAGTGAGTGAATAGTTCATAGCAATACAATAAGTATTTGTTTATGGTAACCCTTGCTGCAGGACATAAACTATGAAAAACAAAAATGGAACGTGTCACACCTGTATACGTGCCTGTCATGTGCCATGATAAAGTTTTCAAAACATGTTATTTTTTATTTAAGTCACATTACGTAGCAGGTATCATTAGATCATCCATTATTTGCCAGAAGTATCTTTATTGTGCTGTTTACTAACTAGTTGTGTTGTTTCTAATTATAAATAAACTGAATACGTGTTCAATACGTTCAACTAACTCCCCGTTTAATAACATTTAATGTACTAAATTGACAATAAATCAATATTTCTACAGTAAAAATACATGAAACTTTGTTCACTTATACGTCAAAACCTGCTGAACATGAAAGTAAAGTCATATATTTGTCAACTATTAAGGTTGTTTTTATAAGAATTAAAATATATTGTGCTTGAATAACAGTGACATCAATACACTGTACTAAATTGACAATAAATCAATATTTCTACAGTAAAAGTACATGGAACTGTGTTTATTAATACTTCAAAACCCGCTGAACATGATTGTTTCGTAGATCCTTCCGCGTGTACGTCTCTTAACGCCTTCACAACAGCGCACGTGATTTACAGTTTCGGCAGGTTCGCGGCTCCCTTGACCGCAGTTCCTCGAGTGAAGCGGGTCAAGGGTCAAACTTCTAACGTCCCATCTCTTCTTCAGTTAAACGCCGCATCACTTCCCGCCTGCATATAGATCCGTGTACTTTATCAGGACAAAACGACGGAATATTACGGTTCAAACGTGTTTGTTGTAACTACAGCACGTAACTGTGATTAAAAATAAGTGACTTTTAATTCAATACCTTCGCGGACTAACAGGTTTGTTAAACTACTGAAACATTCACAACACAATAAGTATCTCAGAGTATAACATCAAGAAAGTGAGAACCTCACCCGTCATCGTGTCACCTTCGGCTAACGGGAGTCAGGAGGGTCTGCGCCCCGGCGGCATATGGGCGGGCATTGGGCAGTGGTTGTGGGGGTCAACCCTCTGTCGAACGAAGCCAAAGCGCTGGCCTATCACAGATGATGTAAATGTATTTGTAATTTTATGTAAATGTTGTAGCTCAGCCCTTTAGTTATTTCCATGTGAGAACACGCAACAACGCTCAAATGTCAAGAGACCAGCACACCCAAGTGGTCATTAGGTTCCACTACAGTTAGTGTTGTCAATTGAAGTTAATGGTTACAGTTGCTTATAGAGTCAGTCATTGGTTTTGGTTTTTAGTATGGACATCCGTAATACCCTGACAAGAAAAAGTAACAAGGAAAGCGAGCAGGAAGCAGCGCCATCCATGTCTATTGAAAACACACTGAAGACAACCTGAACACTGGAGTGAACATTCAAACTGAGAGAGTCGCTGCAGATAAAGCCTTGACTTGAACTCACCAAGACACTGCCTTGGACTTGGGCTCGGTGAAAGTTGTCAAGTAGTCCAACAGATCACACATCACACCTAACATGATTTTGTTCAATGAGATGACAACTTATTTCATTGTTCAATCCAGTGTTCAGGTTGACTTCAGTGCTTATGTTTTTAGTAGAAGTGTAGCTGTGGTGCTTTAGTTTAAAAAATGGACACAGCACTAAACTTTGTTGTTGGTTGTCAGTTTTTTTTAGATTTTGGGATCAACCGTCACTTTTTAGTCATTTAATGCCCCCCCTTAAATGTTGCAGCCGGGTCTGGTGAGCTGAGTGAGGTGAGTGATGTGGGTGAGGTGGGTGAGCTAGTCAGGTGAGTGAGTGAGGTAGGTTAGTGAGGTTAGTGAGTGAGGTGAGTGAGGTGAGTGAGTGAGTGAGTGAGGTAGGTGAGAGAGCGAGTCAGGTGAGATAGGTGAGTGAGTGAGGTGAGTGAGTGAGTGAGATGAGTGAGGTGAGTGAGCGAGTCAGGTGAGAGAGTGGGTGAGTGAGCTAGTCAGGTGAGCGAGGGAGTGAGTGAGCGAGTCAGGTGAGTGAGCGAGGGAGGTGAGTGAGTGAGTGAGTGAGTGAGTGAGTGAGTGAGTGAGTGAGTGAGTGAGTGAGTGAGTGAGTGAGGGAGGTGAGTGAGGTGAGTGAGGTAAGTGAGCAAGTCAGGTGAGCGAGGGAGGTGAGTGAGCGAGGTAAGTGAGGTGAGTGAGTGAGTAAGGGAGGTGAGTGAGTGAGGTGAGTGAGCGAGTCAGGTGAGCGAGGGAGTGAGTGAGCGAATCAGGTGAGTAAGTGAGTGAGGGAGGTGAGTGAGTGAGCAAGGGAGGTGAGCGAGTGAGTGAGTGAATGAGTGAGTGAGTGAGGGAGTGAGGGAGGTAAGTGAGCAAGTCAGGTAAGCGAGTGAGTGAGTGAGTGAGTGAGTGAGTGAGTGAGGTGAGTCAGGTGAGCGAGTGAGTCAGGTGAGTGACAAGGAGTCAGTAGACTCCATTATGATGGGACGCAATAATAAAAAGACTACTCATCAAAGGTTATTATATGTACATTAACACATGTCTGTTCTGTAAGGATTTATTTGTCATAACCTTCATGCCAGACCTCTTTTCTTTACTGTTTTTTTATATCGTCTCATGTTTTTTTTTTTTTAAATGTAACAGGTTGGTAGGTAGAACTTTATTGATCCCTCAGGAGGTCTCCTTCTTTGTTTTTTTGTTTTTGTAACATTCAGAAGATGAACAGGGGACGTTTCAGAAATAACAGCATAAGAGCCAATAAATTAAACATTTTCTTGATTTCTCTTAATCTATAAAACTGTACATGTCCTAGCACCAACACACATTAAAGATCTAATCCAAACTAATACGTATGACTTTATAAAAATAAAAGTTAAAAATATACAGTGGTATGAAAAAGTTTGGGCACCCCTGTACATTTTCATAATTTTCCTTTATAAATCATTGGTTGTTTGGATAAAAATTCCAGTTAAATATATCTTATAGGAGACAAACACAGTGATATTTGAGAAGTGAAATAAAGTTTATATGATTTACAGAAAGTGTGCAAGAATTATTCAAAAAAATTAGGCATGTGCATAAATGTAGGCACCCTTATATCTTATTGATTTTAATACTTTTTGCACTAATTATTGGAACTCAAAATTGGTTTGGTAACCTCAGTGACCCTTGACCTCCATACACAGGTGAGTCCAATCATGAGAAAGGGTATTTAAGGAGGCCATTTGTAAGTGTTTCTCCTCTTTGCATCTTCTCTGAAGAGTGGCAACATGGGAGCCTCAAAACAACTCTCAAATGGCCTGAAAACAATTATTGTTCAACATCATGGTTTAGGGGAAGGATATAGAAAGCTATCTCAGAGATTTAAGCTCTCAGTTTCAACTATGAGGAACATTGTGAGGAAATGGAAGACCACAGAGACAGTTCTAGTTAAGGCCCGGAGTGGCAGACCAAGGAAAATCTCAGATAAACAGAGGCGCAGGATGGTGAGTACAGTCACAGTCAACCCACAGACCAGCTCCAAAGACCTGCAACATCAACTTGCTGCAGATGGTGTCACTGTCCATCGTTCAACTATTCACCGCACTTTACACAAGGAGATGCTTTATGGAAGAGTAAAGCGGAAAAAGCCTTTTCTCTGCACGCGCCACAAACAAGCTCGCTTGAGGTATGCTAAAGCACATTTGGACAAGCCAGCTTCATTTTGGAATAAGGTGCTGTGGACTGATGAAACTAAAATAGTTATAACCAGGGGCCTTATGCATGGCGGAAAAAGAACACAGCATTCCAAGAAAAGAACTTGCTGCCTACAGTAAAATTTGGTGGTGGTTCCATCATGTGGGGCTGTGTGGCCAGTGCAGGGACGGGGAATCTTGTTAAAATTGAGGGTCATTATCAGCATATTCTGGAGAACAATGTCCAGGAATCAGTAACAAAGTTGAAGTTGTGCTGGGGCTGGATCTTTTAAGAAGACAATGATCCTAAACCCTGCTCAAAATGTACTCAGGCATTCATGCAGAGGAACAAGTATAACGTTCTGGAATGGCCATCTCAGTCCCCAGACATGAATATTATTGAAAATTTATGGTGTGATTTAAAGCGGCGGTCCATGCTCGGAAACCATCAAACCTGAATGAACTGGAGAGGATCTGTAAAGAAGAATGGTCAAAAATACCTTTCACCAGAATCCAGACCCTAATTGGAAGCAAAAGGAAACGTTTAGAGGCTGTTATTTTTGACGAAGGAGGATGCACAAAATATTGAGTAATTTTTCTTTTGTGATGCCTTTATTTATGCAAATGCCTAATGTTGTTTAAATTATTCTTGCACATGTTCTGTAAATATATAAACTTCATTTCACTTCTCAAATATCACTGTGTTTGTCTCCTATAAGATATATTTAACTGGATTTTTTTTATCCAAACAACCAATGATTTATAGAGGAAAATCATGAAAATGTACAGGGGTGCCCAAACATTTTCATACCACTGTATTGCGATACTGTAGTAACAACAATATATTGTTTCTTTAAGGGATACAACACTTTTCCTGGCTTTGACAGCGAAGAAATTAGCAAATACTTCCTAATCAAATGTAAAAGTGCTTCACAAAATATGAACAAAAATGTAAACTTATATTAACAAAGCAGAATGAAGTACATTAACAGACTCAAACAACCTTGAGCAATATGCAATTCCCAGTATCTGTCAGTGTTTAATTCTTTAACTTTAAACTGTTAGCCACTGGAGCCTGGTGTATCCTTTATTTTTTCTCATTTCTGCCATTTCATTGGTTTTTATTTTTTTGGAGAAAAAATAATTTTATCTGTGATCACCAAGATTTAAAAGTAAGTTAGTAAAGCGTTTAACAGCGTTATGACTAAACTAAACATATAGAAACACAAATATTCAACATTTTAAGGCCGTAGATATGATAATTATAGACTATCAATGCATTTACCCTCAACTAAGAAAAATGTTTTTATTCCAGCAGTTATTTTTACAACAGTAAACAAATAGTAAAATATTGCACCCTGAAATGTATTCTGGAACATGTACTTGGCACTGTTTATTGGCAATACGATAGGTATCACACGATTTTGGGGGACAATGATAAATTGTGATACTGTAGTAACAAATATATTTTGGTAGTATTGTCGGGTACTTGATTTTTTTGTTGCAGAATTTACAGACCACATGAGTCGTAAGTCGAATTCTTAACTGGTTTTCGTTCTCTTTTTTTTTTAAACGAAAATATTTCCAAACATTAGCTTTAAACGTAAGATATAACAAGAAATCGATAAGAAATTACTCGTTTAAAATAAATGAATTGCAATTAATTGTTTTTAACCCGTAATTAATGGCGAGTCCGCATGAGGGCGCACTTGCAACAGACATACTTGAGTTAGTATTAAAGTTTAAAGCCCTGCTTTGCTTGTGTTTACGACAAGACAGATGAAAACTGTAAACTGACAGGATGATGAGGTAAAGACGGAGTGCAGTTTGGAGTCACTTAAGTTGGTTTATGATG
Source organism: Callionymus lyra (assembly GCF_982586985.1). NCBI lineage: Eukaryota > Metazoa > Chordata > Actinopteri > Syngnathiformes > Callionymidae > Callionymus > Callionymus lyra. The sequence goes on along the minus strand of NC_141828.1, from coordinate 23,348,849 downwards.
ACACATACGCCAAATGCACATAGTATAGTATTCTTCTGTTCTTTTTTATGCTGCTATAAATGTTTCCAATGTCGCAGATGAGAGATGAGTGTAATGTTTAGATATTTTCAGAATATGTTTGATATGCTACCAAAATGTAATTCCCTGCCCTCAAGTGAGCCCAGAATAAGTCTTTGATTGTAGATTATGATTTGCATTTTTCCTTTGTATCGTAAGGATTTATATCATAAGATAGCATTTTATGTTACGTTTGCAGTAGAAAGAACCTATTCAGGTTCTCTGAAAAATTGCCGTTTATCAATTCATCAATCATTGAAACGCCTGTCGATTAATGAATTACTCGATAAATTGTATCCCTACCTTAAACCCTAAAAGTTCAAGGTAACCAATAAAATATTATATGCAATCCATGAAAATTAAATTCAGTGTTGGAAAGAAAATCGCAATATCTTGCCACCCCTACATAGTACCTATAGATTTGGGCCCTTTTTCAATGTGGCATAATAAAAAACCTTACGCCAGCTGTGTAAACGCAACACTGGTGTTTGTTGTGGAGACATTACAGAATATAAAAATGTAATAATACAAAGGACATCAAAAGGGATTCATAAAATAAGAGAGCAGGCCTGTAACTGATGTTATCGCTTCTTTTTCAGTCCAGGGCATCTGAACTTGACAACTTTCTCTTCCCATTTCTTTACCTTAGAGGTCATTTATTCCACAGATCTCTCAGTCGTTTTGTACAATCTTAGTTACTCCCTCCAGATTTCCAATGCTTTGAATCTTCAAGGCCAGGCAAATAAAGGCTTTTTTGCCTGTGAACAAAAAAGGGAGGTGGCAGCCTCGGGGCTGATTCCTGAATGTCTTTTTTTAAGCTCAGCTTCAGGTCCCTCACACAAGCATCTAGTCCAGGGGTGGCCAACCAGTCAGAGCCGCGAGGCCACATTATTTTTACTGTGTTACCGCAAAGAGCCACATCATAGACATGGGCACACATGAACATCGCCTCATCCCTTCCTCACACACACACAGACCTCTGCTTAGCCAAATTAATGTAAATTTCACACACCAACATGATAATGACAGAATTTGACTTCTACAGACCACGGGCCAGTCATTTTCAACAATGGACATTGTGTGCACTGTCTCTCACACACAAACTCTCAGTTTAACCAATATATTTTTTCTCTTACTATGCATGTTGCTTATTGGGACTTCTGGCATTCTTTGCTTTGAACAAACCTCTTCAGATCTGGCTTGTATTATGGCGCGTTAGATGAAAATACCGTCTTGAACTCAAGCGCTTGAACTCGCACATTCAAAAAAACTCAAACCCAAACTTCGATATGAACGTTATAGTGATGGGATCGACAGTTCTTTTGACTGAATCACTAGAATCAGTTCATTAAAAGGATTCGTTCAGTTCGTTCATTCACCAAATCACTAACTCAGTGCTTATGGAGCCCTGACTGCAATTTCTACTACTTCCTGAAGTAGGCCAAACAATCCGTTACTAGGTTTAAGGATTCAGGCCCGAGGTTCACATTCACTGCACTTGAGGGACAATGCAAAAAAAAAAAAAAAAAAATGCGTTCACGGCCGAACATGAATCCTCCTTCACTGAACGAATCTGTGCCAACATAAAAACTAAATGTTCTGTAGCAAAGTCTTATCATAGAATCCCTCCCACCGGCACGGTCGCGGCTGATGAATGAATCACTTCGGTTAAGTATGTTCACTCAAAAGATCGTTCGTTCGAACAAATCGTTTGCCAACTACACAACACTAGAACGTTAGAGCCTCATGAAACCAGGCAAAGAGCCGCATGCGGCTCGGGAGCCGCGGGTTGGCCAGGCCTGATCTAGTCTAACAAGCAAACATTCTAGCATTGATCAACTCATTTCATATTAGCTTTGATTAAAATTGAGTCTACGAGTTTGAATCCAACATCTTGGTTTAAGTGTGTGAAACTTAATCACATAAGTGACCAAAAGCCTTTGGCAGTCTTGAGTCGGGGGCCAAACAAAATGTATGTTTACAAAGTAGGAAGTATGAGTCTCATTTTGATATTATCTTTTCATCGTTTGTGGCTCTGTGTTTGTCCTTCACCAAATCAATGAATAATGGGTTCCCTTATCTTAAAAACTGGCATCCTAATATACAAATCGCCATGAGTTTATGGAAGGCCACATGTACACAGAAAAGTACTTGAATGGCTGACAAGCATGATATTTAAAAAATTTCGGTAATATTTACCTAGTTGTCATGCTAGTTTTAGGGTCCATCCTTAAATTAAAAGTAAAAATAAAATGTTTTGAAACGTCTTTAATTGCACTTGAACTACAAAATGAACTAAGATCGTAACCAGAACTCTTATAAAGATCACGTCACTAAAGATGTTTCATTCCTCCTTTTTTTCATGTAAACTTGAAAAATACTACCTAAAAGTTCCACTGATGGCCACTAGTTTCTTGTAACCTGTAACTGACATGTAAGTAAGTAAGTGATTTTTATTTGTATAGTGCTTTTCCAGACCAGGGTCACAAAGTGCTTAAACAATCAAAACAATACTCAATAAAGTATATACTTTAAAGCGCAAGATTGAACTGATAATACAACAGGAATTCCAGAAAATCAAGGAAAAGCCTGAACAAATAAAAATGTCTTAAGATGTTTCTTAAAGGATTCAGTAGATCCTGTAACAAATTGGCGTGGGGGGAAAGGAGGTTTGGGGCACAGGTGCGGACCCAGGGGTCTCTTAAAGTTATCCCCGGAGGGATAACCACAAAATCGCACAAGCGACTACAGGGGAGGGGGAGAAAACAAAAAGCACAAGGCTACCTTTTAATAACCAAAACTAAAGTGAGAACCAAACCACTGCTGCCAAGCAGCTGAACGAAAGACAAGAAACTTGAACAATATTTTTCTGTAACTCAGAGGGCACTCAGAGTGAACCTCTCACCATCGCATAGAGCAAACAATGAGCAGCACAGAGCACTGGGGTCTCAGGGCAGATATAGCCTCGTCACACCTGGGCTCGATCAGCCAATCAGTGCACACACCTGATTGCAGAGAGTGAATCAGTCACCATTCTCACGGAGGCGAAACACTCCGTTTCCTCACAGATCCATCAAACACAGAGAGAGAGGAAGATCGTTCCAAAGCTTAGGAGCAACAGCCTGGAAGGATTTCTCTCATCTGGTCCTGAACCGTGTGCGAGGAACCATCAATAGATTCTGATCCACAGACCTCAGAGCCCGAGCTGGGGTGTAAGGCTTGATCAGATCAGTGATGTAAGGAGGAGCCTGACCATGAATAGATCTGAAAGTAAGAACCAGAATTTTAAAGTTGATCCTGAAAGAAACTGGAAGCCAGTGAAGAGTTTTAAGGACCGGAGAAAAGTGAGTTCTTCTACTTGAGCGGGTCAGAATTCTCGCTGCAGAGTTCTGAATCAACTGCAGATGACAGATCCTTCTTGTTAAGACATGAAAACAAACTGTTACAATAGTCCAGACGAGAAGAAACAAACGCATGGATTACGAGCTCCAGATCATGTTCCGACAACATTTTCCTAAGTTTAGAGATTTTTCTCAGTTGAAGGAAACATTTTCTGGTCAGTTTTCTGCAGTGTCGAACAAGAGACATGTCATCATCAAATACAACACCCAGTTTTCTCAGGCTCAGTTTGACAGACTGACCTAAGTCACCCAAGTACTGACTCAACCCTGGAATCTTATCATCAGGAGCAATCACCAGTGTTTCAGTTTTGTCCACATTTAGCTGTAAAGTTTTTTCACTCAGCCATTGTTTGATTTATAGCAAACAATTGACTAAGCTGTTCAGCCTTTGGGGCTCAGTTGGGTCAAAAGAGCAGTAGAGCTGTATGTCATCAGCAAAAATGTGATAAACATCTGGAAATCTCTGAATGATTTTACCGAGGGGAATCAAGTACAGCAAAAACAATAAAGGACCCAGAACAGAACCTTGAGGGACTCCACACAACAGATCTGCCGATTCAGACCTCATTTGATTGGCAGATACACTAAAACTGCGCCCAGAAAAGTAAGATGAGAACCATTCTAACACAGACCCAGACATCATTTAACCAGTGATGATACATAATGAATTTACTTTAAGTGGTTTAAAGAATAACAAGAGTACACCGGGTAAATATTTCGAGCACTTCCAGTGTAGACAATAGACTGTATGCGCTCTGTAGCCACTTGTGGTATCTATCTGGAGTACTTCCTGTCTATATCGCGTGTTATTCTTTAAACTTCTGCTAAATACAAAGTTAAAATATAAAAAAATACTTGTTACATTTTTTCTCAACATTTCCTCTTGAAACAATACAAGATAGACATTACAGACGAGTCGTTGCACAGATTACACAGCACTGGATAAATAATCCCAACCCTTAGTCAACATGAGGGTGAGTAGAAAATGAGTGAAGTTTAAATCACTCATTATCACTTTAAGTTCTTGTGTCCTTATGATTGTAATATTCATTCAGTCTGAGCTTTCTCTAAAGTTCAAATATAAGAATGTGTTTGTTGACCCGGTAGGTGACCCTGAGTAAGTTTTTTAACCCCTGCTACACGACGGCTCAGCTCAAACCCACACTCTTCAGTAAGGTGAGGCCTTCAACCAGCCCGAGGTTCAGTCCGAGAAATGTGTCACTCATTTCCTTGTGTTCAGATCAACACTGCAATCCAGCTCACTCTGGTTGCTGCTTCTCTGGCTGCTCCTGTTTTCCAGTACACCGACAGCTTCGTGTTGCAGTGTTTATGGTATAAAGGCTTTTTCTGTTTGGAAGTATATCAGTTACATCTGAATGTCAATGGTTTTACATAGCAAATATTGAAACTTTGAATGTTTATTAAAAATGTAGGCATTGAATTCCCATATTTCTATATTGAAAGGTTGAATTTGTCTTTGTAATTTTTGTAATTTATTTTAAAAATGCATTTTTACGTATAGGGTTTGATATTCTAATGCCAATAGTTTAAAAATTATTTTTATAAATTCTTAGCTTTTTTTCATTCATAGCCTTTTAGATTTAATATAAAATGTTGGTACCACCGGACAATGCTAATGCTCAATATATACAGTGTATAGATGTATATATATATACAGTATATATATATATATATATATATATATATATATCTATCCTAGTACATTTGAACAGAATGACTAGCGCTCTTGTGATAACAAATATTACAATGTAATATTTTAAGAATTAACTCGAATAATGAAGCATCACTTTTGAGTCTTAGTCCAAAGGAAGCCATTAAATGTATTTGCCTTATTAATTTATTATGAAACACTAGTTTGAATCAATCTCATTAACTGAAGTCACTACTTGTGTAAATGTTTAGAGGCTCTTGCAAATATTGCAAAGACAACTGATGTACTTTTTCTAGGATTTATTGAAAGAAACAAAGAGAAAAGGAAGAACGGTGAAGAACAATGTAATGAAATGATGATTGCTTTGGTATAGACGGATAAACGGTGTAGTACGTAGATGCACTACTAACAGACAAAAACTGACAAAAACAAAGAGCACAGCAAGTGTGATGTTGACTAAAAAAAACACTTTATTATTTGATTAAACCATTGATTGCTTCACAGGCTGATTCATAATTATGAGATTGTCCGTGTTTTAAACGCCAGATCACCACGGTAACAGTGGTGAGAGAAAAAGATACTGTGCCGACTGAAGACGATATATTTGTATGTTAAAGTAACAAAGACACACGTGTTCGAGAATTGTTGGTGATCCTGCAGCTGATGTTTGCCTTCATTTCCGTAATTCAACATAATCATTGTTTCATGATTGTCTATTTTGTAGACCACATTTCTGATTAAAAAAACTAAAAGGAAAATCTTTGATTTTATTTTTTAACCTCAAAAAATATCAAGTTTCTGCTCACTGTGAATTAAATGAATCGTGTCTAAGTTTCTGTCAGAATTACTTTTAGGGGCTATTGGACAATTTTATCTGTAGATTTAGATAGTTGAGCAAAACTTCATGTCCTGGTCCCAAAATAAATCTTTAAAAAATAATTATCAACACAATCAGATTAGTGTTCAATAATTCTATATCATTGACGATGAAGATGTTAATAAGGACTTTTATTTGTAGATTGACATTAAAAATGTATTCTATTAATAAAAACGGTTTATACACACACAAGAATTGATACGTAGTCATTTACAGTTAGTTATTGAGATTAATAATGTATATAAACTATTAACTGATACTCAACTTGTATATTAACGTACACTTTACAGATCAGTTGTTAATAGATTGTTAACCATCTGCTAATACAGTGAAACAAGTTAAAGGTACAGAAGTTTTGGAAAGAAAGGAGGGACAGCAAGAAATTACAATGTGTATTTTTAAACCACCCTTGAACTTTTATTCTTTTTAAAGTATATGTATTTTCTTTCTCACTGGGTCTCGTACCTGTACACAAAGTGCATCCAGTTGAAGAGGGAGACCTTTGACTCTATGTCTGATTGACCTCTGTGGCTGTGGTGTTCGCAAACCCTGAAAATACCTACAAATATGAAGAACAATAACAAAGGTCATAGAAGCGGAAAGAGCAGAAAAATCAAAAAAACATTTGCATGTCAATAAAAACTCCCAGAAAACGTGTGTTTACATTTAATTTTTTAATCACATCTATATGCTCATGTTTTGGTGTGTTTAGTCTGTATGTCACAAAAAAAGGTGTGTAAGATATATCGGACACTCTTTATAATTAAATACATTTAGTTCTCGTTTGAATTATGGACAAAATAAAAATATATTTTGTCATTTTATGCAATAAAATAAACTTACCATGCATAGTTGTCTACAAACTTATTCATTAAAAGCTTTTTCTTAGGAGCTTTTTCTTCTGCATCCATCTGATGAATTCCTTGTGTCTTTTCGTCGACTTAGTTCTGCTTCAATAAGCTATTTTAGCTCAGTGTCTAAGTCAAGCATTATTCGGGTACGATATTATCTTTGATTTAGACCTACTGTACCTATTGCTATATCCTACTTATCTGTTTTCCACGTCACATATGGTTCCTGGGATTTCAGTGACCCGCTAGATTTGAATGTATTTTGGGTCGGAGGTAACGAGGCTTACACAAGCCAATCACAATTGTATTCACGGATTGGGGGGCGGAACCATTTAGCCTCATCTATCATAATGGTTGGTGGCGAGAGACAATTAAAAAATGTCGTTTTCACTCAAACTGTAAGCCCGGACAAGCTGAGTTTAAAATTTTAGGAAGCTGGTTGCCCTAAAAAAATGAAGTAATGTTTGATGAAAACTTGAGTGAATTTAACTTTAAAAAAAAAATTGAATGGCATTGTTATTTGGAGTTCAGTAAACTTAATACTTTTTAAACTTTTAAACTTGAAATTTTTTTTAACTTGAAATCATTAGTAACATCAATTGCTTTGCCCCATTATTCCACTGAAAACGTAAAGTTAAGTACAATAACCCCAAGATGATTAAAATTAAAAACATTAGTAATAACGATTGCTTCACATATTATCTCCAACTGGATTCATCAGATAAATCTGATTAATCCAGGTGTGTCTGACCAGTGACATTAAGTTCAGGAAGTAGTGGAGCTGTGCATGGAACCCATTGTTGCAGTTAATAAAAATGTAAGACCAGTTTTGTCCTTTAATCTCAAAAAGTAAGAATTTATGTGAGGGTTTTTCATAGTTTTCAGTTTAAAAAAAAACATAACATAACATACACTCATAACTTTTATGGTTAAATAGATTCCAGAAAGTCGCCACAATTTAATTACTTCATTACAAACTTCCTGGACAAAAAGTAGAGAGTAGTGGAATATGGAAGGACAGAAGAGAACAGATAAAAACAAGAAAAGAGCAAATTATTTAGAGTAGGAGAAAAGAGGAGGAAATAGAAATGGGAGAGCAATGAGAATTAGAATAGGGAGGCAAGAAGGGGGCAGCTTAGGAAGACAAGTCAGCTAAAAGATGTCCACTGTGAAACGGTCAAATGACTCGAAGAAGATTTCCCTCAGATTTTTCCCCACCACTCGTGTAAACTCATAATTATAAAACATAGTCAGTAGAACCATGGTTAAATGTAAGACATTTCTGACCCACAACATGTTTTGGGTCACACAGCATTAACCACTTTTTGTCTTAAAACATGCCTACAAACCTGGCTTTCGGAGAAAAGTGCTGGTCATCACTGTACAATCTGGATAATTGCAGGCTTGTCCGTCACAACTTATTTTCTCCGAAGAGCAAAGGTGCTATCCATCTCTTTCTTAATAAGGGGCCCATTTGGCTTCACCTTCATCATCTCACTGAGTAGAACCTACTGCTTCCAGGTTGTGGTCATCCAACCCCTCTGGATATTGAGGCAGGAAATGTATTTCTCTGTTTGGAGGGTCGCCATGTTTAGAGTATCTATCGTTTACCACTATTGACAGTGTCGTCAAGTTGGCCCAGCTTGCACATTTTGGCTTTGAATTTCCAACCTTGAACTTCAGACTGTTCTTCCATCCAAGACAGCCAGAGCTTCTTTAAGACATGGGTGCGTTTCCACTAAAGCTTGTGCAACAGCCGCTAAATCCTCCTTTGTTGTCTATGCATCAAATGCATAGATGGGCTCAACTAATTTCTCAAGGATATCATGGTTTAGCACTTTTGTCAACTTTTGTCATCCCTGAGATAAAACAAGTTGCCTTGACGGAGTTGGTACTCGACGTCAACTGAAAATGTAGGAATTTCAAACAACTCATGCCATGGCACACTTCTATCCATATGTGGAGGGGATATCACCATAGATAAGTTGGTAAGACCTCAAATGCTCACAGTACCATGTGGTCATTTTGTGGGAGATGTACAGGATTTCTGTGGTAGCTGTAACAATCTTCTCAATCTGGGCAAATTCAGAGAGACCTGAGGATGAGCCAAAAGAGAGAATCATGCCTGGATGATACATGATTCCATCTATGCAGACGGATGACTCGTCCAGAACAGACTATACCGTTGCAATGTCTCAAGCAAATACTCTCTGAACATTCAAAGGGAAAGAGTGTTTTGTAGAAAGTGTCATTGCAACTTTTTTTTAAATTGTGAGTGTTCCAAATTGCTTTTTTAAAGAACTTGTCTCCTCTAATGCTGAATACATGGGACACAAAGTCCACATAGACCAGAATGAAAAATCGGTCATTTTCGGAGTGAAGGATGTTCTCGCAATAGATGGGTACAAGCAGTAAGGTTGTGGCCCAGGCAACCATGTCCATCAAAAATAATCTCACAATCTATCAAGATGTTTACAGGTTAGTACTATGCTTCTCAACTTTTTTATTTTTTAGCTGAGAAATACAATTGGGACATGGGACTAAGCCTCACATTTCCACAACAATTTAATAATAAATCAAAGTTATCTGTAGATTTCTATGGCACAGTTTATTTAGGCATCTCAATAAACTAGGAAAACTTAAAAGTGCCAAGTGTCATGAGTAATTGTGCACATATATTCTCCGTCTATCCTAAATGTTAAGCTTAATGCACGCCACAAACTGACTCCTTTAAAAGCAATTTAGTTATGCTCTTTCTTAACTAACGTGGGGTTGCTATGTTTGTCACTTACTTACCTACTTATTTACTTTTTGAACATGGTTTTACTTCCCTCTACATGCAAGAGATACTGTCTAACCACAGACAACTCTCACAGGAAACCATATCTCCAAACTCAACAAAGGTAAATAAAGAATTCCTAATGTTCAAAATGTCACTATCACTTGACCTTAACCACAATGCCTCCTTGTTTGCACCCCCATACATCAATAGTCCTGCTCCTCGTGAACTTTTGACTTCAAATATAATCCTGTGTACCCTCTTCATGATTTTTCAGACTAACCTGAGTAGGTTTCATTAATCTACCTTTTACATTTTTCTTGTCTACAGAATCATATGATTGAACGAAATTGGGTTGAGATCAACAACGGAGTAAATTACCCATTGAAGGAAGCCCTCGATATGGATGGTAACGTCTCACGATATTGTACATCCAACCTTACTGCTGAGCTGTGCAAGATTGGCATAACACAGAGCTGTACTTGCATGGAATGCACACAGAATCCCAGGTGTCTCACAATGAAAAAACATTTAAAACATTACAGCCCAGTCTTTGTATTTCATTTTTCTTTCCAAGTTGAGGGTAAATTCAAATAATGAAACATTTACATTAAAGGTACATCAAATACTTTGGCAGCAGCAGCATGTCCAAAAATAATAACAGATGACATGTATGAGCAAGATGTGGGATCTTCACTGACCAGAGTCTTGTGTTTTGGAAAAGACCCCTTCTCCAGTACCCTGATATCTCAATTGGACTTGAGTGTGGAATCAGCGATATTAGTGCATTGATAAAAAAGCAGATAACAAGAATCTCTGGTATATCAATCAAAGCTTTGGACACATCTTCGAAATCAAGACACCAAATGCCGCTCCCGCAGAAGTGCTGAAGAGGTCTCTCTTTCAGCTCCTTACATACTGTTTTCAAGGTCAGGTTAGATGCGAAACTGAAAATGAAACAATAAATCGAGATATCGTTAATGAAGGCTAACAGGATGCACGTTATCTGGAAGTGGGAGACATTCCAACAGAATTGGTCTGTTCTTCACATCTGTCCTGGGAAAGCTACAATATTTTTATGATTTCAATAATTGGAAGTTTCTCTAACGGATGTGACTCATGAGTACATGCCTTCCTGTGAACCTTTCATGCATTCAAAGAATATAATGAGGAGAGTAACATAGAATATAAGTCACATAAAATATAAAATATTATAGTTCCAGATAGTGTTTATTTGTTTCTTTAAAGTGCAATTACAATGAAACCACTTGCTGAGGTCTGTGGTTCAGAATCTACTGATGGTTCCTCGAACACGGTTCAGGACCAGAGGGGAGAAATCCTTCCAGGCTGTTGCTCCTAAGCTTTGGAACGATCTTCCTCTGCCTCTGTGTTTGATGATCTCCTGACTCCTTCAAGAAACATGTCAAGACATTTTTATTTGTGCAGGCTTTTCCTTGATTCTTTGAGACTCCTCGGTTTTATCTTGACCTTTAAAGTAAATAATAGAATATATTTTATTAGGTATTGTTTTGATTGTTTTAGCGCTTTGTGACCCTGGTCTGGAAAAGCTCTACAAATATAAATGACTTACTTACTTAAAGTGCAACAATTTTTTGTACAAAATGGCTTGAACGAGTGCAAAATTCCATCTGAAAAAGGCCATTAGCCAGATGTACTGTAAAAATAACTTTCAAACAAGAAATGGAACACTGTTTCGGGCGCTAGGACCTGGGGGCATCATCTCACTCACCAGGGTAATGTGTGTTGTGGGAAACTTTTCAGTTTGGTTTTTCTGAGTAAGAAATAAAGTCCTGCTTCACTTCAACTCCTGTTCCCTTCCTCTTACCACAACACCATGATATTTAATCCAGTTTGATGACACCACCAAATAGGGGAAGAACATTTTCAAGACCAGTTACTTGATTTGCATTCAATGGAAAACTCATCTCTCCTGAATTTCAGGCCCAGGCTGGATCTCAGCATCCACTGGTCAACGAAGCTTTTGCAGCATACATACACATGTTCTTCCATTAGCACTGTTAAATGAAGAAAACAAAAATGAGAGTATGTGAGATTAGAGTTGATATTTTATATCTTAAGCAGGAGTCAGGCGAACGGCTGAGTTTGATTTGTGGGGGTCTCTTTACTCCTAAGGAGCTCCAAACAGGAAGAGATTGTTTGGCTCTACTCCGACCGTTACCTGAACTTGAACTTTTTGAAATTCCTGGCGTTGTCAGCATTTTTTGTTATACGTTTTTTCTCTCTTTTTAGTCTCCTAGATTTTTGTTTTTGCCCCCGTTTTGGAATCAACCTCTGTGAATTTTATTTATTTAAAGACACAGACTTTTTGGTATACTCTAGTTTGACTCTTTCCAATTTCTGGGTCCTTTGACGTTCACCCTGTGACATTATCTTTTCTATGTTTAAAAGGGACAGTTTGCCTTCAATGTGCAATAGTTTATTATCTAATTAGGGAGTGACCTGTATCCTTTAACATGGATCAAACAACTAATTATGTTACATACCTTTGCACACAATGCACCCAAAGGCCTCTTTTATTTGTGTTATCATGGCAGTGGTCAGAACCACCATGACGCCAGGTCCTTCATGACTGTTGGGACCTCACTCAGCCCTTGAGACCCCAAGATCACCTCCTCAATTTTTTCAGAGACCTCCTGAAGACTTGCAGCATCAACATCTTTAAGACTACATGGAGGGACAGAAACAAATTACACAAATTTCACCAGTTCCATTCTGTTCTGTTCCGATAAATGTTCCTATAACAAACATAGTATTAACAAAATGAATAATAACAGATAGTTACTCATAGTAAAAATTAAATAAAAAGACAGTCCCACTTCATCCCTCAGTCTTTTCAGCAGGATCTATTGATCAACCGTGTCAAAGGCTGAGGACAGATCCAAGAGAACCAGAACAGTGGATTTACCTGAGTCAGTCGACATCATGATGTCACTGGACACTTTCAATAAAGCAGTCTCCGTAGAGTGATGTTTATTTAGTGAGAGAGAGAGACACACACTCAGAGAGAGACACACACTCAGAGAGATAGACACACACACAATAAAATCACTGATCATGTTGCTGTCCTTCAGCGTCAGCCTATTGTTTCCCTTAAAAAAGTATATAGCTGAACTCCATTATGGTACTCATGTATGGAGTTAGACTTATTTCTTTATTGTTCAATCAAACAAAAAAGTTTCTTCAATAAAAAAAAAATTACTTCAATAAAAAAAAATAAAAAAAGGTTCAACAAAAAAAAATGTTTTCAATAAAAAAAGAAAAGTTACTGTAATCAAAAAAAACACATTTACAAACGGTTTTTTTGATGGAAGTTGTCTTTTTTTTGCAGGGCCACATTTTGGGTAGGACGGTTGTGTCTTAACTATTAATACAAAAAATACTTACTTCAATCAATTGAAATCTTGTGTTTATAATCAAAGTGCCTAATCAAAGCCTTTTTTTTTATTGAAGTGAAAAAAGTTTTGAAGTCGTTTTTTTTCTATTGAAGTGAAAAGACTCATTTAGACACATAATTATATACAGTATATTATAAATGGGCGGGTGCTTATGATGTCACAACAAGGACATTTGTGTGAGAGCATGCGCACAGTGAACTTGTGGGGCAGAAACACAAACAGCGAACACGGTATCATGGGGTGTAAAACACGATGTTGAGTTGACTAAACATGATCAACGAGCGCGCAAGTAGTGATGACTCGCTTGCCCCTGTGTCAGCACTTGGACGTCTCTCTATAAATATTTGCAAAAAAGCATTGTTTTGAGGTTTTGGTGTTGGGTGTGGATTGCGTTTTCTGCATCCACCTTTTCAAACACACAGGGTCACTGTACAAACATACTGTATTATATAAAACATTTTTAGAGTTTTAAGATTAAGCTAAATACAAAATGAAAATACAAAACATGGATCTTATTTAACAAGAATTACAGCAAAAGTCAGTTTAAAAGGTGAGTTTGATATATCCTGTGCCACTCATGCAAACAGGATAAGACAAATGCAAATCAAAAAATATATTTATTTCAGTAAATATTAATTAAATTACTATCAATTATTTAAAAAATGGCTTCTTTGGAAAGTTAAAGAAGCAAGTCCTATTTAACTACACCTAACCACCTGGACCGGTGTCAGCACAACCACCTCTATATCAATACGGGTTAATCCAAAGAGCTGCCAAAGGACTGTAGACATCAATGTTCTCAACTGGCACTATGGTGTACATTGAGATGGCACCCTCAACAAGTACACTTCAATGGCACATAAAACCTTCAGTGCCAGACTGATACACCTGCGCTGCAAGAAAAAGAATGAACTGGAAAAATGGTTTCACTGCCCAAACCAGGTAAGTTGTCTGGAACAGCTGCTGCATCTGTTCTATCCGAAACATTTTTTACTGGACAAGTCAACAAAATGCAACGACACCCCAAGTTTTTTAAAATACGAAATTGATCTACTTTAGATGATCTGTTGATGAAGTCTGACTTGGGTGAGTCCTGATGTGACATCATTCTGTGCCACCGAAGACGGAAGCGGAAACCCCGCCCTCTTCCCAGAAACAGCAGTCTTGTTGTTAGCAGCCTCTGCTATGCTAACCTGCTAGGTGGCTAGCAGTTTGTTAAGTAAGAACCTGTAAGAACAGTGTACTACTATAAAGTTGCTACATACTCTTAATGTGCTAATCTGCTGTGATTAGATGATTTTGGCTGTTTCACTACTAATAGCACAACCACTATTGGTTGTTTAGCCGGATGAAGTTTATATCATCAAACTCACTTCCACGCGAGAGGTGATGAACTTTATCGACAGACAATCTCAGTCTGTACAAAGCGACTTTGGTAACTTTGTCACAAGTTCTGCTGATGGAATATGCAAACCCTGTAGCTTCATTAGGTTTTCTCTCAGTAAAACAGGGCAGGAAGGAACATCCGTCACAATACTATCACCGACTGCAACAGGCCTTGGAGACAAAAAGGAGTTGAACATGGAGGAAGATCCGAACTTTAAAGCCATGTTTCTTCATCCTTCATCCTGGTACCAGTTATCATCTGGGAGTGATGGCGAAGATTAGAAACAGTGATTCCTTCCCTGATTGGAAAAGACCAGACAGGTTTTGTAAAAACCAAGACAGCATACGGAGGGCTCTCAAGGTTGAACAAATTACTGAAGAAAAGAGTGCTGTCTTACTCAGTCTGGATGCTGAGAAGGCCTTTGAATCTGTAAACCAGAACTTCTTGTTTGAAGTTATGAACCGATTTGGTTTTGGTCAATAATTAATTCATTGTATGAAAACACTTTACTTATGGCCAGAATAAAAATAAACGGAAGCCTCTCAAATCCAATAACACCACAGCGAGGACGCAGACAAGGGTGTCCACTCAGCCCCTCATTATTCAATATTTCTATTAAGACTTTGGCTCAGGTAATCATACAGGAATCAGATCTGAAGCGCATAACGGTCGGGGGAGCAGAAAACAAAATTTGCTTATATGTAGATTATGTATTAATAACATCACAAAACCCAAACTCTGGTATTCCATGCTTGATGAACATCTTGGACACTTGGATATTCAGGTAACAAACTAAATATTGAGTCTTCAAAATCTTCAATTATGACCCCTTACAAAATATTAAGGATCCATATAGGTTCAACTGGAATATTCAGTGTATAAAATATTTGGGAATCAGACAGACTGGCTGCTTCTGCCTCCAGACCTAGGCAGTAGAATAAAAACAATTAAAATGAGCGTCCTCCTTAGGCTTCTCTACCTCTTCACAGCATTACCAGTGGAAATTTCAGATAATCAATTTAGGGAATGGGACAAACATTTCTAGATTTGTTTGGAATAAGAAAAGACCAAGGGTACGGTTTTTCAACCCCAATTATCTGTCGAAAGGAGGGAAATGGCCCTTCCATGTTTGAAAAATTATTATTTAGCTGCCAAATTTGATTTGATTTTTACTTTAACACAATCAAACATTCAAACCTGAAAGACCCATTAAAAATAATACAAATCGTTGGCAATGCTTTTTCAAATAAAAATGTTAAGTCCACAGTGGGCCAACTATACAAAAGCTTGATGGCATTAAACCAAAACTCAACTAAACACTTGTGTGAACATTGGGAAATGGAGGTAAATATATCCATTACTGAAGAGGAATGGGACCAAATATGGCAAACCCAGTTAACTAGCACCAACTCTTTTACCTGGAGGGATTTTCTGATGGAAAAACATTGTCCATTTTTTAAACACTCATGCACACATATTTTGGTCTTGTCCTTACCTGAAGCAATTTTGGATTGATGTAACGTGTAGTTGTATGACTCAATCAAACAACTTTAATGCAATAAACATTCAGCAGATGAACAGAGGATGTTTCAGAAACAACAGCACAAGATCCAATAAGAAACATTTTCTTGACTATTAAGACTTCCTTTGTCTAAAGTTGCCGTTTGTTACCCTGGTCTTTAGTACCACCAGAGGACCAGAGAGCCAGGATGGAAAAAATAAACTAGATAAACTCTCGGCTAAACAGTTAATACAGAAGGAGCAGGAGCAAGATTGTATCCATTTATTATCCATAAAACTTGAAAGAAACGTCAACACCTCACCATATAATTAGACTAGCACTAGTACAACTATGTAAGCATTGTAAGATATAAAGAGTTTGCATAGTATCTAATTCAAGATCAACCGATTTCATGATCGCTGAGTTATTAAATCAAAACATTCAAGTTTTATACCAGGCACTTAAAAACTTGGCAAAAGTTGGATACTTCAGTTTGACCTTTCAGATGTTATTGTGCTTATTTTACTAAACAAAGTCATATTTCTTATATACGAGAGTGTAAGGTATTAAAAATCCATTAAATGTCATTATAAATATCGATTCTATAGTGGTTGTTTTTTTCATTTTCAACATGTACGAAAATGATGGATGAAAGTTATTCACTTCACTGCTAGCTTAGCTATTATATAAAAGTACAAACTGTATTCATTCCACGTTCAAATTCATCAGGGTGGTTTAAAAAATTGGTCAAAATGATTGTGATTTATACCTGTATAGGTATTGTATTTTGTGTCTAACATTATGTGAATCTTGTCTAAGATGATATTAGTGATGATCCGTGGGAATAGGAGTGAGAAATGTCTTTTGTTTTATGATGATGATGATGAAGATCTGGAAAACTGGAGGATCAGAATTTATGGTTGTTCATGGCTTCTGTTTGCATTCAGTTCCACAGACTCTTCATTATTTCTGGACTCTATGAAGACAAAGAAGTAAATCTATGAATAAAAAAAATAGTAAACATGTTTCACTTTAAACACAACAGTCTGACAGTCTTGTCTGATCAACATTAAGAATTTATCAAGATACAAAAACGTTCTTATATAAGGCAGAACATGTATCTAAATAAAAACAGTATTAGTTCAGAAGACACATGAACCTGAATTAATAAACTGAGCAAAGACATGAATATGCAAATAAAAAGAGTTAAAATATCTAAGTATATAAAATAAGAAACCTGTTCTGTGTCTTCATCAGAATCCTTCACCACAAGAACTATACTGGCTGCAATTCAAAATAAGTGTATCACAGTCAAGCAAACATTTGATTCATAGGAAGGTCAGAAAAGTTGTTTGGATTTGACAGAATATGTGTCATACATGTGTTATATATTATCTATTATATGTAATATGAACAAATTAAAATCACTTTGACCATTACTTACTATAACGTGCATCAGGCTGATGATTTGCGCTCCTCGCTTGAGAGGAACAGCTGGAAGTAGAGAAAGTATATAAAACTAGAAATACCCGTCGTGTTGTGTATTCTCCAACAGAGCATCACCAACATTAGCACCAGCAATGTAATCAATTAAACCCGGGGTCTCTAAACCGGTCCTCAAAGGGCCAGGGTGGTGATTGTCAGTCTGGTGATGCTTGTTTCAGCTGAAAGCTATTTGTTTTTAACTGTACATGTTTGATCGGTTGGCCCTTTGAGGACCGGTTTGGAGACCCCTGAATTAAACACCAACCTACTTATAAAGTACAGTAGACACGCCTTTGTGTACATGTTTCCTGGGTCAGAGATAACTGAAAATATTTCAGATTTTTACAGTACAAACAAACCGTTTTGACAAATACTTGATTTAAAACCAGTTTGTTCAAAGACTTGTTACTTTACTTGTATCAGGTAAAAGATCTGTGCTCTACGATTTTAAAACAAATCTAAAGAAAGAAAAAGAAGTAAAAATGTCTCAAGTATATAAAATTAAAAGCACCCGGCGGTCTGTTTACCGTTTTTTTTTCACCAATGCTATCGCCGCCAACACTATCACCACAGCTATCACTATCCCAACCCATGCACCCCAAGACAATCCTGTAAAAAAAAAAAGCAAAAAGAGTATATATTATTACAGTGAATTTGTCTTCATTGCTTTGACACTATTCAAAGATGAAGGATATATGATTATTTGAACACATGTAAAAAACAAGTGAGACAAACTAAAACTGAATTTTCTCATGTACTTTATTAAAGTGTAAGAGAAAGAAAGAAATACCACTGTTCTCAGTGCAGTTGGCTGTAAAAAAAAAAATTAAATAAGAAAAAAAGTAGAATTAAAACATTGAATTAATCTTTATTGTTGTGACACTAAAATAGATAAACTCACCAGTGCATGCAGCTTCATAGGTTCCCTGTAAGGAATAGAAGTATAGAATTATAACCTAGTATATTTTTTACCATATAGACTGAACTAACTTGTGTCTCTTAACTATAAGAGGTGGACAAAGTTAAAACAAACAAACATTTGCCAATAACTCAAGGAAGGAAATATTTCATGTATTCTGATCATGTTGAAGAAAATGTTCATTATTCGTGTTTGTTTTTACCATATGGTTAAAGGAGCCTTACCCCTGTCATACACTTCAAAATATAATGTATGGATTTGTAGCACTTCATAATCAGGGTTGTAATGTTGCTGGACACCATACACGAGGACATCAGGTTAACGTTCTGTTGAAAAGATGACATGTTGTCAGAGAATCAGAGGATCTCATAGCTTTTGATCAATAATAGCAGGTCCAACTTACATCAGTTCCATTCACCCAAGAGAAATTACAGTCTGTTCCATTGATCTCTGGCACGTTGTACATCGTACCTTTTGAGGTTTGTTCAACTGTGCAGTTTAACACTACAAGGAGAAAAGACACATAGTAAGATGTGTAATAGGCACCTTAAAAAATGTTGGTGATGTCACACTTTTTGACAGCACAGTCTCATTCCCAAGCATAATATATAAATGTATTTACAGCGGTGCGTTGAAAATTCACGGATTTGATCTGTTGTTGTTTTCTTTAAATAAAAATTAAATATATACAGTAATAATGAAAAGTATTTTAAATCCCAAGATAAAGAGGTAAACCAGATGGGAAACACCATAAAACAATGGATGAAGGAAACATGGAGAGCTTATCTCTGAATTCATGATCAAGTATACTTGCTTGTGTAGTCAGTTATTACTGCTGACATCAATTCATAACTTTCATTTGTTTCTATTACAGTCTATTACAGTTCTACTACACAAATCCACCTGTTGCAGAACATGACGAGACAGAGGTAGTCTTTGCTCTTGAGGCTGTCATACTCGTATACTTTGACTGAATCTGCAAGTACTAGCATTTTGACTTCTAATAATGACACATTGATGTTACAAACTTACTTCACTCCTGATTTAATAGAGGCGTTTCTACAAGGACTCCAGCAAACTTTGAACGATAAATACATGTAGCTACGTGGTAGAAACTCCAGAACCTTCTGATTGACCTTCTTTAAACTGGAGCAGAAGTAAAACTCTGTCCAGAGAGCTAGCGGACACAAGAACACATCTGGTCAGTACAGCTATGGCCCGGGAAAATGCAGAAACTCGTGTCTGCCATCAGTGCTTCAAAAGTTAACCTGTTGTCCGTTGGCATGACTGTGAGAAACTCGATTTGCCAGTTGGCTCTAAAAATAATGGATGTTTACAAAATGTGTTTTGTGATGTTCAAGGTCGACATGGGCTCGACATACATAGTATGGCACATAGTTGGCATGTGATGTGTGTAAAGTTGAGGACCTTCTTAGGAGGGACTTCTGGCCAGCTGCCCTTAACTTTGCCACAGTTTATTCCACAGATGTTTTTTTTATCTTAATTGTGGAAATGAAAATGGCTTCACCTGAACTTTCTTGTCAGGCCTTTTTAAGAATGCTTGATCAGCGAAGATATAAAGGTCCTCCATAAGTGACATGAATTTGATGACCAGCCAGTGAAGCAAGTATATCCAGCTGCAGCGGCAGAGGATTCAGACCGACGTCGATTCTGACAGGAAGTGAGTTTAGACTAACTATGGCTTTTTTTTTTTTCGTGACAGACTTATTGAAGACGAAGATGGAGGAATTTGTACAAGACACAAAAA
This sequence comes from Callionymus lyra, assembly GCF_982586985.1. NCBI lineage: Eukaryota > Metazoa > Chordata > Actinopteri > Syngnathiformes > Callionymidae > Callionymus > Callionymus lyra. Next base: position 23,328,715 of record NC_141828.1, on the reverse strand, counting down.
GAATAAAAACTGTGACAACCATGGCGGAACATACCATTAGGTGGTTTGTTTGTTCCTTAAATGGATGTTTACTGTAAATAAAGTTTTATGAAGAGTGCCATATGTGTTGTTAACATCGAAATTAATCTTCACAGCAATGCAAAAATGAATACATCAGATGATAACTAATGTTGAATGTGTCTCATATTTGAGCATTATATTGGCATGATTTTATTCGGATACGAAGAATGAAACTGCCAAGATATTGTGTACAGTGTTCCTGTGTCTGTTTGGTAAACTGGTCAGGATTTTATACCAATAAATACTCATTTATGTTAGATTTTGAGACAATACGCAAAAACTTTTATCTTAAAACATTGAAGGATTCTCTGTAATGGTAAAAATCAACAAGTGAGTGAATAGTTCATAGCAATACAATAAGTATTTGTTTATGGTAACCCTTGCTGCAGGACATAAACTATGAAAAACAAAAATGGAACGTGTCACACCTTTATACGTGCCTGTCATGTGCCATGATAAAGTTTTCAAAACATGTTATTTTTTATTTAAGTCACATTACGTAGCAGGTATCATTAGATCATCCATTATTTGCCAGAAGTATCTTTATTGTGCTGTTTACTAACTAGTTGTGTTGTTTCTAATTATAAATAAACTGAATACGTGTTCAATGCGTTCAACTAACTCCCCGTTTAATAACATTTAATGTACTAAATTGACAATAAATCAATATTTCTACAGTAAAAATACATGAAACTTTGTTCACTTATACGTCAAAACCTGCTGAACATGAAAGTAAAGTCATATTTGTCAACTATTAAGGTTGTTTTTATAAGAATTAAAATATATTGTGCTTGAATAACAGTGACATCAATACACTGTACTAAATTGACAATAAATCAATATTTCTACAGTAAAAGTACATGGAACTGTGTTTATTAATACTTCAAAACCCGCTGAACATGATTGTTTCGTAGATCCTTCCGCGTGTACGTCTCTTAACGCCTTCACAACAGCGCACGTGATTTACAGTTTCGGCAGGTTCGCGGCTCCCTTGACCGCAGTTCCTCGAGTGAAGCGGGTCAAGGGTCAAACTTCTAACGTCCCATCTCTTCTTCAGTTAAACGCCGCATCACTTCCCGCCTGCATATAGATCCGTGTACTTTATCAGGACAAAACGAAGGAATATTACGGTTCAAACGTGTTTGTTGTAACTACAGCACGTAACTGTGATTAAAAATAAGTGACTTTTAATTCAACACCTTCGCGGACTAACAGGTTTGTTAAACTACTGAAACATTCACAACACAATAAGTATCTCAGAGTATAACATCAAGAAAGTGAGAACCTCACCCGTCATCGTGTCACCTTCGGCTAACGGGAGTCAGGAGGGTCTGCGCCCCGGCGGCATATGGGCGGGCATTGGGCAGTGGTTGTGGGGGTCAACCCTCTGTCGAACGAAGCCAAAGCGCTGGCCTATCACAGATGATGTAAATGTATTTGTAATTTTATGTAAATGTGGTAGCTCAGCCCTTTAGTTATTTCCATGTGAGAACACGCAACAACGCTCAAATGTCAAGAGAACAGCACACCCAAGTGGTCATTAGGTTCCACTACAGTTAGTGTTGTCATTTGAAGTTAATGGTTACAGTTGCTTATAGAGTCAGTCATTGGTTTTGGTTTTTAGTATGGACATCCGTAATACCCTGACAAGAAAAAGTAACAAGGAGAGCGAGCAGGAAGCAGCGCCATCCATGTCTATTGAAAACACACTGAAGTCAACCTGAACACTGGAGTGAACATTCAAACTGAGAGAGTCGCTGCAGATAAAGCCTTGACTTGAACTCACCAAGACACTGCCTTGGACTTGGGCTCGGTGAAAGTTCAGTATTGTTTTGTACCATTTAAAAACAAGGCTCCTGTAGAATAACTAAATAGCCTATATTGTCATGATGGTCATTTGGTGCCCTTTAAAAAAACATATTTTTCAGCAACTGGGCTTCATCAAGTAGTCCAACAGATCACACATCACACCTAACATGATTTTGTTCAATGAGATGACAACTTATTTCATTGTTCAATCCAGTGTTCAGGTTGACTTCAGTGCTTTTGTTTTTAGTAGAAGTGAAGCTGTGGTGCTTTAGTTTAAAAAATGGACACAGCACTAAACTTTGTTGTTGGTTGTCAGTTTTTTTTAGATTTTGGGATCAACCGTCATTTTTTAGTCATTTAATGCCCCCCCTTAAATGTTTTTCTGCAGCCGGGTCTGGTGAGGTGAGTGAGGTGAGTGATGTGGGTGAGGTGGGTGAGCTAGTCAGGTGAGTGAGTGAGGTAGGTTAGTGAGGTTAGTGAGTGAGGTGAGTGAGTGAGTGAGTGAGTGAGTGAGTGAGTGAGGCAGGTGAGAGAGCGAGTCAGGTGAGTGAGGGAGGTGAGTGAGGGAGTCAGGTGAGATAGGTGAGTGAGTGAGGTGAGTGAGTGAGTGAGGTGAGTGAGGTGAGTGAGTGAGTGAGGTGAGTGAGCGAGTCAGGTGAGTGAGCGAGTCAGGTGAGTGAGCGAGTCAGGTGAGTGAGTGGGTGAGTGAGCTAGTCAGGTGAGCGAGGGAGTGAGTGAGCGAGTCAGGTGAGTGAGCGAGGGAGGTGAGTGAGTGAGTGAGTGAGTGAGTGAGTGAGTGAGTGAGTGAGTGAGTGAGTGAGTGAGTGAGCGAGCGAGCGAGCGAGTGAGTGAGTGAGTGAGTGAGTGAGTGAGTGAGTGAGTGAGTGAGTGAGTGAGGGAGTGAGGGAGGTGAGTGAGGTGAGTGAGGTAAGTGAGCAAGTCAGGTGAGCGAGTGAGTGAGTGAGCGAGTCAGGGAGGTGAGCGAGTGAGTGAGTGAGTGAGGTGAGTCAGGTGAGCGAGGGAGGTGAGTGAGCGAGGTAAGTGAGGTGAGTGAGTGAGTAAGGGAGGGGAGTGAGTGAGGTGAGTGAGCGAGTCAGGTGAGCGAGGGAGTGAGTGAAACAATAAAGAAACAATATATTGTTGTTACTACAGTATCGCAATACAGTGGTATGAAAATGTTTGGGCACCCCTGTACATTTTCATGATTTTCCTCTATAAATAATTGGTTGTTTGGATAAAAAAATCCATTTAAATATATCTTATAGGAGACAAACACAGTGATATTTGAGAAGTGAAATGAAGTTTATATATTTACAGAACATGTACCACTGTATTGCGATACTGTAGTAACAACAATATATTGTTTCTTTAAGGGATACAACACTTTTCCTGGCTTTGACAGCGAAGAAATTAGCAAATACTTCCTCTAATCAAATGTAAAAGTGCTTCACAAAATATGAACAAAAATGTAAACTTATATTAACAAAGCAGAATGAAGTACATTAACAGACTCAAACTACCTTGAGCAATATTCAATACCCAGTATCTGTCAGTGTTTAATTCTTTAACTTTAAACTGTTAGCCACTGGAGCCTGGTGTATCCTTTATTTTTTCTCATTTCTGCCATTTCATTGGTTTTTATTTTTTTGGAGAAAAAATAATTTTATCTGTGATCACCAAGATTTAAAAGTAAGTTAGTAAAGCGTTTAACAGCGTTATGACTAAACTAAACATATAGAAACACAAATATTCAACATTTGAAGGCCGTAGATATGATAACTATAGACTATCAATGCATTCACCCTCAACAAAGAAAAATGTTTTTATTCCAGCAGTTATTTTTACAACAGTAAAAAAGTAGTAAAATATTGCACCCTGAAATTTATTCTGGAACATGTACTTGGCACTGTTTATTGGCAATACGATACGTTTCACACGATTTCGGGGGACAATGATAAATTGTGATACTGTAGTAACAAGTATATTTTGGTAGTATTGTCGGGTACTTGATTTTTTTGTTGCAGAATTTACAGACCACATGAGTTGTAAGTCGAATTCTTAACTGGTTTTCGTTCTCTTTTTTTTTTTAAACGAAAATATTTCCAAACATTAGCTTTAAACGAGAAGAAATTACTCGTTTAAAATAAATGAATTGCAATTAATTGTTTTTAACCCGTAATTAATGGCGTACTTGAGTTAGTATTAAAGTTTAAAGCCCTGCTTTGCTTGTGTTTACGACAAGACAGATGAAAACTGTAAACTGACAGGATGAAGAGGTAAAGACGGAGTGCAGTTTGGAGTCACTTAAGTTGGTTTATGATGACACATACGCCAAATGCACATAGTATAGTATTCTTCTGTTCTTTTTTTATGCTGCTATAAATGTTTCCAATGTCGCAGATGAGAGATTAGTGTAATGTTTAGATATTTTCAGAATATGTTCGATATGCTACCAAAATGTAATTCCCTGCCCTCAAGTGAGCCCAGAATAAGTCTTTGATTGTAGATTATGATTTGCATTTTTCCTTTGTATCGTAAGGATTTATATCATAAGATAGCATTTTATGTTACGTTTGCAGTAGAAAGAACCTATTCAGGTTCTCAGAAAAATTGCCGCTTATCAATTCATCAATCATTGAAACGCCTGTCGATTAATGAATTACTCGATAAATTGTATCCCTACCTTAAACCCTAAAAGTTCAAGGTAACCAATAAAATATTATTTGCAATCCATGAAAATGAAATTCAGTGTTGGAAAGAAAATCGCAATATCTTGCCACCCCTACCTATAGATTTGGGCCCTTTTTCAATGTGGCATAATAAAAAACCTTACGCCAGCGGTGTAAACACAACACTGGTGTTTGTTGTGGAGACATTACAGAATATAAAAATGTAATAATACAAAGGACATCAAAAGGGATTCATAAAATAAGAGAGCAGGCCTGTAACTGATGTTATCGCTTCTTTTTCAGTCTAGGGCATCTGAACTTGACAACTTTCTCTTCCCATTTCTTTACCTTTTCTGTTATCTGTGGAGGAATGATCAGACTTAGAGGTCATTTATTCCACAGATCTCTCAGTTGTTTTGTACAATCTTAGTTACTCCCTCCAGATTTCCAATGCTTTGAATCTTCAAGGCCAGGCAAATAAAGGCTTTTTTGCCTGTGAACAAAAAAGGGAGGTGGCAGCCTCGGGGCTGATTCCTGAATGTCTTTTTTTAAGCTCAGCTTCAGGTCCCTCACACAAGCATCTAGTCCAGGGGTGGCCAACCAGTCAGAGCCGCGAGGCCACATTATTTTTACTGTGTTACCACAAAGAGCCACATCATAGACATGGGCACACATGAACATCGCCTCATCCCTTCCTCACACACACACAGACCTCTGCTTAGCCAAATTAATGTAAATTTCACACACCAACATGATAATGACAGAATTTGACTTCTACAGACCACGGGCCAGTCATTTTCAACAATGGACATTGTGTGCACTGTCTCTCACACACAAACTCTCAGTTTAACCAATATATTTTTTCTCTTACTATGCATGTTGCTTATAGGGACTTCTGGCATTCTTTGCTTTGAACAAACCTCTTCAGATCTGGCTTGTATTATTGCGCGTTAGATGAAAATACCGTATTGAACTCAAGCGAAGCGAACACGCACATTCAAAAAAACACAAACCCAAACTTCGATATGAACGTTATAGTGATGGGATCGACAGTTCTTTTGACTGAATCACTAGAATCAGTTCATTAAAAGGATTCGTTCAGTTCGTTCATTCACCAAATCACTAACTCAGTGCTTATGGAGCCCTGACTGCAATTTCTACTACTTCCTGAAGTAGGCCAAACAATCCGTTACTAGGTTTAAGAATTCAGACCCGAGGTTCACATTCACTGCAATGAGGGACAATGCAAAATTTTTTTTTTTTAAAATGCGTTCACGGCCAAACATGAATCGTCCTTCACTGAACGAATCTGTGCCAACATAAAAACTAAATGTTCTATAGCAAAGTCTTATCATAGAATCCCTCCCACCGGCACGGTCGCGGCTGATGAATGAATCACTTTGGTTAAGTATGTTCACTCAAAAGATCGTTCGTTCGAACAAATCGTTTGCCAACTACACAACACTAGAACGTTAGAGCCTCATGAAACCAGGCAAAGAGCCGCATGCGGCTCGGGAGCCGCGGGTTGGCCAGGCCTGATCTAGTCTAACAAGCAAACATTCTAGCATTGATCAACTCATTTCATGTTAGCTTTGATTAAAATTGAGTCTACAAGTTTGAATCCAACATCTTGGTTTAAGTGTGTGAAACTTAATCACATAAGTGACCAAAAGCCTTTGGCAGTCTTCAGTCGGGGGCCAAACAAAATGTATGTTTACCAAGTAGGAAGTATGAGTCTCATTTTGATATTGTCTTTTCATCGTTTGTGGCTCTGTGTTTGTCCTTCGCCAAATCAATGAAAAATGGGTTCCCTTATCTTAAAAACTGGCATCCTAATATACAAATCGCCCACAGGCCATGAGTTTATGGAAGGCCACATGTACACAGAAAAGTACTTGAATGGCTGACAAGCATGATATTTAAAAAATTTCGGTAATATTTACCTAGTTGTCATGCTAGTTAAAGGGTCCATCCTTAAATTAAAAGTAAAAATAAAATGTTTTGAAACGTCTTTAATTGCACTTAAACTACAAAATGAACTAAGATCGTATCCAGAACACCTATAAAGATCACGTCACTTCTAAAGATGTTTCATTCCTCCTTTTTTTCATGTAAACTTGAAAAATACTACCTAAAAGTTCCACTGATGGCCACTAGTTTCTTGTAACCTGTAACTGGCATGTAAGTAAGTAAGTAATTTTTATTTGTATAGCGCTTTTCCAGACCAGGGTCACAAAGCGCTTAAACAATCAAAACAATACTCAATAAAGTATATACTTTAAAGATCAAGATAATACTGAGAACAACACAGGAGTTCCAGAAAATCAAGGAAAAGCCTGAACAAATAGAAACGTCTTAAGATGTTTCTTAAAGGATTGAGTAGACTCCATCAAGCGCAAAGAGAGAGGAAGATCGTTCCAAAACTTAGGAGCAACAGCCTGGAAGGATTTCTCTCCTCTGGTCCTGAACTGCGAGTGAGGAACCATCAGTAGATTCAGATCCACAGACCTCAGAGCCCGAGCTGGGGTGTAAGGCTGGTTCAAATCACTGATGTAAGGAGGAGCCTGACCATGAATAGCTCTGAAAGTAAGAACCAGAATTTTAAAGTGGATTCTGAAAGAAACTGGAAGCCAGTGAAGAGTTTTAAGGATCGGAGAAATGTGAGTTCTTCTAGTGGAGCGGGTCAGAATTCTCGCTGCAGAATTCTGAATCAACTGCAGGCGAGACAGCTCCTTCTTGTTAAGACATGAAAATAAACTGTTACAATAGTCCAGGCGAGAAGAAACAAACGCATGGATTACAAGCTCCAGATCATGTTGTGATGTTCCTAAATTTAGAGATTTTTCTCAGTTAAAGGTAACAGTTTCTGGTCAGTTTCCTGCAGTGTTGAACAAGAGACATGTCTTTATCAAATACAACACCCAGGTTTCTCAGGCTCAGTTTGACAAACTGACTTAAGTCACCAAAGTAATGACTCTACCCTGGAACCTTATCATCAGGAGCAATCACCAGAGTTTCAGTTTTGTCCACATTTAGCTGAAGTGTTTTCACTCAGCCATTGTTTGATTTATAGCAAACAATTGTGTAATCTGTTCAGCCTCTGGGGCTCAGTTGGATAAAAAGAGCAGTAGAGCTGGATGTCATCAGCAAAAATGTGATAAGAAACATCAGGAAATCTCTGAATGATTTTACCGAGGGGAATCAAGTACAGCAAAAACAATAAAGGACCCAGAACAGAACCTTGAGGGACTCCACACAACAGATCTGCCGATTCAGACCTCATTTGATTGGCAGATACACTAAAACCGCGCCCAGAAAGGTATTATGAGAACCATTCTAACACAGACCCAGACAGTCCCACTTCATCCCTCAGTCTTCTCAGCAGGATCTGGTGATCAACTGTGTCAAAGGCTGAGGACAGATCCAAGGGAACCAGAGCAGTGAATTTACCCGAGTCAGCCGACAGCATGATGTCACTTCAATAAATCTGTCTCCGTAGAGTGATGTTTACGGAAGCCAGACTGAAACTTCTCATGGATGTCGCTCTGATCCAGGAACAAAGACAGCTGTTCAGACACCACCTTCTCCAAGATCTTGGACAAGAAAGGGAGCTTAGAAATAGGCCTGAAATTACTGAGGTCAGTTGGGTTCAAGCCTGTTTTTTTGAGCAGAGGCTCCACAATGGCATGTTTAAATGCATTGGGAAAAACCCCTGTGGAAAGGGAGAGGTTCACCATATTGGTAACCCAGGGGCCAATTACATCACATACTTTGATAAAAAGCCTACAAGGAAGGACGTCATCTGAGCAAGAGGAGGGTTTCATCTTGTTCACTAGTGCCGAAATATCACCCAAGGATACAGCAGTGGAGGAAGACCAAGAGGAGGAGAGGGGCTCAGAGACAGTAAGGGTTACAAACAAAGGGGGAGAGATTTTCTCTTTGATCAATTTAATTTTGTCAATGAAAAATCTCAACAATGCATTGCTGTCAGCTTCACAGAAGACAGGCGTGATTTGAGGAGCAGGAGACACGAGAGAATTAATCATGTCAAACGACACTTTGGGGTTTTTCTTTTTTGCTGCTACCAGTTTTCTGATATAATCAGATCTAGCAGTTTCTACCATCTCATTTTAAGAAGACATCAGATCCCTGAGGTGAAGTCTGTACACCTCAAGTTTAGTGGACTTCCAGAGACGCTCAGTCTTTCGACAAAGTCTCTTCAGACTCAGGAGATCTTCATTTGTCCAAGGGCACCATTTTTTCTGAAGTTTCAAGTTAACAAGTCAACACAATGAGTAGTGAAACAGTGAATCAAACTGTCCACATCTGGGAAGCCTGAATGGCTATATATTGGTTTTACACTTATGTTCTTAAACGTTCTTCATAAACATTTGTTTCGTTGGAGAAAGGCAAATGCGTCAATGTATAATATCTTCATTTAAATGTTGTCCAGACAAGTGTCGTTTTACTTCAAATCGAATATTCCTAATATGGTGTTATAGTTTGTTAGAAGTTCAGCAACACAAGAGCTGCAACAATATTGATTGATATTTTACTTGTTTTTTAAAAACGACTAAAACGAACTTGTGTCCCTTTAGCACGAGAACCCATGGACGATTCCAAACCTGTTGTGTGTGTCCCGGATCATCCTGGCTCCGTTCCTGGGTCACCTGATCATCCAGCAGCACTTTCACCTCAGTCTCGCTCTGTTCACTCTGGCAGGAGCCACAGATTTAGTGAGTGATGCCTCGGTCGAATAATCATGTGGTTGAGTTGGAGGAAGTGCATTTGTAGTTCAGCTTAAAACAATCTTTTTAAAGCAGAAATAAACCATAGTTTGTCACAACTTTCCGGATGTGCTTTAACATTGTTTTGTTTCTTTGTACTCTTCCTGGATCAGTTGGACGGCTTCATTGCCAGAACGTGGCCGGGACAGAAGTCAGTGCTGGGAAGTGCTCTCGACCCGTTGGCTGACAAAATTCTAATCAGTGTTTTGTATGTTAGTCTCACCTATGCAGACCTCATCCCAGGTATGTCTGTGTATAAATGTACACCAATATTAGAATACTGAAAAATCACATGGATATTTGGAATTACCGCAATTTCTGGATTCGGGCCTTAATAAAACAAACTGAAACAGAATGGGGGGAAAAATTCAATGTACAGTGGTCCATTGTTTATTGCTGTAAACGTATTTGCGAGAAGTAAGAAGAAGAGATGTCAATGAAAAATGTTTTTTAAAAAAAATGGAATTATTTTATTTTAAACATTGTGAAAAAAGAAATTCCGCCACATCGATACATCCTTACCGTCTCTATGTTTCAGCTCCTCTGACGGCTCTCATCATTTTCCGAGACATCGGCCTCATAGCAGCTGTCTTCTGGGTCAGATACAAGACCGTCCCCCCACCGGTGAGTCATTCCTCAGTCATCTAACATGACTCAGTCATTTAACATGACTACAGATGCAGCAAAGAAAGAAAATAAAGACCCACGTGCCACCATGACAAGTCATTTTCTCCTACAATGATTTTGGGATGTATGTCAATTAAAGTGATAGTTCATCCAAACTTCACTCGTTTTCTACTCACCCTCATGTCGATTTAAGGGTTGGGATTATTTTAGAGTAATCTGTACTTTATAGAGTTACAGAGAAAAATATTTGTTAATTTTAATGTAGCACTTAAAAACATCCAAATACCTCCATACTGCTCGTCTGTATCGTTCCTCTTCTATTGAAGCCTCGAAATGAGGAGTTGTTCAGAAAAAAACTTAAATAAGTCTACACTTTACATTTGATTTTGGCAGTTAAATCACTGAGACGTTTAAATAGCCGCAAATATATGTCTAAAGTTTGACGTTTGCCAGAAGTTTACTTTTATGCAAAAGTTAAACCCCAACAGAATATAAAGTATTATAATAGGGATATTCTTAGAAATTCAGTCATAAGAATACATAAACTGATTCGTAACAAATCTACATTGAAGAAAATGTATATTTTCCAAAGTGAATGTTAAATCAGGTTGTCTTATAAATAAACCAGATTTAACCAGTGATGTTACATAATGAATGTGGTTTAAAGAATAACAAGAGTACACCGGGTAAATATTTCGAGCACTTCCAGTGTAGACAATAGACTGTATGCGCTCTGTAGCCACTTGTGGTATCTATCTGGAGTACTTCCTGTCTATATCGCTTGTTATTCTTTAAACTTCTGCTACATACAAAGTTAAAATATAAAATACTTGTTACATTTTTTGTCAACATTTCCTCTTGAAACAATACAAGATAGACATTACAGACGAGTCGTTGCACAGATTACACAGCACTGTATAAATAATCCTAACCCTTAGTCAACATGAGGGTGAGTAGAAAATGAGTGAAGTTTAAATCACTCATTATCACTTTAAGTTCTTGTGTCCTTATGATTGTAATATTCATTCAGTCTGAGCTTTCTCTAAAGTTCAAATATAAGAATGTGTTTGTTGACCCGGCAGGTGACCCTGAGTAAGTTTTTTAACCCCTGCTACACGACGGCTCAGCTCAAACCCACACTCTTCAGTAAGGTGAGGCCTTCAACCAGCCCGAGGTTCAGTCCGAGAAATGTGTCACTCATTTCTTCTCATTTCCTTGTGTTCAGATCAACACTGCAATCCAGCTCACTTTGGTTGTTGCTTCTCTGGCTGCTCCTGTTTTCCAGTACACCGACAGCTTTGTGTTGCAGTGCTTATGGTACAAAGGCTTTTTCTGTTTGGAAGTATATCAGTTACATCTGAATGTCAATGGTTTTACATAGCAAATATTGAAACTTTGAATGTTTATTAAAAATGTAGGCATTGAATTCCCATATTTCTATATTGAAAGGTTGAATTTGTCTTTGTAATTTTTGTAATTTATTTTAAAAATGCATTTTTAAGCATAGGGTTTGATATTCTAATGCCAATAGTTTAAAAATTATTTTTATAAATTCTTAGCTTTTTTTCATTCATAGCCTTTTAAATTTAATATAAAATGTTGGTACAATGGTACCACCGGACAATGCTGATGCTCAATATATACTGTGTATATATGTATATATATATACAGTATATATATATATATATATATATCGTAGTACATTTGAACAGAATGACTAGCACTCTTGTGATAACAAATATTACAATGTAATATTTTAAGAATTAACTCGAATAATGAAGCATCACTTTTGAGTCTTAGTCCAAAGGAAGCTATTAAATGTATTTGCCTTATTCATTTATTATGAAACACTAGTTTGAATCAATCTCATTAACTGAAGTCACTACTTGTGTAAATGTTTAGAGGCTCTTGCAAATATTGCAAAGACAACTGATTTACTTTTTCTAGGATTTATTGAAAGAAACAAAGAGAAAAGGAAGAACGGTGAAGAACAATGTAATGAAATGATGACTGCTTTGGTATAGATGGATAAACGGTGTAGTACGTAGATGCACTACTAACAGACAAAAACTGACAAAAACAAAGAGCACAGCAAGTGTGATGTTGATTAAAAAAAACACTTTATTATTTTATTAAACCATTGATTGCTTCACAGACTGATTCATAATTATGCCAAAATAATGGTAATGTTTGTTTGTTACAGGTACATTACAGCGGTAACAACAACAGCCACTGGTTACAGCTACTGGCACTACGGCCGAAAGATTGTCCGTGTTTTAAACGCCAGATCACCACGGTAACAGTGGCGAGCGGAAAAGATACTGTGCCGACTGAAGACGATATATTTGTATGTTAAAGTAACAAAGACACAAGTGTTCGAGAATTGTTGGTGATCCTGCAGCTGATGTTTGCCTTCATTTCCGTAATTCAACATAATCATTGTTTCATGATTGTCTATTTTGTAGACCACATTTCTGATTAAAAAAACTAAAAGGAAAATCTTTGATTTTATTTTTGAACCTCAAAAAATATCAAGTTTCTGCTCACTGTGAATTAAATGAATCGTGTATAAGTTTCTGTCAGAATTATTTTTAGGGGCTATTGGACAATTTTATCTGTAGATTTAAATAGTTGAGCAAAACTTCATGTCCTGGTCCCAAAATAAATCTTTAAAAAATAATTATCAACACAATCAGATTAGTGTTCAATAATTCTATATCATTGACGATGAAGATGTTAATAAGGACTTTTATTTGTAGATTGACATTAAAAATGTATTCTATTAATAAAAACTGTTTATACACACACAAGAATTGATACGTAGTCATTTACAGTTAGTTATTGAGATTAATAATGTATATAAACTATTAACTGATACTCAACTTGTATATTAACATACACTCTACAGATCAGTTGTTAATAGATTGTTAACCATCTGCTAATACAGTGAAACAAGTTGAAGGTACAGAAGTTTTGGAAAGAAAGGAGGGACAGCAAGAAATTACAATGTGTATTTTTAAACCACCCTTGAGCTTTTATTCTTTTTAAAGTATATGTCTTTTCTTTCTCACTGGATCTCGTACCTGTACACAAAGTGCATCCAGTTGAAGAGGGAGACCTTTGACTCCATGTCTGATTGACCTCTGTAGCTGTGGTGTTCGCAAACCCTGAAAATACCTACAAATATGAAGAACAATAACAAAGGTCATAGAAGCAGAAAGAGCAGAAAAATCAAAAAAACATTTGCATGTCAATAAAAACTCCCAGAAAACGTGTGTTTACATTTAATTTTTTAATCACATCTATATGCTCATGTTTTGGTGTGTTTAGTCTGTATGTCACAAAAAAAGGTGTGTAAGATATATCGGACACTCTTTATAATTAAATACATTTAGTTCTCGTTTGAATTATGGACAAAATAAAAATATATTTTGATTAAAAAAACAATAACCCCAAGATGATCAAAATAAAAATATATTTTGTCATTTTATGCAATAAAATAAACTTACCATGCATAGTTGTCTACAAACTTATTCATTAAAAGCTTTTTCTTAGGAGCTTTTTCTTCTGCATCCATCTGATGAATTCCTTGTGTCTTTTCGTCGACTTAGTTCTGCTTCAATTAGCTATTTTAGCTCAGTGTCTAAGTCAAGCATTATTCGGGTACAATATTATCTTTGATTTAGACCAACTGTATACTACTTATCTGTTTTCCACGTCACATATGGTTCCTGGGATTTCAGTGACCCGCTAGATTTGAATGTATTTTGGGTCGGAGGTAACGAGGCTGACACAAGCCAATCACAATTGTATTCACGGATTGGGGGGCGGAACCATTTAGCCTCATCTATCATAATGGTTGGTGGCGAGAGACAATTAAAAAATGTCGTTTTCACTCAAACTGTAAGCCCGGACAAGCTGAGTTTAAAATTTTAGGAAGCTGGTTGCCCTAAAAAAATGAAGTAATGTTTGATGAAAACTTGAGTGAATTTAACTTTAAAAAAAAATTGAATGGCATTGTTATTTGGAGTTCAGTAAACTTAATACTTTTTAAACTTTTAAACTTGAAGTTTTTTTTAACTTGAAATCATTAGTAACATCAATTGCTTTGCCCCATTATTCCACTGAAAACGTAAAGTTAAGTACAATAACCCCAAGATGATTAAAATTAAAAACATTAGTAATAACGATTGCTTCACATATTATCTCCAACTGGATTCATCATATAAATCTGATTAATCCAGGTGTGTCTGACCAGTGACTACTCACAGGTTAATCAGTTTGTCCAATAATGTAAGACAGGAAATATAAGAGCAGCATTAAGTTCAGGAAGTAGTGGAGCTGTGCATGGAGCCCATTGTTGCAGTTAATACAAATGTAAGACCAGTTTTGTCCTTTAATCTCAAAAAGTAAGAATTTATGTGAGGGTTTTTCATAGTTTTCAGTTTAGAAAAAAACATAACATAACATACACTCATAACTTTTATGGTTAAATAGATTCCAGAAAGTCGCCACAATTTAATTACTTCATTACAAACTTCCTGGACAAAAAGTAGAGAGTAGTGGAATATGGAAGGACAGAAGAGAACAGATAAAAACAAGAAAAGAGCAAATTATTTAGAGTAGGAGAAAAGAGGAGGAAATAGAAATGGGAGAGCAATGAGAATTAGAATAGGGAGGCAAGAAGGGGGCAGCTTAGGAAGACAAGTCAGCTAAAAGATGTCCACTGTGAAACGGTCAAATGACTCGAAGAAGATTTCCCTCAGATTTTTCCCCACCACTCGTGTAAACTCATAATTATAAAACATAGTCAGTAGAACCATGGTTAAATGTAAGACATTTCTGACCCACAACATGTTTTGGGTCACACAGCATTAACCACTTTTTGTCTTAAAACATGCCTACAAACCTGACTTTCGGAGAAAAGTGCTGGTCATCACTGTACAATCTGGATAATTGCAGGCTTGTCCGTCACAACTTATTTTCTCTGAAGAGCAAAGGTGCTATCCATCTCTTTCTTAATAATGGGCCCATTTGGCTTCGCCTTCATCATCTCACTGAGTAGAACCTGCTGCTTCCAGGTTGTGGTCATCCAACCCCTCTGGATATTGAGGCAGGAAATGTATTTCTCTGTTTGGAGGGTCGCCATGTTTAGAGTATCTATCGTTTACCACTATTGACAGTGTCGTCAAGTTGGCCCAGCTTGCACATTTTGGCTTTGAATTTCCAACCTTGAACTTCAGACTGTTCTTCCATCCAAGACAGCCAGAGCTTCTTTAAGACATGGGTGCGTTTCCACTAAAGCTTGTGCAACAGCCGCTAAATCCTTCTTCGTTGTCTATGCATCAAATGCATAGATGGGCTCAACTAATTTCTCAAGGATATCATGGTTTAGCACTTTTGTCAACTTTTGTCATCCCTGAGATAAAACAAGTTGCCTTGACGGAGTTGGTACTCGACGTCAACTGAAAATGTAGGAATTTCAAACAACTCATGCCATGGCACACTTCTATCCATATGTGGAGGGTATAACACCATAGATAAGTTGGTAAGACCTCAAATGCTCACAGTACCATGTGGTCATTTTGTGGGAGATGTACAGGATTTCTGTGGTAGCTGTAACAATCTTCTCAATCTGGGCAAATTCAGAGAGACCTGAGGATGAGCCAAAAGAGAGAATCATGCCTGGATGATACATGATTTCATCTATGCAGACGGATGACTCGTCCAGAACAGACTATACCGTTGCAATGTCTCAAGCAAATACTCTCTGAACATTCAAAGGGAAAGAGTGTTTTGTAGAAAGTGTCATTGCAACTTTTTTTAAAATTGTGAGTGTTCCAAATTGCTTTTTTAAAGAACTTGTCTCCTCTAATGCTGAATACATGGGACACAAAGTCCACATAGACCAGAATGAAAAATCGGTCATTTTCGGAGTGAAGGATGTTCTCGCAATAGATGGGTACAAGCAGTAAGGTTGTGGCCCAGGCAACCATGTCCATCAAAAATAATCTCACAATCTATCAAGATGTTTACAGGTTAGTACTATGCTTCTCAACTTTTTTATTTTTTAGCTGAGAAATACAATTGGGACATGGGACTAAGCCTCACATTTCCACAACAATTTAATAATAAATCAAAGTTATCTGTAGATTTCTATGGCACAGTTTATTTAGGCATCTCAATAAACTAGGAAAACTTAAAAGTGCCAAGTGTCATGAGTAATTGTGCACATATATTCTCCGTCTATCCTAAATGTTAAGCTTAATGCACGCCACAAACTGACTCCTTTAAAAGCAATTTAGTTATGCTCTTTCTTAACTAACGTGGGGTTGCTATGTTTGTCACTTACTTACCTACTTATTTACTTTTTGAACATGGTTTTACTTCCCTCTACATGCAAGAGATACTGTCTAACCACAGACAACTCTCACAGGAAACCATATCTCCAAACTCAACAAAGGTAAATAAAGAATTCCTAATGTTCAAAATGTCACTATCACTTGACCTTAACCACAGTGCCTCCTTGTTTGCACCCCCATACATCAATAGTCCTGCTCCTCGTGAACTTTTGACTTCAAATATAATCCTGTGTACCCTCTTCATGATTTTTCAGACTAACCTGAGTAGGTTTCATTAATCTACATTTTACATTTTTCTTGTCTACAGAATCATATGATTGAACGAAATTGGGTTGAGATCAACAACGGAGTAAATTACCCATTGAAGGAAGCCCTCGATATGGATGGTAACGTCTCACGATATTGTACATCCAACCTTACTGCTGAGCTGTGCAAGATTGGCATAACACAGAGCTGTACTTGCATGGAATGCACACAGAATCCCAGGTGTCTCACAATGAAAAAACATGTAAAAGATTACAGCCCAGTCTTTGTATTTCATTTTTCTTTCCAAGTTGAGGGTAAATTCAAATAATGAAACATTTACATTAAAGGTACATCAAATACTTTGGCAGCAGCAGCATGTCCAAAAATAATAACAGATGACATGTATGAGCAAGATGTGGGATCTTCACTGACCAGAGTCTTGTGTTTTGGAAAAGACCCCTTCTCCAGTACCCTGATATCTCAATTGGACTTGAGTGTGGAATCAGCGATATTAGTGCATTGATAAAAAAGCAGATAACAAGAATCTCTGGTATATCAATCAAAGCTTTGGACACATCTTCGAAATCAAGACACCAAATGCCGCTCCCGCAGAAGTGCTGAAGAGGTCTCTCTTTCAGCTCCTTACATACTGTTTTCAAGGTCAGGTTAGATGCGAAACTGAAAATGAAACAATAAATCGAGATATCGTTAATGAAGGCTAACAGGATGCACGTTATCTGGAAGTGGGAGACATTCCAACAGAATTGGTCTGTTCTTCACATCTGTCCTGGGAAAGCTACAATATTTTTATGATTTCAATAATTGAAAGTTTCTCTAACAGATGTGACTCATGAGTACATGCCTTCCTGTGAACCTTTCATGCATGCAAAGAATATAATGAGGAGAGTAACATAGAATATAAGTCACATAAAATATAAAATATTATAGTTCCAGATAGTGTTTATTTGTTTCTTTAAAGTGCAATTACAATGAAACCACTTGCTGAGGTCTGTGGTTCAGAATCTACTGATGGTTCCTCGAACACGGTTCAGGACCAGAGGAGAGAAATCCTTCCAGGCTGTTGCTCCTAAGCTTTGGAACGATCTTCCTCTGCCTCTGTGTTTGATGATCTCCTGACTCCTTCAAGAAACATGTCAAGACATTTTTATTTGTGCAGGCTTTTCCTTGATTCTTTGAGACTCCTCGGTTTTATCTTGACCTTTAAAGTAAATAATAGAATATATTTTATTAGGTATTGTTTTGATTGTTTTAGCGCTTTGTGACCCTGGTCTGGAAAAGCTCTACAAATATAAATGACTTACTTACTTAAAGTGCAACAATTTTTTGTACAAAATGGCTTGAACGAGTGCAAAATTCCATCTGAAAAAGGCCATTAGCCAGATGTACTGTAAAAATAACTTTCAAACAAGAAATGGAACACTGTTTCGGGCGCTAGGACCTGGGGGCATCATCTCACCCACCAGGGTAATGTGTGTTGTGGGAAACTTTTCAGTTTGGTTTTTCTGAGTAAGAAATAAAGTCCTGCTTCACTTCAACTCCTGTTCCCTTCCTCTTACCACAACACCATGATATTTAATCCAGTTTGATGACACCACCAAATAGGGGAAGAACATTTTCAAGACCAGTTACTTGATTTGCATTCAATGGAAAACTCATCTCTCCTGAATTTCAGGCCCAGGCTGGATCTCAGCATCCACTGGTCAACGAAGCTTTTGCAGCATACATACACATGTTCTTCCATTAGCACTGTTAAATGAAGAAAACAAAAATGAGAGTATGTGAGATTAGAGTTGATATTTTATATCTTAAGCAGGAGTCAGGCGAACGGCTGAGTTTGATTTGTGGGGGTCTCTTTACTCCTAAGGAGCTCCAAACAGGAAGAGATTGTTTGGCTCTACTCCGACCGTTACCTGAACTTGAACTTTTTGAAATTCCTGGCGTTGTCAGCATTTTGTGTTATACGTTTTTTCTCTCTTTTTAGTCTCCTAGATTTTTGTTTTTTGCCCCCGTTTTGGAATCAACCTCTGTGAATTTTATTTATTTAAAGACACTGACTTTTTGGTATACTCTAGTTTGACTCTTTCCAATTTCTGGGTCCTTTGACGTTCACCCTGTGACATTATCTTTTCTATGTTTAAAAGGGACAGTTTGCCTTCAATGTGCAATAGTTTATTATCTAATTAGGGAGTGACCTGTATCCTTTAACATGGATCAAACAACTAATTATGTTACATACCTTTGCACACAATGCACCCAAAGGCCTCTTTTATTTGTGTTATCATGGCAGTGGTCAGAACCACCATGACGCCAGGTCCTTCATGACTGTTGGGACCTCACTCAGCCCTTGAGACCCCAAGAT
The DNA here is from genome assembly GCF_982586985.1 of Callionymus lyra. Taxonomy (NCBI): domain Eukaryota; kingdom Metazoa; phylum Chordata; class Actinopteri; order Syngnathiformes; family Callionymidae; genus Callionymus; species Callionymus lyra. The sequence goes on along the minus strand of NC_141828.1, from coordinate 23,309,775 downwards.
CACCTCCTCAATTTTTTCAGAGACCTCCTGAAGACTTGCAGCATCAACATCTTTAAGACTACATGGAGGGACAGAAACAAATTACACAAATTTCACCAGTTCCATTCTGTTCTGTTCCGATAAATGTTCCTATAACAAACATAGTATTAACAAAATGAATAATAACAGATAGTTACTCATAGTAAAAATTAAATAAAAAGACAGTCCCACTTCATCCCTCAGTCTTTTCAGCAGGATCTATTGATCAACCGTGTCAAAGGCTGAGGACAGATCCAAGAGAACCAGAACAGTGGATTTACCTGAGTCAGTCGACATCATGATGTCACTGGACACTTTCAATAAAGCTGTCTCCGTAGAGTGATGTTTATTTAGTGAGAGAGAGAGACACACACTCAGAGAGAGACACACACTCAGAGAGATAGACACACACACAATAAAATCACTGATCATGTTGCTGTCCTTCAGCGTCAGCCTATTGTTTCCCTTAAAAAAGTATATAGCTGAACATTATGGTACTCATGTATGGAGTTAGACTTATTTCTTTATTGTTCAATCAAACAAAAAAGTTTCTTCAATAAAAAAAAAATTACTTCAATAAAAAAAAATAAAAAAAGGTTCAACAAAAAAAAAATGTTTTCAATAAAAAAAGAAAAGTTACTGTAAACAAAAAAAAACCCATTTACAAACGGTTTTCTTTGATGGAAGTTGTCTTTTTTTTGCAGGGCCAAGTTTTGGGTAGGACGGTTGTGTCTTAACTATTAATACAAAAAATACTTACTTCAATCAATTGAAATCTTGTGTTTATAATCAAAGTGCCTAATCAAAGCCTTTTTTTTATTGAAGTGAAAAAAGTTTTGAAGTCGTTTTTTTCTATTGAAGTGAAAAGACTCATTTAGACACATGTTATAAATGGGCGGGTGCTTATGATGTCACAACAAGGACATTTGTGTGAGAGCATGCGCACAGTGAACTCGTGGGGCAGAAACACAAACAGCGAACACGGTATCATGGGGTGTAAAACACGATGTTGAGTTGACTAAACATGATCAACGAGCGCGCAAGTAGTGATGACTCGCTTGCCCCTGTGTCAGCACTTGGACGTCTCTCTATAAATATTTGCAAAAAAGCATTGTTTTGAGGTTTTGGTGTTGGGTGTGGATTGCGTTTTCTGCATCCACCTTTTCAAACACACAGGGTCACTGTACAAACATACTGTATTATATAAAACATTTTTAGAGTTTTAAGATTAAGCTAAATACAAAATGAAAATACAAAACATGGATCTTATTTAACAAGAATTACAGCAAAAGTCAGTTTAAAAGGTGAGTTTGATATATCCTGTGCCACTCATGCAAACAGGATAAGACAAATGCAAATCAAAAAATATATTTATTTCAGTAAATATTAATTAAATTACTATCAATTATTTAAAAAATGGCTTCTTTGGAAAGTTAAAGAAGCAAGTCCTATTTAACTACACCTAACCACCTGGACCGGTGTCAGCACAACCACCTCTATATCAATACGGGTTAATCCAAAGAGCTGCCAAAGGACTGTAGACATCAATGTTCTCAACTGGCACTATGGTGTACATTGAGATGGCACCCTCAACAAGTACACTTCAATGGCACATAAAACCTTCAGTGCCAGACTGATACACCTGCGCTGCAAGAAAAAGAATGAACTGGAAAAATGGTTTCACTGCCCAAACCAGGTAAGTTGTCTGGAACAGCTGCTGCATCTGTTCTATCCGAAACATTTTTTACTGGACAAGTCAACAAAATGCAACGACACCCCAAGTTTTTTAAAATACGAAATTGATCTACTTTAGATGATCTGTTGATGAAGTCTGACTTGGGTGAGTCCTGATGTGACATCATTCTGTGCCACCGAAGACGGAAGCGGAAACCCCGCCCTCTTCCCAGAAACAGCAGTCTTGTTGTTAGCAGCCTCTGCTATGCTAACCTGCTAGGTGGCTAGCAGTTTGTTAAGTAAGAACCTGTAAGAACAGTGTACTACTATAAAGTTGCTACATACTCTTAATGTGCTAATCTGCTGTGATTAGATGATTTTGGCTGTTTCACTACTAATAGCACAACCACTATTGGTTGTTTAGCCGGATGAAGTTTATATCATCAAACTCACTTCCACGCGAGAGGTGATGAACTTTATCGACAGACAACCTCAGTCTGTACAAAACGACTTTGGTAACTTTGTCACAAGTTCTGCTGATGGAATATGCAAACCCTGTAGCTTCATTAGGTTTTCTCTCAGTAAAACAGGGCAGGAAGGAACATCCGTCACAATACTATCACCGACTGCAACAGGCCTTGGAGACAAAAAGGAGTTGAACATGGAGGAAGATCCGAACTTTAAAGCCATGTTTCTTCATCCTTCATCCTGGTACCAGTTATCATCTGGGAGTGATGGCGAAGATTAGAAACAGTGATTCCTTCCCTGATTGGAAAAGACCAGACAGGTTTTGTAAAAACCAAGACAGCATACGGAGGGCTCTCAAGGTTGAACAAATTACTGAAGAAAAGAGTGCTGTCTTACTCAGTCTGGATGCTGAGAAGGCCTTTGAATCTGTAAACCAGAACTTCTTGTTTGAAGTTATGAACCGATTTGGTTTTGGTCAATAATTAATTCATTGTATGAAAACACTTTACTTATGGCCAGAATAAAAATAAACGGAAGCCTCTCAAATCCAATAACACCACAGCGAGGACGCAGACAAGGGTGTCCACTCAGCCCCTCATTATTCAATATTTCTATTAAGACTTTGGCTCAGGTAATCATACAGGAATCAGATCTGAAGCGCATAACGGTCGGGGGAGCAGAAAACAAAATTTGCTTATATGTAGATTATGTATTAATAACATCACAAAACCCAAACTCTGGTATTCCATGCTTGATGAACATCTTGGACACTTGGATATTCAGGTAACAAACTAAATATTGAGTCTTCAAAATCTTCAATTATGACCCCTTACAAAATATTAAGGATCCATATAGGTTCAACTGGAATATTCAGTGTATAAAATATCTGGGAATCAGACAGACTGGCTGCTTCTGCCTCCAGACCTAGGCAGTAGAATAAAAACAATTAAAATGAGCGTCCTCCTTAGGCTTCTCTACCTCTTCACAGCATTACCAGTGGAAATTTCAGATAATCAATTTAGGGAATGGGACAAACATTTCTAGATTTGTTTGGAATAAGAAAAGACCAAGGGTACGGTTTTTCAACCCCAATTATCTGTCGAAAGGAGGGAAATGGCCCTTCCATGTTTGAAAAATTATTATTTAGCTGCCAAATTTGATTTGATTTTTAATTTAACACAATCAAACATTCAAACCTGAAAGACCCATTAAAAATAATACAAATCGTTGGCAATGCTTTTTCAAATAAAAATGTTAAGTCCACAGTGGGCCAACTATACAAAAGCTTGATGGCATTAAACCAAAACTCAACTAAACACTTGTGTGAACATTGGAAAATGGAGGTAAATATATCCATTACTGAAGAGGAATGGGACCAAATATGGCAAACCCAGTTAACTAGCACCAACTCTTTTACCTGGAGGGATTTTCTGATGGAAAAACATTGTCCATTTTTTAAACACTCATGCACACATATTTTGGTCTTGTCCTTACCTGAAGCAATTTTGGATTGATGTAACGTGTAGTTGTATGACTCAATCAAACAACTTTAATGCAATAAACATTCAGCAGATGAACAGAGGATGTTTCAGAAACAACAGCACAAGATCCAATAAGAAACATTTTCTTGACTATTAAGACTTCCTTTGTCTAAAGTTGCCGTTTGTTACCCTGGTCTTTAGTACCACCAGAGGACCAGAGAGCCAGGATGGAAAAAATAAACTAGATAAACTCTCGGCTAAACAGTTAATACAGAAGGAGCAGGAGCAAGATTGTATCCATTTATTATCCATAAAACTTGAAAGAAACGTCAACACCTCACCATATAATTAGACTAGCACTAGTACAACTATGTAAGCATTGTAAGATATAAAGAGTTTGCATAGTATCTAATTCAAGATAAACCGATTTCATGATCGCTGAGTTATTAAATCAAAACATTCAAGTTTTATACCAGGCACTTAAAAACTTGGCAAAAGTTGGATACTTCAGTTTGACCTTTCAGATGTTATTGTGCTTATTTTACTAAACAAAGTCATATTTCTTATATACGAGAGTGTAAGGTATTAAAAATCCATTAAATGTCATTATAAATATCGATTCTATAGTGGTTGTTTTTTTCATTTTCAACATGTACGAAAATGATGGATGAAAGTTATTCACTTCACTGCTAGCTTAGCTATTATATAAAAGTACAAACTGTATTCATTCCACGTTCAAATTCATCAGGGTGGTTTAAAAAATTGGTCAAAATGATTGTGATTTATACCTGTATAGGTATTGTATTTTGTGTCTAACATTATGTGAATCTTGTCTAAGATGATATTAGTGATGATCCGTGGGAATAGGAGTGAGAAATGTCTTTTGTTTTATGATGATGATGATGACGATCTGGAAAACTGGAGGATCAGAATTTATGGTTGTTCATGGCTTCTGTTTGCATTCAGTTCCACAGACTCTTCATTATTTCTGGACTCTATGAAGACAAAGTAAATCTATGAATAAAAAAAATAGTAAACATGTTTCACTTTAAACACAACAGTCTGACAGTCTTGTCTGATCAACATTAAGAATTTATCAAGATACAAAAACGTTCTTATATAAGGCAGAACATGTATCTAAATAAAAACAGTATTAGTTCAGAAGACACATGAAGCTGAATTAATAAACTGAGCAAAGACATGAATATGCAAATAAAAAGAGTTAAAATATCTAAGTATATAAAATAAGAAACCTGTTCTGTGTCTTCATCAGAATCCTTCACCACAAGAACTATACTGGCTGCAATTCAAAATAAGTGTATCACAGTCAAGCAAACATTTGATTCATAGGAAGGTCAGAAAAGTTGTTTGGATTTGACAGAATATGTGTCATACATGTGTTATATATTATCTATTATATGTAATATGAACAAATTAAAATCACTTTGACCATTACTTACTATAACGTGCATCAGGCTGATGATTTGCGCTCCTCGCTTGAGAGGAACAGCTGGAAGTAGAGAAAGTATATAAAACTAGAAATACCCGTCGTGTTGTGTATTCTCCAACAGAGCATCACCAACATTAGCACCAGCAATGTAATCAATTAAACCCGGGGTCTCTAAACCGGTCCTCAAAGGGCAAGGCTGGTGATTGTCAGTCTGGTGATGCTTGTTTCAGCTGAAAGCTATTTGTTTTTAACTGTACATGTTTGATCGGTTGGCCCTTTGAGGACCGGTTTGGAGACCCCTGAATTAAACACCAACCTACTTATAAAGTACAGTAGACACGCCTTTGTGTACATGTTTCCTGGGTCAGAGATAACTGAAAATATTTCAGATTTTTACAGTACAAACAAACCGTTTTGACAAATACTTGATTTAAAACCAGTTTGTTCAAAGACTTGTTACTTTACTTGTATCAGGTAAAAGATCTGTGCTCTACGATTTTAAAACAAATCTAAAGAAAGAAAAAGAAGTAAAAATGTCTCAAGTATATAAAATTAAAAGCACCCGGCGGTCTGTTTACCGTTTTTTTATCACAAGGTAGATCACCAATGCTATCGCCGCCAACACTATCACCACAGCTATCGCTATCCCAACCCCTGCACCCCAAGACAATCCTGTAAAAAAAAAAGCAAAAAGAGTATATATTATTACAGTGAATTTGTCTTCATTGCTTTGACACTATTCAAAGATGAAGGATATATGATTATTTGAACACATGTAAAAAACAAGTGAGACAAACTAAAACTGAATTTTCTCATGTACTTTATTAAAGTGTAAGAGAAAGAAAAAAATACCACTGTTCTCAGTGCAGTTGGCTGTAAAAAAAAAAATTAAATAAGAAAAAAAGTAGAATTAAAACATTGAATTAATCTTTATTGTTGTGACACTAAAATAGATAAACTCACCAGTGCATGTAGCTTCATAGGTTCCCTGTAAGGAATAGAAGTATAGAATTATAACCTAGTATATTTTTTACCATATAGACTGAACTAACTTGTGTCTCTTAACTATAAGAGGTGGACAAAGTTAAAACAAACAAACATTTGCCAATAACTCAAGGAAGGAAATATTTCATGTATTCTGATCATGTTGAAGAAAATGTTCATTATTCGTGTTTGTTTTTACCATATGGTTAAAGGAGCCTTACCCCTGTCATACACTTCAAAATATAATCTATGGATTTGTAGCACTTCATAATCAGGGTTGTAATGTTGCTGGACACCATAGACGAGGACATCAGGTTAACGTTCTGTTGAAAAGATGACATGTTGTCAGAGAATCAGAGGATCTCATAGCTTTTGATCAATAATAGCAGGTCCAACTTACATTAGTTCCATTCACCCAAGAGAAATTACAGTCTGTTCCATTGCTCTCTGGCACGTTGTACATCATACCTTTTGAGGTTTGTTCAACTGTGCAGTTTAACACTACAAGGAGAAAAGACACATAGTAAGATGTGTAATAGGCACCTTAAAAAATGTTGGTGATGTCACACTTTTTGACAGCACAGTCTCATTCCCAAGCATAATATATAAATGTATTTACAGCGGTGCGTTGAAAATTCACGGATTTGATCTGTTGTTGTTTTCTTTAAATAAAAATTAAATATATACAGTAATAATGAAAAGTATTTTAAATCCCAAGATAAAGAGGTAAACCAGATGGGAAACACCATAAAACAATGGATGAAGGAAACATGGAGAGCTTATCTCTGAATTCATGATCAAGTATACTTGCTTGTGTAGTCAGTTATTACTGCTGACATCAATTCATAACTTTCATTTGTTTCTATTACAGTCTATTACAGTTCTACTACACAAATCCACCTGTTGCAGAACATGACCAGACAGAGGTAGTCTTTGCTCTTGAGGCTGTCATACTCGTATACTTTGACTGAATCTGCAAGTACTAGCATTTTGACTTCTAATAATGACACATTGATGTTACAAACTTCCTTCACTCCTGATTTAATAGAGGCGTTTCTACAAGGACTCCAGCAAACTTTGAACGATAAATACATGTAGCTACGTGGTAGAAACTCCAGAACCTTCTGATTGACCTTCTTTAAACTGGAGCAGAAGTAAAACTCTGTCCAGAGAGCTAGCGGACACAAGAACACATCTGGTCAGTACAGCTATGGCCCGGGAAAATGCAGAAACTCGTGTCTGCCATCAGTGCTTCAAAAGTTAACCTGTTGTCCGTTGGCATGACTGTGAGAAACTCGATTTGCCAGTTGGCTCTAAAAATAATGGATGTTTACAAAATGTGTTTTGTGATGTTCAAGGTCGACATGGGCTCGACATACATAGTATGGCACATAGTTGGCATGTGATGTGTGTAAAGTTGAGGACCTTCTTAGGAGGGACTTCTGGCCAGCTGCCCTTAACTTTGCCACAGTTTATTCCACAGATGTTTTTTTTATCTTAATTGTGGAAATGAAAATGGCTTCACCTGAACTTTCTTGTCAGGCCTTTTTAAGAATGCTTGATCAGCGAAGATATAAAGGTCCTCCATAAGTGACATGAATTTGATGACCAGCCAGTGAAGCAAGTATATCCAGCTGCAGCGGCAGAGGATTCAGACCGACGTCGATTCTGACAGGAAGTGAGTTTAGACTAACTATGGCTTTTTTTTTTTTCGTGACAGACTTATTGAAGACGAAGATGGAGGAATTTGTACAAGACACAAAAAGAATAAAAACTGTGACAACCATGGCGGAACATACCATTAGGTGGTTTGTTTGTTCCTTAAATGGATGTTTACTGTAAATAAAGTTTTATGAAGAGTGCCATATGTGTTGTTAACATCGAAATTAATCTTCACAGCAATGCAAAAATGAATACATCAGATGATAACTAATGTTGAATGTGTCTCATATTTAAGCATTATAATGGCATGATTTTATTCGGATACGAAGAATGAAACTGCCAAGATATTGTGTACAGTGTTCCTGTGTCTGTTTGGTAAACTGGTCAGGATTTTATACCAATAAATACTCATTTATGTTAGATTTTGAGACAATACGCAAAAACTTTTATCTTAAAACATTGAAGGATTCTCTGTAATGGTAAAAATCAACAAGTGAGTGAATAGTTCATAGCAATACAATAAGTATTTGTTTATGGTAACCCTTGCTGCAGGACATAAACTATGAAAAACAAAAATGGAACGTGTTACAACTGTATACGTGCCTGTCATGTGCCATGATAAAGTTTTCAAAACATGTTATTTTTTATTTAAGTCACATTACGTAGCAGGTATCATTAGATCATCCATTATTTGCCAGAAGTATCTTTATTGTGCTGTTTACTAACTAGTTGTGTTGTTTCTAATTATAAATAAACTGAATACGTGTTCAATACGTTCAACTAACTCCCCGTTTAATAACATTTAATGTACTAAATTGACAATAAATCAATATTTCTACAGTAAAAATACATGAAACTTTGTTCACTTATACGTCAAAACCTGCTGAACATGAAAGTAAAGTCATATATTTGTCAACTATTAAGGTTGTTTTTATAAGAATTAAAATATATTGTGCTTGAATAACAGTGACATCAATACACTGTACTAAATTGACAATAAATCAATATTTCTACAGTAAAAGTACATGGAACTGTGTTTATTAATACTTCAAAACCCGCTGAACATGATTGTTTCGTAGATCCTTCCGCGTGTACGTCTCTTAACGCCTTCACAACAGCGCACGTGATTTACAGTTTCGGCAGGTTCGCGGCTCCCTTGACCGCAGTTCCTCGAGTGAAGCGGGTCAAGGGTCAAACTTCTAACGTCCCATCTCTTCTTCAGTTAAACGCCGCATCACTTCCCGCCTGCATATAGATCCGTGTACTTTATCAGGACAAAACGACGGAATATTACGGTTCAAACGTGTTTGTTGTAACTACAGCACGTAACTGTGATTAAAAATAAGTGACTTTTAATTCAATACCTTTGCGGACTAACAGGTTTGTTAAACTACTGAAACATTCACAAGACAATAAGTATCTCAAAGTGAGAACCTCACCCGTCATCGTGTCACCTTCGGCTAACGGGAGTCAGGAGGGTCTGCGCCCCGGCGGCATATGGGCGGGCATTGGGCAGTGGTTGTGGGGGTCAACCCTCTGTCGAACGAAGCCAAAGCGCTGGCCTATCACAGATGATGTAAATGTATTTGTAATTTTATGTAAATGTGGTAGCTCAGCCCTTTAGTTATTTCCATGTGAGAACACGCAACAACGCTCAAATGTCAAGAGAACAGCACACCCAAGTGGTCATTAGGTTCCACTACAGTTAGTGTTGTCATTTGAAGTTAATGGTTACAGTTGCTAATAGAGTCAGTCATTGGTTTTGGTTTTTAGTATGGACATCCGTAATACCCTGACAAGAAAAAGTAACAAGGAAAGCGAGCAGGAAGCAGCGCCATCCATGTCTATTGAAAACACACTGAAGTCAACCTGAACACTGGAGAGAACATTCAAACTGAGAGAGTCGCTGCAGATAAAGCCTTGACTTGAACTCACCAAGACACTGCCTTGGACTTGGGCTCGGTGAAAGTTGTCAAGTAGTCCAACAGATCACACATCACACCTAACATGATTTTGTTCAATGAGATGACAACTTATTTCATTGTTCAATCCAGTGTTCAGGTTGACTTCAGTGCTTATGTTTTTAGTAGAAGTGTAGCTGTGGTGCTTTAGTTTAAAAAATGGACACAGCACTAAACTTTGTTGTTGGTTGTCAGTTTTTTTTAGATTTTGGGATCAACCGTTACTTTTTAGTCATTTAATGCCCCCCCTTAAATGTTTTTCTGCAGCCGGGTCTGGTGAGCTGAGTGAGGTGAGTGATGTGGGTGAGGTGGGTGAGCTAGTCAGGTGAGTGAGTGAGGTAGGTTAGTGAGGTTAGTGAGTGAGGTGAGTGAGGTGAGTGAGTGAGTGAGTGAGGTAGGTGAGAGAGCGAGTCAGGTGAGATAGGTGAGTGAGTGAGGTGAGTGAGTGAGTGAGATGAGTGAGGTGAGTGAGCGAGTCAGGTGAGTGAGCGAGTCAGGTGAGTGAGTGGGTGAGTGAGCTAGTCAGGTGAGCGAGGGAGTGAGTGAGCGAGTCAGGTGAGTGAGCGAGGGAGGTGAGTGAGTGAGTGAGTGAGTGAGTGAGTGAGTGAGTGAGTGAGTGAGTGAGTGAGTGAGTGAGGGAGGTGAGTGAGGTGAGTGAGGTAAGTGAGCAAGTCAGGTGAGCGAGGGAGGTGAGTGAGCGAGGTAAGTGAGGTGAGTGAGTGAGTAAGGGAGGTGAGTGAGTGAGGTGAGTGAGCGAGTCAGGTGAGCGAGGGAGTGAGTGAGCGAATCAGGTGAGTAAGTGAGTGAGGGAGGTGAGTGAGTGAGCAAGGGAGGTGAGCGAGTGAGTGAGTGAATGAGTGAGTGAGTGAGGGAGTGAGGGAGGTAAGTGAGCAAGTCAGGTAAGCGAGTGAGTGAGTGAGTGAGTGAGTGAGTGAGTGAGGTGAGTCAGGTGAGTCAGGTGAGCGAGTGAGTCAGGTGAGTGACAAGGAGTCAGTAGACTCCATTATGATGGGACGCAATAATAAAAAGACTACTCATCAAAGGTTATTATATGTACATTAACACATGTCTGTTCTGTAAGGATTTATTTGTCATAACCTTCATGCCAGACCTCTTTTCTTTACTGTTTTTTTTATATCGTCTCATGTTTTTTTTTTTTAAATGTAACAGGTTGGTAGGTAGAACTTTATTGATCCCTCAGGAGGTCTCCTTCTTTGTTTTTTTGTTTTTGTAACATTCAGAAGATGAACAGGGGACGTTTCAGAAATAACAGCATAAGAGCCAATAAATTAAACATTTTCTTGATTTCTCTTAATCTATAAAACTTTACATGTCCTAGCACCAACACACATTAAAGATCTAATCCAAACTAATACGTATGACTTCATAAAAATAAAAGTTAAAAATATACAGTGGTATGAAAAAGTTTGGGCACCCCTGTACATTTTCATAATTTTACTTTATAAATCATTGGTTGTTTGGATAAAAATTCCAGTTAAATATATCTTATAGGAGACAAACACAGTGATATATGAGAAGTGAAATAAAGTTTATATGATTTACAGAAAGTGTGCAAGAATTATTCAAAAAAATTAGGCATGTGCATAAATGTAGGCACCCTTATATCTTATTGATTTTAATACTTTTTGCACTAATTATTGGAACTCAAAATTGGTTTGGTAACCTCAGTGACCCTTGACCTCCATACACAGGTGAGTCCAATCATGAGAAAGGGTATTTAAGGAGGCCATTTGTAAGTGTTTCTCCTCTTTGCATCTTCTCTGAAGAGTGGCAACATGGGAGCCTCAAAACAACTCTCAAATGGCCTGAAAACAATTATTGTTCAACATCATGGTTTAGGGGAAGGATATAGAAAGCTATCTCAGAGATTTAAGCTCTCAGTTTCAACTGTGAGGAACATTGTGAGGAAATGGAAGACCACAGAGACAGTTCTAGTTAAGGCCCGGAGTGGCAGACCAAGGAAAATCTCAGATAAACAGAGGCGCAGGATGGTGAGTACAGTCACAGTCAACCCACAGACCAGCTCCAAAGACCTGCAACATCAACTTGCTGCAGATGGTGTCACTGTCCATCGTTCAACTATTCACCGCACTTTACACAAGGAGATGCTTTATGGAAGAGTAATGCGGAAAAAGCCTTTTCTCTGCACGCGCCACAAACAAGCTCGCTTGAGGTATGCTAAAGCACATTTGGACAAGCCAGCTTCATTTTGGAATAAGGTGCTGTGGACTGATGAAACTAAAATAGTTATAACCAGGGGCCTTATGCATGGCGGAAAAAGAACACAGCATTCCAAGAAAAGAACTTGCTGCCTACAGTAAAATTTGGTGGTGGTTCCATCATGTGGGGCTGTGTGGCCAGTGCAGGGACGGGGAATCTTGTTAAAATTGAGGGTCATTATCAGCATATTCTGGAGAACAATGTCCAGGAATCAGTAACAAAGTTGAAGTTGTGCTGGGGCTGGATCTTTTAAGAAGACAATGATCCTAAACCCTGCTCAAAATGTACTCAGGCATTCATGCAGAGGAACAAGTATAACGTTCTGGAATGGCCATCTCAGTCCCCAGACATGAATATTATTGAAAATTTATGGTGTGATTTAAAGCGGCGGTCCATGCTCGGAAACCATCAAACCTGAATGAACTGGAGAGGATCTGTAAAGAAGAATGGTCCAAAATACCTTTCACCAGAATCCAGACCCTAATTGGAAGCAAAAGGAAACGTTTAGAGGCTGTTATTTTTGACGAAGGAGGATGCACAAAATATTGAGTAATTTTTCTTTTGTGATGCCTTTATTTATGCAAATGCCTAATGTTGTTTAAATTATTCTTGCACATGTTCTGTAAATATATAAACTTCATTTCACTTCTCAAATATCACTGTGTTTGTCTCCTATAAGATATATTTAACTGGATTTTTTTTATCCAAACAACCAATGATTTATAGAGGAAAATCATGAAAATGTACAGGGATGCCCAAACATTTTCATACCACTGTATTGCGATACTGTAGTAACAACAATATATTGTTTCTTTAAGGGATACAACACTTTTCCTGGCTTTGACAGCGAAGAAATTAGCAAATACTTCCTCTAATCAAATGTAAAAGTGCTTCACAAAATATGAACAAAAATGTAAACTTATATTAACAAAGCAGAATGAAGTACATTAACAGACTCAAACAACCTTGAGCAATATTCAATTCCCAGTATCTGTCAGTGTTTAATTCTTTAACTTTAAACTGTTAGCCACTGGAGCCTGGTGTATCCTTTATTTTTTCTCATTTCTGCCATTTCATTGGTTTTTATTTTTTTGGAGAAAAAATAATTTTATCTGTGATCACCAAGATTTAAAAGTAAGTTAGTAAAGCGTTTCACAGCGTTATGACTAAACTAAACATATAGAAACACAAATATTCAACATTTTAAGGCCGTAGATATGATAATTATAGACTATCAATGCATTTACCCTCAACTAAGAAAAATGTTTCTATTCCAGCAGTTATTTTTACAACAGTAAACAAATAGTAAAATATTGCACCCTGAAATGTATTCTGGAACATGTACTTGGCACTGTTTATTGGCAATACGATAGGTATCACACGATTTTGGGGGACAATGATAAATTGTGATACTGTAGTAACAAGTATATTTTGGTAGTATTGTCGGGTACTTGATTTTTTTGTTGCAGAATTTACAGACCACATGAGTCGTAAGTCGAATTCTTAACTGGTTTTCGTTCTCTTTTTTTTTTTAAACGAAAATATTTCCAAACATTAGTTATAAACGTAAGATATAACAAGAAATCGATAAGAAATTACTAGTTTAAAATAAATGAATTGCAATTAATTGTTTTTAACCCGTAATTAATGGCGAGTCCGCATGAGGGCGCACTTGCAACAGACATACTTGAGTTAGTATTAAAGTTTAAAGCCCTGCTTTGCTTGTGTTTACGACAAGACAGATGAAAACTGTAAACTGACAGGATGAAGAGGTAAAGACGGAGTGCAGTTTGGAGTCACTTAAGTTGGTTTATGATGACACATACGCCAAATGCACATAGTATAGTATTCTTCTGTTCTTTTTTTATGCTGCTATAAATGTTTCCAATGTCGCAGATGAGAGATTAGTGTAATGTTTAGATATTTTCAGAATATGTTTGATATGCTACCAAAATGCAATTCCCTGCCCTCAAGTGAGCCCAGAATAAGTCTTTGATTGTAGATTATGATTTGCATTTTTCCTTTGTATCGTAAGGATTTATATCATAAGATAGCATTTTATGTTACGTTTGCAGTAGAAAGAACCTATTCAGGTTCTCAGAAACATTGCCGTTTATCAATTCATCAATCATTGAAACGCCTGTCGATTAATGAATTACTCGATAAATTGTATCCCTACCTTAAACCCTAAAAGTTCAAGGTAACCAATAAAATATTATATGCAATCCATGAAAATTAAATTCAGTGTTGGAAAGAAAATCGCAATATCTTGCCACCCCTACATAGTACCTATAGATTTGGGCCCTTTTTCAATGTGGCATAATAAAAAACCTTACGCCAGCGGTGTAAACGCAACACTGGTGTTTGTTGTGGAGACATTACAGAATATAAAAATGTAATAATACAAAGGACATCAAAAGGGATTCATAAAATAAGAGAGCAGGCCTGTAACTGATGTTATCGCTTCTTTTTCAGTCCAGGGCATCTGAACTTGACAACTTTCTCTTCCCATTTCTTTACCTTTTCTGTTATCTGTGGAGGAATGATCAGACTTAGAGGTCATTTATTCCACAGATCTCTCAGTCGTTTTGTACAATCTTAGTTACTCCCTCCAGATTTCCAATGCTTTGAATCTTCAAGGCCAGGCAAATAAAGGCTTTTTTGCCTTTGAACAAAAAAGGGAGGTGGCAGCCTCGGGGCTGATTCCTGAATGTCTTTTTTTAAGCTCAGCTTCAGGTCCCTCACACAAGCATCTAGTCCAGGGGTGGCCAACCAGTCAGAGCCGCGAGGCCACATTATTTTTACTGTGTTACCGCAAAGAGCCACATCATAGACATGGGCACACATGAACATCGCCTCATCCCTTCCTCACACACACACAGACCTCTGCTTAGCCAAATTAATGTAAATTTCACACACCAACATGATAATGACAGAATTTGACTTCTACAGACCACGGGCCAGTCATTTTCAACAATGAACATTGTGTGCACTGTCGCTCACACACAAACTCTCAGTTTAACCAATATATTTTTTCTCTTACTATGCATGTTGCTTATAGGGACTTCTGGCATTCTTTGCTTTGAACAAACCTCTTCAGATCTGGCTTGTATTATTGCGTGTTAGATGAAAATACCGTCTTGAACTCAAGCGAAGCGAACACGCACATTCAAAAAAACACAAACCCAAACTTCGATATGAACGTTATAGTGATGGGATCGACAGTTCTTTTGACTGAATCACTAGAAACAGTTCATTAAAAGGATTCGTTCAGTTCGTTCATTCACCAAATCACTAACTCAGTGCTTATGGAGCCCTGACTGCAATTTCTACTACTTCCTGAAGTAGGCCAAACAATCCGTTACTAGGTTTAAGGATTCAGACCCGAGGTTCACATTCACTGCACTTGAGGGACAATGCAAAAAAAAAAAAAAAAAATGCGTTCACGGCCAAACATGAATCCTCCTTCACTGAACGAATCTGTGCCAACATAAAAACTAAATGTTCTGTAGCAAAGTCTTATCATAGAATCCCTCCCACCGGCACGGTCGCGGCTGATGAATGAATCACTTCGGTTAAGTATGTTCACTCAAAAGATCGTTCGTTCGAACAAATCGTTTGCCAACTACACAACACTAGAACGTTAGAGCCTCATGAAACCAGGCAAAGAGCCGCATGCGGCTCGGGAGCCGCGGGTTGGCCAGGCCTGATCTAGTCTAACAAGCAAACATTCTAGCATTGATCAACTCATTTCATGTTAGCTTTGATTAAAATTGAGTCTACAAGTTTGAATCCAACATCTTGGTTTAAGTGTGTGAAACTTAATCACATAAGTGACCAAAAGCCTTTGGCAGTCTTCAGTCGGGGGCCAAACAAAATGTATGTTTACCAAGTAGGAAGTATGAGTCTCATTTTGATATTGTCTTTTCATCGTTTGTGGCTCTGTGTTTGTCCTTCACCAAATCAATGAAAAATGGGTTCCCTTATCTTAAAAACTGGCATCCTAATATACAAATCGCCCACAGGCCATGAGTTTATGGAAGGCCACATGTACACAGAAAAGTACTTGAATGGCTGACAAGCATGATATTTAAAAAAATTCGGTAATATTTACCTAGTTGTCATGCTAGTTTTAGGGTCCATCCTTAAATTAAAAGTAAAAATAAAATGTTTTGAAACGTCTTTAATTGCACTTAAACTACAAAATGAACTAAGATCGTAACCAGAACTCTTATAAAGATCACGTCACTTCTAAAGATGTTTCATTCCTCCTTTTTTTCATGTAAACTTGAAAAATACTACCTAAAAGTTCCACTGATGGCCACTAGTTTCTTGTAACCTGTAACTGACATGTAAGTAAGTAAGTAATTTTTATTTGTATAGCGCTTTTCCAGACCAGGGTCACAAAGCGCTTAAACAATCAAAACAATACTCAATAAAGTATATACTTTAAAGATCAAGATAATACTGAGAACAACACAGGAGTTCCAGAAAATCAAGGAAAAGCCTGAACAAATAGAAACGTCTTAAGATGTTTCTTAAAGGATTGAGTAGACTCCATCAAGCGCAAAGAGAGAGGAAGATCGTTCCAAAACTTAGGAGCAACAGCCTGGAAGGATTTCTCTCCTCTGGTCCTGAACTGCGAGCGAGGAACCATCAGTAGATTCAGATCCACAGACCTCAGAGCCCGAGCTGGGGTGTAAGGCTGGTTCAAATCACTGATGTAAGGAGGAGCCTGACCATGAATAGCTCTGAAAGTAAGAACCAGAATTTTAAAGTGGATTCTGAAAGAAACTGGAAGCCAGTGAAGAGTTTTAAGGATCGGAGAAATGTGAGTTCTTCTAGTGGAGCGGGTCAGAATTCTCGCTGCAGAATTCTGAATCAACTGCAGGCGAGACAGCTCCTTCTTGTTAAGACATGAAAATAAACTGTTACAATAGTCCAGGCGAGAAGAAACAAACGCATGGATTACAAGCTCCAGATCATGTTGTGATGTTCCTAAATTTAGAGATTTTTCTCAGTTAAAGGTAACAGTTTCTGGTCAGTTTCCTGCAGTGTTGAACAAGAGACATGTCTTTATCAAATACAACACCCAGGTTTCTCAGGCTCAGTTTGACAAACTGACTTAAGTCACCAAAGTAATGACTCTACCCTGGAACCTTATCATCAGGAGCAATCACCAGAGTTTCAGTTTTGTCCACATTTAGCTGAAGTGTTTTCACTCAGCCATTGTTTGATTTATAGCAAACAATTGTAAGTAAGTAAGTAAGTAAGTAATATTTATTTATATAGCGCTTTTCGAGACCAGGGTCACAAAGCGCTTTAACAATCAAAACAATACTCAAAACAGTACATACTTCAAAGATCAAGACAACACCGAGAACAACAAGTTCGAGAAATTCAAGGAAAAGCCTGAACAAATAGAAACGTCTTAAGATGTTTCTTAAAGGAGTCAGTAGACTCCATCAAGCGCAAAGAGAGAGGAAGATTGTTCCAAAGCTTAGGAGCAACAGCCTGAAAAGATTTCTCTCCTCTGGTCCTGAGCCGTGTGCGTGGAACCATCAGTAGATTCTGATCCACAGACCTCAGAGACCGAGCTGGGGTGTAAGGCTGGATCAGATCAGTGATGTAAGGAGGAGCCTGACCATGAATAGCTCTGAAAGTAAGAACCAGAATTTTAAAGTTGATCCTGAAAGAAACTGGAAGCCAGTGAAGAGTTTTAAGGATCGGAGAAATGTGAGTTCTCCTACTTGAGCGGGTCAGAATTCTCGCTGCAGAGTTCTGAATCAACTGCAGGCGAGACAGCTCCTTCTTGTTAAGACATGAAAACAAACTGTTACAATAGTCCAGACGAGAAGAAACAAACGCATGGATTACAAGCTCCAGATCATGTTGTGACAACATTTTCCTAAGTTTAGAGATTTTTCTCAGTTGAAGGAAACAGTTTCTGGTCAGTTTTCTGCAGTGTTGAACAAGAGACATGTCTTTATCAAATACAACACCCAGGTTTCTCAGGCTCAGTTTGACAGACTGACCTAAGTAACCCAAGTACTGACTCAACCCTGGAATCTTATCATCAGGAGCAATCACCAGAGTTTCAGTTTTGTCCACATTAAGCTGTAAAGTGTTTTCACTCAGCCATTGTTTGATTTCTAGCAAACAATTGTGTAATCTGTTCAGCCTCTGGGGCTCAGTTGGATAAAAAGAGCAGTAGAGCTGGATGTCATCAGCAAAAATGTGATAAGAAACATCAGGAAATCTCTGAATGATTTTACCGAGGGGAATCAAGTACAGCAAAAACAATAAAGGACCCAGAACAGAACCTTGAGGGACTCCACACAACAGATCTGCCGATTCAGACTTCATTTGATTGGCAGATACACTAAAACCGCGCCCAGAAAGGTATTATGAGAACCATTCTAACACAGACCCAGACAGTCCCACTTCATCCCTCAGTCTTCTCAGCAGGATCTGGTGATCAACTGTGTCAAAGACTGAGGACAGATCCAAGGGAACCAGAGCAGTGAATTTACCCGAGTCAGCCGACAGCATGATGTCACTTCAATAAATCTGTCTCCGTAGAGTGATGTTTACGGAAGCCAGACTGAAACTTCTCATGGATGTCGCTCTGATCCAGGACAAACAAAAGACAGCTGTTCAGACACCACCTTCTCCAAGATCTTGGACAAGAAAGGGAGCTTAGAAATAGGCCTGAAATTACCGAGGTCAGTTGGGTCCAAGCCTGTTTTTTTGAGCAGAGGCTCCACAATGGCATGTTTAAATGCATTGGGAAAAACCCCTGTGGAAAGGGAGAGGTTCACCATATTGGTAACCCAGGGGCCAATTACATCACATACTCTGATAAAAAGCCTACAAGGAAGGACGTCATCTGAGCAAGAGGAGGGTTTCATCTTGTTCACTAGTGCCGAAATATCACCCAAAGATACAGCAGTGGAGGAAGACCAAGAGGAGAAGAGGGGCTCAGAGACAGTAAGGGTTACAAACAAAGGGGGAGAGATTTTCTCTTTGATCAATTTAATTTTGTCAATGAAAAATCTCAACAATGCATTGCTGTCAGCTTCACAGAAGACAGGCGTGATTTGAGGAGCAGGAGACACGAGAGAATTAATCATGTCAAACGACACTTTGGGGTTTTTCTTTTTTGCTGCTACCAGTTTTCTGATATAATCAGATCTAGCAGTTTCTACCATCTCATTTTAAGAAGACATCAGATCCCTGAGGTGAAGTCTGTACACCTCAAGTTTAGTGGACTTCCAGAGACGCTCAGTCTTTCGACAAAGTCTCTTCAGACTCAGGAGATCTTCATTTGTCCAAGGGCACCGTTTTTTCTGAAGTTTCAAGTTAACAAGTCAACACAATGAGTAGTGAAACAGTGAATCAAACTGTCCATGTCTGGGAAGCCTGAATGGCTATATATTGGTTTTACACTTATGTTCTTAAACGTTCTTCATAAACATTTGTTTCGTTGGAGAAAGGCAAATGCGTCAATGTATAATATCTTCATTTAAATGTTGTCCAGACAAGTGTCGTTTTACTTCAAATCGAATATTCCTAATATGGTGTTATAGTTTGTTAGAAGTTCAGCAACACAAGAGCTGCAACAATATTGATTGATATTTTACTTGTTTTTTAAAAACGACTAAAACGAACTTGTGTCCCTTTAGCACGAGAACCCATGGACGATTCCAAACCTGTTGTGTGTGTCCCGGATCATCCTGGCTCCGTTCCTGGGTCACCTGATCATCCAGCAGCACTTTCACCTCAGTCTCGCTCTGTTCACTCTGGCAGGAGCCACAGATTTAGTGAGTGATGCCTCGGTCGAATAATCATGTGGTTGAGTTGGAGGAAGTGCATTTGTAGTTCAGCTTAAAACAATCTTTTTAAAGCAGAAATAAACCATAGTTTGTCACAACTTTCCGGATGTTCTTTAACATTGTTTTGTTTCTTTGTACTCTTCCTGGATCAGTTGGACGGCTTCATTGCCAGAACGTGGCCGGGACAGAAGTCAGTGCTGGGAAGTGCTCTCGACCCGTTGGCTGACAAAATTCTAATCAGTGTTTTGTATGTTAGTCTCACCTATGCAGACCTCATCCCAGGTATGTCTGTGTATACATGTACACCAATATTAGAATACTGAAAAATCACATGGATATTTGGAATTACCGCAATTTCTGGATTCGGGCCTTAATAAAACAAACTGAAACAGAATGGGGGGAAAAATTCAATGTACAGTGGTCCATTGTTTATTGCTGTAAACGTATTTGCGAGAAGTAAGAAGAAGAGATGTCAATGAAAAATGTTTTTTAAAAAAAATGGAATTATTTTATTTTAAACATTGTGAAAAAAGAAATTCCGCCACATCGATACATCCTTACCGTCTCTATGTTTCAGCTCCTCTGACAGCTCTCATCATTTTCCGAGACATCGGCCTCATAGCAGCTGTCTTCTGGGTCAGATACAAGACCGTCCCCCCACCGGTGAGTCATTCCTCAGTCATCTAACATGACTCAGTCATTTAACATGACTACAGATGCAGCAAAGAACAACAAATAAAGACCCTCGTGCCACCATGACAAGTCATTCAACAAACTTCACTCGTTTTCTACTCACCCTCATGTCGATTTAAGGGTTGGGATTATTTTAGAGTAATCTGTACTTTATAGAGTTACAGAGAAAAATATTTGTTAATTTTAATGTAGCACTTAAAAACATCCAAATATCTCCATACTGCTCGTCTGTATCGTTCCTCTTCTATTGAAGCCTCGAAATGAGGAGTTGTTCAGAAAAAAACTTAAATAAGTCTACACTTTACATTTGATTTTGGCAGTTAAATCACTGAGACGTTTAAATAGCCGCAAATATATGTCTAAAGTTTGACGTTTGCCAGAAGTTTACTTTTATGCAAAAGTTAAACCCCAACAGAATATAAAGTATTATAATAGGGATATTCTTAGAAATTCAGTCATAAGAATACATAAACTGATTCGTAACAAATCTACATTGAAGAAAATGTATATTTTCCAAAGTGAATGTTAAATCAGGTTGTCTTATAAATAAACCAGATTTAACCAGTGATGTTACATAATGAATGTGGTTTAAAGAATAACAAGAGTACACCGGGTAAATATTTCGAGCACTTCCAGTGTAGACAATAGACTGTATGCGCTCTGTAGCCACTTGTGGTATCTATCTGGAGTACTTCCTGTCTATATCGCTTGTTATTCTTTAAACTTCTGCTACATACAAAGTTAAAATATAAAATACTTGTTACATTTTTTGTCAACATTTCCTCTTTAAACAATACAAGATAGACATTACAGACTAGTCGTTGCACAGATTACACAGCACTGTATAAATAATCCCAACCCTTAGTCAACATGAGGGTGAGTAGAAAATGAGTGAAGTTTAAATCACTCATTATCACTTTAAGTTCTTGTGTCCTTATGATTGTAATATTCATTCAGTCTGAGCTTTCTCTAAAGTTCAAATATAAGAATGTGTTTGTTGACCCGGTAGGTGACCCTGAGTAAGTTTTTTAACCCCTGCTACGACGGCTCAGCTCAAACCCACACTCTTCAGTAAGGTGAGGCCTTCAACCAGCCCGAGGTTCAGTCCGAGAAATGTGTCACTCATTTCCTTGTGTTCAGATCAACACTGCAATCCAGCTCACTCTGGTTGCTGCTTCTCTGGCTGCTCCTGTTTTCCAGTACACCGACAGCTTTGTGTTGCAGTGCTTATGGTACAAAGGCTTTTTCTGTTTGGAAGTATATCAGTTACATCTGAATGTCAATGGTTTTACATAGCAAATATTGAAACTTTGAATGTTTATTAAAAATGTAGGCATTGAATTCCCATATTTCTATATTGAAAGGTTGAATTTGTCTTTGTAATTTTTGTAATTTATTTTAAAAATGCATTTTTACGCATAGGGTTTGATATTCTAATGCCAATAGTTTAAAAATTATTTTTATAAATTCTTAGCTTTTTTTCATTCATAGCCTTTTAAATTTAATATAAAATGTTGGTACAATGGTACCACCGGACAATGCTGATGCTCAATATATACTGTGTATATATGTATATATATATACAGTATATATATATCGTAGTACATTTGAACAGAATGACTAGCACTCTTGTGATAACAAATATTACAATGTAATATTTTAAGAATTAACTCGAATAATGAAGCATCACTTTTGAGTCTTAGTCCAAAGGAAGCTATTAAATGTATTTGCCTTATTCATTTATTATGAAACACTAGTTTGAATCAATCTCATTAACTGAAGTCACTACTTGTGTAAATGTTTAGAGGCTCTTGCAAATATTGCAAAGACAACTGATGTACTTTTTCTAGGATTTATTGAAATAAACAAAGAGAAAAGAAAGAAAGGTGAAGAACAATGTAATGAAATGATGACTGCTTTGGTATAGACGGATAAACGGTGTAGTACGTAGATGCACTACTAACAGACAAAAACTGACAAAAACAAAGAGCACAGCAAGTGTGATGTTGATTAAAAAAAACACTTTATTATTTGATTAAACCATTGATTGCTTCACAGACTGATTCATAATTATGCCAAAATAATGGTAATGTTTGTTTGTTACAGGTACATTACAGCGGTAACAACAACAGCCACTGGTTACAGCTACTGGCACTACGGCCGAAAGATTGTCCGTGTTTTAAACGCCAGATCACCACGGTAACAGTGGCGAGAGGAAAAGATACTGTGCCGACTGAAGACGATATATTTGTATGTTAAAGTAACAAAGACACAAGTGTTCGAGAATTGTTGGTGATCCTGCAGCTGATGTTTGCCTTCATTTCCGTAATTCAACATAATCATTGTTTCATGATTGTCTATTTTGTAGACCACATTTCTGATTAAAAAAACTAAAAGGAAAATCTTTGATTTTATTTTTGAACCTCAAAAAATATCAAGTTTCTGCTCACTGTGAATTAAATGAATCGTGTATAAGTTTCTGTCAGAATTATTTTTAGGGGCTATTGGACAATTGTATCTGTAGATTTAAATAGTTGAGCAAAACTTCATGTCCTGGTCCCAAAATAAATCTTTAAAAAATAATTATCAACACAATCAGATTAGTGTTCAATAATTCTATATCATTGACGATGAAGATGTTAATAAGGACTTTTATTTGTAGATTGACATTAAAAATGTATTCTATTAATAAAAACTGTTTATACACACACAAGAATTGATACGTAGTCATTTACAGTTAGTTATTGAGATTAATAATGTATATAAACTATTAACTGATACTCAACTTGTATATTAACATACACTCTACAGATCAGTTGTTAATAGATTGTTAACCATCTGCTAATACAGTGAAACAAGTTGAAGGTACAGAAGTTTTGGAAAGAAAGGAGGGACAGCAAGAAATTACAATGTGTATTTTTAAACCACCCTTGAGCTTTTATT
Organism: Callionymus lyra; assembly: GCF_982586985.1. Classification (NCBI taxonomy): domain Eukaryota; kingdom Metazoa; phylum Chordata; class Actinopteri; order Syngnathiformes; family Callionymidae; genus Callionymus; species Callionymus lyra. Next base: position 23,286,365 of record NC_141828.1, on the reverse strand, counting down.
CTTTTTAAAGTATATGTCTTTTCTTTCTCACTGGATCTCGTACCTGTACACAAAGTGCATCCAGTTGAAGAGGGAGACCTTTGACTCCATGTCTGATTGACCTCTGTGGCTGTGGTGTTCGCAAACCCTGAAAATACCTACAAATATGAAGAACAATAACAAAGGTCATAGAAGCAGAAAGAGCAGAAAAATCAAAAAAACATTTGCATGTCAATAAAAACTCCCAGAAAACGTGTGTTTACATTTAATTTTTTAATCACATCTATATGCTCATGTTTTGGTGTGTTTAGTCTGTATGTCACAAAAAAAGGTGTGTAAGATATATCGGACACTCTTTATAATTAAATACATTTAGTTCTCGTTTGAATTATGGACAAAATAAAAATATATTTTGATTAAAAAAACAATAACCCCAAGATGATCAAAATAAAAATATATGTTGTCATTTTATGCAATAAAATAAACTTACCATGCATAGTTGTCTACAAACTTATTCATTAAAAGCTTTTTCTTAGGAGCTTTTTCTTCTGCATCCATCTGATGAATTCCTTGTGTCTTTTCGTCGACTTAGTTCTGCTTCAATTAGCTATTTTAGCTCAGTGTCTAAGTCAAGCATTATTCGGGTACAATATTATCTTTGATTTAGACCAACTGTATACTACTTATCTGTTTTCCACGTCACATATGGTTCCTGGGATTTCAGTGACCCGCTAGATTTGAATGTATTTTGGGTCGGAGGTAACGAGGCTGACACAAGCCAATCACAATTGTATTCACGGATTGGGGGGCGGAACCATTTAGCCTCATCTATCATAATGGTTGGTGGCGAGAGACAATTAAAAAATGTCGTTTTCACTCAAACTGTAAGCCCGGACAAGCTGAGTTTAAAATTTTAGGAAGCTGGTTGCCCTAAAAAAATGAAGTAATGTTTGATGAAAACTTGAGTGAATTTAACTTTAAAAAAAAAAATTGAATGGCATTGTTATTTGGAGTTCAGTAAACTTAATACTTTTTAAACTTTTAAACTTGAAGTTTTTTTTAACTTGAAATCATTAGTGATATCAATTGCTTTGCCCCATTATTCCACTGAAAACGTAAAGTTAAGTACAATAACCCCAAGATGATTAAAATTAAAAACATTAGTAATAACGATTGCTTCACATATTATCTCCAACTGGATTCATCATATAAATCTGATTAATCCAGGTGTGTCTGACCAGTGACTACTCACAGGTTAATCAGTTTGTCCAATAATGTAAGACAGGAAATATAAGAGCAGCATTAAGTTCAGGAAGTAGTGGAGCTGTGCATGGAGCCCATTGTTGCAGTTAATACAAATGTAAGACCAGTTTTGTCCTTTAATCTCAAAAAGTAAGAATTTATGTGAGGGTTTTTCATAGTTTTCAGTTTAAAAAAAAACATAACATAACATACACTCATAACTTTTATGGTTAAATAGATTCCAGAAAGTCGCCACAATTGAATTACTTCATTACAAACTTCCTGGACAAAAAGTAGAGAGTAGTGGAATATGGAAGGACAGAAGAGAACAGATAAAAACAAGAAAAGAGCAAATTATTTAGAGTAGGAGAAAAGAGGAGGAAATAGAAATGGGAGAGCAATGAGAATTAGAATAGGGAGGCAAGAAGGGGGCAGCTTAGGAAGACAAGTCAGCTAAAAGATGTCCACTGTGAAACGGTCAAATGACTCGAAGAAGATTTCCCTCAGATTTTTCCCCACCACTCGTGTAAACTCATAATTATAAAACATAGTCAGTAGAACCATGGTTAAATGTAAGACATTTCTGACCCACAACATGTTTTGGGTCACACAGCATTAACCACTTTTTGTCTTAAAACATGCCTACAAACCTGGCTTTCAGAGAAAAGTGCTGGTCATCGCTGTACAATCTGGATAATTGCAGGCTTGTCCGTCACAACTTATTTTCTCTGAAGAGCAAAGGTGCTATCCATCTCTTTCTTAATAAGGGGCCCATTTGGCTTCGCCTTCATCATCTCACTGAGTAGAACCTGCTGCTTCCAGGTTGTGGTCATCCAACTCCTCTGGATATTGAGGCAGGAAATGTATTTCTCTGTTTGGAGGGTCGCCATGTTTAGAGTATCTATCGTTTACCACTATTGACAGTGTCGTCAAGTTGGCCCAGCTTGCACATTTTGGCTTTGAATTTCCAACCTTGAACTTCAGACTGTTCTTCCATCCAAGACAGCCAGAGCTTCTTTAAGACATGGGTGCGTTTCCACTAAAGCTTGTGCAACAGCCGCTAAATCCTCCTTTGTTGTCTATGCATCAAATGCATAGATGGGCTCAACTAATTTCTCAAGGATATCATGGTTTAGCACTTTTGTCAACTTTTGTCATCCCTGAGATAAAACAAGTTGCCTTGACGGAGTTGGTACTCGACGTCAACTGAAAATGTAGGAATTTCAAACAACTCATGCCATGGCACACTTCTATCCATATGTGGAGGGGATATCACCATAGATAAGTTGGTAAGACCTCAAATGCTCACAGTACCATGTGGTCATTTTGTGGGAGATGTACAGGATTTCTGTGATAGCTGTAACAATCTTCTCAATCTGGGCAAATTCAGGGAGACCTGAGGATGAGCCAAAAGAGAGAATCATGCCTGGATGATACATGATTCCATCTATGCAGACGGATGACACGTCCAAAACAGACTATACCGTTGCAATGTCTCAAGCAAATACTCTCTGAACATTCAAAGGGAAAGAGTGTTTTGTAGAAAGTGTCATTGCAACTTTTTTTTTAAATTGTGAGTGTTCCAAATTGCTTTTTTAAAGAACTTGTCTCCTCTAATGCTGAATACATGGGACACAAAGTCCACATAGACCAGAATGAAAAATCGGTCATTTTCGGAGTGAAGGATGTTCTCGCAATAGATGGGTACAAGCAGTAAGGTTGTGGCCCAGGCAACCATGTCCATCAAAAATAATCTCACAATCTATCAAGATGTTTACAGGTTAGTACTATGCTTCTCAACTTTTTTATTTTTTAGCTGAGAAATACAATTGGGACATGGGACTAAGCCTCACATTTCCACAACAATTTAATAATAAATCAAAGTTATCTGTAGATTTCTATGGCACAGTTTATTTAGGCATCTCAATAAACTAGGAAAACTTAAAAGTGCCAAGTGTCATGAGTAATTGTGCACATATATTCTCCGTCTATCCTAAATGTTAAGCTTAATGCACGCCACAAACTGACTCCTTTAAAAGCAATTTAGTTATGCTCTTTCTTAACTAACGTGGGGTTGCTATGTTTGTCACTTACTTACCTACTTATTTACTTTTTGAACATGGTTTTACTTCCCTCTACATGCAAGAGATACTGTCTAACCACAGACAACTCTCACAGGAAACCATATCTCCAAACTCAACAAAGGTAAATAAAGAATTCCTAATGTTCAAAATGTCACTATCACTTGACCTTAACCACAGTGCCTCCTTGTTTGCACCCCCATACATCAATAGTCCTGCTCCTCGTGAACTTTTGACTTCAAATATAATCCTGTGTACCCTCTTCATGATTTTTCAGACTAACCTGAGTAGGTTTCATTAATCTACCTTTTACATTTTTCTTGTCTACAGAATCATATGATTGAACGAAATTGGGTTGAGATCAACAACGGAGTAAATTACCCATTGAAGGAAGCCCTCGATATGGATGGTAACGTCTCACGATATTGTACATCCAACCTTACTGCTGAGCTGTGCAAGATTGGCATAACACAGAGCTGTACTTGCATGGAATGCACACAGAATCCCAGGTGTCTCACAATGAAAAAACATGTAAAAGATTACAGCCCAGTCTTTTTATTTCATTTTTCTTTCCAAGTTGAGGGTAAATTCAAATAATGTAACATTTACATTAAAGGTACATCAAATACTTTGGCAGCAGGAGGATGTCCAAAAATAATAACAGATGACATGTATGAGCAAGATGTTGGATCTTCACTGACCAGAGTCTTGTGTTTTGGAAAAGACCCCTTCTCCAGTACCCTGATATCTCAATTGGACTTGAGTGTGGAATCAGCGATATTAGTGCATTGATAAAAAAGCAGATAACAAGAATCTCTGGTATATCAATCAAAGCTTTGGACACATCTTCGAAATCAAGACACCAAATGCCGCTCCCGCAGAAGTGCTGAAGAGGTCTCTCTTTCAGCTCCTTACATACTGTTTTCAAGGTCAGGTTAGATGCGAAACTGAAAATGAAACAATAAATCGAGATATCGTTAATGAAGGCTAACAGGATGTACGTTATCTGGAAGTGGGAGACATTCGAACAGAATTGGTCTGTTCTTCACATCTGTCCTGGGAAAGCTACAATATTTTTATGATTTCAATAATTGGAAGTTTCTCTAACGGATGTGACTCATGAGTATATGCCTTCCTGTGAACCTTTCATGCATGCAAAGAATATAATGAGGAGAGTAACATAGAATATAAGTCACATAAAATATAAAATATTATAGTTCCAGATAGTGTTTATTTGTTTCTTTAAAGTGCAATTACAATGAAACCACTTGCTGAGGTCTGTGGTTCAGAATCTACTGATGGTTCCTCGAACACGGTTCAGGACCAGAGGAGAGAAATCCTTCCAGGCTGTTGCTCCTAAGCTTTGGAACGATCTTCCTCTGCCTCTGTGTTTGATGATCTCCTGACTCCTTCAAGAAACATGTCAAGACATTTTTATTTGTGCAGGCTTTTCCTTGATTCTTTGAGACTCCTCGGTTTTATCTTGACCTTTAAAGTAAATAATAGAATATATTTTATTAGGTATTGTTTTGATTGTTTTAGCGCTTTGTGACCCTGGTCTGGAAAAGCTCTACAAATATAAATGACTTACTTACTTAAAGTGCAACAATTTTTTGTACAAAATGGCTTGAACGAGTGCAAAATTCCATCTGAAAAAGGCCATTAGCCAGATGTACTGTAAAAATAACTTTCAAACAAGAAATGGAACACTGTTTCGGGCGCTAGGACCTGGGGGCATCATCTCACCCACCAGGGTAATGTGTGTTGTGGGAAACTTTTCAGTTTGGTTTTTCTGAGTAAGAAATAAAGTCCTGCTTCACTTCAACTCCTGTTCCCTTCCTCTTACCACAACACCATGATATTTAATCCAGTTTGATGACACCACCAAATAGGGGAAGAACATTTTCAAGACCAGTTACTTGATTTGCATTCAATGGAAAACTCATCTCTCCTGAATTTCAGGCCCAGGCTGGATCTCAGCATCCACTGGTCAACGAAGCTTTTGCAGCATACATACACATGTTCTTCCATTAGCACTGTTAAATGAAGAAAACAAAAATGAGAGTATGTGAGATTAGAGTTGATATTTTATATCTTAAGCAGGAGTCAGGCGAACGGCTGAGTTTGATTTGTGGGGGTCTCTTTACTCCTAAGGAGCTCCAAACAGGAAGAGATTGTTTGGCTCTACTCCGACCGTTACCTGAACTTGAACTTTTTGAAATTCCTGGCGTTGTCAGCATTTTGTGTTATACGTTTTTTCTCTCTTTTTAGTCTCCTAGATTTTTGTTTTTTGCCCCCGTTTTGGAATCAACCTCTGTGAATTTTATTTATTTAAAGACACTGACTTTTTGGTATACTCTAGTTTGACTCTTTCCAATTTCTGGGTCCTTTGACGTTCACCCTGTGACATTATCTTTTCTATGTTTAAAAGGGACAGTTTGCCTTCAATGTGCAATAGTTTATTATCTAATTAGGGAGTGACCTGTATCCTTTAACATGGATCAAACAACAAATTATGTTACATACCTTTGCACACAATGCACCCAAAGGCCTCTTTTATTTGTGTTATCATGGCAGTGGTCAGAACCACCCTGACGCCAGGTCCTTCATGACTGTTGGGACCTCACTCAGCCCTTGAGACCCCAAGATCACCTCCTCAATTTTTTCAGAGACCTCCTGAAGACTTGCAGCATCAACATCTTTAAGACTACATGGAGGGACAGAAACAAATTACACACATTTCACCAGTTCCATTCTGTTCTGTTCCGATAAATGTTCCTATAACAAACATAGTATTAACAAAATGAATAATAACAGATAGTTACTCATAGTAAAAATTAAATAAAAAGACAGTCCCACTTCATCCCTCAGTCTTTTCAGCAGGATCTATTGATCAACTGTGTCAAAGGCTGAGGACAGATCCAAGAGAACCAGAACAGTGGATTTACCTGAGTCAGCCGACATCATGATGTCACTGGACACTTTCAATAAAGCTGTCTCCGTAGAGTGATGTTTATTTAGTGAGAGAGAGAGACACACACTCAGAGAGAGACACACACTCAGAGAGATAGACACACACACAATAAAATCACTGATCATGTTGCTGTCCTTCAGCGTCAGCGTATTGTTTCCCTTAAAAAAGTATATAGCTGAACTCCATTATGGTACTCATGTATGGAGTTAGACTTATTTCTTTATTGTTCAATCAAACAAAAAAAGTTTCTTCAATAAAAAAAAAATTACTTCAATAAAAAAAAAAAAAAAAAGGTTCAACAAAAAAAAATGTTTTCAATAAAAAAAGAAAAGTTACTGTAATCAAAAAAAAAACATTTACAAACGGTTTTCTTTGATGGAAGTTGTCTTTTTTTTGCAGGGCCACATTTTGGGTAGGACGGTTGTGTCTTAACTATTAATACAAAAAATACTTACTTCAATCAATTGAAATCTTGTGTTTATAATCAAAGTGCCTAATCAAAGCCTTTTTTTTTCTATTGAAGTGAAAAGACTCATTTAGACACATGTTATAAATGGGCGGGTGCTTATGATGTCACAACAAGGACATTTGTGTGAGAGCATGCGCACAGTGAACTCGTGGGGCAGAAACACAAACAGCGAACACGGTATCATGGGGTGTAAAACACGATGTTGAGTTGACTAAACATGATCAACGAGCTTGAAGTAGTGATGACTCGCTCGCCACTGTGTCAGCACTTGGACGTCTCTCTATAAATATTTGCAAAAAAGCATTGTTTTGAGGTTTTGGTGTTGGGTGTGGATTGCGTTTTCTGCATCCACCTTTTCAAACACACAGGGTCACTGTACAAACATACTGTATTATATAAAACATTTTTAGAGTTTTAGGATTAAGCTAAATACAAAATCAAAATACAAAACATGGATCTTATTTAACAAGAATTACAGCAAAGGTCAGTTTAAAAGGTGAGTTTGATATATCCTGTGCCACTCATGCAAACAGGATAAGACAAATGCAAATCAAAAAATATCTTTATTTCAGTAAATATTAATTAAATTACTATTAATTATTTAAAAAATGGCTTCTTTGGAAAGTTAAAGAAGCAAGTCCTATTTAACTACACCTAACCACCTGGACCGGTGTCAGCACAACCACCTCTATATCAATACGGGTTAATCCAAAGAGCTGCCAAAGGACTGTAGACATCAATGTTCTCAACTGGCACTATGGTGTACATTGAGATGGCACCCTCAACAAGTACACTTCAATGGCACATAAAACCTTCAGTGCCAGACTGATACACCTGTGCTGCAAGAAAAAGAATGAACTGGAAAAATGGTTTCACTGCCCAAACCAGGTAAGTTGTCTGGAACAGCTGCTGCATCTGTTCTATCCGAAACATTTTTTACTGGACAAGTCAACAAAATGCAACGACACCCCAAGATTTTTAAAATACGAAATTGATCTACTTTAGATGATCTGTTGATGAAGTCTGACTTGGGTGAGTCCTGATGTGACATCATTCTGTGCCACCGAAGACGGAAGCGGAAACCCCGCCCTCTTCCCAGAAACAGCAGTCTTGTTGTTAGCAGCCTCTGCTATGCTTACCTGCTAGGTGGCTAGCAGTTTGTTAAGTAAGAACCTGTAAGAACAGTGTACTACTCTAAAGTTGCTACATACTCTTAATGTGCTAATCTGCTGTGATTAGATGATTTTGGCTGTTTCACTACTAATAGTACAACTACTATTGGTTGTTTAGAATTATATGCCGTAGTGCTACATTTATTTGCTAGACCATTTGAACTGTTCTAATCTGATGATTGGACAGTCTTACTGCTTTTGATACTAATTGTAGCCATGGCTAAAGTTATTGGTTGTTTTTGCAGTTCATGCTAATGCTACACTGGGGTGTCCAACCATTTGCTGTGTTGGTCTATGATTAGCCAGTTGTTATTCATTGCATAGTTGGATCTTTGGAATGTTATTGGTTGTGCAGTAGTTAAGCTAATGTCGTAAAATTGGGCCTCCATGTCTATCTACTTGCTAGATCTCAGCAGCAGAGCTTAAGTTCACCGCTAGCTAATGCTAATCTACCTTGATTAGTCTGTTATTGTGTCATATACACAATTTATTTGCTGTTTCGTGGTTTTCCCAATCCGGGCGACGAGGTGGAGATAGTTGACAACTATAAGCACCTCGGTGTGTGGCTGGACAGTAAACCGGTCCTGCAACACAGACCATGTATATAAGAAAGTTCAGAGTAGACTGTACTTTCTGAGGAGGCTCTGATCATTTAACATCTGCAAGAAGCTTCTCTGCATGTTCTACCAGTCTGTAGTGGCCAGTGTCCTGTTCTATGCTGTGGTGTGTTGGGGTGGAAATGTGTCCAAGAGGAGTGTCAACAGGTTGGACAGGTTGATCAGGAGGGCTGGCATGAAGTCAGAGCATATCTCAGGGACATAATACCATTTAGAAAGGTTCCCTGAAGCAAACACGCCGGATGAAGTTTATATCATCAAACTCACTTCCACGCGAGAGGTGATGAACTTTATCGACAGACAATCTCAGTCTGTACAAAACGACTTTGGTAACTTTGTCACAAGTTCTGCTGATGGAATATGCAAACCCTGTAGCTTCATTAGGTTTTCTCTCAGTAAAACAGGGCAGGAAGGAACACCCGTCACAATACTATCACCGACTGCAACAGGCCTTGGAGACAAAAAGGAGTTGAACATGGAGGAAGATCCGAACTTTAAAGCCATGTTTCTTCATCCTTCATCCTGGTACCAGTTATCATCTGGGAGTGATGGCGAAGATTAGAAACAGTGATTCCTTCCCTGATTGGAGAAGACCAGACAGGTTTTGTAAAAACCATGACAGCATAAGGAGGGCTCTCAAGGTTGAACAAATTACTGAAGAAAAGAGTGCTGTCTTACTCAGTCTGGATGCTGAGAAGGCCTTCGAATCTGTAAACCAGAACTTCTTGTTTGAAGTTATGAACCGATTTGGTTTTGGTCAATAATTAATTCATTGTATGAAAACACTTTACTTATGGCCAGAATAAAAATAAACGGAAGCCTCTCAAATCCAATAACACCACAGCGAGGACGCAGACAAGGATGTCCACTCAGCCCCTCATTATTCAATATTTCTATTAAGCCTTTGGCTCAGGAAATCATACAGGAATCAGATCTGAAGGGCATAACGGTCGGGGGAGTAGAAAACAAAATTTGCTTATATGTAGATTATGTATTAATAACATCACAAAACCCAAACTCTGGTATTCCATGCTTGATGAACATCTTGGACACTTGGATATTCAGGTAACAAACTAAATATTGAGTCTTCAAAATCTTCAATTATGACCCCTTACAAAATATTAAGGATCCATATAGGTTCAACTGGAATATTCAGTGTATAAAATATCTGGGAATCAGACAGACTGGCTGCTTCTGCCTCCAGACCTAGGCAGTAGAATAAAAACAATTAAAATGAGCGTCCTCCTTAGGCTTCTCTACCTCTTCACAGCATTACCAGTGGAAATTTCAGATAATCAATTTAGGGAATGGGACAAACATTTCTAGATTTGTTTGGAATAAGAAAAGACCAAGGGTACGGTTTTTCAACCCCAATTATCTGTCGAAAGGAGGGAAATGGCCCTTCCATGTTTGAAAAATTATTGTTTAGCTGCCAAATTTGATTTGATTTTTACTTTAACACAATCAAACATTCAAACCTGAAAGACCCATTAAAAATAATACAAATCGTTGGCAATGCTTTTTCAAATAAAAATGTTAAATCCACAGTGGGCCAACTATACAAAAGCTTGATGGCATTAAACCAAAACTCAACTAAACACTTGTGTGAACATTGGGAAATGGAGGTAAATATATCCATTACTGAAGAGGAATGGGACCAAATATGGCAAACCCAGTTAACTAGCACCAACTCTTTTACCTGGAGGGATTTTCTGATGGAAAAACATTGTCCATTTTTTAAACACTCATGCACACATATTTTGGTCTTGTCCTTACCTGAAGCAATTTTGGATTGATGTAACGTGTAGTTGTATGACTCAATCATACAACTTTAATGCAATAAACATTCAGCAGATGAAAAGGGGACGTTTCAGAAACAATAGCACAAGATCCAATAAGAAACATTTTCTTGACTATTAAGACTTCCTTTGTCTAAAGTTGCCGTTTGTTACCCTGGTCTTTAGTACCACCAGAGGATCAGAGAGCCAGGATGGAAAAAATAAACTCTCGGCTAACCAGTTAATACAGAAGGAGCAGGAGCAAGATTGTATCCATTTATTATCCATAAAACCTGAAAGAAACATCAACACCTCACCATAAAATTAGACTAGCACTAGTACAACTATGTAAGCATTGTAAGATATAAAGAGTTTGCATAGTATCTAATTCAAAATCAACCGATTTCATGATCGCTTTATTAAATCGAGTTATTAAATCAAAACATTCAAGTTTTATACCAGGCACTTAAAAACTTGGCAAAAGTTGGATACTTCAGTTTGACCTTTTAGATGTTATTGTGCTTATTTTACTAAACAAAGTCATATTTCTTATATACGAGAGTGTAAGGTATTAAAAATCCATTAAATGTCATTATAAATATAGATTCTATAGTGATTGTTTTTTTCATTTTCAACATGTACGAAAATGATGGATGAAAGTTATTCACTTCATACACTAGTGTATTTGCTAGCTTAGCTATTATATAAAAGTACAAACTGTATTCATTCCACGTTCAAATTCATCAGGGTGGTTTAAAAAATTGGTCAAAATGATTGTGATTTATACCTGAGTGTATTTTGTGTCTAACATTATGTGAATCTTGTCTAAGATGATATTAGTGATGATCGGTGGGAATAGGAGTGAGAAATGTCTTTTGTTTTATGATGATGATGATGAAGATCTGGAAAACTGGAGGATCAGAATTTATGGTTGTTCATGGCTTCTGTTTGCATTCAGTTCAACAGACTCTTCATTATTTCTGGACTCTATGAAGACAAAGAAGTAAATCTATGAATAAAAAAAATAGTAAACATGTTTCACTTTGAACACAACAGTCCGACAGTCTTGTCTGATCAACATTAAGAATTTATCAAGATACAAAAACGTTCTTATATAAGGCAGAACATGTATCTAAATAAAAACAGTATTAGTTCAGAAGACACATGAACCCGAATTAATAACTGAGCAAAGACATGAACATGCAAATAAAAAGAGTTAAAATATCTAAGTATATAAAATAAATAACCGGTTCTGTGTCTTCATCAGAATCCTTCACCACAAGAACTATACTGGCTGCAATTCAAAATAAGTGTATCACAGTCAAGCAAACATTTGATTCATAGGAAGGTCAGAAAAGTTGTTTGGATTTGACAGAATATGTGTCATACATGTGTTATATATTATCTATTGTATGTAATATGAACAAATTAAAATCACTTTGACCATTACTTACCATAACGTGCATCAGGCTGATGATTTGCGCTCCTTGCTTGAGAGGAACAGCTGGAAGTAGAGAAAGTATATAAAACTAGAAATACCCGTCGTGTTGTGTATTCTCCAACAGAGCATCACCAACATTAGCACCAGCAATGTAATCAATTAAACCCGGGGTCTCTAAACCGGTCCTCAAAGGGCCAGGCTGGTTATTGTCAGTCTGGTGATGCTTGTTTCAGCTGAAAGCTATTTGTTTTTAACTGTACATGTTTGATCGGTTGGCCCTTTGAGGACCGGTTTGGAGACCCCTGAATTAAACACCGACCTACTTATAAAGTACATGTACATGTTTCCTGAGTCATAGATAACTGAAAATATTTCTGATTTTTACAGTACAAACAAACCGTTTTGACAAATACTTGAATTAAAACCAGTTTGTTCAAAGACTTTTTTTTTATTTTTAGAATCCCTTAAGCCCTTAAATTCAGCCATTCACACATACTGATGAGAGTAGGCTGCACACTTGCGCCAAGTTCACCATCAGGAGCAATCAGGGTGAAGTGTCTTGCTCAGGGACACAACGACACAAGCTTGTCCGGAGCTGGGATTGAACCTGCAACCTTTTGGACTGCAGGCAACCACTCTACCATCTGAGCTATGTCGCCCCTTGTTACTTTACTTGTATCAGGTAAAAGATCTGTGCTCTACGATTTTAAAACAAATCTAAAGAAAGAAAAAGAAGTAAAAATGTCTGTTTACCGTTTTTTTTTCACAAGGTAGATCACCAATGCTACCACAAACAGTATCACCACAGCTATCGCTATCCCAACCCATGCACCCACAGACAATCCTGTAAAAAAAAGCAAAAATGTTAAAATCCTCCATCATAAAAACTAAACCAGAGAGACCAACTGAAACTAAAAAACTAAACTTAAAAAAAAACATACCATTGTAATTGCCCTCAGGTCTGATGACTGAAAAACGCAGAATTATTATATAAAGAGTTTATATTATTACAGTGAATTTGTCTTCATTGCTTTGACACTATTCAAAGATGAAGGACATATGATTATTTGAACACATGAACACATAAAAAACAAGTGTAAGAGAAAGAAAAAAATACCATCATCACTGTTCTCAGTGCAGTTGGCTGTAAAAAATTTTAAAAAAATAATTGAAACATTACATTTATTTTTATGGTTGTGACACTAAAATGAACTCACCAGTACATGCAGCTTTAAAGATTCTCTGTAAGGAATAGAAGTATAGAATTATAACCTAGTATTTTTTTTTACCATATAGACTGAACTAACTTGTGTTCCTTAACTATAAGAGGTGGACAAAGTTAAAACAAACACACATTTGCCAATAACTCAAGGAAGGAAATATTTCATGTATTCTGATCATGTTGAAGAAAATGTTCATTATTCTTGTTTGTTTTTACCAAATGATTAAAAGAGCCTTACTTCCCCACAGCCCAAAGTATAGTCTATGGATTTGTAGCAATCAGTCGTGATCAGGGTTGTATTGTTGCAGAGCACCTGAGACGAGCAGTTAAGGTTAACATTCTGTTGAAAAGATGACATGTTGTCAGAGAATCAAGGATCTCATAGCTTTTGATCGATAATAGCAGGTCCAACTTACATCGGTTCCATTTGCCCAAGTCAAATTACAGTCTGTTCCATTGCTCTCTTGCACGTTGTACATCGTACCTCTTGAGGTTTGTTGAACGCTGCAGTTTAACACTACAAGGAGAAAAGACACATAGTAAGATGTGTAATAGGCACCTTAAAAAATGTTTGTGATGTCACACTTTTTGACAGCACAGTCTCATTCCCAAGCATAATATATAAATGTATTTACAGCGGCACTCGGCGTCTCTTGCTGACGTCACAGTTGTCCTGTACTGGTCATACTGATCACTAATGATAGCAAATGTATCGTATTTTTGTGATTGTGCTAATGAAGTGATTGTGTCTATTGTAAGGCATGAATGGGCAGAGAACCAGCGTTGTTACACTATAATTGTTATTGCGATGAATGTAACTGTGATAACCGTGGCTGCCAACTATTGCATTTGTGCTCACGCTTCTGCAGTAACGTGACGGATCAAGGTGCGGGTCACTCGTCTATTGAGGTAAGTTATAATTATTGCTATAATTAAGTCGACTAAGAAATAATGTTTCATTACCTGTAATGTAACTTTCTGTGGTTCAAGTATTTTTTTTGTTATTTTGAAAGGACAATTCAGGGATTTGATCTGTTGTTGTTTTCTTTAAATATAAAATTATATATATTTAAAGTAATAATGAAAAGTATTTTAAATCCCAAGATAAAGAGGTAAACCAGATGGGAAACACCATAAAACAATGGATGAAGGAAACATGGAGAGCTTATCTCTGAATTCATGATCAAGTATACTTGCTTGTGTAGTCAGTTATTACTGCTGACATCAATTCATAACTTTCATTTGTTTCTATTACAGTCTATTACAGTTCTACTACACGAATCCACCTGTTGCAGAACATGACCAGACAGAGGTAGTCTTTGCTCTTGAGGCTGTCGTACTCGTATACTTTGACTGAATCTGCAAGTACTAGCATTTTGACTACTAATAATGACACATTGATGTTACAAACTTCCTTCACTCCTGATTTAATAGAGGCGTTTCTACAAGGACTCCAGCAAACTTTGAACAATGAAAACATGTAGCTACGTGGTAGAAACTCCAGAACCTTCTGATTGACCTTCTTTAAACTGGAGCAGAAGTAAAACTCTGTCCAGAGAGCTAGCGGACACAAGAACACATCTGGTCAGTACAGCTATGGCCCGGGAAAATGCAGAAACTCGTGTCTGCCATCAGTGCTCAAAAGTTAACCTGTTGTCCGTTGGCATGACTGTGAGAAACTCGATTTGCCAGATGGCTCTAAAAATAATGGATGTTTACAAAATTTGTTTTGTGATGTTCAAGGTCGACATGGGCTCGACATCCATAGTATGGCACATAGTTGGCATGTGATGTGTGTAAAGTTGAGGACCTTCTTAGGAGGGACTTCTGGCCAGCTGCCCTTAACTTTGCCACAGCTTATTCCACAGATGTTTTTTTTTTTTATCTTAATTGTGGAAATGAAAATGGCTTCACCTGAACTTTCTTGTCAGGCCTTTTTAAGAATGCTTGATCAGCGAAGAGTCTTGTTTAGCAGTGTGAGTATAACTAGTATACCTAGTTTTATACGTTTGCTGTTCATGGGTTCCTTTGAATTTCTTTGTCCTTACATTTTTATTCACCTTTGTGATGAACAGTAACATGATATGAAGGTCCTTCATTAGTGACATACATTTGGTGACCATCAGACTTGTAATTACGAAGTTATTACACAATGTTAAAATTGTATGTATGTATAATACATACAATGTAAAAATATTGCATAAAAGTATACATTTTAGAGATTTTAGAGAATTTAGAGGAAAAAAGTAAAAGGTTACGAGTGTAGTAACTTGATATAAAGGTCCTCCATAAGTTTTCCGTGACAGACGAAGATGGAAGAATTTGTACAAGACACAAAAAGAATTAAAACTGTGACAACCATGGCGGAAGATGTTGACAGAGGGATTGGTTTTTTATTTCATAGTTTGGGTAAGGTGGTTTGTTTGTTCCTTAAAACGAACTGTAAATAAAGTTTTATGAAGAGTGCCATATGTGTTGTTAACATCGAAATGAATCTTCACAGCAATGCAAAAATGAATACATCAGATGATAACTACTGTTGAATGTGTCTCATATTTAAGCATTATATTGATTTTATTCGGATACGAAGAATGACACTGACAAGATATTGTGTACAGTGTTCCTGTGTCTGTTTGGTAAACTGTTCAAGATTTTATACCAATAAACACTCATTTATCTTAGATTTTGAGTCAATACGCAAAAACTTTTATCTTAAAACATTGAGGGATTCTCTATAATGGTAAAAATAAACAAGTGAGTGAATAGTCCATAGCAATACAATAAGTACTTGTTTATGGTAACCATTGCTGCAGGACATAAACTACGAAAAACAAAAATGGAACGTGTCACACCTGTATACGTGCCTGTCGTAAACTGAAACTAACTCATCTAACTCCCCGTTTAATAACATTTAATCCCACTTTGTCGTTCGATATGAAAATCATGTTTGTCATTTAAATGTGTTACAGATGAGTTTATAAAACATGCTCGCAAACAGGTATTTTAAAGTTTAAAAACAAAAAAATCACTCAGACTTCAAACGTCCCATCTCTTCTTCAGTTAAACGCCGCATCACTTGCCGCCTGCATAGACATCCGTGTACTTTATCAGGACAACACGACGGAATATTACGGTTCAAACGTGTTTGTTGTAACTACAGCACGTAAGTGTGATTAAAAAGGAGTGACTTTTAATTCAACACCTTCGCGTTCCCGAGTTATTGACGCACAAAGATCGAATCTAATATCGGACCTGCTTCACGACTGACTCAGACTAACAGGTCTGTTAAACTAAACATTCACAAGACAATAAGTATCTTAGAGTATAACATCAAGAAAGTGAGAACCTCACCCGTCATCGTGTCACCTTCCGCTCACTTCATGAAGTGATTCGTTTCTTTCTCAGTTCAGTTGAACTCACTCCGCCGCGATCGTGCCAGTGTGTGAATCCTCGGCGTCAGCGAGTGACGCAGCTACTCGTGGGGGTGGGTCGTTTTTACTTAAGCGAGGCCTTTTTAATTTATTGTTGATTGCATTTAAGTTTATATTACATTTTAGTATTATTATTATTGTTGTCTTATTTTAGTGCAATAAAACATTTAACAACCAAGACATTTAGTCACACTTTATTTGTTTATTAGACAGGCTGGAAACACACACACAGGGTTTTTAAAAGTAATAGAATCTCAACTACAGCTGCAATGTTTGTTTG
The DNA here is from genome assembly GCF_982586985.1 of Callionymus lyra. Lineage (NCBI taxonomy): Eukaryota > Metazoa > Chordata > Actinopteri > Syngnathiformes > Callionymidae > Callionymus > Callionymus lyra. The sequence continues at coordinate 23,269,679 of NC_141828.1, read as the reverse complement.
TGAACTTCTAAATACAAGTCTGTCACGTTAGGCTGCTACTGAACGAGGATTTACTCCGGTGATTCAGGCGACAGGGATTCGTTCAGTGACGAGGATTCATGTTCGGCTGTGAACACACCTCAAGATGATCTCTATTTGTTTAATTTCTGACGAATGTCACTGGTCCTTATCCGTGAACGCACCGGGCGTCTTTTTTTTGTGTGTAGGCGTGAAAAGAAACGCTATGCACATTGATAAAAAAAACATTAGACTTTATTACGTTTAATTCGAGATATTGCTAGTCATGGTTCCGATAAAGAAGATTGGACTCTTTAGATGTACTGTATAACTGCAAACACTGACCATATGAAAACACCATAAGCCTTTATAGAAGACATAATGACGCCCATCACAATTTAGTTAAACAAACAAGTACATTTGTAATTACGATGTGGTTAAAAGACACACTCAACTTGAAGCCATTCACGTCCAGCACTATTAATGCTTCATAAACCGTTTAATAAATTGTCTTACATGATCATAAACAGTCATCGTCTATAAAACCTTATAAAGGCTTTACATTTTCTTGTTTGTATAATTTGTATTTATTTAAACACCTGCAAGTCATGATTTATGACTGTTAAACGCTTAACTTACCAGTTTAACTCTATAACACTTAACTGAGAAAACAATTTATTAGAGAGCGCTATCTATTCGGCTTTAAAAAAAAAGAACAGTCACTTGTAAGTAAGTGATAGTGACCAGATGACATTATTTAATCCCTCGCAGGAGCCAAGATCATAAGCAGACGACTGAATATTGTATCCCTTTGTAGCGATCCTGCTCTACCTAGTAGAATGCAGGACCCCGAATACGCCAATTTAGTTTAGTTCAAATAATTAAATAATACAAGTTTCACAAATGGTTAAATCAAAACACATTTACTTATTATATTCAACGGAAAATAAACCCTACAATCAATTGAAACCAAAAATGTCACTTGATAAAAGGAGTCCCAACTCAAAATAGTGACCAGTTTGTCCATCAATAATAAACGTTGCAGGCCTGAATCGTCGCTCGGGTGCGTTGAGACCAAAAACGAGGATGAGGCCGCTTCGCTCCCCAGAGCCAATAAATAAAAAGTTACCTGTGCGTCTGGTGGATCGGCGCGGGTTCCTAACACGCTTTAAAGCGTCGTTTAAAAAGTTCCAGGCTCCTCCTATTCCCCGCCCAGTGTCACTCAAAAACGCGGGAACATGATGAGCACAGATAACAATCATTCAATCACCAGCTGTCAATCATGCCATCAACGAAAATAAATATTCAATGATTAGTTAAAGTGTTCATCATTGGAATATTATACATTTTAATTAATCACAACCAAAGCACATCACTGTGTAAACCAGGGGTCTCAAACTCAATTTACCTGGGGGCCAGAGTCTGAGTGAGGCTGGGCCGCAAGAAAAGATTTCTTAAAAAATATATTTTTAAATGTCTTTATTTGTTTTCACCACAAAATAAAATCAAAATATAAATGAACAAAATGAGAATTAAGTAAATAAATAAATGATCTTGAAGAAATCTTGTTGCCTCAGTAGACTGGTTTAAAATGTGCAACTCGGTTCACTCTCTCATCTCCCTGGTATTTTTCATACTCCTCAGCATGTCTAGTTGTATAATGACGTTTCAAATCGTATTCCTTGTGCACCGCAACTTTCTCTGTGCAAATAAGACACGTTGGGGGCCCCTGTGCTCAAAAAATAAATATTGGATCTCCCACTTTTCCTGGAATCGTCTTTGCTCATCACTAACCTTTCTCTTCACTGCAGGCTTTGAAAAAGACATGTTTGGGGTTGTGGAATATATTTGTATTTAGCCGACACACGGAGAATAATGTTATTTCCGCAATGTGTGTCGTTCCGCTTTTCCTCCCTACAGCAACGCGGCGGTCGGCGAATAATAGCCGGTAATGTACCGATACTTTTTTGAAACAAAAAAGTGACGGCTCCCGGAGTTTTATCCAGCGTCATATACAAATATAAATAGTGTTCATCGTGTGAGGCAATGCAAATTAAACAAAAAAATAATAATAATAACAGTTTGAATTGGTCCAGGTTAACGGGGACTGTTATTACTGACGGACAGAAATAGCGCGTGCGTGTCTAAAGCGGGATAAAGTTTCTCTGCTTGCATCACGCAAGTGACGTCAATGTCCGGCCCCCGAGAGCCTGTCAAGCGCCATTCATATAAGTAAGTAAGTAAGTAAGTAATATATATTTATATAGCGCTTTTCGAGACCAGGGTCACAAAGCGCTTTAACAATCAAAACAATACTCAAAACAGTACATACTTCAAAGATCAAGACAACACCGAGAACAACACAGGAGTTCGAGAAATTCAAGGAAAAGCCTGAACAAATAGAAACGTCTTAAGATGTTTCTTAAAACTCGGGCCGCGTATTTGAGACCCCTGTCTTAGACACTTGGATATTCAGGTAACAAACTAAATATTGAGTCCTCGTTGAGTCTTAACGATGTACTGTATATAGGTTCAATTTATATATTTAACTATACGTAGTCAAAGTGCTTTTTCCAGCAGGCAAATGGTAAAAAATGTACATAAAAAAGGAGTAAAAACGTGTTTTAAATGTAGAATATTGAGTATTTATTTGTTTGTAAATATTGTCAACAAAATCAAAAGGTCTGTTTTATTTATTCTTCTCGTCCATTTAAATGTAATCACATTTATGACTTATGTACACACAGGCATTGTTTTCTTTTTTTTTCTTTTCTTTTTTTAGGAAGCTGCTTCCGTCACCTGAGAATCCAGAGAAAAGTTTTGACCTCCCCCCCGACGTAAACAAACGGGGGCTTGACCAATCAGCGGGCGGGGATATCAGCCGATCATCAGATGACTCGAAAGGAGTAACTATTTAAAACTTATAATGAGACACTTGACGCGACTTCATTCATTTCTGGAGCGACTCGCAGCCCAGGAGCTCGAGCTCATAAAACCATCTCACAGAGACGCGTCTGGATCTTAAACGCGACAGGAAGATCGATTTGAAGGAAAAAGCTATTTTTTTTTATTCGTCTCTCTCTGTGACTGAGATGAATATTAAAGCGAGGTCTCTGTGGATTTTGCTTCTCTCGCTTGTCACAGCTGCGCTCGCGGAAAACGCTGTTCTTAAAGGTGAGGGGAAAAAAACAACATTTTTAAACACATCTTGAATGAAAGACACACGTTTTTGACGTTTTAATTCACCAACTTGACGTTATTGGCGTGAACAAGGGGTAGTTGAATTCGCAGACATGTCCATGTCCAGTCTAGACAGGCATGTATGAGGGGGCAGCCACAAATCTTGAGGGGGCATTGTGCTGTTACTTACTTACTTGCATGTAAGTTTGAGGGGGCACAACATTTATTTGAGGGGGCCAGGCCCCCTCTTGCCCCTGCCTAGACCCGGCCCTGGACATGTCCCTTTTTTTTGCAGTCCGTGAACGCCACGTCTGAACTATTTGGAAAGACCATCTGGCTGCATGCTCTTTTTCACCACATAATCCATCTGAAGTCATCCCCGGTTTTTATTCCCACAGGCAATTGAGTTTATTGTCGTCTATAAATGACGTTTCTATCCAGCGTGCGCGCCCCATGTGCGCCAAACCGGTTCCGTCGGCGCTGAGCCTTCACACAATCGCACCTTTTTTTTTAAGTACAGCTGTGGCTAGAGACGCCGAGGGCCGCTGTAAATATATTTATATATTATGCTTGAGAACGAGACTGTGCTGTCAAAAAGTGTGACATCACGATTGGTGCAATTCCAGTTCTTCCACACTAAACATTTTTTAAGGTGCCTATTACACATCTATCTATGTGTCTTTTCTCCTTGTAGTGTTAAATTGCAGAGTTGAACAAACCTCAGAAGGTATGATGTACAACGTGCCAGAGATCAATGGAACAGACTGCTTTTTTTCTTGGGCGAATGGAACTGATGTAAGTTGGACCTGCTATTATTGATCAAAAGCTATGAGATCCTCTGACAACATGTCATCTTTCCAACAGAAGGTTAACCTGATGTCCACGTGTATGGTGTCCAGCAACATTACAACCCTGATTATGAAGTGCTACAAATCCATAGACTATAGTTTGGGCTGTATGACAGGGGTAAGGCTCCTTTAACCATATGGTAAAAACAAACACGAATAATGAATGTGTTCTTCAACATGATCAGAATACATGAAATGCTTCCTTCCTTGATTTATGGGCAAATGTGTGTTTGTTTTAACTTTGTCCACCTCTTATAGTTAAGAGACAAAAGTTAGTTCAGTCTATATGGTAAAAAAAATACTAGGTTATAATTCTATACTTATTTTCCTTACAGGGAATCTATAAAGCTGCATGCACTGGTGAGTTTATTTTAGTGTCACAACAATAAAGATTAATTCAATGTTTTAATTCTCCTTTTTTTTTTCACAGCCAACTGCACTGAGAACAATGATGATGGTATTTTTTTCTTTCTCTTACACTTTAATAAAGTACATGAGAAAATTCAGTTTTAGTTGGTCTCACTTGTTTTTTACATGTCTTCAAATAATCATATATCCTTCATCTTTGAATAGTGTCAAAGCTATGAAGACATATTAACTGTAATAATATATATATATATACTCTCTATATATATAATAATTCTGTGTTTTTGTTTTAACAGTCATCAGACCTGAGGACATTAACAATGGTATGTTTTTATTTTTTAGTTTAGTTTTTTTTAGTTTCAGTTGGTCTCTCTGGTTTAGTTTTTATGATGGAGGATTTTTACATTTTTCTTTTTTTTTTACAGGATTGTCTGTGGGTGCAGGGGTTGGGATAGCGATAGCGATAGCTCTGGTGATAGCGTTGGTGGTAGCATTGGTGATCTACCTTGTGATAAAAAACAGGTAAACAGACCGCCGGGTGCTTTTAATTTTATATACTTGAGACATTTTGTATTCTTTTTCTTTCTTTAGATTGGTTTTAAATCATACAGCACAGATCTTTTACCTGATTCATGAACAAACTGGTTTTAAATCAAGTATTTGTCAAAGCGGTTTTACACAAAGTACTGTAAAAATCAGAAATGTTTACAGTTATCTATGACTCAGGAAACATGTATACAAGGGCGTGTCTACTGTACTTTATAAGTAGGTCGGTGTTTAATTCATTCTAACCCCGATTGTGCTTAACGACCTCAAACCACTTTAAGGAGGTACAGAGTGAATATAAATCGGTAAAAATGCTTAATTTTAATTTTTTGAAGCTTTGATTGTTCACGCATCGCGGAAGTCAAGAGGCTCTCGCGGATTAATACATGCTTAAAAGGTCCTGTAAAAGTGACTATATTGTATATTTGTAGGTGTTTCAACTCCATAATGTTGACATTGTTTATGGATGAGTAAAATAAAGTCTGTGCTATTTCGCATGATCCTCTTTATAATCCGGTGCGCTTTTCTGAAAATAGAACCTTTCATTGAGATTGCGTTTATGGACATATGTTTTCTTTTTATTTAGCTGCGATCATGAGCGTCTACGTGACGTTTGTCAACATTAATCGCGATCCTGCAGAGGTGACGTCACACACGCTAATGAACTGATCCTGCAGCGGTGACGTCACACCACAGGAATAAAATGAGATATTGTGCTTGTTTGTTTAAAAGCGCCATGAATACAATTGTAAATGTGCTTGTATAAAGACCGAGTTAAGTTTAGTTAATATTTAGCATCAGCTAAAAAGTTTTCAAATTGCCGCACACGCCACTTCCTCCAAACCTCCGGATGTGACGTCAAACTTGTTGACAAAGATCGATCGCATTTTATCCTCACGTTTGTGCATAACTTGACGGAAGCAGGTGCGCGTCACTCGTCTATTGACATAAGATATAATTATTGCTTTAAGACTCAGAAATAAGGTTTCATTGCGTGTAATGTAACTTTCTGTGGTGCGTTAACATGAGAGCTAGTTCGCTAAAACTTAGCTTTTTAAATTATAATGCAACTCACACACGTATTTTGTTTGTTATTTTGAAAGGACGAAAATATATTTATATTCCAATAAAAAGGTTGCTATATCGGTGGGTCATGGTAGGCGATTGATTTTATTAATATTCAAGATATTGATTTAATTTAACACTTCCGCATATTAATACAGATAACATATTTATCGTATTTAAGTATATAAGTATACGTTTATTTTAACCCTTTTGGATGAGGGATTTGATCTTTTGTTGTTTTCTTTAAATGAAAGAATATATATAAAATAATAATGAAAAGTATTTAAAATTCCATCATAAAGAGGTAAATCAGATGGAAACACCATCAAACAATGGATGAAGGAAACATGGAGAGCTTATCTCTGAATGATCAAGTATACTTGCTTGTATTTATTGATTTATTATATTTAAAAGGGAGCACTAGTATGTTTTAGTTTTGTTTTTGCATGGAAGTGACCTGCAAGAACTGCCCAGAACTCCAGACCTGCTTGACATGAAACCTTTCCCTCTGTGGTTCCTGACAAATGATTTCAAATGTGAAGTAAGTGAGTAATATTTGTAACATAGTGAACACAAACTTGTAAACCTACAGCACATCCCATCATGGAAATAATCTAAAATGCAATTCTATGTTCTTTTCTAGGTGAGATGGAGTGCTGCATATCAGGTGCTGGACTAACCATCGGAGGTGGAAGGGGTCAACATGTCAAAAGCAGGTGAGATGGTTACATCATACACACTTTGGTCATTAAAATAGTCATGTTTGGTAATAATGATCAATACATTTCTGTGGCAGGACGCACTGACATGCTGACGCTTATGGTCAAGGTTTTCTGGCTTCTGTTGTTGGAAACACTTGGTCGTGCCTGTCAAGGTGGAAGGTACACTAGACTGAAGAGTCTTTGTCAATAGATTTTACACTTCAAATGATCGGAATCATACGACTTCATTAATACAATATTTTCCAGGTTCTGTTGACTTTCGGACAAAGAGGATTCAACGTTGTTATGGCAGTAAGGAGACGGCAGAAGGTGAAAGATTCTTGAGAAAGAGATGAACCACCTCTGGTCTCTGTCAAGTCGTTGTGATTCCCTGAAAGAGTTGTCTCGCATGGCAGCGTGAACATTTGTTTGATATGAAACCTGTAATAAAGCACAATTTGATTTCATTTTGAATAACGTCCCATAGTATTCATCATCAGTGCAGTAATGTGTTGTGGAAATGACTATTGGTGATTTAGAAGTTGTAACAAAGTCTCTGTTTACCCCAGTTTGAGATCGACATAGCGTTCAACATGAACAATATTCAGGCAAAGCAGACATCATATGTTAATGATCATGAATTAATTAATGCTTTATTTCAAACATGTTACATAAGAAAGTAAACTTAAGACAAACAAACAAAACCAATGACATGAGTCAAACAATAATTATAGTCAAAACAATAATATTTACCCAACATGTCCAAAGTAAGAAGGATGAAGCATAAGCTCGTCTATACCTAACCCTTCACTACTCAATATTAACCATCAACACCCAAAGTACATCAACAAAATACAATAGCTCATGACCGTAGTTGAGGATGAGGACAAAGATTGATCGGTAAATAGAGAGCCTTTCCTTTAGGCTCAGCTCCAATTCGCCGACCAATCTCCAATTCCCCCACACCCTCACGCGAGAACATCACCCCAAGATACTTAAACTTCGTCACTCGAGGCAAGGGCTCAATCCCAACCCTGAGAGAACAATCCATCTTTTTCCTGCTGAGAACCATGGCCTCAGATTTAGAGGTGCTGATCCTCATCCTAGCCGCTTCACATTCAGATGCAAACCGATCCAGCGAGAGCTGAAGGTCGCAGCGTGATGAAGCCATGAGAACCAAATCATCCACAATAAGCAGCGATCGGATCTTCAGGCCACCAAACTTACAAACCTTCCCCGCCAGAGCTGTGCCTCGAAATGCTGTCCATGAAAACCAGATCAGGATTGGAGACAAAGCACATCCCTGACGGAAACCAACCCTCACCGGGAATACATCCGATCTGCATCCAAGGACCTCATATTTCCCCGCTGCGGGATCAATAAAGGCCAAAAGATTAGAAACAGTGATTCCTTCCCTGATTGGAGAAGACCAGACAGGTTTTGTAAAAACCATGACAGCATACGGAGGGCTCTCAAGGTTGAACAAATTACTGAAGAAAGGTTGAGTGCTGTCTTACTCAGTCTGGATGCTGAGAAGGCTTTTGAATCTGTAAACCAGAACTTCTTATTTGAAGTTATGAACCGATTTGGTTTTGGTCAATAATTAATTCATTGTATGAAAACACTTTACTTATGGCCAGAATAAAAATAAACGGAAGCAACTCAAATCCAATAACACTACAACAAGGCACAGACAAGGGTGTCTACTCAGCCCCTCATTATTCAATATTTCTATTAAGCCCTTGGCTCAGGTAATCATACAGGAATCAGATCTGAAGGGCATAACGGTCGGGGGAGTAGAAAACCAAATTTGTTTATATGCAGATTATGTATTAATAACATCACAAAACCCAAACTCTGGTATTCCATGCTTGATGAACATCTTGGACACTTGGATATTCAGGTAACAAACTAAATATTGAGTCTTCAAAACCTTCAATTATGACCCCTTACAAAATATTAAGGATCCATATAGGTTCAACTGGAATATTCAGTGTAAAAATATCTGGGAATCAGACTGACAGGAAATGTATCTAGAGTAATGGAGGCCAATTTTGAATGTTTAAACAAAGATATTTATGCTGACTTAGAGCGATGGCTGCTTCTGCCTCTAGACCTAGCCAGTAGAATAAAAACAATTAAAATGAGCGTCCTCCTTAGGCTTCTCTACCTCTTCACAGCATTACCAGTGGAAATTTCAGATAATCAATTAAGGGAATGGGACAAACATTTCTAGATTTGTTTGGAATAAGAAAAGACCAAGGGTACGGTTTTTCAACCCCAATTATCTGTCAAAAGGAGGGAAATGGCCCTTCCATGTTTGAAAAATTATTATTTAGCTGCCAAATTTGATTTGTATTCTTGTTGTATTCTTTGGCAATACTTTTTCAAGTAAAAATGTTAAATCCACAGTGGGCCAACTATACAAAAGCTTGATGGCATCTAACCAAAACTCAACTAAACACTTGTGTGAACATTGGGAAATGGAGGTAAATATATCCATTACTGAAGAGGAATGGGACCAATTATGGCAAACCCAGTTAACTAGCACCAAACCAACTCTTTTACCTGGAGAGATTTCTGATGGAAAAACATTGTCCATTTCTTAAACACTCATACACACATATTTTGGTCTTGTCCTTACCTGAAACAGTTTTGGATTGATGTAACGTGTAGTTGTATGACTCAATCAAACAACTTTAATGCAATAAACATTCAGCAGATGAACAGGGGATGTTTCAGAAAAAACAGCACAAGATCCAATAGGAAACATTTTCTTGACTATTAAGACTTCCTTTGTCTAAAGTTGCCGTTTGTTACCCTGGTCTTTAGTACCACCAGAGGACCAGAGAGCCAGGATGGAAAAAAATTAAAATAAACTAGATAAACTCTCAGCTAAACAGTTAATACAGAAGGAGCAGGAGCAAGATGGTAGAGTGGTTGCCTGCAGTCCAAAAGGTTGCAGGTTCAATCCCAGCTCCAGACAAGCTTGTGTCGTTGTGTCCCTGAGCAAGACACTTCACCCTGATTGCTCTTGATGGTGAACTTGGCGCAAGTGTGCAGCCTACTCCCATCAGTATGTGTGAATGGTTGAATTTCCCCTCGCGGGACTAATAAGGGATTCTAAAAAAAAAGAAAAAAAAGAAAAAAAAAAAAAAAAAAAAAAAAAGATTTTATCCATTTATTATCCATAAAACCTGAAAGAAACGTCAACACCTCACCATAAAACTAGACTAGAACTAGTACAACTATGTAAGCATTGTAAGATATAAAGAGTTTGCATAGTATCTAATTCAAGCTCAACCAGTTTCATGATCTCTGAGTTATTAAATCAAAACATTCAAGTTTTATACCAGGCACTTAAAAACTTGCCAAAAGTTGGATACTTCAGTTTGACCTTTCAGATGTTATTGTGCTTATTTTACTAAACTAAATCGTCATATTTCTTATATACGAGAGTGTAAGGTATTAAACATCCATTAAATGTCATTATAAATATCGATTCTATAGTGGTTGTTTTTTTCATTTTCAACATGTACGTGAACAATTTCCCCAGGATTGCAACTGTATTCATTCCAAGTTCAAATTCATCAGGGTGGTTTAAAAAAATTGGTCAAAATGATTGTGATTTATACCTGAATGTATTTTGTGTCTAACATTATGTGAATCTTGTCTAAGATGATATTAGTGATGATCGGTGGAAATGGGAGTGAAAAATGTCTTTTGTTTTATGATGATGATGATGACGATCTGGAAAACTGGAGGATCAGAATTTATGGTTGTTCATGGTTTCCGTTTGCATTCAGTTCCACAGACTCTTCATTATTTCTGGACTCTATGAAGACAAAGTAAATCTATGAATAAAAAAAATAGTAAACATGTTTCACTTTAAACACAACAGTCCGACAGTCTTGTCTGATCAACATTAAGAATTTATCAAGATACAAAAACGTTCTTATATAAGGCAGAACATTTATCTAAATAAAAACAGTATTAGTTCAGAAGACACATGAACCTGAATTAATAAACTGAGCAAAGACATGAATATGCAAATAAAAAGAGTTAAAATATCTAAGTATATAAAATAAGAAACCGGTTCTGTGTCTTCATCAGAATCCTTCACCACAAGAACTATACTGGCTGCTATTCAAAATAAGTGTATCACAGTCAAGCAAACATTTGATTCATAGGAAGGTCACAAAGTTGTTTGGATTTGACAGAATATGTGTCATACATGTGTTATATATTATCTATTAAATGTAATATGAACGAATTAAAGTCACTTTGACCATTACTTACCATAATGTGTACCATGCTGACGATTTCCGCTCCTCGCTTGACCAGGAAATCTAAATATAAAGCCAACATTGGAAGTTCAGAAGTCCCATCAACTAAAACTAACAGCTGGAAGTAGAGAAAGTATATAAAACTAGAACCCGTCGTGTTGTGTTGTGTGTATTCTCCAACAGAGCATCACCAACATTAGCACCAGCAATGTTATCAATTAAACCCGAGGTCTCCAAACCGGTCCTCAAAGGGCCAGGGTGGTGCAAGTTGTTTTTCCAACCCATCAAGAGGACACATTTAAACCCAATCAGGATTTTAGGAGTGTAACCAGATGATTGTCAGTCTGGTGATGCTTGTTTCAGCTGAAAGCTATTTGTTTTTAACTGTACATGTTTGATCGGTGGGCCCTTTGAGGACCGGTTTGGAGACCCCTGAATTAAACACCGACCTACTTAGAGAGAATATATAATTACAGTGAATATGTCTTCATTGCTTTGACACTATTCAAAGATGAAGGATATATGATTATTTGAACACATGTAAAAAACAAGTGAGACAAACTAAAACTGAATTTTCTCATGTACTTTATTAAAGTGTAAGAGAGAGAAAAAAATACCATCATCACTGTCCTCAGTGCAGTTGGCTGTGAAAACAAAAAAGGAGAATTAAAACATTGAATTAATCTTTATTGTTGTGACACTAAAATAAACTCACCAGTGCATGCAGCTTTAAAGATTCCCTGTAAGGAAAAGAAGTATAGAATTATAACCTAGTATTTTTTTTTTACCATATAGACTGAACTAACTTGTGTTTCTTAACTATAAGAGGTGGACAAAGTTAAAACAAACACACATTTGCCAATAACTCAAGGAAGGAAATATTTCATGTATTCTGATCATGTTGAAGAAAATGTTCATTATTCTTGTTTGTTTTTACCAAATGATTAAAAGAGCCTTACTTCCACACAGCCCAAAGTATAGTCTATGGATTTGTAGCAATCAGTCGTGATCAGGGTTGTATTGTTGCAGAGCACCTGAGACGGGCAGTCAAGGTTAACCTTCTGTTGAAAAGATGACATGTTGTCAGAGAATCAAGGATCTCATAGCTTTTGATCGATAATAGCAGGTCCAACTTACATCGGTTCCATTTGCCCAAGTCAAATTACAGTCTGTTCCATTGCTCTCTTGCACGTTGTACATCGTACCGTTTGAGGTTTGTTCAACTCTGCAGTTTAACACTACAAGGAGAAAAGACACATAGTAAGATGTGTAATAGGCACCTTAAAAAATGTTTGTGATGTCACACTTTTTGACAGCACAGTCTCATTCCCAAGCATAATATATAAATGTATTTACAGCGGCACTCGGCGTCTCTTGCTGACGTCACAGCTGTCCTGTACTGGTCATATTGATCACTAATGATAGCAAATGTATCGTATTTTTGTGATTGTGCTAATGAAGTGATTGTGTCTATTGTAAGGCATGAATGGGCAGAGAACCAGCGTTGTTACACTATAATTGTTATTGCGATGAATGTAACTGTGATAACCGTGGCTGCCAACTATTGCATTTGTGCTCACGCTTCTGCAGTAACGTGACGGATCAAGGTGTGGGTCACTCGTCTACTGAGGTAAGTTATAATTATTGCTTTAGGTTGACTAAGAAATAATGTTTCATTACCTGTAATGTAACTTTCTGTGGTGCGTTAACACATGAGCTAGTTCACTAAAACACTGAAAATTCAGGGATTTGATCTGTTGTTGTTTTCTTTAAATACAAATTTAATATATAAAGTAATAATGAAAAGTATTTTAAATCCCAAGATAAAGAGGTAAACCAGATGGGAAACACCATAAAACAATGGATGAAGGAAACATTGAGAGCTTATCTCTGAATTCATGATCAAGTATACTTGCTTGTGTAGTCAGTTATTACTGCTGACATCAATTCATAACTTTCATTTGTTTCTATTACTGTCTATTACAGTTCTACTACACAAATTCACCTGTTGCAGAACATGACCAGACAGAGGTAGTCTTTGCTCTTGAGGCTGTCGTACTCGTATACTTTGACTGAATCTGCAAGTACTAGCATTTTGACTACTAATAATGACACATTGATATTACAAACTTCCTTCACTCCTGATTTAATAGAGGCGTTTCTACAAGGACTCCAGCAAACTTTGAACGATGAAAACATGTAGCTACGTGGTAGAAACTCCAGAACCTTCTGATTGACCTTCTTTAAACTGGAGCAGGAGTAAAACTCTGTCCAGAGAGCTAGCGGACACAAGAACACATCTGGTCAGTACAGCTATGGCCCGGGAAAATGCAGAAACTTGTGTCTGCCATCAGTGCTTCAAAAGTTAACCTGTTGTCCGTTGGCATGACTGTGAGAAACTCGATTTGCCAGATGGCTCTAAAAATAATGGATGTTTACAAAATGTGTTTTGTGATGTTCAAGGTCGACATGGGCTCGACATCCATAGTATGGCACATAGTTGGCATGTGATGTGTGTAAAGTTGAGGACCATCTTAGGAGGGACTTCTGGCCAGCTGCCCTTAACTTTGCCACAGTTTATTCCACAGATGTTTTTTTTATCTTAATTGTGGAAATGAAAATGGCTTCACCTGGACTTTCTTGTCAGGCCTTTTCAAGAATGCTTGATGAGTCATGTTTGGCAGTGTAAGTATAACTAGTATACCTAGTTTGATACTTTTTCTGTTCATGGGTTTCTTTGAATTTCTTTGTCCTTACATTTTTATTCACCTTTGGGACAAACTGGTAATATCACAGCTGATACCTTCCTCAATAGGTCTTTGAACGGTAGGCTGCGCAGTATGAGGTGGACTAAACACTTGTATAATTAAGCTACTTATCGATTGGTTTGAGTCTCTCACACTCCTCAACACACATTTAATGTATAAACGTTTCAAAAACCTTAAACGTACTGATCGCTCGAGTGTAAAGTGTCTCGATGATTAGTTTTCCTCTCCATATTACATGAAATTGATGTTGTAAAATTTGAACAAGTATTGCGTGTAGTAACATGATATGAAGGTCCTTCATTAGTGACATTCTTGGTGACCATCAGACCATCAAACATTGTGTAATAACTTCGTAATTACACAATGTTTATAAAATATTGCATTAAGTATACATTTTAGAGAATTTAGATGAAAAAATTAAAGGTTACGAGTGTAGTAACTTTATATAAAGGTCCTCCATAAGTGACATGAATTTGATGACCAGCCATTGAAGCAAGTATATCCAGCTGCAGCGACAGAGGATTCAGACCGACGTCGATTCGGGCAGGAAGTGAGTTTAGACTAACTACGGCTTTTTTTTTTTTCGTGACAGACTTATTGAAGACGAAGATGGAGGAATTTGTACAAGACACAAAAAGAATTAAAACTGTGACAACCATGGCGGAAGATGTTGACAGAGGGATTGTTTTTTATTTCCTAGTTTGGGTAAGGTAAGTAAGTAAGTAAGTAAGTAATATTTATTTATATAGCGCTTTGTGGTTTGTTTGTTCCTTGAATGGATGTTTACTGTAAATAAAGTTTTATGAAGAGTGCCATATGTGTTGTTAACATCGAAATTAATCTTCACAGCAATGCAAAAATGAATACATCAGATGATAACTACTGTTGAATGTGTCTCATATTTAAGCATTATATTGATTTTATTCGGATACGAAGAATGAAACTGACAAGATATTGTGTACAGTGTTCCTGTGTCTGTTTGGTAAACTGTTCAGGATTTTATACCAACAAGCAGTCATTTATGTTAGATTTTGAGACAATACGCAAAAACCTTTATCTTAAAACATTGAGGGATTCTCTATAATGGTAAAAAATAAACAAGGGAGTGAATAGTTCATATCAATACAATAAGTACTTGTTTATGGTAACCCTTGCTGCAGGACGAAAACTACGAAAAACAAAAATGGAACGTGTCACACCTGCATACGTGCCTGTCATGTGCCATGATATAGTTTTCAAAACATGTTATTTTTTATTTAAGTCACATTACGTAGCAGGTATCATTAGATCATCCATTATTTGCCAGAAGTATCTTTAAAGCGCTGTTCACTAACTAGTTCTGTTGTTTCTAATTATAAATAAACTGAAACTAACTCAACTAACTCCCCGTTTAATAACATTTAATCCCGCTTTGTCGTTCGATATGAAAATCATGTTTGTCTTTTAAATGTGTTACAGATTAGTTTATAAAACATGCTCACAAACAGGTATTTTAAAGTTTAAAAACAAAAAAATCACTCAAACTTCAAACGTCCCATCTCTTCTTCAGTTAAACGCCGCATCACTTGCCGCCTGCATAGAATCTAATATCGGACCTGCTTAACGGACGCAGACTTATTTAAACACCTGCAAGTCATGATTTATGACTGTTAAACGCTTAACTTACCAGTTAAACATTATAATACAAAACTGAGGAAAACAATTTATTATAGCGTAGAGAGCGCCATCTAGTGGGCTTTAAAAAAAGAACAATCACTTGTAAGTAAGTGATAGTGACCAGAAAACTTTATTTAATTCCTCGCAGGAGCCAAGATCATAAGCAGACGACTGAATATTTTACCCCTTATTTTCCAAAATAATTTTTCCAAGAGATATATTCATTTCTCTTTTGACTTATTGACTCTTAATAGTAGTTAGATCGGATCTTTTTTTCAGTTGTTGTTTATATAAAGCAAATTATATGGAATGTGTTTTTGCTATTATAGCGAGTGAGTGAGGTGAGGTGAGAGAGGGAGGTGAGTGAGTGAGGCGGGTGAGTGAGTGAGTGAGTGAGTGAGTGAGTGAGTGAGTGAGTGAGTGAGTGAGTGAGTGAGTGAGTGAGTGAGTGAGTGAGTGAGTGAGTGAGTGAGTGAGTGAGTGAGTGAGTGAGTGAGAAAATTTAATGACTCTGCTGTTCCTTTTGTAAAGTAAGTCAATATCCTACGGCGTGTCTTTCCATCCATTAACAGGAGTGTAATCTGATTGTTAACCCCCTACATTATTGTGGCCATTTTAAACATGTTTAATACTGTTAATTGGATATTCTACATAAAACAATACAAAAGGTGGAGAAAGAAAAAAAATGTCTCAATAGAAATCAATCCTGGAAGTCTCCACCTCCTAGGGTCTCGTTGTATAAACAGAGCGGGCGTGATTACAGCTGGCTTCCCACACAAGCACCTCATAAAAAATGATAAACATGTTGACGCAAATCCTATCACAGTATTTGATATAATGATGTCAGGTACTACTGTATAAGGTGCCATGTTCGATCTTTTTTGTTAAGGAGACATCCCTGAAGGCAGCAGTCGGCAGAGGTTTGGTCTAGTCACTACCTTTGACCCCTGACTCATCACAGCAGAGTAGGTATGGTTGCTTGGACGTGACTTGTTTCAGCCAAAACGAGATTATTATTTCTGATTTTTACAGTACTTTGTGTAAAACCGCTTTGACAAATACTTGATTTAAAACCAGTTTGTTCATGAATCAGGTAAAAGATCTGTGCTGTATGATTTAAAATCAATCTAAAGAAAGAAAAAGAATAAAAAATGTCTCAAGTATATAAAATTAAAAGCACCCGGCGGTCTGTTTACCTGTTTTTTATCACAAGGTAGATCACCAATGCTACCACCAACGCTATCACCAGAGCTATCGCTATCGCTATCCCCACCCCTGCACCCACAGACAATCCTGTAAAAAAAAAAGAAAAATTTAGTGAATATGTCTTCATAGCTTTGACACTATTCAAAGATGAAGGATATATGATTATTTGAACACATGTAAAAAACAAGTGAGACCAACTAAAACGGAATTTTCTCCTGTACTTCATTAAAGTGTAAGAGAAAGAAAAAAATACCATCATCACTGTCCTCAGTGCAGTTGGCTGTGAAAAAAAAAAGGAGAATTAAAACATTGAATTAATCTTTATTGTTGTGACACTAAAATAAACTCACCAGTGCATGCAGCTTTAAAGATTCCCTGTAAGGAAAAGAAGTATAGAATTATAATCTAGTATTTTTTTTTACCATATAGACTGAACTAACTTTTGTCTCTTAACTATAAGAGGTGGACAAAGTTAAAACAAACAAACATTTGCCCATAAATCAAGGAAGGAAATATTTCATGTATTCTGATCATGTTGAAGAACATGTTCATTATTCGTGTTTGTTTTTACCATATGGTTAAAAGAGCCTTACCCCTGTCATACAGCCCAAAGTATAGTCTATGGATTTGTAGCACTTCATAATCAGGGTTGTAATGTTGCTGGACACCATAGACGAGGACATCAGGTTAACCTTCTGTTGAAAAGATGACATGTTGTCAGAGAATCAGAGGATCTCGTAGCTTTTGATCAATAATAGCAGGTCCAACTTACATCAGTTCCATTCGCCCAAGAAAAAAAGCAGTCTGTTCCATTGATCTCTGGCACGTTGTACATCGTACCTTCTGAGGTTTGTTCAACTCTGCAGTTTAACACTACAAGGAGAAAAGACACACAGTTGGATGTGTAATAGGCACCTTAAAAAATGTTAAGTGTGGAAGAACTGGAACTGTACCAATCGTGATGTCACACTTTTTGACAGCACAGTCTCGTTCTCAAGCATAATATATAAATATATTTACAGCGGCACTCAGCGTCTCTAGCCACAGCTGTCCTGTAACGTTGCATCATCATGATACTTGATACCCTCTGAGCATCTACGTGACTCAGCCTGTCCGGTTCTGGTCACACTGGTCACTAATGTTAGGGAATGTATCGCGTTTTTGTGATAATGAAGTGATTGTGTCTATTGTAAGGCATGGATGGGCAGATACACTATAATTGTTCTTTTATTTTATTTTTTCAGATCAGAGGAACAACCTACATTTTGAGTAGAATAAGAGGTAAGGAAGGAGGTCGCGTTGAAGTTATAAAGAGAGTCACTCACCCCGGAATGAAGTGGACAGAATCCCCATCTGTGCTCCAGATCAGGGGTGACCAGTACCTCGATCGAGTTTTGGCCGGCTGTTGCTAGTGGAGAGCAGAGCAGCCAATCGGAGCTACGCTACGCGAAGCCAAGGTAATATGAATCGAGAATCAAAAGAGCAAAACGTGCAGACTTCCCGACAGTCATTTTTCGCAACTCAGAAAAACGATTAATACTCAATCACATGCTGACTATTCTACTGCCATCACGTGAGCCCACAGTCCGCGAACGACCGTCACGTCAGCCCGCACTGAAGAAATCTTGCGCGTCTATTACTAATCTTACGGTACAGACGCTGAACGCTACCAGATAGCTTGAGACATTTTCAAAATTAAATTTAAAAAATCCTTAAAAGCTTAGTGAACAATTCCACTGGATTATGATTCATGAGTACCTTGACTACTATCGTGGTGAATTTGGAGATATTTTACTGTAGACATTTGAAATAAATGATCCTTAAATATAGTCATTATATGTTAATGACGACTTTTAAAAAATAAAAATAAAAAATAAATTTAGTGAAAAAATGTTCACTCTTAAGGATTTTTTTTAATTTCATTTTGAAAATGTCTTCATTAAAATATAATGACTATTTTAATGATAATTTATTCAAAATTTCTACAGTAAAATCTCTCCAGATTTACCATGATAGTAGTCAAGGTCTTCATGAATCATAATCCAGTGGAAATGTTTTTAAACATAAGCTTTAAAGGATCTTTTTTAATTTAATTTTGAAAATGTCGTATATTAACATATAATGACTATTTAATGATCAATACCAGGATAGTAGTCAAGGTATTCATGAATCATAATCTAGTGGATTTTTTCACTAAGCTTTTAAGAGTATAATTCTATGATATTTAAAATAAATGTGCTTTTTTTTTTACATATTATATAATGATACGACTTTCAAATCTACGTCAAAAAACAGAGTTTAGATACATTTTCCGCTAAATCCGTATTAACACAATTGTTGTTAGTTAAAATAAATAAATACATACAATTTTAAATATAAATAAATCGTATAATCATTTACTCCACAGACAG
The DNA here is from genome assembly GCF_982586985.1 of Callionymus lyra. Classification (NCBI taxonomy): domain Eukaryota; kingdom Metazoa; phylum Chordata; class Actinopteri; order Syngnathiformes; family Callionymidae; genus Callionymus; species Callionymus lyra. The sequence goes on along the minus strand of NC_141828.1, from coordinate 23,250,649 downwards.
TAGAACAGGATTGCATCAGGTTGAATAAAACAAAATAAAACATTATTACTGTCACTTTATTGCAATTTTCAAGTGGTCTCATGTATCAGGTGGCTTTCAGCGTCTTTACCGTTAGCTTAGCAATAGACGCGCAAGGTTTTTTGAACGTGCAGGTAAGCCACAAATTCTAAGGACGCTCAGAGACGACCATGATGTGAAGTTACTTATAAACAGTTGTATTCTCTTTAAACTTCATCTGAAGATGTTTTCAAATTTCAATAATCCACTGGTCGCCTCTGTAAATGCAGTATTCTTGTTAATAAGCGTGTATGTAAAATATAAACATTTACACCGGACTAATCTGAACTCATTTACAATATTGTATCAAAATTAACAAATATAAACTGTTAGTTTGAATTCATGTTTTAATTTTTTTTAATTTTTTCATGATCACAGAAAAGGAGAAATTTAAGTCTTGTGCTTCATTTAAGTATGATGGACATATTGAAATGGAGGCATGGAAAGGGATGAACCCGTCTGAATTCTTCTGTTGATTTTGATGAACAAAGAAAAAGGGCTTGAATTCATGTCACGCACAGATTCTTACGTCTGAGTATTTTTTGTGCAACATTTGGGTTCGAATGAATGACCATTTTTAGTAGGAAATCAATGCAATTCTTAGTACATATGAGTCTGAACTTGTCTGCAGTGGAGGATGAGATTTAACACAGGCTGACACTGAGCTTAAGACCAGGTCTCATGGATATTTTTGGAAGTTACTCTCAGAGGAAAAGTATCTTATGAGGAAATACGATCCTCACGGACTGAACTATTTGAATCTAGTTATTTATGTAAGTCAGCATTTATATGAAGATGATTCAATCCACACATCCTTCCATCATGACTGATCATCAGTCCATTCATTTCATTCAGTGCAAGTCATCTGAGTAAAGTATGTTCTTACTTACGTTGAGCAAATTTGATGAAGGTAGATCTTTTGAAATAGATCATTATAAAAGTAGCTCAACTTCACTTGCAGCAACAGCATCATCCACGGTGGTTTTAGAATTTGAAATGTTAACACAGCGACAACTGATAATGTATTAGTTAAAACTATAGCAGCCACTGGGTACTAGAGCAGTAATACACATTAAGTAATCAGTCAGCCTTCAAACAGATCGTTCAAGCAGATAAAATGTTTAAGGCTAAACAAGTTAAAGCGTTTTAAATGAATTTACAAATCGACATGTTTAACCAGTTATAAAAAGTAAATTCAAACTCAGCTCCCAGATGTTTGACATTTCAGATCACCTTAAGAAATATTAAAGCACCATTGAGTTGTTGCTGGCTTGTGTTAGTCTAACTTTATGTTATGTTGATCATTGGCAAGAGGAATGACACCAGAACTTCTTCTCTGCAACAGGGTGAGGGCTACCTAAGCCTTTACATTAGCAAATAGTAAGAGACTTGTTGAACTGTAAGTTCTCAGTAAAATATCTTGGACCAACAACAACCAGAAGATGGTGACTTTCGAGGAATTTGACAAACAGTCCGGTTGTCGTCTGAAGATCTTTTAATCATACATAGAAATTCGGTTCAACAGTACCATTCCTTTGAAATTTTTGAGCATTACGTATACTTAGTGTAAAGAGCGTAAGGTGTGTTTTTTTAATTTTACTTTTCGATGCGGAATACCCATGAGGATGAGAGAAGCGTTCAGAAATACACCAGAGAAGAGCAAAGAGACTGAGTACATGACTAGATTGTAACACCTCAGTAGGCGACATCGATCCGTAGTTCACGCCACTCTCGACTGGCTTCGTCCGAAGAACAGCAAAGCCATCTGTGGTTTCAGGAAATAAACAGTGAAGCAATCTTATTGATCGATGCAAAAACTCCATTACTCAAGTCGAGTGGCCGCCCGGCCTCTAACGCGGGGCAGGGGAGTGAGTCGAGGACGTTACTGCAATCGAGTGTCGTATTTTTAGCAAAGAAAATAATTGACCATGTGATCCGATGATCCCCTTACGTTTCCGTACATCCATCAGCTGATCCAAACATCCAACATTAGCAGAAAACACAACCATAAAAAAAACTATATGTGCTGTGTGTGCCATTTCACAAGCGCTGCGATTCCAACAGCTAAAGTCCAGAGAAGAATTAACATGTACAAGACATAATGTGGAACACAAAAGTTGGCGTACAAATCCCAGAAGCGCATATTTTGCAGTTCTTTCTTTTTCAAGAATAGTTAGGCGACGCCACATGTGGACTCCGTGGATGACCATCTCCACTGAGGTTGTCATCTTATTTTTTCAATATCTCCTTTTAAACCTTTTGAGTTGCTTCTTGGTGGAGTTGGTAGTGAGAAACTCCCAGAGCTGTATTAGACGGAAGCTGCAGTAGCGTCGGTTACTGGGCGCCCATGCGCGGAGACGGTGTGTGAAACGTTAAGGCTGTGAAGAAGGCAGCTGCGCTGCTGCCGTGTGATGCGACATAGCTGCCGGGGAGGACATGGACTGGACCATGGGCTGGGCTGGCGGGGGAGGCGGCGGCTGAGGCTGCTGGGCCCCTGAGTGTGTGTTGGGGGAAGGAGGGGGTGTCGGACGCTTGAATTTGTCAGGACTGGTGCTTCTTCTGGGAGAAGGCCTCTGTTGGAGAGACATGGTGGCACATTTTAACACATGTAAAGGAGTTTCATGCAGATCTTAACACTTGGAGTTCTGGGTAATCATATATCGGCTATAGATCTAAAATCGTGATTAGGTCTTACCATATCCATAACAATTTGTTAGAGCACATGCAAACATCAACTTTAAAAGAAAGTGCTGTCTATTAAGCAGGAGAGATGAATGAAAAAGCTTCAGCTTGTTTGTTTTTTTTGTACCTCCAGGAGCAGCACACGCATATACAATAATCATGAGTATGTAGTTATGTATGGTTTAAGTGTGGGTGTTTAAAACTCACCGCTACAGCTTGAGAAGAGCCTCCGTGGACGTGCAGGGCAGGTGTGTTGTAGTGAGAGATGCCGGCTCTGGACAGCGTTGCTGGGGGGGTGAAGCCAACAGAGTGGCTTCCGTATGAAAGGCCTGTGATACAGACAAGACTCGGTTAATATCAACGCAAAGATGGCCAATCATCGCTAAACATGATCGTTAGCAGGAAGTTGTTGTTGGACGTTGAGAAGAAATGTTCCTACCAGGTGATATGGGGCGGCTGGAGCTCGGGGAGGGGGTGTAGGGGATGGGGCTGGACACGGTCCGTGCTCTCAAACCCTGTGCAGACATCTCATTGAAGTACCTAATAATGATACGATAAGAAAAGATAAATGAAAATAGAAACAATATCTCCAGAGGTCAAAGTATACATGGGTACCTTTCAACAGATACTTTAAATAAATACATAACATTGAATAGGGGGTGTAAATTATGATTAATTGTCTGATCCACAATTATGTTGTGCAAAATGTGTTGTTCAAGTGACAAATATATGACATCATGAATTAATCATTTTAATTAATTCTGATATGAAGTATCCAATTTAAAACTGTGATAAGATTAATTAATATTTCGTATTTTATATCGCTCTGATCCCTTGAAACTAAAAATCAAAATAAAACCACTAGAGACCCAATATTAAAAAGGAAGATGGGAGAAAAGAAAAATCGGAAAAAGAAACACAAGTATTAAAAAACCCTTTAAAGATTTTCTCCAGCTCAAGACAATGTATTAAATACCATTTGAAAATGAATTAAGGACAATCAACCAAAAATGAAAAAAGCCAAAATTGCAGATTGATTCAAGGATGGCTTTAAAAATGTTTGCTGATGCTTTACAAAATACTGAATATCTTATCATGTTTTCACATTTTTAAGACTCTTGAAAGTTTGCTATTATGATTGATTTTTCATTTGCATCAGTTATTACTAAAAATGTACAGAAAAGTAAAATTAAATGTAAAATAATGACTCAAAGAAGATTGTAATATTTCCTGCTCAAAGGATACTTTTGAAACATGAATTCCATTTTGTGTGCATCTTAATAATCAAGAACATGCACCTCTCATCGTCCATTTCCAGGCTGGATTCACTCTCTGACAGCTGTCGGCAAAGAGCTTCCCGACGTTCCATTTCTCTCTGGAGTTTTCTTTGCAGTCGGATGTTCTCTTCCCTCATGTGTCGCTCTTCTTCTATGTACTGGGCACGCTTCTCTGTATCTGTGGAATCAAAGGAATAAATGTATAAATCTTTGTATGTATTCACCAGTACCTGTGTGTGCAATAATAGAACAGTTTGAAAAAAAAATGCTTGAAATAAGCATGTGTACTACTATGAAAATTCCATTACAACCAATTTGATCGATAATGTGATGATAGTGCTGGGTACGCGACACCGGTTCATATGGTGTGCTTGTCTATATAGCATATTTGGATTTACTGCGCCATCTAGTGGTATAAACCCAATATTGTTTTTCTTTTTACATCACTGACAATTTTTTTGTTTGTAGTTAAAATGTTAATTTTCAAGCATGTCTGTCAAACTTTCTGTGAGTCTTTACTACACACATGCATACATACACTGTTTTGTACATGCATAGAAGACAAATTGATGCCTCAATGGGAACATCTTACGACAAATAAGGAAGTTTATCGGTGAGGCTTGTCCAATAAGCTGGGACTTCAGTTACATTGCTTCGGTGACCATTACAGACAGACATGCCAGATTCTACAAGAATAATGGTATTAATAATGGTATTATGTGAACCGTGCAGCATTTTTGACTACGTCAGAAAACTTTTAGTGTGAATTGAAAACATGTTAAAATGTTTACCAGCATTGAGAACATAAGAAAAAACAGGGAAACTTAGTTTGCCCTCTAACCTGCAAAGAACAAATACTGCCTTAGCAACACAAGTTACTGTCTGCTCTCCCATAAATATTAATACACATTAATCACATTTATATTGTAGCATTCACGACTGATGAGACATAGATGTGGTGTGTATTTTTTTATTACATGAAAGCCCCTCCAAAACAGACAGGGGCCAAACGCACCCCTTTGACTGCGTTTATGTGGCCCTTAGGAAGTCAAACATCATTACAACATTGAACTGTATTTAGTTCTATTATTCATTACTAGTGTCTAAATATGACCACTTATTTAACCACAAATATATTAAATAAATATAAAATATATATTTGGAAAAAAAGTGTGTTAATATCATTTTTAAATTAAGAGTAAGTAAGTGTAAAATACTATAAAACAATATTTTTGCATATTAAGCTTGATTTTATATTTCAAAAAGTCTAATTGTTTGGGTGAAACTGGGGCAAAGACAGAGTCCATTTTTTACCTGTGCTATCTTTTAATGACAGATATGGCTGAATCTTAGTCAACCTCAGTCATTGTCTTTCGTGGCAGTTTCTTTACTTTTACATTATAATACAGTTGTTGATCACTTACTTCCTTTTGGACAATTTGAAAAAGTAGAATCCACTTACGCTGCAGTTCTGTTGTGCGCAGGCTTTTTTTAAGTCTCTCCACCTCGTTCTTCAGGAAACGAATATGCCGCATCATGTTCTCTGGCGAGTCTATCTCCATGGAGACGTCTCTTGGTGAAGGAGGGGCAGATACCGGTTGGTCCAACTTTTCCTGCAGGATTCTATACAACATGAAAAACCAACCAGATAGACATTAGGTCAATGGAACAAGTTGACATCACACAAATTTTGTTGAGCTAAAGAAAATAACGTTAGGAACCATTTAGTCTTAACATAACATAACTTGAAGAGTTGCTTAACTAGTTCATTAATTTTAAATTAATACAGTTGGAAGTTAAACAAATACAAGACTATTAAACCAATTACAGCACAAATCATGTAGCATATGCCTGTTACTCCATTATTTTCTTGTCAGGCTGGTCAATTACCATCATACTGTTTACTAAAAAAGCGCATTTAGGAATGAATGACAGCATAAAAAACAAAAGTGCTTTGTAATTATATCAAGCTTGATTTTTGCCTGTGACAAATTAAATGCACAAAGCAATGTCCACCCACATCTACAGATAAGAACTGGCATCTTGCTTGTGCAGTGTCTTTGCATGTTTCAACAGTTTTTTCAAATACTTTTTAAAACTAAATGTATAAATTAAAACTGCTAGCTTACAAAATGTAATCATTTTAACGTAACCAAACATGGCCCTGTAATACAATGTAAAATATATATATATATATTCAGACTATTAAAGCCATTAGATATTGAATTAATTGACTTCAAGGACATATTTCAAAATAATGCATTTGGCTTAAAACAAGTGCTAAAAATAAGTATATGAGACCCGTTCACCTTTTCTCTGCCTCAAGTTTATCCATCCGCTTCCAGAGTCTGTTAACAAGTGCTTCTTGTTCCTGTTCTAAAGTGTTCTCAAGGTCAATCTTCTCCCGTCTCAACTGCAGAGAGAAATACAATTTAATATGAAGAAACCGTAAAGCTCAAAGCAGTCAGAGGAATTTGCACGATTATTAAAAAAACCCTAAAGAAAAGTGGTGCAAGAAACTATTTATACGATATATCGCAATATTTTTATAAATGAAACTGTATCGATATTCAATAGCATTGAATGTGTGCTAAATTGAAATTCCACAAACCTCGATGATCGATGATTGCACAAAAATACATTTTAAAAGTTTAGTTTAGTCATAACAACGTTAAAAGCGTTTAAATCTTGTTGATCACGGATAAAATGATTAAATAAATAAAATAACTTTGAATTATATATATATATATATATATATATATATACACACCTTTGAAATAACATTTTATTTTAATTTATAGTGTGTGCCTAAAAGAGAATTATTGGATGTTTTATGTTACAATAAGCAATACATTATTCCCGGCTTGTATTCATTTGTGGTGCAATTAAATCTCTGACCACCAATTGGCAACAGTCAACAAAACAATTTATTTATTTTTTCTTTAAAACAAAGTTTAAAAAAATTAAACACTGTCCTATACCAGATTTTGCACGTTGCTCTAGGTTGTTGGAGTCTGTTAATGCACTTCATTGTGCTTTGTTAATAAAAGTTGACATTTTAGTTAATATTGTAGCTGAGTAGCTGTTTCTTAAAAGTACTTTCACATTTGATTAGATAAAGTATTTGCTCATTTCTTTGTTGTAAAAGCCAGAAAGAATTTTATCGTTACGATACAATATATCATTGCTCCTACAGTATTGCAATACATCGCATCAGCACACATGTATCGCTAGATTCTTACCAAAACACAGCCATACTAAAGACACACACACGTTTTAAATATAGTGGAATAACAGGTTTAATTATTTGTAAAAATGATTGTGAGTCATGGTTATGTCTGTCAAAGTAACAGACCATCTACAATTTGAATATTCAATCAAAAAAGACCATTATCGGCATCCTAGATTTGAGAAACTAAATGTGTTTGATTGGTAAAGAGAGGAAGATTTTAAAACGTTTATCAATACACATGCCTGTTCCAAGGTCAGTTGCTTTGAGATGGTTTCATTCTCCATCTTTTTGATCTTCTTCATGAGCTTGTTGACTTGGAACTCCTGCTCCTGCTCCAGGTGCTGCTCCAACTCAGCCTTCTCATGCTGGAGCTGGAGTGGGGAGAGGAAAAGGTTGTGGCATTAAAAAGAGGAAGTGGATAAAATGAGAAGACTTGCTATGAGTCATTATCAAACTATTTGATGACAAATCAGAATCTTTTCAGCCAACCATATTTAGACAAAACCAGGAGACCCAAACAAACACATTGTCAACAGGAACTGACTGTGTTAAGATGATTTGCAACCGAAATAACCACCTTTGGCAGCTAACCAGTAAGGAGAATGGGTGCGGCCCAGCTTTGATCCAAGAAGAAAGGAGGTCAATTATATAACAGATTACTCATTTTGAGCAAAGTTGAAAAGAAAACAGCAATCTTTTTACAAACAGGACTGGATATGAAAATCATTTCTATAGAGATATGATTGAAAGCATTACATTTCCGATTAAAGCAACGGCAGAAATGGAGATAAAGTGCAGGCTGGATGAGGCTAAATGAGAGTCGTAAAAGAGAAACATGAGCGAATGCATTTCTGGGAAGTGTTTATGAAGCTGGCGCAAATGTCAAAAGATCCTGCAGAACGACATGCTGAATCATCTTTCAAACATTAGTATTTGTAAGCAGGCAGACACTAAACTAAATGCTAAGGTTATAATCAGTCCAAAGCTGTTACCCACTTGCATGAGTTTTCTTGACAGTTCATTGGTGAGAAATTCCTCCTCTTTCTCATAGTTGACCGCCAACGTCTCCTTTTCCTTCTGTAGGGCCTGGATCTTCTTGAACAAAGTGTTGCTGATAAATTCTTCTTCTTGTTCTGCTCTTGCTTGCTGGAAAATGGAGAAAAGGGAAAACGGATCAATAGTTACTAATGGGCTACCAAGAATAAATCTTCCTGAAAGAATAAAACCAAAAGTCATGTATCCACATGCAACTGTAATCAAACAACCAATAACAAACAACCCTGTAGGGAGGATTGCGCAGTCGTAAATACATCATCATCTGCACGATAATACTCACCGAAAAGGAAGCATGTTCAAGTCGTGGCAAGCAGATTCCAAAACTCTTATTTTGTGCGTTTTCAAAGAAAATGCAACTAAATGTTAACCCTTCTCATCATATAAAATAAATTAATATAACCTTAAAAACAAAAATATAGTCTTAAGGATATTGAAAGAGAATAAAAGACATCACCTTATTCTGCCAGTTTGTTTTTAAAATGTCAAATCAAATTAAGTATTTATTCACTGCATGCTTTACAGGACAGCAACTTTACATTGCTCTCACACATGGCATAACACTTCCAGAAAACAGACATATGTGTTGTGGTAGCTTCAAGTATGAGCTTCCAGTGATCGATTGTTGTGATCGGTGGTGAAAGTTGAGTATTGACAATCGCAGACAATAGTGGTCAGTAACCAGCGTTTATAAAATGCAGACAAATTCTAGTTTGCGAGTGTAGCTGGAATTCATATTGTGCTCACAATTTAAATTCAAATAAAATAGAGGGTGGCTGGTTAAATTTCAAGCCATTAGTTAGATTTGTATGGCCCGGTTAACGGGCAAGTTCACCCAGAATTCACTCATTTTCTAGTCACATTCATGTGGAATAAGGGTTTGGATAATTTCAGAGTAATCCGTTCCTTTTTGGAGTTATAAGCAAAAAATATATGTTCATTTTAATGTAGCGACTGGTGTCATCTTTCTCAAAAATGACACACTTGAACAATTCCTCATGTCGAGGCTTCAATACAAGATGGACGTTACTGTTGATCAGTATGGAGGCATTTGGATGTTTTTAAGTGTCTTTTTGGACGAAGATTAAGACAAAGACATAAATATGAAAATATATTTTAGTCTATAACTGTAAAAGGTAAGAGATTACTCCCAAAATAATCCCAACGTTTGGTCAATATGAGGGCGAGTAGAAAATAGTGATAGATTTTGAGTGAGCCATCACTTTAACAAAGAAATGACGAGTGATAATTATTGACCACAAAATCAAACCAAAGTCAAACGCACTGAAAATATGTTTTAAATCATAAAATGATGCCAACAAATTCCAACCCAAATAGTAGTATTTAGGTTGAAGTTTTAGCATTACTGTCAGGAGCTGTCAACCATGACGACAAGACTAATTTGTAACTTCTCAATCTAATAAGATCAAATGAGGAATGTTAAAGTTTAAGCCGAGGCTGTGACTTTGCCCCCTGGGAGCAAAGACTCCCTTGAAACAAGCCCAGCTCCCACCTGTGTTGTTCAGGGATCGTCCAAAAAAGTCTGCAGCACAGAACTCTGCCAAACCATTTCCTAATGACTCCGGTGATATTGCGGTAATGGGAGGAGAGTTAAGGAGGAGAAACACAGCCATGTTTGGGTCTTTATCAAACAGCTCACACTTACGACCCAGTGTACGAATGACCTTTCTAAAAGGCACTCCTAAAAAAACACCCTGACCCCTGACTAGAGCTGCAGTATTGTAGATGCCTGTCTTCATCCACGTGTAACAGCCACATGTATACACCCTCAAATGATGAGGGGGGGACAGCACAGACCACATGCCAAAACATGAGCCCGATGCAAAACTTGGGGAGCTAAGTTTGGCCTGAAAATTTCTCATCTAAGCACAAGCTCGGTTTCACATTTTATGAGCCAGATTTAGCAAAACATAAACATGACTCGTTGATCAAGTTCATTTTCAAGTCAACCCTCCAGATAGCCATTACGTAGTATTAGTGTACTTAGAGAAGACTACCAAGATATTTGTAGTTTGACTAGCTTTTTGTATTTGTACTGAAGCAAATGTGGATAAAGCAAAGCTATGAACGCCACCTCAGAAACGTTAGCCCCCGTGCTACTACAGCGAACGGCTACATTAGCTAGGTAGCCTAGCTACACATATATCAGAGTGGGCTTTTTGCCAAAGCATTCATCCTTTATATCTACACAACACCTGTTTAAGTAATGTATACTGACTTCCGTCGCATTTGGAATTATACCAACTATAGCTAACTATCTGTCAAGCGTTTTCTAGTGAAAAAACGTTGACTTACTAGCATGTAGCATAGTAGCGCTACTTACTAGCATGTAACACAGCAGCGTTGACTTACTAAGATGTAGTAGCACAGTAGCATCGCCTCACTAGCATGTAGCATCAGCGTTACTTACAATGGTGACGCTAGCTTTGCGGAGGTCCCGGTTCTCCTCCTGCAGGGCTTTGCACTTGAGTTTGAACGTCTCCAGCTCGATCTTCAGAACTTTGTTCTCCTGCTGCAGCGAGGCCAGGCGGTTCGTCAACTCCTCCAGGCGGAAATGTGAGATGACTATGCTCGGTTTTCCCGAGCTTGACGCGGAGGTCGACATCGGTACCGCCGAGCTGCTGCTGCCCGCTCCGTCAGTGTCGCTCTCGCTCGCGCTGTCCGCCATGACTGCGCCTCGCAGCTCCAACACTGAGCCGCTGTAGCGCCGCGTCAGCTCGCTCAGCACCATAGCGCCACCGCCAGGAGGGCTCCGGGAAATCGGGGATGTGACCCTGCGCTTTTCTGAAAGGGTGACTGATGAGTAGATTTAGATGTTTTCAGTGTTCTCCGTTGTTCTCATCAGAAAAAAACAAACTCTTTTTATGAAGATTTTTACATTAGAAAACGTTTTGTTTTCCTGGAGACGTTTCTATTTGTTCAGGCTTTTCCTTGATTTTCTGGAACCCCTGTTGTGTTATCAGTTTTATCTTGATCTTTAAAATATATACTTTATTGAATATTGTTTTGATTGTTTAAGCGCTTTGTGACCCTGGTCTGGAAAAGGGCTATACAAATAAAAATTACTTACTTACTTACAACTCTCATAACATCTTGTTTGCTAAACAATTGAGACAGGGGCCAACTTTATAGAGCAGGGATGTCAAACTCAACTGGCACAGGTTAATACTTGTGGAGATTGCATCTGAACATCTTCACTCAAATCTTATTTTATTATTTGTTGTTCAATGTCTTATGAAGTTTTTGTGGTTTAACTGTGAATTTGGGCCATTTAAGTCTAATTTTATATTTACTATCCGTTCCATCTTAACCCTTGTGTTGCCTCTGGGTCAAGGTGAACGACCTCCGCCACTGCATATCTATTTCATGGTAGCCAGGGAGGTCGTTCACCTTGACCCAGAGACAACACAAGGGATATCTATATAATCAAAGCTATATAAATGATAACATTTGATGTTATGAACTTGTCCCTTAAACTTCTGACGTTAAACAAAAGTGTAGTCCCTGCACAAAAAATGGAGAGCCATATAATATCATTTTCATGGACCCACTGTTATAAAGTAATAAGATCAAAGCATGGTCATGATGAGAGACTTACTGCATCTTGGAGAGGAAGACTTCAACATTTGGAACATGTGAGTCAGGAGAGTTGATTTTTGACATCAGTTGCCCTTTAACATGGGAGGTCTGGTTAGTATGTCACAAATAATTGAAAAAAATGTGTCTGATTATTATTATTAAGTTCTTATCTTATCTAATCTAAAATAACATTTGAATTTGAAATTAAAATATTTGTTTAAAAATATTTTAATAGAAAATAAAAATGTTCATATTTCAAAGTTCTGTTTAATATTTTAAATTGTTTTTATTTTCAAGGCCAATACTCCTTTAGCGCTAATATGTATTTTTTTAAGCCAATTCAAGCTGGCGCTATTCAATGCCCAAAGATTTTCTTTCAACAAACTACTTTAGAGTTTTCTGTGTGTTCGCAAAAACAAATCCAAATCACAAAAGAGTTTTCAGTGTGCATGACCTTAATCTGATTTCTTTTTTTACTTTTCTACACTTAGCAAAGAGTCAAAAAGTACAGACATACAGAGAACCTCATTACTTTCCAGTGAACATTTCAGTATAAAAATCATCAAGATTCCATAAACACATACTGAATAATATAGTTTATATAAACCATTTTAATCCAGTTTTGAACCTGAAGAGCACCATCCTAATGTAATGATCAAACATCAAAACCTATCGAAAAAAAGACAACAAAGATATTATTGCGAAATCAAAGCTTTTTTAATTTTTTTCAAAAGGCGTCTGAAACAATTGTAGCATTGTTGCTGCTCTAGTCTCTAAAAGACTGGAATAACCAAAGTGCTAGGATAATTACATTTCAATGGCTTCACTCTGTTAAGTAAGAATTGTACATCAAAATATATGCTCAGGTGAAAACACATATCAAACAAAATTGATAGTTCGACCATATTAAAGGATCATCCACCCCCTGATTGACGTAGAATACGGGGATGAGTATAGCTGTACCCTTTAGTTACCTGCCCTCCCATATACCCCCAAATGTCCACAGCATTGACATGAGCCATTGCACCCGTAGAACACCACACTGGTACTACATGTGCATCTAATGAAAACCAGTACAAAGATAAGTCCTAATGTAAATTGTGCCAATAATTGACACTGCATATACAGACTCTCAAGCCTAAAATATCACACAGTTTTTAGGGTTAAAACCATTTAAATAGTCTGATCAACGAAACTGTGTTTTCGCCAAACGTGTTATCAAACCTACACTCAAATAATAGTACTTGATGTAGTATGAGTAGGTTTTTTTTTTTAAAATAAAAGATCACCAAAGTAAAATGCCCTAGTTTTGCTTTAGTACCACAGCAGTCAAAACCAAATGGACAAACTGCTAAGGTGATTACAAACAGCTTAAGAATGTACACAGACTCCTACAGCCAAAACACACAGAACAGATAAAGTTTTACAGCAACTTGTCCATTTACATTCGTATTTTCCCTCTTATTTCACACAGACAGAAAGACAGGTGAGACATTTGACCCCCGGCAACATATATCACTTCTGAATACGCATTAAATGGCATTTTTATTTTTGTAATTCCAATATATGAAACGAGTGAGGTAAGGGCTATATGTGTCTGGGTAAAGGGTACAAATCCTTTTTTTAATACAGTGTTTGCAAACTTGTAGAAATTGTACTCAAAATAATGTGAACAACATGCTTGAAAATACTCTGAACACTGCTTCTCTATCTTTTTTCTTTTTTTTTGCATGATTAGATTCATTCCCACTTTGGGAATTTCAGATCCATGAAAAAAAATCAATCCAGTTTTATATTGATACAAGAGCATGTGTTACTCAGAGCTTTTCAAAGTGGAACAGTTTCAATACATTAGGAAAGCACTTGCAAAGATCCAAAGTGTGTTTGCCTCCCGTTGATATACATCTATATAGATATACATCTATATCTATATGGATATATATATATTTGAGAAAAAAAAGTGTAAAAAATAAAATAAAATATCCCAAAAGTATTAGTATTTTTACAATAATGGGTTCAAGAAAAAACTATAAGGCGAGTATCGAAGAAGTGTGTTCCACAAGTATATTTATTGTGTCTACTTCTCTGGCCACTGTGTGGACTGAGCTCTTGTGCCATCTTTGGTCCCAGTTGCATCAGCGTGATTTTTGGAGTCCTTGACTCCTTGAGGTTCTCACAGCACCAGCAGACCGATGGCACCTCAATGGGTTCACACACAAAAAGGAAGCAGAGTCATTGGCTGATCCGGCCAGACGGTGAGAGACTCCCGATGATCGACGGAGAGTGTTTGTCATGCTCATCATGCAAAGGTCTGCAGGGTCGACTCCACTCTGGTGAAAACTATTTAGTCGAAGCCGAGGACTGCATCCAGTGCGACGTCTGAGCGCTGGAACCTTCCTTCATTTCCTGTGACACATTTACTACGATCCATCATCTGGAAAGACAAACGAAAGTAAAAATAATCAAAACTCATGGGGCTTAAGCATATAAGCGTCCTGTGACTAAGAATGACTAAAAGTGAAGAAAACAATAATCTATAATCACTTATTTCATGAGTTTATCTGGTACTAGTGTGGCTGTTGACTTAGAAATGGCTTTTTGAAGTCTCCAATTTAGCAGATACATGGTCTCGAGGTACAGTATATATGAGGATTTAACATCTTTACTATAATTCCTATAATAAGAGTCATCATATGATCCTAACATGTCCTCGACAGTACTACTTCAACTCAACATTTGCATTCAGAAATCATACGATCTTTGATGGAACCAGCAAATCTCACCTCAAAGACATAATCTGCGTAAATCATGAGATAAACTGATGAGAGAGAGATATTCTTTTATAACTTTCAAATAAGATTACATTTTTGGATTTAGTGTCTAATAATACAGTACAGGCCAAACATTTGGACACAACATCACTGAATGCATGAAAACCATGAATAAACTAATGCAGAATTAAGTAGTCAACAAAAAAAAAAAAAGTATGAAATAACTAGAAACTTGTCTGATAATCTAGTTACTTTAAAGTAGTCACATTTTACTCGGATTACTTTTTATTTTGATGACAATAAAGTCACCTGAAATAGTTTTTACTTCACAGGTTTGCCTTTTTTAGGGTTACTTTAGGAATTTTTGGCCTCATTAATGGGGTAAGGTGCATTAGTTGTGTCAGGTTGTCAGGTTTATACAGCCCTATTGGACACAATTATAATTAATTTTATGGAAAGAACCATCCAGAGAACTAAAGAGAAACCAGTGACAATCATTGATATAAGAAATGAGGGTCATTCAGTCTGATCACCATCTCAGTGTTTAACCTGACTGCATTACTATGCATGTGTCACTCTTACCAACCAAAGCCTTCTATACTGGATAGAGCTGGTTCTACAGAACAACTCATTGTTCAGGGTGATTCACAATTGTGAGCACCAAACGCATCACCACTGACCAAAAATCGGTCACATCTTGCCAATAAATCATGTCGGAAGAAATCAAGCATGGTTGTTTTCTTTTCTTCCTCCAGTCAAACACCAACACCTCTGGCTCTAACCAATGTTAAACTTTCTTTTAGAAATAAAAGCACTTCGCTGACACTGCCTTGAAAACATTTTCCAAGCATCTTTGTGTGACATGGTGACCTCTGCTGCCATAGAAACTGGTGCTGACGGCTTTTTTTTTTAGCAGATGAACAGCACAGAGGGGATTACAAGTCCAGCCGCCAGGACATCGAACTCTTTTGGGAAGTGACAATGGAATGCGAGTCGAGGATTTACCGCACAAAACACTGAGGGGCAGCGTGTTGATAAAATGATGCTGAGTCGTTTATAGCAATCAGCTCTTTTGTTACTGGTACTGATGCCAGAGAATGACACTGTTGCTAGTCTGTGTCATCCGGGATTCCGAAAAGAATTCACATGAATCCCTAAGCTTTCAGAATTTATCCAGTACCTGGTGGGGAGCAGACTTCTAGCTATGACTGGTGCTCCATCCTCTTTCCGTTTCTGGAGCCGTCTCCTTTCTGGAAAAACAAAAACAAAAATAACAGGTTTGAGAAAACAAACCCCAAAATTTTTGAGCCAAAGAGGAAAAAACGGGAGTTAGTAGAAGTTTGATCCACAAAGTAACCACAACTGGCACACAACCCACAACCTGGAAGTGAAAGACGTTGATATCAATTATTATTACAAGGTTGTCGCAGAAGTAAAAAAACTAAAGATGTGAACACAAAACACACCATAAGGATAATAAATGTACAGTTGAAGGAGGAAGAAAAAATAACTTAAAGCTGCGATCACAACACATAAAAATAATGATACAGCTTTTTCATTCTGGAAAGATTTGTGATGATAATTACCAGTCAAAAATAACTCCCAATCAACAGGTGAATATGGCCTCAAAATATTAATTGGATTTAAAGATACTCCCTTATCAATTAAATTCACTATACAAATACTAAAGGAGTATTTTTCAACGCAGCTTTAAGTTGTAGTTTTAGATTCCAACAAACCCAATCACTCTGATGGTGTGTTCAAACCAAAACATGACTATGATGATTTAAATGTGTCTTAAATTGATCGTGAACCTCTATTGTACTCATCAGTATGTGTCTGTTTGTACAAAACTTTCTTTTCATTTAAATATTTACATTAGAAAATGATCTTAAGCCCCGCCCACTGAAAACACTGATTTTCAGGAGAATAAATATAGTTTACCATAACCACACCCCCTCAAACATCGAGGCTTGTCACTGCGTGTAACCACCATGGAAGTCTCCACCTCCATGGGAATCATTGTATAAACAAATCAGGGTGTGATTAAAGCTGACTGGAGGAGGAGTGAAGCCATTATTATGCCATAATGGACTCCACTCTCGTAACCTCTCGTTCGTCCATATTATAGATGGGGGAGAACTTTATAAAGTAATAAGTTCAAAACATGTTTATGATGAGTGACTTACTGCATTTTAGAGAGGAAGACATTTGAAACTTGAGTGTGTGAGTGAGTTTAAATTGAGGGAGTCAGGAGAGTTGGGTTTTCACTTTTAGACCACTTTCCTAACTTTGAAGTCGGGATCGTTAAAATAATGAGTGCTTGTCACTAAAATTGTCACGTATCACATCCCTGCTTCCATATCCCATGTCGCGTTTGGTGTGAACACCCCTAAACAGTTTTTGTATCAATCAAACCTCTGAACCATCTTCTTCTAGTGTTTGTTGAAGGTTGCCGGGCCATGTTTCTCTTCTGTGGTTCTCCGGCACAGGAGTGGACCTACGACGAATGACCTTCCTGATAACCTGCCCAAGCCATAAAAACATTAATGAAGGAAAACAGTCGCCACCGTCTGTTTGAGAAGCAAGAGCGAGCGAAGAGGTTACTTTTTTGCTGACGAGGTTACCCTCTTGGTCCATGTAGTGCTCCTCTGTCACAGAATCACCAGGGACGTTTTTAGCTTGTTCTCCCTGCAAGTGAACGTCATCAGTGTATCACATCACGTGAAACAAATTACCCAACCACCACCACAACAGCAATAAAACCTTTAAAAGAATTACATTCAGAAGACCACAGATTGTCCAGAAGTGGGAAGTTTTGTGCCAGTGAGGAGACTGGATAATAAACTCAAATATCTAAGCATGATTGTGGAAGTGAAATGTTCGTTTGTCATGTTAGAATGTAGATATTTCAATTGCTGTCAACAGCCACCACTAAAGGGAAGGACCAGGTTAGTATAAGCAGAACAAACAGGAGCCGAGAACACCCAAACACAAGCACTAAACCAACACCAGACTCAGACCAGCATCTCTCTGGCTACCTTCAAAACAAGACGTCGTCGGTAGATTCTGGTTGTTACTGTTTGTTCTTCCTCTGAACCAGATTCTACGCTAATACTCTGCTGGAAAAAAGTGAATTTTAGAAGAACTGTTATGAGTTTTTGTTTTGGTCCATTTATACGGGTTTGGAAATCATAAATCCTCCGACAAAACTTTCGCAAGGAAGTGTTCCATGCTCCAGTATAAGAAGAAGCTTGACTGTATTCAAGTGGTCCTCATCAGGTCAGAGTAAAGATCAAAGTAACAGATCGTGTACTAATAAACACTAATTTACACATTTTTACGTTGTCTTACAAGTGAATTACAGTAGAAACAGTTTTACTGGAGTAGGACCTTAGGCTAGGTCCTAAGAACTGTAGATCCATCAAGTAGATTCATTGAAGGTTCAAGACAAAATGTGATCACAATAAATGTGTTAGTTCAACCTACTTTCTTCTCCAACACCAGCGCTCCCTCTTCCCTCCTGCTGTTTAAGGACTCAGAAGAGCCGCCCTGAGGTGAAGTCCTTGAGTTGTCGCAGTTGTGTCGTGACCTCCTCGATTCAGCCCTAGATGAAGACGTGATCGAGTCCGTCGAGTTCTCTTGACTGTAATGACGAAACAAGAAAAGAAACATGATGATACATTTAGCATCAGGCAGAAGAACGTTGTTTAATCGTTTTGTTTCTTGATCATTTCCACATTAACTTTAAGATAAACCTTTTTAAGAGGCTTCAGGGGGGGTATTTAGTCAATTTTATTCCATTAAGGCCTCTCCTTCCTCTGCCCAGTGTGTGTTGGATGTTTAGTTAGACTTCCATCTTTTGCGATAATGGTAGTCGATTAAAATGTATATGCACAAACAATGTCGAATTCCGTAGTGTTCTCTGAAACCCAGTACAATCTGGCTATGTTAATATGCAGAGCCACTACTCATCATTCAATTGCTAGTTATCGAGGTTGTGTCCTGCAAACTGTGTGAACGACCAGCAGACTTTTGGGGAAAAACTGTTTCAATCCCACTTGGATGTTGTCGCTCTATATTCTAGAAATGTGCCTCATTTTACTACCCATCCATTAAATTGACAAATCAGAACTCAGACCAGGGCCCAGAGCTGCTCCTACACATTTATCTGATAATGTCCACAGTAGAAAATATGTAAAAGAAAATAAATTCTAATTAAAAAAAATACTTCTACCATTATTGTGCAGGACAGGAGGAATAAGTATGGAAAAGCAAGCAAAAGCTGCACTTATTTATGAACTCATTCTTCTTAACCCAAACCTGGCTGACTATAGATGATTATATATCTTTAAATGAATCAACACCATTTGTTCACATAACATTAATGCTCCTCCACGCTCTGGTCGAGGAGGTGGGGTCACAGCTCTCATCAACTCCTGTCTATCAGCAGAGTATTGTTAGTCTGTCTCCTACAACCTGGAGATCAGGTCAGTCATTGTCCTCCTGGTCTGAATTCTTATCTCAGTTTCCGAGTTCTTGACCAGGCTGGTGCTTAAATCATGTTAAGTTATAATTGTTGGTGACTTTAACATCCATGTGGATATGATTAATGATGATTTGGCTAATATGTTCAACTCTATAAAATAATCAATTGGCATCTCTCAGTATTTACAGGAACTGTTACAACCACACCTTAGATCTTGTACTAGCATACTGTCTTGAAATTAAAATCATTAAAAAAAAATCAGGAATGTTCTTCTTTTGGACGCTGCCGAGAAGCTTATCCATGCCTTTGTTACCTCCAGGCTGGACTACTGT
The DNA here is from genome assembly GCF_982586985.1 of Callionymus lyra. Taxonomy (NCBI): domain Eukaryota; kingdom Metazoa; phylum Chordata; class Actinopteri; order Syngnathiformes; family Callionymidae; genus Callionymus; species Callionymus lyra. The sequence goes on along the minus strand of NC_141828.1, from coordinate 23,231,156 downwards.
AACTCTTCTGTCAGTATGCTCAAAAAGTCTCTGGAAACACTTACAAAAGGATTTAGATGCAATTTTAAATACTTCTCTTAATCAATAAAGCTTAACATGGATCAAGATCATACATCACAGATCTGTTCCAAACAAATCAGCCTTCAAGGAAGTTACAATCCTTAACCTTTGTGTTCTGGGTCAATGTGACCAGTAAGCCCGAAAACAAATGTGTTTGTGGTATCCCTTATGTTGTCTCTGGGTCAAGATAAACGACCTCCCTGGCTTCCATTAATACATATGCAGTAGTGGAGGTCGCCCCTCTGCTTTGGAATCAATTAACTTCATATTTATTATTTTTAAAATTCAACTTTTTTATAAAGCCTTAGCATTGGCTAAATCTTTTTAACATGCTGTTTACATTATTTAACAAGAGAAAATTCTACCCAGACCACAGCTTTTTATGTAGACACTGCGCTTTAACCTTATAGGCATCTTTTCAATGAGCCGTTTTGGGGAGTAGGGAGGTGACAATAAAGTTTTACAGACAAATTATAAGTTGTACCTTTCTCGTCTGTCGATGAGGTCGGAGCTCACGCTGCGTCCTGGTGTTGGTGGCTCGACGTTAACACTGGACGTATCACTGTGCCAACCTGAAAGTGAAGACATTTCTTTTTCTGCCTGTTCAATGTTGACCTCCTGAAATTCACTCTTCTTTTCGTCCTCCTCATCTTCCTCTGAGCCTTCTACCTCCTCTGATTCTTTCTCTTTTTTCCCTCTATCTGATCCTGTCGGGTTTTGCTCACTTTGTGCTTCAAACAAGGACTGAGGGTCGATTCCATTTCCTGCTAGCTCCTGCACATTAACACCTTCTGTCCCATCAGTCTTTGTATGGTCTTTGCTCCAACTATCTGTTTGCCCCTTAGTTGTTGAAGCACTATAATGTCCAACAGTTTCTGTCGAGTCACATTGAATTTCTGGAAGCTTTTGTTGAACATCCTGCACGACACTTCCTGTCACGTGCTCTTCTGTAATTGACTTATCTTTTATTACCATCTCACATTTTCTTTCCACTTTCTGAATCAAACTTAACTCCAGCCACTTTTCCACAGACCCCTGTCCCTCTGCCAAGTCAGCTGTGACCTTCTGACCAACATTCTTTTCATTCCTTAAGCAGCCTTTCAAACAGAAGTCCAATTTCAGGGTACAATCCTGAGCTCCATCCCCTCCTTGTTTTCTGTCAGGTGTGAAAGCGGTGATCGATGAAATGGAAGACAGAGATGGAGAGGATGTGGAGTAGGCCATGTCAATGTTTAGCCCCCAAACTGTGGGGACGGATCGGGACCTTGGCTTATGGAGCATATGCATCTCCTGGCAGGACTTGTCCTCCTCCTCGCTCAATAGCAGCTGATCGTTCAAAGCGATGTGGGGCTTCCGCACCTTCATCAACACGGGATCAGGGAGTTCAAAGAATGGGATAGACATGTTGAGCTCACTGGTTCTGGGTGGACTACTGGGTGGGCTTTCTAGCTCTGCGATACCGGGTACAATCATGGGGCTCCAGGGTGGAGGCTGAGTCTGCGAACTGTCCGACACAGGAGTGAGCAGATCTGGATGATGGGGGTGTTGGGACATGTAAGGGTCGGGTGTGACGGGGAGTTCAGGCACCAGGAATTGGGAATCAGAGCCCAGAGCGGCAGGGGACTGCATCTCTGCTAGAATGCTCTGATAATCTGTAAATGACAGGATGACAAATGTAGGGAGAAACACAAGCATGCACAACACTGTACCACCCAAACACATCCGGACTGAGACAAAGGCAAACATGTGGAGCTTTGATTTCTTAAAATAATGTGTGAGCATGTCAGAAGATCTGGCTGCTTCTAGAATTCTGCTAACCTCCACTCTCGATTACATGAATTAAGATCAGGAAGTGGCTCAAATGGCATTTGTTTTTACCGTTAGTTTGTTTAGCCTGATCCTGTCCCTTGTCCAGAGTAAACTAGAATTTAAAGGACATATTGTAGACAGAATTTCAGGATTTTTTCATCATATTTTACAAGGCCAACCATCACTGTGACATTTAAAACATAACTGAACTAGAAAAAGGTATAGCTTGACATTATTAAATCTCGGTTTTCATTCCTTTCACTCTCATCCGGTACTTAATTACTTACTTACTGTCCAGCGGGAATATCAATACACTATTCAAGTGCATAAAATCCAAACTATATACACTTGATACAGACTTGTCAATGTCAATAAGACAAGTAAAAAGATAACAAGAAATCTAAAGCTTCACCCCTTTTCAAATTTAAGAAAGAAAGTTGATTACAAAAATCTGTCTCGTTTGCCAATTTTAAATCTCAACCCAAAGCCGTTTTGGATTTTATATCTTTGAAAGGTATCCTATGTTTATTTAATTTTCTTTTACAGCCGACATGCTTCAGCATGACATATGTTGAAGACAAAAATGTTCAGGTTTGTGCTTTGGTTGGCTAATCCATCATACTTAGATCTTCTGCCACACACTCACACAGTATTGTATTCAGATGAGAGAACCGAGATGGAAAAAATGTTAAAGAAATACTTCCATTGAGGAGGCGTCAGTGTGGCTCCGAATGGGAGCGAGAGGAATGGAGGATGAACAAGTGCATTGGCAAGCAGGACACGGCGAAAGAGAGCGAAGGGGAGGGGAGGAGGGACGAGAGCCTGACGGAGAGACAGTGGGGATAGTTGATGTTGAGAGGGGTGAGACCGGACGGGAGGAAGTTCCTAGCTGGCTCACATACTCTTTACATGATGGTGCCCTGCTAGAGGGGAAAGAGGGTGAGACGGGTATGGTGTAACATTCAGGGGCAGCATAGGAGGGTGCGAGGATGTGGCAGCTGGCTGAGCTTTCTAGTGTCTGCTCCGAGTTTCTTGTTTTTGAATGGTTTGGAATAGGAGACAATTGGAGGGGAAAGTCTCCAGTAGGGTTTGGAGAGGTAGGGGGAGCGTTGGGGGGTAATGGGGATGTAATGAGAGGGATTGGGGATGGGGGATGAGGTGAGAAAGGAGGTGCAGGAGGTATGTTTTCAGTAGAAGGGCACAGATGTCTGTAGCATTTACGGGGAAGGGAGTGGAAGCTGTACTGGTCAAATCGTGCAGCCGGTGCCAAATCCTTCAGTGAAATAGAAGACTCGTAACTCGGAGAGCGACGTGGTTTGAAAGGATTAGGGTGAAGTCCTAGATTAGGCGTGAGGGGGCTGGGTAGAGGGGAGGAGTTTGGCGTTCTGTAGTATGAATTCCGTGTCAGCAGGATGTAAGGAGCCTCTTTACATCCGGGAGTCAAGGGAATAATCACACACACTACGAGACAGGATGAGGGGAAAGGGAAGCACAATACAAAAAGAAAAAAAGTTTTGAAACAATTAGAAAATGATGCTTGACAAAAGATGGGAGGAGCTGTTTTGACGAGGGCAGCAGTATTTCTATTAATGCCTGCGAGTTGGCTGCAGGGTGGGAGCCAGCAGGGGGATGGAAGAGAGAAGCAGCTGCGGCGTCACAGGAGGAAAAAAATCTCTCATCTATCCATTGAAGGCTTAGAGGAACTAGAGGAGGACTGATTTAAACTGAAGCAGTAATAGAGTATAACTAAAACAAGAACAAATACAGCACGTTAAAGACAAACATGTGACTCAACTCTTCCGTTTGCACTTCATAACAAAGGTTTCTTTTATAAAAACCAAATGGATAATTTCACTAAAACTTTCTGAGGCATCACTCTTGGGGTTGCCAATGTACTGGCTGTCTCAGTAGTTACTTATAAACAGGGCTAGCATTATATCCTAACTTTTAGTAAGACCCTTTTGCTTGCATTTCATAAGTTGCAATCCACTTTTTCTTTAAACTAGAAGTAGAAACAAAAGAGTTGTATTTGTGTTCTTTTTTGGCAAATGGGTGACAACTGAACACAGTGTTCTTTTGAAGATCAGTGATGTAATTATTGCATTAAAATAATTGGGAAAGCTTCAAACAAGAATTGAATGAGGCAAATATCTTCATCAGGTTTTTTTCTGACCAAATATGTGTCGCAGTCGTAGCCATTTGTCAAACATGCAGGTTTAATTCTACATCACTAATATGCTTGTGTCTTAATAAGGTAACAGGGAGAGGTAACAGATCAGCTAGAGAAAGCTAAACTTTACCATCAGCCTGATCCCGGAAAACAGCATGATCATCGGCAAAACATCTTGTGCCTGAAATGTTACCATAATCAAATATCGGGCCCTCCAGTAAAGTCACAATATCCATCCGATTGACTTTGTTCAGGACTGTTGTCAAGGCATCCGCTGTAGAACAGAATGGAAGAATTGTTTGAATATAAGAAATGTGAGGACAATAGGAGGTGGAGTTAACCATTAGTCTATAACCGAACAATTTTAGGAACGTAAAAGTACTCACTTGTGGCATTTTTGCCTTCCCGGCTAACCCATTTTTTTAGAAGCATAAAGCTCTGTGCAGTCAGAGAATTGGGATTCTCTAGTCTGATGTGGTTGATCTCATCCACTGTAAAGTTCATCTCCCGTGCCAACTCTGAAAAGAAAGAGGAATTGCAACTTAACACAAAATATAAATTACATTTAAAAGGTAACTTTAAATGTGGACACAAATGTAGGGCTTATTGTAAAAGAGTAGTTAAAGGGATAGTTCTGAAAAAAGTAGTTCACTCATTGTCCACTCACACTTATGTTGACTAAGAATTTGGGGTAATTTACAGAGTAATCCGTTTCTTTTTTGAGACGGAAATTAGCGACGAGCAGTATGGAGGTATTTGGTTGTTTTTAAGTGTCTTTTTGGATGAAGATGAAGACAAAGACTACCGAGCTCCAGTCACTACATTGAAATGAACAAACATTTTTGTCTATAACTCTAAAAAGGAACAGATTACTCTGAAAATAACCCCAACTCTTAGTCGACACTATAATATTTACAGGTGATGCCAAACATTTAAATATACTGTAGATGTTTTAAATAAGAAATGTGTTAGGAGCGAAAAGGAAGTGAAATGTATTTCTCACCTGTCCAACTGAGTCCCAGATGATCTGCCACAATAGCCATTCGGAGATCCGTTCTCTCACAAGGACTTTGGGGACCTGAGAAAATAGTCACGCATTACTCTTCCTGCATTTGTCTACATAAAAAAATATATTGTATAACTATAAGAAGGCATTTGTAACTTTCTTTTCAAGGCCATTATTTCGTTTCAAACTAAATATAATAAATGTTTGTTTAAATTTGTTAATATAACGTTACACGAAACGAGATAACAATGAGTCTATGACTTTAACGATCTGGTAGGATGGCCATAAAAGAAAGTTTACAATTGCAACAATATGATAAGGACGTAGGTGTGGTACTTCGCGACTCTTTGATAAGTAACCTCAACATTCACTGTGAGAAGAACAACACAAATCAAAGTAAACTGAAATAAGTCTGAACAAACAAGTTATACATATATATCCTATAGTGTGTGACCATCATGCAAAGTCTACGTTGCGTACTATGCTAGCACACGTAAAACACACAAAACAAACAAGAGTCAGGCTACAATCCCCTGCAAGAACTTGTACTAGTGAATTAGTAAGCAGGGTACAGGTTGTGTTAGTTACCAGTCACAACTACTGGCATGCTGATTATTCTAATTAGATATCACATTTGTGAAGACGTCAGGAAATATCTTGCAACAATACAGATCACAGTACATACAGTAAATGACAATGATTTAAACAACTATTCTGAAAACAGAACTTAAAGAAGACAAAGGCATTCCAGTTTATACATTTACAACCACAACAATGACATGCAACTACTGGTGAATCTATATAAATATAACATGTATTTATAGTGTTAAAGTTTTACAAACTAGGCTTGATCTCTGCGATGGGAGGCGTTCGAGACCCTGTGAGTCCCTGACTGCCCTCCTTCCCACCAGTCCGCCTACTCCTCCTGCTTCTTTCACTGCCAGAGGCCCTGTCCGTCGTCGCCACCTTTGCCCTTACGGACGCGGCCCCTGCCTCAGCCCTCGAACCTCTACCAGACCTGGATGAGCGGGAGGGCTGGGAAGGCTGGGAGGCGTCCGACAGAGAGGTGCTCCGGGAGGTGCTGTCTTCCTCGGACTGCTCTGTCTGCTTCTTTTTCTCCTCGTCTGAAAGGCGGTCCACCAACTTTTCATTTCCCCTGCTTACTCCTTTAAAGTCTTGCTTTTCTTTCCTGCACACTCCCTCACTTGAAACAATGGTGACCTTATGTCTGTCCTTAAGAGGTAGTCTTGTGGGCAACTGTATGGCTGCTCTTTCAGTGTCCAATGCCCTTGTAGGTTGAGAGCTGACGCGAACTGACCGAGTAGGGACAGCACAGTAGCTCTTTTTAGCATCTTTAATTGGAATACGTGACCTAGGTTCTACTTTGGCGACTACTGGCTCTACTCTATTTCTGGTTTCAACTTTTACTGATTGTTTGGGTTTCTGCTTGCCTATGGCCTTTCCCTGTGTATGAAAGGACCAACCTGATGCTTTCACTGGAAGCCTGGATTTAGGTTGCTTGACTTCAATTTCTTTTGCCATTTCAACTTTTGCCTCTTCATTGTTAATTTGTGCCGCTGTACTTTCATCTACATCTGTACAGCACAGGGTTTCGATTCTGCTAGCTTGTTGGAGAGTGGGCTCAGAGGAGGACTGTAGGTTAAAAACCACACTACCACACTGAATGTAGTTAGCCTGAACATTTGAGGATTCAAGATTATTATTATTGTTGCAGTTTTCTGAAGGGTAATCTTTTCTTTCTGGTTTAGGCTGAGGGAATTTTGCACCTTGACTGTCTAAACAAGGACTCTCTATGCTGATGTATTCTGGCACAATCTGGCTGTCTGACATATCAGATTTATAGTCAGAGAGATCACCCTTTTCTTTTTTCACAGTAATAGAGGCAGCTATTCCCATTTTAATGGGGGTACGTAATTTGGTGTCAACTTTAGAAGCTGTAATTGTGCAAGAGGAGGCAGTCTCAGCTATCACTTCACAGTTGGGGGCGTCTGTACCTGAATGGCCAGTATCATTGCGAGGTTGTGCAGGGCTGCCTTTAGTTGCTGTGGGATTGCTGTCTGTGGTGTTGTCTGTAACCTTTACTTTGCCCTCTATCGTTGCCCTATCTCCTGCCTTAGACTGAGAGGAAACGACCCCCAGGATCTTGCCCCCTTTGCCCTTCTCCCCTGAAGTGGGGTCAGAAGAATGCTCACCAATCTGGAAAAACTGAAGCCTCTCTTCAACAAAGTCCCGCTTGCTCATGTCAATTGCACCACTGCGGGTCATCTCAAACATCTTCCCCTCATGGAAAGGGAAGGGGTTTGGCTCACTAGTTGGGGTGCTCTCATCAGTTGGTGTTCGTGCAGGGGTTGTGTCAGGTGTTGTCGCTTGTGATTTGTCTTCCACTGATAAACCAAATGGCTTGGATTCATCCTCTTTTCCTTTGGAGTCATACACCTCATTATCAGTCCCTTTAGTTGACCATGGGTCAAAGTCAAGACCTTTGGTGGCAACTGTTTTAAAGGTTGAATTCAGCTCCTCTTCAAGTTGAGATCCAAAATATTTGTCACCAAATGTCTGCCTCTCTGGATGTCTTCCTTCAAGGGTATAATCTTTCTCCTCTCCGCTGCTTTCGCCTGAAGATGGCTTGCCTTTAGACTTGCAATCTCCACTGTCTTCACCTTTTTCTTCCTCTATCACTTCCAGCTTTGATTGAAAAAATGCGTTATCCGTTGTTTTTCGGTCATTCGATTGAATCTTTGGGTCTTCGCTCAATCCATCGTCTTCGTCCTGAAGATCATAGCCGTCTAACGAATCGATCTCGGTTGCATCCGTGTCATGAGAAAACTCTGCAGTGGTGGCTATGGAACAGTCAGTAATTGACTGGTCATTACCATTTTCAAAGTCATCTTCAGCTTTTTCACCATTAACACCCGTTTCTTTACCATCTCCATATTTCTCTGTCCTTTTTGGTTTTTGACATGCGTCTCCTTCTTCCTTGACTTTGAACATGTACTTTTTAATAGGGATGGGATGAAAAACAGACTCATCATCAGAAGAGTCACTGTTATCAGCTCCTGGGGGAACAGGGGATGGTGGCTGGACCCTTATAATGGGCTCTGCTAAAAGGTGCTTATCGTGCTCTTCTTGGAGATTCACCTCCATCATTTCCGTTTCTGCTTCAGATGAGGCACAAGATCCCCTTTTCTCTGACTTCTCTACTTCCAAAGGAGGAGGTGGTGGAAACTCAATATATGCTACTCTTTTGTCCTTTGACGTCTGGCGATCTACATTCTGTTTCTTTGTTGCTTGTTCTGCAAAAGATGGCTTTAATTTTCCCATTGCACAATCCTTGTCAATAGACATTTTTCCATCCTCATCTTCAGACTCTTTAGGAACAGAGCTCTGCTTGCCAGACATAAAGGCTTTTACAGACTCAAGAGCTTTTGAAGCAACGTTGACTTCCACTGATGTTTGGGTCTCAGGAGCTACAGGATATTTGCCCGGGGTCTCCATCAACGTGATGTGTGCTGGTGTGTCATCTTCTGGATTCCTTTGAGGGGTTGAGGATGGCTTTTGTTTAACAGTGTAAAATGCACCCCTGGTCTCATGCAAGGTCCTACTTTCATGACTTACTATTTTTTTGTAGGTGCCAGACTGAGCTGAAGCCGTTTCCTTATCCACTCCAATGCTAACATACACTGGTAAAGGCTTTATATCTTTAAAACCCTCTGTAACAACTGCAGGACTGACTTGTCCGAGGATCTCTACTTGATCACTGTCAAGACCGTTACAGGCTACATTTGACAGACAATGTTCCAATTCTGACGACATCCCAGATGAGCCATAACTGGACCTGTTTGGATCTGGGCTTTGCAAGAGATTTCTAGCCAAAGTAATTAGATTTGCATCTGCCTTCTCATATGATTCAACTGTGGCATTTACCTTTATAGTCCTGGATTTACAATTTTCAGGAAAATTAGTTGGCTTTTTTATTTGACTTTGTAATTCCGAGTTTTTTTTTAGACCATCATTAATGTTTGGATTTTCCCTGACAACAAACTCTGTGTACATTAGTTTTTGTGTCGTTTCTTGTCTTTTGGGATCATCATTACTGGCATCCTTGATAGACTCATTAAATGCAGAAGGCGTCTGTCTAGATGACAAGGGTTTATAAGTCCCATAACCTCGGTTCTCCCAGGCCTTAAAAAGACTGTTATCCTGGTCTTTACCACTGATCTGACCTTGGGAATTTGACTCATAATCCATAATTCGCCTTTGAACTCCAGGGCTGCTCGGTGTTTTTGGAATACTTGAACCAGCATACAATTGGTATACAGGAAGTTTACTCTCCTGTTGTTTCCTGACAGGTGGATTAGTATTTTGATAAGCCTTTTCTTGTCTTTGTGCCTCTTGCTCAAACCTTATCCTCGCTGCACTGACCTTTGAGGAAGACATTTGACAAGGTTTATTAATTTCATCTATATATCTCTGTGATACGATATCTGCAGTTTTTTTGTTATCTGTATCTCCATATTGCCGTACAACCCTCCTCTCTGGGCTGCTGGGTAAACTTGAACATTTTCTATCAGTGCCGCTAAACTTGTCTCTGAGTCTCTCTCTACTCCATTCCTCCCCACTGGTTGCATTTTTATAAAGTGATCTCTCTGGACTGCTGTGTGTTGAACTGGGTCCTGATCTTGATTCCCTGAAGTCTGGTCTATGAGATTTTCTCTCTGGTGATGAGAGCTCATCATTGAGCTGCTCTGTTCTATCCCTAAAGAACTGTGAAACCTCACTCAGTTTTTCCTCTGCTTCCTTAACTGTTCTGTCCACTCTGTCCTCATACATCACATGTTCTTGGTCCTTACTCTTGGTTCCGTCAGGGACCCGCATCCAAACAGACTGTTTTGGGCTGGAAGGCTCAGATGAATATTGCAAAAGGGTCATTTTATCATAATTATCATCGGAAGCCATTCTCCCTGATTTGTCAAAGAAATTTCGAGATGACCTGAAAACATACCCTGTCCTTGGCATTGCTAGCTTTCCCTCACTGTGACTATGCGTGTCTTGTGAGTGTAAGTGATCCCTCTCTCGAAGGTATTCCTCCGTGTCAGAATGAGATGGATGGATTTTATCAGAGAGCAGCATTTTTTCTGCAAAATTATAAGACTCCCCCCTAAGCTCAGATGAACCATCTTCACTGTACTCTACTGACTGCTGGCTAAGAAGCTTTAATCTTTTGTAAGAGTCATCTGCATTGAGTTGGGCGGAACTGGGGCGACTATCCTCCTCCTGTGACGTGGGTGTGTCAACTGTTGCATCAAGATACATGGGAAGTGATTCCTCTTCAATCCCAGAGTAGTAATACATTTCCTTGTCTGTGTGATTCTTTGTCTCTCGGATAATGACCTCCGTTGGTTCCGATTTGTTGCCTTTCTCAATGTGAACCTCAATTATTCTTTCGACCTTGGGCTTTGAGCTCATCTCTTCTCTTAGCGGGGCTTCATCATTGCCAGACTTGTGTTCGAAAAGTCCTGCCAGCTCCCTTGAAGGGTCCTTGCCTGATTGAAAAGCCTTCATTATGTCTTGAACAGACATGGTTTCCTCACACCTCTCTGATGCTGCTTCTTTGCCTTGAGTTTTGTGATACACCATCCTGGTAGTTGTTGTAATGTGAGTCTCCTCTTTCAACCTCATACCTTTTCCCATAGTGTCTTCATCAGGGCAGACCTTTATTGAGTAGCATTTGTCTTGTTCAGAGGGTGAAGCACCTTGATTCAGATGCCCCGTAGCATCACATTCGATATATCTGACTGGCTGCGAGTCCATTGTTGCTGGTTGTTTATTCTCCTCGGGGGATTCATAACTTCTTATGACATGTACAACTTCAGTCCGTGTTTCTGTTATTACTGGTGGAATTGGGACATCTTGGAAAAGAGCTTTGGGGCCCAAGCCTTCTGCGCTCTGAGGTGCAGAGGGCGTCCTTTCACTCCTGGTTTCAAAGCCACTGTCAGAAAGTGGACTTTTATCTTGTTCGTGAGAAATATCCTCAGGAGACTCCAACACAGTGTCCGCTCCAAAAAGCACATCCGCTATTTTGCTGATCTCTTTGTCAGAGGGTGATTGACGCATTGTAGTTGGAGGCATTTTCAGTTTATGCTCTTGAACTGCCATTGTTGGCTTAAGAACACGTTTTTGCTTTTCCTTGCTCGGGCTTTCTTTCAAAAGCTCATCAGGTTTTTGCTTTGACTCGTTCATTTTTGAAAAAGAGCTGCTTCCAACATTGTTAGCCAGGTAGTCAACAACCTTAGAAAGATTAAAATCTCTATCAGGTGTTGTTTTTGATTTTGCTTGAGGGACCACCGTTTCATATCGTGGTGGGTAACTCCAGTTGCTTGGTGGTTGTTCAACAGGAACCTTTGAGAAGTGAATATTATCCAACGTACTCCGTGTCATGGAGACCCTACCATCACGGCCCGATTCTTTACTTAAGATTTCGCTAACTTTCACCAGGTCTTCTTTCACTTTTTCCACAATTCGATGGGGCTCATCATCTTCTGCTTTAGCCTCCTTGGGAGAGTCTGATTTGAATAATTTACTTGCGGAGGAATTTGCTTCCGTCTGTAAAATGGCTGACATGCGAATTAAGTCCTCTTTCATTTCAGCCACATCTTTAAGAATCTCCTGGCTCGATGACAGAGGCGATGTTGTGTCGGACTTCAAACCAGTAACGCAATGGGGTGATTTTATCGGAGACAGTGTTCTCGCGAAGGAAGATTGAACTTGATGATTCATTACATTGGGATCCGTTTTCCTGGGCGACAGAAGAGCAGCAGCTGACTTCGATACCTCCGGTAGCTTCTTAAATGGAGGCTCTGGCATCACATTGATAACAGAATAGACAGGGACTGTCATTGTGCTGGATGTTACTACAGTGGTGTTGTTAGTGGCAGGTCTTAAAGAGGGATACAAGGAACTGGAAGCAGATGATCTGATGGACTGATAAGAGGACGACGCTGAGGAGGACAGGGACTTTAAGGTACCATAACCCGCAGAACACGAGTTGAATGTTTTTTCAACTTCATCAAAAGCTGCATTCACACTTGTGGTGGCAGCATTGGTTGTTGCCTGTATTCTTTCTTGTAGGCTGCTGGTGAGGTGAGTTGGGGATGAGGAGTGATACTGCGACGGTGACACAGACCCATTAATGAGAGCTGCAGCACTTGGTGGAGTGTTGGATTTGAGAGGAGAGGATAACGTTGAAAAGAAGTTTCTAGCTGGGCCAGTGACGTCGCTCGCAAAAGACCGCACTGAAGAGAGACCGGGGACTGTTTTGATGGGTGAGCCAGATGAGACCGTTCCATAAGAGCCCCCCATGACCGTTTTGTATGAGAGAGGGGGGCTGTACATACTTGAAGATTTGGGAGATGTAGGAGGCGTCATGGCTATAGACGCCCTTTCAAGTAATGGACTACCTCCAACAGTTATCGGAGACGATCTAGCAGACAATCCTGCCACTACCTTCATTGAATCAGAGGAATGTTTTCCTGGTGAGGCAAGGGGGCTTGGGGTTATCTGACCTTGGTACTGAGTTTGTTGGGCTACAGTTTTTATGGGAGAAGAGATAGTCCTGTAAGACCTGATGGGAGATGCTGTGTCACTAACATATTTCATTGAGACTGGTGATCCGTGAATATTTGTCTTTATGGGGGACACAGAATTGATGGACCAAAGGGACTTTAGTGGAGAGGCATTGGGCGTGTTAGACGAGGAACTGGAGAGGGAGCCAAATCCAGACTTGGTTTGGCCAGGGACGGCGACAGGAACAGACGACCACGCTTGATAAGATCTCGTTGAAAGGACAGGTTTGTGAGGGTAGCTAGGAGGCTGTGTTCTCTGCGGACTTCGATCAGGTGTTTCTTTAACAAAACAAATCAAATCAAAAGTAATCCAAAATAAAATGTAAAAGAAAAATAAAGCATAAAAAAACAGAAAGAGAAATTGAGTCAGCAACAGCAGAATTTTCAATAACAAGAAAATAATGCATACACAAAATATAAAAAAGATCACTTTTAAAACAAGCCATTTTACAGTTTGGAATCAATTCTTTGATGGTGAAGTTGATGATCACAAAATGTACTGAATCAATGATAGAGCATGTGTGGGGGGGGGGACCGTTGATGCACGTTGTATTTCACATGAGAAATGAAAGGGACATTGACTTTTGGTGTGCTTTGTACAGATGCCTCTAGCAACCGTTTCTTTAACTGCCAGTGTTACTGTTGACATGTCATTCCTTCAATTGGGTTAAATCGATTATATGCCAGAAAGGACCCCACAAGTGTAAAATAAAGAAAAAGAAAAATACACATGTTACCTGTAAGGTCTTGACTAAATGTTTCAGATTGCACTTTACAAAAAAAGGCATTTTAATAATATCTTATTTTTCTCAGGTTCATTTTATGAAATTATTTGAATAAGATAACAAAACAGATAAGACCGAACGGATAAAAGGCAGATCAAGTAATGTAAAGTGCAACCTATCATGACATTTACAGTATATAACAACAGTCGCACACAATGATAAAGCCAATAAAAGTGAAATGGACAGAAAAAGGATGCCTTTAACAAAGTAATTTTATTCACATTAAATGACATACTTGCAGAATGACCAGACAGATGTTGTAAAACCAGATGAAAGTCAGCAGAAACATAATAACTACTGACTATAGATGTGCAGAGAAGCCAGGCGGAACACAGAGGAACATGCAAATGCATAATGACTGACAGATATGGAGTCTCAGGTGACAAACAGTTGTTGATCATGGGAATATGTCTCTCTCTGATGTTATACATAGGAGGGACCAATAGATGGAACTAAACTAAGCCTCTTAAGTAAGATACTTCAAGTAATTCAAAATGGAAAACTCACTGGAAGCTGGGTCAGTCAAATAGCTGTAGCGCTTACGTAAAGCTATGGAGGCAAAGGTATGACGTCGTTCTGGCTTTTCAGTCTGTAACAAACAAAAAATAAAACAACAAAAGATGCTTTAACATTAAATATGGTTAAGTGTTACTAGTCTGACTCAGCAACCCCTCCCCCCACTCAAAAACAACTGGGTTACTTGAGCAGTATTATGGATCATTATACAATATAATTTTGGTTTTTGTTTTCATTATTTAGGAGGTTATGTACCTGATATGGTTGCTATAATCTTAATTTATAGTATTTTATTTTTTAACAAAAAACCCTTTTGGGACCATTGATTTATTCAAGGGAAATTCATTAAAAAAAATAACATCTTAAAACCTAAAATGATAGTTAATCCAAAATTTTAATTAAATTTAATTTTCTACTCACCCTCATGTCGACTATGGGTTGGGATTATTTTCAGAGTAATCTGTTCCTTTTTAGAGTTATAGACAAAAATGTTTGTTCATTTTAATGTAGCGACTGGAGCTCAGTTGTCTTCTTCTTCATCTTCGTCCAAAGACACTTAAAAACATCCAAATACCTCCATACTGCTCGTCTGAAACGTCCATCTTGTATTGAATAATTGACATGAGGAATTGTTCAGAAAATAATTAAACAATTCTATATTTTAAGATTATTTGTAGCAGAAGCGAAAAGGCCAACATGCTCCACAGACAGGAAACACTTGGGGTAAATATCGCGAAAGCTCCCAGTGTATACAGAAGACAAAAAAAGAAAGAATGTAGACTTAGACTAATTTTCTCATGTCAAGGCTTCAATACAAGAGGGACGTTAGATACGAGCAGTATGGATGTATTTGGATGTTTTAAGTGTCTTTTTGGACGAAGATAAATGACGAAGACAACCGAGCTCCGGTCCCTAGATTAAAATGAACAAACATTTTGTCTATAACTCTAAAAAAGAACAGATTACTCTGAAAATTGTCCCAACCATTAGTCGACTTGAGGGCGAGTAGAAAATGAGTGATATTTGAATTTACTATCATTTAAAAAAAACAACGCTTGAGGAATGAATTTGGAAAATACCATGACATTAGAAAAGGCATCAACAAATTAAATAAGTTTAATCAAAAAAATGTCCATATTATATCAATATAGATAATTGGTAAAAAAAAATACTGTAAGTAGTAATATAATTAGCACATTATTATCTTACCACCTCATTTACAGTTTACAATTCCAGAATAAAAGGTCATTAATAATTTCAATACATTCGTAAAAGTATATTTTAAATATTTACTAAAATAACGATTAAAAGATGTCTGATAATAAATTCTTTAAATCAAATTAAAGCAGTGATACGTAAATAATATATTACATTCTGGACTTTTTCACTTTAGTCCTGGAGTTATCTCATCTGGTTAAATTAAACTCATTCAGGTTGAATGAGGGAAACCACAATGTTCAAGTCTGCTAGACAAATATTGGTACTAAAATTAGGTGACAGGCTTAAAAGCTGATGAATAAATAATGTCAGCTTCATGATAATTTTTGATTAAAATAACTTCCACTCGTGCAGAACGTAAGCTCAATCCAACAGACTCGTCCAACCATGCACAATCGAGGAGCTCCATCTCGTATTTATAAGCATCAGCACTAAAGCTAAAGAAAATGATGACAAAGAAGCAGTTTGACATGATGATGAATAATCTTTTTTTTTTACCTCATCATCAGGATCAGAATCCATATCCTTTGATTTTCCAAGATGCATTGCCGGAGAGTAGAGATGACACAATGTAGAGCAGGGAGGTCACAGTGAGCAGGGGGGTTGAAAATCAAAGTCAGGGAGTGAAAATGGAGCAGCAAAAACAACTGAAAGCATCCTGAAATTATGCATTTAATAAAACAAAACAATCGCAAAACAATAAAGCAAAAGATAGTTTCTTGTGATCAATCAACGCCACAACAAACAATGTTGACATATTTCGACCGACAGCAGGCCAAGCGATCAAACGTAATGCACACGTTCAGCTGTATGTGGACGTTGTGGGGTCTTATGGCTGGTTTTAACACTAGACTCAAGCGGCAGGCAGTCGTCTCTTGTCCAAATGATGTACGACAACCCCGTCTGTTCCACTTCACAACATGGAGGTGACATGACATGATCGAAATCAGGTGGTCTGATCAAAGTGGATCTCCCTACCTTTCTGTGGGTCGGCAGTGTGATGTTTAAATTGCAAATGGCAGTCTGTGGAAGACCTTTCGATGTTTTGGGTTCCCTCAGGAAGGAGAGGCGACCACACGCTTCCTGGCCCATATCTCGGATCTGTGGAAAGAGGTTATGATTAAAATTCATTAAAAAAGTTTATTTTGAGCTGAAAGTGTTAATTGCGTAGAGAAAACTGAAATCCCACAGGTCACATCTGGCACATGATATCAGTTAAAGGGCAACGAATGTGTTGATTTAAATGTGCCTTTAATAGATGTTGAACTCTATTGTGACTCATCAGTATATGTCTGTTTGTACAAAACTCTCTTTTCATTTAAATATTTACATTAGAAAATTATCTTGAGCCCCGCCCACTGAAAACACTTTGTTTTTCTGGAGATTAAACCTCGTTTACCATAACCACACCCACTCTGCTGTGATAGGTCAAACATCGAGGTTTGTCATCACACATCATCAATAACGAAAGTCTCCCCCTCCAAGGGACTCGTTGTATAAACAAAGCGGGGGATGATTACAGTTAGCTGGAGGAGGAGTGGAGCCATTATTATGTCAATGAACTCCGCTCTCGTAACCGCTCATTCGCTGAGATTTCAGACAGGAGAGAATTTTATAAAGTAATAAGTTCAAAACATGGTCATGATGAGAGACTTACTGCACCTTGGAGAGGAAGACTTCAACATATAAAACAAGTGAGTGAGTCAGGAGAGTTTTCACATTAGTTGCCCTTTAAGAAGTGATTTATAATTAACCTTGTCATCTTTTTTCATTATTACTTGAACTTCTAATTCCAAAATAATCAGCAACAGTGAACAATATTAGGGAGATAAAGTTTTCTACCTTCACATTGAAGGGAAGTCTATTTTCCTTGAAGGAGTAGAAATTAAAAACCAGCTGCTGCCCACTCTTGGTCAACGGCGACAAGTTGCCGTAACAATCCAAGTGGATCGGTTTGCCTTCAAGAACCTGCACGGCACACAGAAGAAACGTAAAACCATTGAAGCGTAAAAACTAAACCAGAGATGATTCTTTTTGATGGGCTTCTCCTTGTTATCCCACCTCGATGTCTTTACTGCGAGCCACTTCCTCAAAGTTCTCCTGCTGCTCCAGGGTCTTATCCACTTTGTCGTCTGTCATGCAGAAACAGCGAAGCCGGGCCTCAACAGAGTCGTTCATTTTGGCGAAAACCACAAACTTGGCAAGGTATGGCACGCAGATCAGCTCCCGGTATAACTGAGACGCTAGACTCACCGTCTCAGGAATCTGGTGACAGTCTGCAAGCCAGAACCTGCAGAGAAAAGTCAGAAAATGTGACACAAACCTGAATATTTCAACAATCAACGATTTACAATTCTTTCAGGTAAAAGCATTTATTTTAAGTATTGCTTTAAGTGATTGTCGACTGTCTACCAGCAGGGTTTCCTGTCTGGGCAACATGTTGGCATTTTAGCTACAATCAAACTTAAAATAAAGACTTGAATAATATATTTTGAACAATTCCCAGTGTCGAGGGTTCAATACAAGATGGATGTTACAGACGAGCAGTATGGAGGTATTTGGATGTTTTTAAGTGTATTTTTGGACGAAGATGAAGACAACTGAGCTCCAGTCGCTACATTAAAATTAACAAAAAAAAATTGTCTATAGCTTGGAGATCATATAAAGATTTGCCTGATCTTGCAACAATATGTAATGAGAGAAAATAAATAAAATAAAGACAATAAAAGTATATAGATTTTTTTTCATAATGAGTTAAGAACATGAATAAATGATAAATTGGTAAATTTTGAAATAATCAAGTCTTGCAAAAATCATTATGCAACAGGATATACAAATAAAGGATATAATCAACTTTTGTTTGATAAATATATATTTTTGAATAGGCACAGATTATTGTAAAAAACTGGGGAACCGCAATAAAAAAGCTTAAATTAAAATATTCTAAAAAATATAATTAATATAAGAAAACTTACATAAAAATGAATGGGATTTTATATAAAAGATAAAAATGAACAACTGCTTGGTGGCTGTTCAATTGTTGGACGGACAATTGGTATTATTTTCACAGATAAATGATAAATTGTTTTACCTGGCTGACACATTTGTGGTGAAAGATACACAATCAGTGACGAAAGACAGAGGGGTGGTCCCCGTGATGTCCTCCCACTGGGAAGGCGACGTCCCCCCTGGACAAAAAAAAAAAGAGAAATAAATATATTATTACAATCATTCTTTTTATAGTTAAAGAAGGAAAGTTTCAGTTTGATTAAGAATGATGTGCTACGTGTGATTTACGTGACATTTACTTAATCAACATAATCAGCGACTATCATAGCTGAAGTCAAATCCTACAGATCCTTCTGACACACTTCGACCACGAGGGGGCGACATGCCTGTGATGCTGCAGAGGAGACGAAGACACGGGGCGCACTCTCCCCGCTGGCCGGTCGGATGACCTTCTGCTGATCTTGGAGGGACAGGGATGGTCATCGTGATGGGCTTGTGGAACTTTCTTCTGCGGGGCTCGACCGTGACGATGGGACTGAAGGTGGCCCGGTTTCCCAGGATGACTCTAACCAGGTCATCAGGAACCGGCTGGGCCTAAATTTAAAAGAGGTTTTTGTCAAAATTAATTAAAGAAAAGGGAAAATTATAATGCACTGGAAGAGACACAGATTCTTTAACCCTGCTCTCAAGTGCTTATCTCGTTATGCGTTTTCTTTAAGTAGTGGAGTTTGGTGATGTACCTGTAAACCAACACGTATCCTCTTCGTGAGCGCCCCCTGAGGGAAAGAGGCGGCGACCATTGGGACAGTGCTGCTGGACAAGACTCCTCCATCAGGACCCACGTGACTGGACTCCTGCTTGATACGGGACACCACGGCGAAATACTGAGGGAAGTCGCTGGTTACAATTCGGCAAATCCGCTTCTTCTCCAACTCAGCGGGGCTGTCCAGCTCTGGAATGAGAGTTGTGTTTGAGGGTCATCTCAGGAGTCAGTAGAGAAATATTGAGTGTCATCTTATTTCATTATTTTATTCTGTACTGGCACCACAAAAATATCCTACGTTGTGTTTCCAACACTGACAATAAAAGTTTCTGATCCCGATTCTTAAAAACTTCATGTTGGATTTAATTTTACTAACACAGGTTAAGGGCTATGAGCCAACTTAACCTTTATATTTAAAAAGGTTTTCACTAGGTGTGTAAATTGAAAAAAATGTGGTGATATGATACATATCACACTACAGGGACAACAATATGATATATTGTGACAACGATATGATATATTTGTAGTATTGTCGAGTACTTGACTCTGGTGTTGCAGAATTTACAGACCATGAAGTCATAACACCTTACATTATTTTTGAAACCAAACAATGTCCAAATATCAGCATTAAAAGAAGCTGGAGTCTACTGAATCCTCTCATCCTCAGTAATTGCTAGGGTCTCAGGGGATTTCATTATTCTTTTAACTTTGGAAGACTGCTGCCATCTAGCGGCTGTCAATTGTAAATGGAAAAAAAAATCTACCGTAGTACTTTTATTTATATCGTTACAGTATTGTAAGGAAAATATTGCAGTTTTCATATCCAAACACACCCTTATATTTCAGTGTGTATCTTTTCCTTAAAGTTATATTTCACAAAATTTCTACACACCCTCATGTCAACTAAGGGTTGGGATTATTTTCAGAGTAATTTTTTCCTTTTTAGAGTTATAGACAAAAATGTTTGTTCATTTTGATGTAGCGACTGGAGCTCAGTTAACGTCTGTACCTCTTGTACTGAAGCCTCGACATTAAAATTCTTCATAAAAAAATGAAATGAATCGATGTATTTAAAGTTTGTATAAACTTTTCAAACACAAATGTTGCAAATATCAGTGCACATGCGCAACCCTTAGCCGACATGAGGGTGAGGAGAAAGTGAGTTAATTTTGAATTTTGGGTGAACAATTACTTTAAGACAATTTCCACACTATAGATAAACAATAGAATCTAGTGTGAGTGGCAAACAAAAAGTTCAAAAATAAAAGCCAGGTTACCTTCATCCATGCCGACGAGCAGGTCTGGGAGGTCTTCTGGTCTGCTGTCGCACTGATGTTCCCTCCAGGTGTCGCCATTGTCACTCCTCAGCACGATCAACTCTCTCTCTTTACCCCTCATGGAACCAAAATGAGGAATCTCCACAATCACAGGTCTATAAATCAGACAGAAAGTTTATTAGGCATTGGATAAAAAAGTAAGATCCAACTGCGACATCCTACCCGAGGAACTGAGCCCCTGCTGGTCCAACCTCCACCAACCGACTGACCAACCCCTCGCCTTCCACCATGGGTGGAGGGTACGCCAGCTTGTGTCTCTTGGCCAGGCGACAGGTGATCCGAGTGGGAGCCGTGCACTTCCTCGGGGGGATGATGATGCGCATGCCGTTGTGGCGGCTGCCTCTCATGGAACCACCGCGGGCATCGACCATAAAACTGACCAGGAACCTGCAAGAGAGTCACATCAGAATTCCTGACTATAAGAAAGGAGTAGGACCCCATGCTATCGCTTAACACCCAGAAAAGGAAAAGAAAAGTAAAGAGAAAAATAAAATAAAAACTGATTTGAGTCATGAAAGCTGACAGTTTTTACCAAAACACTTGATTTGTATTTTTTCTTTTTAAACATATACAAGGTTATGGTAAAACTGCCATGTTTTCAGAGCCTCTAGAGCATCAGAACCCAACACCCGCTCTAGAATCTGCCTCAACATTAGAACCAACACCAACAGAAGAAGAGTAATTGGAGCGTGTGGAAACACTACAAAGTGTTGTGTGGTTTAATGCACCTGCAAGAGAAAGATGGCACATCAATGTTCAAACACGTCTACTCTCTACGCAGTGCAGATGAAACACATTACGGATGACACAAGCACGGACAAGAAAGAGGAAGAATGGAAGAGTGATATTGGCACCGAGGGGCATCATCAGTTAGAAAACTGAACTCAGTAATCACCTGGAGTCATACTGAGGGAGCGGGGAAGAGGAGCTGTAAAATAAACACACGGGGAAAATGCAGAAGGCACGACCCCCCAAGATCTAGTTTTAGTATCAGACATATACTGAGCTTATAGCAATACAACCAAAGCTCGAAGCTCTAGTCAAGTTGGTGCAACCTTATAACATTATGCATCTGAATTCATCGAATACATATCTAAAATACTACAAGAACCAAGAAATACCTTCTTAAAAAATCAATATAAATAGACAGAATACAAATACATACGGAGAGATATACACATCGACAGATAGACAGGTAGAGAAATAGACAGAGAGATAGAGCGATAGAGACATAGAAAGATGACAGACAGATGGAAAGATATACAGATAAACAGCTAGAGAGATAGACACATATTAGAGAGACAGGCAGACAGACGGACAGACAAATAGCGCAAAAGGCAGGCGGACAGATAAACAGACAGACAGACAAATAAAAAAACAGATAGAAAGACAGGCAGACAGATAGATACACAGATGAACAGATAGATAGACAGATAAACAAACAGATAAACAGATGGATAAACAAACAGATAAACAGACAAATAAAAAAAAAACAGATAAACAGATAGATAGGCCAATAAATAAACAAACAAATACTGCTGAAATCCCACAGACTTCTTCAGTGCAGCAATGTTTTCCAAATACACTAAGAAACGTTGTCAGAAAGCATATTATAAATGTGTTATTGCTGCAAAAGACCGATCGGTTGGGTCTGCAGTGGTAAAGTGCGCTCAAGTGTGGACATGCTTGCAGGCACACGGATATGTCTGCGCTCACCCGGAGTGGATTGGGCTGGACACAGTGTTGTGGCTGTGGTCGACTGTGTCTGGAGTCCAACTGTAGCGACGCATGCACTCTGAACCGTAGTCTTTGGTCACAGCCAGGTGCTGAAATAGGGACAGAAATAGTGACATCAGCCACATTTTACACGCAGAATTGGATAAACATGGATGGATGAAGATGAAATGTCAAAGGAAGCTGATTTTAAGGTGAAGACTCTCTATCTGACTAAAGGTCTGGGGCTGGTACTAGAATTATTGATGACTCTATATAAGGTACTTAAGAACTCCCAGTACCGCTCAATACAAATTCTGTCAGCATTTGAATGAAGGATGGAAACTTCTGCATTTCAAACGTAATTTTTGGCAGTTAGACGAGCGATTAGCACAAGTCATTACTTAAGAGAAGCATTGCTAAATGATTTACAGAGATAGTTCACGCAAAATTTAGATTTTACATACTTTCTACTCATTTTGAATACAGGTTGAAATTATTTTCAGCGTACCGTATTTTCCGCACTATTAGGCGCACCACAATATAAGGCGCATAGAATAAAAGATTCAGTCAAACGTTTGACTGGGGTTGCGTTATGCATCCACTAGATAAAGCTGTGCTAACGGGAATGTCAACAAAACAGTCAGATAAAGTCAAACTTTATTAAGCGTTCTGACAACTTTGTTCACACCCATGGCAACGATGTTCAAATGATGTTTAAAAGGCTTCAAGCAGCAGCGCTCGAGACCGGTGTTGTGAGCAGACAAATGTTGAGTGCGCAGCAGAGAAGTTGAGCGCGTGTATGACAGCTAGAGCGCGTGTGTATGACTGTTCGAGTGCACAGCAGAGTGATTTTGAGTGTACAACAACCAACACACACTCGCTGAAAACCGGTGGCAGTAATATCACGCCGTAGACATCCGCCATGATGTGACTGAGTCGTAAATCCCACCCCGTGACGAAACAATGACGTAATCCCACCTGCGCACTGTCGTTTTTTGAGAAAATTAAATGCTTTTAGGTGCGTCTCTTTTTAGAGGTTTGCGCAAAAATGTAAATCCATGCTTATTGTGGTAATGGTGCTCAGTTATCTTCGTCTTCATCTTGGTCCAAAAAGACACCTAAAAACATCCAAATACTGCTAGTTTGTAACGTCTTGTATTGAAGCCTTGACAAAAGGAATTGCTCAGAAAAAACTTAAATACATCTGTATATGATGATCAAGACGACAAAAACTGAGCTCTGGTCGCTACATTAAAATGAACATACATTTTTGTCTTTAACTTTAAAAAGGAACGGATTACTTTTAAAATAATCCCAACCAGTAGTCGACATGAGGGTGAGTAGAAAATGAGTGAATTTTCTACTATCACTTTAACATGACGCTTTCTTAAATATCAGTAGACTAACAACCCGACCTGATCGTCTAACCACATCTACTGATTAAAAATGGAAAAGGTACATGAAGAAAAACAGAATTCATAACTGAAGATGAAGAGCCAACATTTAAACAATGACATTTGTTACAAGTGATAAATCGAGCGCCACGCTATACCTTATTTAAGGGATCAACCAAGAAGGAAATGTCTTTACAGGCACTCTGAAGCTTCAGGAAGAAAAAGGTTGAGCTGAGAAGTCACATTGACCCCAATCCCGACAAACATTTCCATATTTGATGGCACTGTAAATACTATACATGGAAATATATATATATTTCCTAATTAAATTCCTTGTTGTCAACCATTTGGTGAAATAATTTAACTAAATTCAGTTTGAGAGACTGTTACAAGGACTGTTTAAATTGACACATTGGGATGATGATAAATGTGAATCTTGTTTAAAACAACCTGACTATAGGACTATAGGATGACAGCTGGAGTTAAAGAGAGAAGAAATGTGTTTTTCAACGGATCTTACCGATGACTTTGTAGGAGTCAGGATCTCCTCGATCATCATACTATCCCGAGTGAAGGAGCTTCGGTTGAGCGTGCTGGACCGGTCTGAACTGTAAGGACAGGAAAGCGATGTCAACAAAATCTCCAGATAGAACTGTTTTTATGGTTTATTTAGAAAGGCTTAATGAGAAATGGATGAGAAACAAACCAAACAAGCAAGGAATTAGAAGGTGACACACCTCCAGGGAAATGGTTCTATTTAATAACAGGAGCTAGAAATTATTTAACATCTGAAGGGGAGTTTGAAACGTCGGACAAATGTCTTGCAACTAAAAGAGAGATGGCAGTGAGCTCATTATTGTTCATACTTAGATTTATATATTAACCTTCTATAGAATGTAGTGATTTGATTGATCCCAGAGATTTTCTTGTTTTATTAGTACTTCAACGAGCCTCAGGAGCTAATGTGACAAAACTGCTATATGTTGCTAGCTTATATGAACTAGCATTAGCACTTTCAAAACAACAACAACCTTTTTTTCTGTTTTAAAGCAGCACCTGGTAGTTTTTCAACTTTCATAAAAATCATTTCATAATTTTTGTGATGACACCTCCATCGTGGCCTGAGCTGGTCCGTGTCACTTTCGCCGGCACTAAAATCTTAGGAGGAAGTAGGAACCCTGCCATACAAAAAAACTACAAATGTGCGGACTTCTTTACGGGAAACCTCACTTCACCCTTTCTGTATAATTTCCAAAACATGCAACCTTCTACCTGCCATTACGCTATGATGGCAGAAGCTGCGACAAAGATTTTTTATGGGTTATGTTAGCTATCTGAAGTTTGCGTGCTAGCAATAAACAGATGATGCATCAGCAACCAGATGATAGTTTGCAAAAACAATGCGACAACAGAAGACCACAGATATAAAGTTTGGGTTGAATATTAAGGCCCCTGCAGTGTACAGATCATTGAATCATCAGTGGATCATAGTATTATCAAGTCAGTTTATACTGTATGTACGTGACAGAAGTATGTGATGAATATGTCAAAGATTCAGAGAAAAACTGTATTCTTGTTGTAATTTTGGTGAGTTGACTGAAGTGATTTCAAAAGAAGTCGAACCACGTTTCTTGATCTTAACAATCCGTCAAACAAAAATGTGTGTAATGTGCATCAAGATTTTTGATAGTTCCGAGTGTTGATTGTTACATGTTTAACATTCTTCATGTAATGTTTATTTAGTCAGCCCTGATGTGTATAGTTCACTTCAGTGGCTCCTAACTTTGAAGGCAACAATCTTAGTTAGTAAACATGACATCAAGTTTGATAAGATATTTTTTACCTTTTTGTTTGACTATTAAACATTGTGTTTTGTTCATATAAAATAGTTTTAGTAACAGTCTTTTTCAATTTCATGTGGTATTGCTAATTATTGTTATTCTTATATTATAATTATCTAGAATATCAAATAAGATGCATTTATTACATTGTGTGATGTTTATATAGTGCCTAGAGGAAATAATATGTTGAGAAAGTTAGGATATTATTACTTTCCCTGAGAGAAAGAATTGTATATAAATGCAAATTGTGTAGGTTGATATTCAGGCAAAAAGGTGCCTTTATGTCGTGACTGTTCATAAGTTTACTGTGAAATGATTCAACATAACATTTTATTTTTGTTTTAAGGCTCTAAACTTGAGGAGGGGGGTATGGGCTTAAAACAAAACATTACCTCATCGCTATTCATCGTTCACACATTCCATGGAAACAAAATTTGTAGTCTGACTGCAGGTGACAGGCAGATGATGATTTTACAACGCTAGTCCTCATGGGAAATGTAGTCTACCTTCAGGCAAAAAGTCCACCAGTGCCACCAAAATCAACAAACTCCATGTCATCTCAAAAGTTACAAAGTGTTTCTTTAATGCAAACAAAATGACTCAATGCTAACATTCTCCCGGTTCGCCATGTCAGACTCGTTTGTCACTTGTACGGATGAGATGAAAATATTCATCGAGCAAGGCTTTGGCCGTTCATTTTGAGTGGCTGAGGTCTGATATATAATTAGCAGATGACCCACTTAAAACCAGCACACGCACATAGACAGAGTCTTTTCTACCTGTCCTGCTGCAGTCTTTTTAACATCCCTATAGTGACGTCTGGCTGTTATTGCAGCCTCTCAATGCAGCTTCACCTGCAGTTTTTATCACAGATTTGAAAAAGAACCCAAAAGGAGAGCCTCAAACTGAGAGTGATGTTGTTGGGAGGCCGGGAAAAAGGAGAGGGGAGTAGAAAGTGCCGAGCTCAGCATGTTTGAGTGGGTCACCATTCAGCAAAAAAAGAGAGGGCTTTTATCCGGACTATCCCACCATCCAAGTTACTTAGCAACTCTTCGTCAACCCGATGGATTTTCTGGCAGTACAGCTAGAACAAGTTTGATCTTCACAGCTTCCTCCTCTTCCTCGTTCTGTCCATCCTACTCTGCCCAGTTGACATCCGTTCAAATGGTTTCCCATCCGTCCTGCCACCAGCCAACAACCT
This sequence comes from Callionymus lyra, assembly GCF_982586985.1. Classification (NCBI taxonomy): domain Eukaryota; kingdom Metazoa; phylum Chordata; class Actinopteri; order Syngnathiformes; family Callionymidae; genus Callionymus; species Callionymus lyra. Next base: position 23,204,688 of record NC_141828.1, on the reverse strand, counting down.
CCCTTCTTCATTTTTTATTCAGAACTTGTTGGCACAAAAATTCCATTCTGTCCTCTTCCTCTCAGATGTTTATCTCAATGAGATGTGTTCCACATACGTTCTACTTGTTGTGCTCATTGTCGCAATAAATAATCAAAACACTGCTAGCAAATATCTATATTTTATAACAACGAACATTATGGACCGAACCACGTTGTCACCGTCAGTTCATACTCATCATTTCCTGTTTAGGGGATGCTAATAAATGAGGGTTAATTAGGCGTAAACAGCAGCTGGTGACATCAGAAGAAGAACCACAGGAGAAGAACAATACAAAGAAGGCGAAAATACCAACAACAAAAAATGTGGAGCCCACTTTTACAAGACAAATGATGGGAGGAAATAAAACGGCAACACTTCGAAATCCGCAAAGCATCCTTGTTGGCCATTATGGTGAATTCAGGCTGATGGAAATTTGCTCAGGATTACATTTTCATTTTGTTCAGAAACAAGAGAAATGGACCTTAGTTTACTTATTGCTTATAATCGGAAATCATTGTCCCAGTTGAGATACACATATCAGTAGTGTACACAACTTTTGTGTGACTGTTCCGTATCATAAATCAGTTTTCTGGTTAAAGACATTATTTTAATGTTCATGAACTTTAAATGTGTCCAGCTGTACAGTGTTTATTCATGTGTATATTGTACGTTTTGGAATGATTGCATAGGAGGTTTTTTTTCCATTTGATGTGATTTTTTATATTAAATATATTAATATATTGAATATCGCAGATATCGATCATCTCGTGGATAAATATCGCCAAAGTACCTGATGGTGAGGTACCTGTACCCTTCTTCAGACCATGTTATCTTCAAAACAACGCTTTAACAAAGACCATATAGAGGGATCTCGTCCAAGATAGTCAAATTAAAAGCCATATTGCCTTGTACAGAAAGGTATTTGAGCGACAGCACACAAGAGATCGCAATCGTCGTGTTCACTAGAAAGCTTAAAGCTGTGACCCCTGGAGGTGACATTGAAAATGTATATAAAGACTTATTAAAACAAACATGTGAGCAAAGCTTGCGACAAATAAAGACGAACGATGAGAACGGTCAAAGCCATGATGACAATGATTGAAACACGGATGTTCAAGTTGGTTTGGTTTCGGTATAATCGAGTACTTACCAGATTCTAGGGCTATGGTGAAGGATTGGGCCGCACAAATACAAGAAAAGGAACAAAAACACAACAAAGCACTTTGAGATGTTGATGAAGAACAAAGATCAATTAAAACAAGTTATAAATTGTTAAAGATCTCAACTCATTTGTGTGTAAAGTGTAGCTGGTTGTAGTACAGCTATAAGCAATTCCATGATGTCTTTGCTTGATTGTCGCATGATACACACAAGAGTTACCAATTGACTCCATTGATATTGAGGAATAACAAGGCTCTAATCATTCTTTTCATGTGTGTATTGACCACAACAACAACATTACAATCATGGTAGATGGTCCAATTAAAACCCTTAGAATAAACCAAGTGTTTAATACATTCTGCTTTTACATATATAAAGAAAACCATAGCTTATGCATGCAGTCATTCAGCTCGAGTTGTATAATGTAAATATTATCCAGCTGAGGCTTCATGATAATATTTCCATGATGCCGAGAGTGGCTGCAGTTGTTTTTTCCTCTGCTGTGCATCTGCCAACGAATACAATGCGACTACAAAAGCTCTTTAAAGCTGAACAGCAGTTTCAGTGTGTATTCGTTACGAGAGCCTGCCAGATTCACACTCGGGTTTTTTCGTTGAATGTGAACAGACTTCTGCTCAATGAGCAGATTTTAAGGTAACTAGCGATCAAGATCATTTGCTCTATATAATATACAATAATATATTCATTTTATCATACGTTTTACTCTTTTTCTTGGAAGTGAATTTCCACCCTTTGAAAACAATGAATGACTTTTTTTCTTTTAATAGATAGGAAAGTTGTGTCGTTTGTTTTAAATACGTTTTTAAGCTCAAAAAACTGAATCTGAAAACAATGTTCTAGACAAGGGGTGGCCAACTAAAATTCTTCAGGGGCCACATTTACAGGGCTCTGGAGCCAAAAGAAGAAGACAAAATTAGGACTTAAATATAATGCAAAAACAACACAAAAATAAATTAAAGGACCCTGTAAAATATGATTAATTCCAATTGAATTATTTTAATAATTATATTTAAAGTTTCCAAAAAAAATGTTTAATGTATTTTTAAATGTTAAATAAATAACTTAAAAAGGGTCATTATACCATCAAATTAAACAAATGTAATACAAACATAAATGTTATAAATGTACAATGAAAATATATAAGACCAATACCCATTATTATTGAACCAGTTACACAATTGTTGGACAGTCATTGAAAACATTTCTAGTTGCTCAGTTTTATAGTATTATTTTGATCTCATGCGGGGCCACATAGTTCGAGTCAGAGGGCCAGACTTCCAGACCGTGTGTTAATCACAACAACACAAGGAGCCAAAACATTCAAACTTGTATATCTAGCTCAACCTCTAAGGCTAGTGTTTTTATGAAATTTCTTTTCATTTCTTTTCTCCAAGTTAGGGAACGATGTCGCAAAACATAATAAATATTAAACTACAATAGTTAAACAATTCCTATCTATCAAAAATGATAAATAATGAATCCTGTAGAATAAGATTCACGACCAAATGGGGTCCCCTGTTATGAGAGTAAACTATATGATTTAACTAGAGAGTTTAATATTTGTTTTAAATTTAACTTAATGTCATCAATGAGTCACATGGAAAATGACTCATAGTAAGTGTTGACGCTAATTCTAATTCTAAATGACATGGTCCTGGTCTTCATTAAAGAAATCAAATAAAATAAAAGTTTATATAGGCCAACATGTACACAACAAGCTCACCTGGCGAGTGGAGCTCTTGTGCTGAATCCCACATACCCCTCCTGGGGAAGAGAGTCGTCGCCGAGCTCCTTCAAATCCTGAGGACGCAGGTATTTGTCGGTGTCTCCTGTCATGGCATCTTCACCTGAGGACAAACAAAATGACACCATTAATGTACAGATCAGGTCTAATAAAGGAGGCCTTTAGTGATGAACCAGCTGCTGCAGTGACCACAACAACTTTTCTGTGTGTGTACATCAGCAGCAGCAACAACACACACACACACACACACACACACACACACACACACACACACACCAGATCGTTTTTAAATGGCACAAATACGACTTTTGTAAATAAAAATAAAACAGAACAGGTGATCCACTTTGTTTGTTCTAAATCTAAAATAACACGCGAGTTTTTTTTTTATCCATCACTTAGAAGCAGCAAAAAGGCAGCACAGCAGGCAGAGATGAAGCAGCGAGAGAACCGAACCTCGATCAGCGGACCGGTGGACGATGACACGCCGGTCGACGAAGCCGGCGGAGCGGCTACTGTGTTTCCCTTTCTCCCTCATGTCGGCTTGTGTCCTGCAACACTCTTCACCGCAGCCCCTCCCCCCTGCGTGCGCTACTGCCGCACCACTAGCTCACACCAGCGCCCGCGTCAGGAGCAGGAAGCACGCGCAAAGGTACGTTTCCGGTTTGGGTTTTATTCGATTTGACGGTAAAATAAAAGCATCTATTGATAGTTTTTCATCCATTGGTTAAGATGGAATAAGAAATAAAATTTAATAGCCATTTCCTCGTTAAAAGATGTCAGTCGGAAATTCAATGAATTATGATGTTCTAAAGTTTTTTTTATTTTATTATGTCATTTAAAACAACAATTAGTTTGTGATGATAAAGATATAATATTTAAATATCAGAAAGAGGAATTATTCATTGTCAAGTAGAAAAAGCGAGGAAATGACAGAGGCAGAAATTTGTATATAAATTAATTTTTTTTCAAATTCTTTTCAAAATTCTGGACTAAAATGTGTTTTGTATTTTATGTTAACAAAGGGCATATTTAAAATCAATTAAATTATTTAATCTAAGATAAGGGGAACATGTGAATTTATAAAATAATTAAATCTACCCAAAACATGAATTAAAACATTTAGTAGTATTAAATTCGAGTTCTATTGATTACCGTCTAAAAGTTAGTTTTTTACTTTGAAAAAAGTTTTTGTAATAGAAAACGAGTAATTTGTGACAAAGATATAATATTTATATATCATATACAGAAAATGTTCGTGTTGAAGAGAAAAGGGGAGATAATCAAAGAGGTACCCATTTATAATAATAATAATATAATAACTAAAATGAGTTTTGCATTTTTTTTTTTTTTTTTACCAAAAAAAGGCCATATCTAAGTAATTTTTTAAATGAATTCAGTGCTAAAATATATTTGTATTTTATGTTATTTTTTCTAAACGAAAATAGGGAACATTAAAAATAATTTTATTTATAATTATTTCTGGATTAAAATATGTTTTTAATTTTACATTTATTTTTATTTATTTCAAAAAAGGCATACTTAAAAGAAAATTTACATATTTTATATAAGTAAAGGAAAACGAGAATTACATCACCCCAAAACTTGAATTCCTATGTATTGAAATATATAATCTTAACAATTATATATATTATTATTATTGCTGTTATTATCCATTTTCTCTTATCTGAATAAGTCGACTCGAAAAATAAACCTGTAAACTATTGAAAATAAGTCAAAGACCAACATGATTTAGTTTTAATATTTTTATCTGAAGGTCAGTCCGTGACTATACTGCCGACATTAAACTGGTCCGTGTAAGACTTACAATGCATGAAGCAAAAAGCTCAAACACTCATTTAGGAACATTATTTTCCTCACATGAACAGATTCTTAGCTATTTGAAAAAGTTTAATAGTGTTTTTAAAAGACCTGCTTTATTGTAAAGACTCACCTCTGTCCAAAGAATCCATGTCTACCTTTTATTCCCAGTCAGCTGAAGTCACATCCACTTGTAGATAATCCCTCAACGTCTCACAGAGAATGTCAATGCACATGCTGTGCTCCCAGGAAAACAGTTTTCTATGAAACTACAGACAATTCTGACTGGAAGAGCCCGGGAGTCGGCGATAGCCGGCGGTAGCAAAGTCTGGGTTAATTCTCAGGCTCAAAAAAAGCTCATCTCATTGGATTGAGAGAAGGAAAGGCTCACTCTGGCTAAGGAGCTTCAATGACAACAAGTGTTTCTTGGTCTAATCTGAGCCGGCAAAAGAGACAGAAACAGAGACAACTCTACCCATATTTTCTCCCTCGATCCCAGAAATCGCCAGGGAGTCTGGCGGGAGGTCAAAACCAGAAGGGGAGGGTGGAATACTGATCTAGCAGCCACATGAATCCAGGGAAACACACTTAAATCAGCCTCAACTCTCTACTGTCCTCTCACTGTGGGTGACAGATGATGTAAAGACCTTTTAAACGAGCAACATGGTGGCAGCCAGCAGAGGCTTGTAACACACTCCTACACAGAATGTCATTGGATTAACCCCTTGAGTGCAAGATTAACCCTTACACACACCCAACCTGTGGCTGTCTGACCATTTGGAAGATAATGAATACATGAATTTGTATTGCATCTTAATTTGGTAGATTCCTATTTAACCTGACCCCCAGCCAGCTCTGACTTTAGTCTTACAAGATGTTAAAAGACCATAAAAGAGATGAAGCGCAATCTTCATAGATTTATTTATGTACATAAAGATGTACACAGAGTCTCTATAATTAAGATATTTATATTGTTTTTCAATTAAACTATGTTTTCTAATTAATGTTGTTGTTTTTTAACACAAAAAGGGCTTATTATATTATAACATGTTATAAAATGTTGAATATTTAAATAATAAAATATTCCAAAAACTATAATATATAATATAATATCTTAATAATAGCATATATTTCTATTCTTAGTATTGTTATCTACATTCTTATCTGAAATATTTTTTTCAGTCAAGTAGAATTCTATTGTAGTCTATTTGTAGTGCAAAACTCTACTGTTTGTCTATAATCTTGCATTCATGCTTCATAAGCAACATGAAGCAGAAATACGAGCGATGAATAATGGTCGCTCCATAAACTGTTTATTTGGCATTTGCAGAGCAACAAGTCCCCTAATTTATTATCCCACGTGTCTATGGTAACATAGACAAAGCAGAAAGGATTACTCTTCAATAACACCTGATATGTTGTTGTAGTATTCCCTGACACTGGCCTGTGCAACAGTCCCTGAACGAGCTCATCAATTTTGCAAACATGTCTTCTGTATGCTTTCAAAATAAAAGTGTTCAACCAGCTGCCTGAAATGTTTGCAAATGCTTTCATTTATTTGTTTAAATCTATGGTAGGAAGACTGATAATTACAGACACAGGAGGATTGTGTCCATCAAGTGGATGTTCAATTGTTTAAAAGCTTCACTGACCTTTGTGAGAAGGGCTTGTGTTGTTGTGGAGGCTTAACTTTATGTATTCTAAATCCAAAAGGTCAGTGATAGTATACTTTAATGCCTCAAAACCCTAATCTTAACCCTAACCCTAACACAACCATAACACTAACCCTAACCACAACACAATCCCTAGCCGTAACACAACCCGTAACACAACCCCTAACCCTAACACAACCCATAACACTAACACAACCCCTAACCCTAACACAATCCCTTACACTAACACAACCACAAACCCTAACCACAACACAAACCCTAACCCTAGCACATCCCATTACACTAACACAACCACAAACCCTAACCACAACACAAACCCTAACACATCCCCTTACACTAACACAACCACAAACCCTAACACAACCCCTAACACAAACCCTAACCACAACACAACCCCTAGCCTTAACACAAACCCTAACCCTATCACAAAACCTTACACAACCCTTAAACCTAACACAAACCTTGACCCTTACACAAACCCTAACGCACACCCTTAACCGAACAAAAATGTCTCACTATAGCCAACTCTTCTTCAACATCCACAACAAGTACATCATTTTTCCTCAGAAAATGTCCCTTTAGCTGTTGAGTTTATATAAAATTTACTTTTAATTAATTAGTCACTTTTTTAATTCAGGCATTTAAACGGTTTTCTTGTACGGTGCAACAATACAAATTCCAATCTAAATATTTTGATTTTTACACTGTGAATTGAAAAAAGACAACAGTGACACACAATATCAAAACCTTTTAGAACGACCTCCCTGGTTTCCATAAATACTTAAGCAGTGGTTTAGTTCTTTCACCTTGACCCGGATACAAAACAAGGGTTACTACAAGCATATTTGTTTTCTGGCCAAGAGATAAAACAAGGGTTAACCGATCCGACTCGAAATGTACCGGAACTAATCACTTCAACACACAGATCTGTTTTTTGAAAACACAGAAAACCACTTAAAAAGCCTTCACCTTCTGATCTATCATCAGATTCACACAGCATCATAACATCAAGCACACAGTGTAGTGTCAATGCAGCATTTAAAAGCATTCATCAGAACAGATCTTTGACATACCTTCATCGTCTGACATGTCGAGAAACTCATTCAGGGTCTCTGGAACATTCATTTTGTGTTTTTCAGGAGCACTCTGTAAATATAAAGGAAACAATGCACATGAGTAAAATGTTGCAATACCTTTATAAATGTTTCTTTCACATTAGTTCCAGCTGATTGATGTGTCGGATCAACTGCTGGAATGTAAAGTGTGCATTGAGGCTGTAAGCGTTAAGACGCTAAAGAATGCAGGTGACTGTAAAAGAACTGTAGCTGCCACTGAAGGGTGAATAATAGATCAATCACATCCAGGTGAAGCAAAACAACCTTGATCTTCACGTTACATCACTTATACTGATGTGATGTTGCTGCTGATCGAGCGTCTTTCTCAGTCACCTCTGCGTGTGTCTGTAATATGTAAAAAGGTGAGATGGGAGATGACTTACTGTCGTGTGTGACTGTTAGAAAGGATGTGGCAGAACTGGAAGGATTTCAAAACCCCTGATCTTCTACTTGAAATGAGGTTTCATGAAACAGTCTCCTTTAGGGGTGTTAGAAAATATATATTATATTATATATTATTTTCCATGATACTGTATCAATATTCGAAAAGTGCGGTATCGCTATATATATATAAAAAATTAAGATTTTACGGTATAGTTAAATAACGTGTGTGTACAATAAATACTTCATTTTTTAAAATTTACAATTAACATGCAAATATTCAAGCTGTGTTCATTTTTTGGTCACTCTGATTTCAGGCAAAATTAACATTAAAATCCAATGTAATCCCAGCGATAACTAAGGACGAGAGGATACAGATGACTCCAACATCTTTTAGGGCTGATGTTCGATCATATTTTCAAAATAAATGAAAGTAGTTACGACTTTGTCAAGATTCATGTGGTTTTTAAATGACACCAGAGAAAAGTACTCAGGCAATAGAATAATGATATCTTTTTTCCTACAGTATCGCAATATGTCCTTTTGTTGCCCCTGTATTGCCAGATTTTCACAGTCTAATAGATGGCAATATGCACTCTGAACCACAAATGAATAGGCACGCAAGTCATTTTTAAACTGAAAGTGCTGACTGAATTTGTGTAGAAATCATGAGAAGGACTGTTCAAAAGAATAATCTATTGCATCATGAAATCATAATGTCAAAGTGCTACATCGTGCTGCTTTAACCTGATCTTAAAGTTGTTGTAAGTGTATCTTCTTTTGCCCTTTCTGACACGTGTGAGGATTAGATCGGTGTGAGTGACCTGGCGTCGTGAGGAGGATTTGTAATACCTAATTTAAGCCATGGGTTTCCCTGTTGCACACGTGACTCAGTGCTACCTACTGACGGACTTACTCTCTGATTTACTGATCCCGCATCTCGTGCCAAAGTGCTGAATATGCTGGAGAAGATGGAGTCTCTGTACGACTATCTATTCCGAGTCGGGTGTCTTACCGTGTTGGCTAAGCCCTCCGCGGTCACGGCTCTCAAAGTGTCCACCACAGATATGTAGCCCAGACGTTGAGCCATCGACAACGGCGAGTTCCCGTTCTGACCGGAGACAGACAGTTAGGATCAGGGAGTGAACAAGATTTGATAAATCTGCGTTGAGAACCAACCACAGTGAGCTCGTTGGCCGAGGCGCCTTGTTGAAGAAGCAGGTTGACGATGTGAGTGTGTCCCTGCTGGGCCGCTTGATGGAGAGGGGTGTATCCGTTCTGGACGAGCAGACAGTTTAGACAAGAAAGAGTACAAATGCAAATAACGTCCTTTTTTTAAAATCATACCTTTGTGATGTAATCGACCATGGCATTGTTTTGTAGAAGGAAGTTCACCATTTTTGCGTTGCCATAGTGAGAAGCAACATGCAGAGGCGTGTAACCCGTCTGAGAGAAAGGAGAGAAACGAGGCAGTTTAAAATACTCATAAGTCGCTCTGACGTTTTCAGTTGGACTTTAACAGTGTGGACTTCATACTGTATATGTAGGACCTTATTGTTTTTACTGAAAAATCTGTTTTTAAAAGTCTTGCCTTCTGATAAGTTATTTATTTATAGTATACTTTATCTTAAAATGCAGGTAAAGTGGTAAATACAACTTTTAACAAAATCATTATATAAAATATTTGTACCTGGGTTGTGTATTTCTTTGATTTGAAGTCATCCTTAAACTTTTGTTATCAGTCGTAAAACAACGATTTGCTTCTTGGATTAAAGATCCATCTGGATGGCCAGAGGAAGTTGCGCAAACATGTTACGCCTTTTATTATTTCTATAAACTGCACAAAAAAACCCTCAACTTCGACAGAGTTCCTCATAAGATGTGTGCCTGTGGAATTTTACAACATCCCAGAAAATCATGTTCAGATATTCTAAAAATGAACTACTGACATGTTTTTAATCTAAACACACTTATGAAATCTTCACTTGACAAATGATGTCAAAATAATGTGTGACTTGTTCATGAAGCTCGTTCAAGCAGGAGGTAGGTAGAAGAATAATATAAGCCAAACATTTTTTTTTGCTTATATGCTTTAATGTAAGCCTGAAGTTAATTTAAAACCTTTTCTGTTCACTTCACTAATAGTTACTTAAGCTGTTCATTTACACATGTAGGCATGTTATTGGTTTATGGTTATTGTATTGGAAAATATGTTTATTTTGTTTGTTTTATGTTACATTCCATATTGGCTATACACGCGACGGATAAACTTTTAATATTATTTTGAACCAATTAATGGTCCAAAAAGTATGTCATTTCACCCCCATTTTTTTTTAAATAATTATTTTGTGTCATTGTTTCATAGTAAACTAGGGTTGCTTATACAAGCAACACCTATTTTTGGACAGCATAACTGACAGCTAAACTGATACATTTTTGTACTCAGTTTTGGACATATTGGCTCCTTCTGAGCTCTAAACTCAAGTTGGCAAACTGACTTTACTGAGCACATCTGCCTGGAGCAGTTCAGCTTGGAGATTAAAAACAACATCTAAGACATATTTAGGGCAAAAGTAAGTAAGTGGTAAGTAAGTAAAGGTTATTTGTAAAAGGAAACATCACACATCGAAACCAAAGAAGAAACGAAAAGCTAGCAGACCACTGAACAACAAACACCTTGTTTAAGTAAGTAATTATTTTGTAAAGCGCTTTAACAACAAGTCAGTCTCGCCTTCCAGATTAATGTTCTAGAGCTCTGACTTCCAGACTGTTGCTTCAGTACTCCTTCCATTGTGCTCAATGATGTAGCTCATGTCTTGTATTGTTTGTTGGAATGCTGTCCTCGGTAAACGCTTTTTACACTTCTGTTTTGTTTTTTTACTAGTGGCAATAAACATAAACATCAAATTCTTATTCTGATTATGAATTGATGATAATACCTTACACTTGAAAAACACACGTCTGTCTTTTGGCAAGACAGCCAGTAACGTGTCCCACCCCTGACTTTGAAAGCCCTCTGATAAAAACCCACCATAGTTCGAACATTGACGTCAGCCCTGTGGTTGAGAAGGACTTCTGCCACATTGACTTTGTTTTCCTGAGCTGCGAGGTGAAGAGGTGTAAGTCCGCTCTGTAGAAAGCACACCCAAGGAAACAGTACAAAGTGTATGGCGAATCACAGGACTTTTGTAACTAAACGGTTGTAATTTTCTAGTAGTTTTTACCCTCGTGTGAGCATTGATGTTGGCGTTTTTGGACAAAAGCAGTGACACGATGTCCACGTTGCCCTCCTGTGCAGCCATGTGTACAGGGCTGATGCCCTGAGCCGTCGTCGCTTCTGGAGAGGCGCCGTATTCCAGCAGGGCTGTGGCAATGTCCATCTGATTATTCTTGGCAGCGATGTGAAGTGGTGAGTAGCCGTTCTGTTACGAGGAACACGAAAACAAACATTAAAAAAAAACTCACTTGCTACTTCCTATTACTACGTATAAGATAAATGAATATGGCAGGTTTATCAAATGAAATCATATAATATTCTTGTGACCGTTGTTGTACCTTAGCGATCGACATTGGTGACGCCCCCTGCTCCAGCAGAAGTAGAGCAAGTTTCTGATTATCATAATGAATAGCAATACTGAGTGGAGAGAGACCATTCTGGAACACACACACACACACACACAAACACACAGCATTAGATTCAAACCTGAAAAGAATAAGCTGATACTTAACATAACACATGAAAGCATTATTTTATTGATTAATGTAATATAATATCTAATATTGATTAATATCCATTTATTTTAAAAGTACAAACAATGTCAGTCATACTACTAATCATTCATCAATAAAAAATATAAATATTTCTTAATAATACGTTTTATAGTTGTACTCAGACTGGTGAAGCTTCATTAAGAAGTGTCATTATGTTCAGACTACACTAGATGGCGGTCTCTGCACTATTTCTTTTTCTTTGTTTTGAACAACTGTTTTATTGAAACATCACATCATTTTTAAACTGATGGCGCCACCTACTGTCCTCTAAACAACATGACACTGATTCATGAAGCTGCATTAGACCATTACTACACATTTAAATACATAGATAGATAAACTTTATTTAGTCCACAGTCCAAGAGAAAGTTCATTCCATTATATGTCTCCAAACCCACCTTTCCAGGGTTATCAATCATCGATCTAGCTTTGATCAGTAGTTTGGCCACTTCCATCTTGCCATACTTTGCTGCTACGTGAAGAGGAGTAAATCCTTTCTGCAGAAAAAAAAACCCAGAAGAAATATTGAGAACAATAACAAAAGTTTTCTATGGGACCACGTGTGATAGTGGGACTGAGATGTTTAGGGGTGCAAGTTAACAAGTTTGATTGTTTCTTAACTGGCATTTCAAGATTAAGACACAACCAGAAATATTCTCAAGTGATGTACCCAAAACACAAATGTATAGGGAAAGGGGCTTTCTGTCTGATGCAGAGCCAGTGCACAAAGGAAAGAAACAAGTTGTATGGCGAGTCACTGTAGTCACTTTTATATATGTAACACAATTTCAAAGAACCGTCTTGCAAGGACTTCTATAACAAGGCAGACAAGGGAGGTGAGGAGGAGGACCAGGAAGATGAGGAAGACTAAGAAAAATAAGCGTTAAACAATACACTTCCTATCATTTTCGTTCTGCTCATCTTCATATTTTTGCATTAGTAATAATCAGATAAATTATTTTGAGGAATGGAGTAACTTCACATTTAAATACTACATCTCCTTTTTTATTTTTGTGTACTGTTCATTTGCATGTATTGAGACATTTTTAATAATTACGTTGAGATCAAAGGGTTATTCTGAATGAATGATTAATTTACTACCTCACAGTATTTCTTAGACTTCAAGAGAGATGTTATATTATATTTTTTACAAAATGTGAATATTTATATGGAACCATCAAAGACCATTATTTGATGAGTTTGGCTGTTTTATTTTGCTGAAAATGTAAAAGAACCTCTGTCTCTCTGGCACAGTTTATCTGTGTTTCTAAGGTCAAAGAATAAGTCTTTTTCTAGATTCACAACCACATCTATCAGTTCTCTTCCTTCAACCATTGTGTACATTTGTTAATATTTTGTGCCGCTAATAAAGTGCTTTTCCAATGGACAGGACACGAACATGTCCAACGAACTGTAAGTGGTTATTATCCAATCACAGGACTCGTTTATCTCAGTTTACCAGCTTGCTACCACACTCATTACTGTCTCGAAAGCTGATTGGCTAGCGCATTTGCCTCCACGTCTCCATTTACTTAAAGTGAAGGTAGGCCAGCTATCTGGTCTGACACCTGATCTAGCTATCTTAAACATTATTGGATACATATCAGTGGCCTCACTCGCTAGCTGAAACATGACAAGATAAAAACTTTACTATTGTTTAAAACACTGAAAACAGTGCAACATTAATTTACTTTTCTGAGCAGGTTGAGACCAGCAAAAAATCTTTTGTTGGCCCGCACTGTCAACCACTGTGGGTTGACTGAACCTCCCATGACATAGTGGGTTGGATTTGTTCGCTGTTGTCTTGTCTGCACTTACTTATTTTAGTTTTTTAGTTAGGTTTTAATAAGATGTTATTAAGTTTTATTGTTCTTATTTAATAGGTCACTGATAAAAAGTAACTGAGTTACTTTTGGAAAGAAGTAACTAGTAACTGTAACTTGCGTCTTTTAAAGTAACTTGCCCAACACTGGTCATAATACATACCAATGAAACGACAATAAATTAACATTATAATTGGGATTTATTAATATCAGGGCTTTTATAGCTGTCTGATTAATGTGTCTTAAGTTTCACGATGACTTAATGATAAGGGGCCACAGTTTGCTCAGGTCAGTGATAACATAATAGTTACTTGATTCTGAGCACATGATAGACATGAACCACAAAAAGGGAAAGAGGATGAAAATGAATGTTATTCTTTTCAGTAGCATAAACAGAGACTATTTAAGTAGTGACCAGTTAATGAATCAAGTCGTAGGTTATTCCATTCCATTATCCTATGTTAATCCCTCACATTGACCTTGAAAAAAACAAATTGCTTTTTTCCCCTCGCTGTGTGTCTCTTCACTCAATGACATGTTAGGTATTCTAAGTATGAAAATAAATGAAATTAATTCTTGAATTTCATACATTCAAGATTAATGATCTCAGTGTTGACACATACCTTTCAAACAAATAACCTCACAATGAACTTTTGAAGACTAATGTGAGACAAAAATAAAATAAAAATCTCAATTACTAGATCATTATGACATCATTTAGTTGAACTTTTGAGTAAGGTGGCGTCCCTCGGGACGCTGCGAGTGGGTGTGAGATAAAGAAAATGAATCAACCATCACCAGGGGGTTTACTTCTGGTTAATCCGTTCCACTCCACCAAGTTCACCTTCAACAGAGGCCTCTTGGCAACACCACACTTGCATGCATAAACCAATTCCATGAAGTATTTCTTCATGTTTGACTGTGACCTTGTTCTGTGATACACAGAAATACACTATACTAACTACACTCACACCACACACTATCTCATTTATTTGTTATTCAAATAAGGATGAGTTTATATAATAGTTTATTTCAACTTTCTTTATCGATATTTCAACAGCACAATAAATTATATTCTTGTTTAATCTACAAGAGAACAAACAATTTATAAACTGTATATATATATATATATATATACATATATATATATATATTAAAGTGAATTACTTCTCTGAATTTGCACCTAATAATGGGTAAATAAGGAGAGGCTAGTTATTGTCAAAATTAATCTCTAATAACTTTATTTCACGTTAGTAATGAATAATTAGGGTGTGTTGAAAGTGAATTGAAATTATCAAATTAAGGGTGGAATATATTCACAATGAACAAGTTCTGAATAAGTACTTTATTATGGTTGAAAAGTGGCTAATTTGCTGTTTTAAATATTGAATTACTTGAAAAGAAAAAAGGCTTAATATGGCTTCATGAGGGGCCACAATTACATATTATATATAAAACCAGAGACATAAGTTACCTTGTTAAATACCCAATGTCAAAAATAATATTGAATATTAAACAATATAATAATCACAACAACAATAATAAGAACCAATCCTGACATAAACGGAAATGAACTGTTCTTCTTGCATCATTGAAAGATAATAGAAGCTCAAAGAGCTACCATACATGAACATACACAGGCTTCGCTTTCACATACCTTTGTCGTGTACTCCACGTGAGCTCCGTGATCCAGTAGGACACCGGCCACATCGTAGTGTCCTTCACGGGCGGCTAGGTGGAGCGGGGTGTAGCCAGAGGTGGTGGCAGCATTGGCAGAGGCACCGGACTGCAGCAGGAGCATGACGGTTTCCACTTTTCCAAGTCGTGTGCAAATGTGCAAAGCCGTCTGGTCGTCCTGCGAGGAAGAGTGGATTACACCTTCTACTGTATCCGTTGACTGATTCAAGAACCAACCTTAGACTTGGTGTCCACGTATGCTCCCATTCGGAGTAAAAACTTGACCACATCTATCTGGCCAGAGCGTGCTGCCATGAAGAGTGCCGTTTCGCCTCTCTTGAACACAGGACAAAAAAGCAATGTCAGCATTTTTATCAGGAACAAACAAGCTAACCTAAGAGAAACTATCGAAACACTGACCACGTTGGTGGTGTTTGGAGAAGCTCCGTGCTCAGTGAGTGAATCCACGATCATGAGGTGGCCCATGAACGCAGCCACATGGATGGGCGTTAGTCCAGACTGTTAAAACAGGTAAGTGAGTTGCATTTGCTTTTCTTTATTTCTTGAGAGTATAAACATTCCGCTGCGACATACCTCGGTGACAGCCTGAATAGATGCTCCGTATTTTAGCAATAGCTCCATAACTTTAAGTCTGTTCTTCTTGCAGGCGATGTGGAGAGGAGTGAAACCGTTCTGGAACACGCACAAGTACAACACATTTTTACAGATAAATGCTGGACCAGATGATTATTGCAAACAAAGCCATTCTCACCAGAGCCTTGGCATTGGGGTTGGCCTTCTTTTCCAGGATAAGCTTGGCCACTCGGTAGTGACCACAGTGAGCGGCGACATGCAGGGCGGTCAGGTAGTCGTTGGTGATGTCGTCCACGGGGACCTCGTGGTTGAGCAAGGTGTTGACACAGTTGTGGTGGTCGCCCTGAGTGGCCATGTGCAGCGCTGCCAGACCGTTCTACAGTGGCGGAGCGAGAGAAAGAGGGAAAGAAAGAGGAAGAAAAACGTGCAGACGGACACATAGACAGACGGACAGACACACACAGGAAAGTTAGGCGGTGACCAAGCGCAGCATGGGTAGACCTCGGAAGTGATAAGATTGAAGAAGCATTGTTATAAAGAGGTCATTACAACAATGTCTGGGTTGTTACACTGATTGTCCAGCGCGGTCAAACTGTCGAGCTATGCAGAGACGACCGGCTGCCCTGGAGCGGTTGCACTGCTCTCCTCTCGGAAGGCAGGTTTAAACGACACGGCGTTAGCTTACTTAAACAAAGTTCTACTACTCTTTCAACCACTTCATCTTTCACGTCCCATCTTACAAAAACTGATCGCTCCAGTACTCTACCTTGGTCTTGGACAGGAGTGGAGCTCCTCGCTGTAGAAGGATCTCGACCACCTGGTCATGACCGCTCCTCGCGCCACAGTGAAGAGGCGTCAGGCCGTCCTGTAGAGAGAAGAACGTGCGTCAGTGCGGCATGTGTTCGCCTCTCGTCGCCCCATGATGTCGTGAAAATCTCACCTTGGTCTTGGCCTCGATGTTGGCCCCTCTGTCCAACAACAGGACAACCATGTTACTGTTACCTCTTTTCGCAGCCACGTGAAGTGGCGTGATGTCATTCTGTGACGGAGAAGAGAGAAATGATTTGCAGTCTTAATGTTTGTGTATACAGTAAAGCAGCTAATGACCGAATACATTAAATCATTATTGTAATCCCGGCAGCAAACATAGTGTCAAAAGGATCCCCCAGAACCAACACTTCTTTAGAGAGTAGAGGACATAATTATGGAGGGCTGAAATTGCTTTAGCTAATGTCTGTAATTCTAACAACACATTTATGTGAATGTACAATTACCGCCGAGCTTCTTGGGGCGTAGTTGGGAGGACAGATAGACAAACCGTTCGTACACACACTCACACTAAAGGACCTGCCATTACTGTTTCGAGGGACTGTAAAGCTAAGAGAAAAAAGGGATGAAGAATGGTGTCTGTGTAGTTTCTCATTCATCCAGATTATTGATATCCAAAGAATTCCAAAGAGTCGGACTAAGTAGAGTTTTAATGTTTCTCCTCTCATCCAAGAAGCTTCTTCAGTACTCTACTCATTCCAGTTGCTGCACTTTGTAACCCTTAGGTACGAATAATGATCTTTAAGGGCAACTAATGTGTGTAAATGTGTCTTAAATAGATGTTGGACTCTATTGTATCATCAGTATGTGTCTGTGTGTACAAAACTCTCTTTTCATTTAAATATTTACTTTTGAAAATGTGCTTAAGCCCCGCCCACTGAAATCTTGTTTGCCATAACCACATCCACTCTGCAGTGATTGGTCAAACATCAAGGTTTGTTAAAGTGTCATCAAATCCACAAGTCTCCACCTCCAAGGGACTCATTGTGTAAACAAAGTAGGCGTGATTACAGCTGGCTGGAGGAGGAGAGAAGCCATTATTAAGTCATAATAGACACAGCTCTCGTAACCCTTTTGAAGAACTTTATAAAGTAATAACTGCAAAATATGGTCAAGATGAGAGACTTTGAGGGGAGGAAATCAACATTTCAAACATGCGAGTGAGTCAGGAAAGTTGGGTTTTCACCTTAGTTGCCCTTTAAATATCACACGATGATGAAATTACTCCTTTTTTTATTTAGCTCGAATCGTGTTTTCTCGTGGTCTTGCAAGTAGTTCTCTAAGAAGCGTGTGTGTGACTGTCACACAGAGAATGAATGAGGCAGTTTGTTGCAAGTATCTTGCTGCACCTGGCCTGGCTTAACATACTGTAATCTTTCTGATTCAGTCAAGAGTGATTTAACTGTGTCTCGTCCAGCCACCTTCTGAAGAAAACTAATTTAGGCTGCCTGTACCCGTGATCCCGTTATTAAGGTCACTACCCACCATTTGTTACCATAGCTGAGGCAACGGATGTAGATTGACTTGTATAAAGAGAGTTTTGCCTTGGAGATTTAAACGGACTTTAAAGGGCAACTTATGCGAAGCCCCAACTCTCCTGACTCACTCACATGTTTCAAATGTTGAATCTTCCTCTCCAAGATGCAGTAAGTCTCTCATCATGACAATGTTTTGAACTTATTACTTCATAAAGTTCTCCCCCGTCTGAAATCAGGGTGAACGAGAGGTTAAAGAGCAGAATCCATTATGACGTAATAATGGCTTCACTCCTCCTCCAGCCAGCTGGACGGTGACAAACATGTTATGGTGTAAATATTTCAATGAAAAGAGAGTTTTGTACAAACAGACACATACTGATGAGTACAATTGAGGTCAAATATCTATTTAAGACACACTTGAATCAACATATTAGTTGACATTTAAAAAAAAGTTAAAGCTTATTACAAGTTTATACTGCGAGAAAAATTAGGATTGAAATAAGAATGGTCATGCTGATATTTGCTGTCAAAGCAGGATCATAATTAGGAACCTCTTTGCTCAGGTCTGAGTCATCATTCCGTATCACGGTACTCACAAGCATAAAGAGAACACACAAACACACACACACCGAAGGACATAACTACAACTGCTTCTCTCTTATGTCTTGTTTTAATTGTTGCTTGTAATTCCTCCCGGACAGCAGGGGGCATTGTAAACTCACGCGTGCCATGAAGTCCACAGCAGCCCCTCGGTTCAGCAGCAGCGTGGCCACGTGGATGTTGCCATAGTGAGAGGCGATGTGGAGTGGAGTGAAGCCACTCTGAGGATTGGAGAAGAATTTTGTCAGACCTCAAAAATGGCACATTGAACACGACAAATAGGGGATAAGACAATACCTGTAAACAGACAATAAACAGTTCGTTCAGACAAGGAGAATATACCAACACCTGACTTTTCATTCAGACGCAGGGAAAGTCAAGCATGGAAGTGAAGGTATATTGTTGTACAACACCTTCACAGGTTTTAATGACATTCGATACAAGAGTGGTTTATATATTTAATATATACGCCTGCATCGAACAAGGTAACCAGAATGATCCTGTTCACACTATTTATCATTTAACCATCCATAATAACACACAATAGAGATATGTCAGAAGATTTTAACAAACTAATGGCAGCCCGTCGGGTCACATGACATTTTCTCCAAGTTGCAAAAAGGTTGGTGACACATGATTTAGAGACATTGGCTTCTTTCATTGTTAAAGTAAGTCTCTCTTAGTGAAAAGCATCCAGTTTATACTCAACATAATAAAACAGGTAGCTTCACATTAAATCATAGTATCTTAAGTTTGTTGTTTTCTTGTATTAATAATAAAATGTGGCATGGATTGGTATTATAGTTAGTAGGTAAATGTTAACAAAGCTCTAGTCAAAAACAAACATTTAATGCAGCAGTAAGTAACATTTTTGACATGTCAAAAAGTAACATTTTTGACATCGTTTTTTATTTGTTTCTTTCGTCACAATGTTTAGGACAACATTGTGACTCAATAGCAGTCAATAGCTGGTATTTTAAAGGTGCTCTTCACTACGTAGCTTTTTCTTGTTGACCTGCCCAGAGAATCTGTTAGTATCACACTAACAAACTGCTTTACACCTGTGGGTCAGAGGCAGTTTCAACTTAACAGTGTTTTGTCAGCTTCTGCTTTTATCTTCTGAGCCTTTATATATGTTTTGTAAACATGTGGGACAATATTGTAATTACATATTTCTGGCACTAGAGGGAGTAAGAAACAATCATTTCGATTTTACAAATTTTTGCTTTAAAGTTGATTTAATGACCATGTTGTGAACATAAGTATTTTGCTTGTACACACTTTGTGAGCAATAATTGTCATTGAAATCACTAAATTAGATGAAAAACTGTCTTGCACAAGGATTTCACTGATAATAGTTATAACCAAATCTCCTTTTGATCTATTCTCATGACTCTTAGTTCACAGTCCAGACCTTAACATTTACTTTCCATTTCCACTTTCCATTTATTTCTCAGAGAATTAAAACTTGGAAAAAACCTGAAGAAAAAAATCATTTTTTAATTGGAGTTATATTGCTTTAGGATGAACAAAGCAAAACAAACCTACCAAGACTACCAATACGTCAGACCTCTACCACAGCATTACTTGGAGTGTCCTCTAAGGTCACAGGTTGTGAAGGAAATTGGACAGTGTTTGTTAAATAAAAATGTATCACCTAGAAAAATCCTCATCATCCACAGTTGTTGGACAATTATGTCAACCAAGATGCGTCATATTGACCAGAGCTTTCAAAAGCCTCAAAGCCAGAAACAGCCAAAGCGGGCGACTCATGTAACTAAAAGTCACCTTTGAAGCAACACTGCCTTCCTTCATGCAATGTGCATTTAAAATAATCAAAAATCCATTTTGAAGTAGCAAAAACATGTCATTCCCTGCTGGTAACTTGATGGCTTGATGACGAATTTGTTGCCATGCAAGGTTGAGACAAACCACTGCTCGCTCTGTTGATAATAACCAGGTTCCATGCCAACTCTGGTTATCATGTTAGCCAGTTTCATGGATTGACGTCCCAACACAGGAGAAGTCCATATGGCAGCAGTTTTTTCTACACCATGAAACCATTTAAAGGGAAACCATACATTACAGGCGTCTAAGATGGAAAATGTCTTACTAGCTAAACAACATGCAGCAGAAGAAGACTGAAGAAGTATGAATGAGTCGAAGACAGACAAGTTGGAGATATGGAATCAAGGGCTGCAGGATCACGAGTGTCTTTTAATTGGGGGTACACTTAGGAGTTTGTTCATGAACTGAGATGAAGAGGCTAAATATGGTGCAGGTAGAGGTGTACCTCTGTTGATCTATTCACCATCATCTACAAAGTCAGCCAAGAGAGGAGAAAATGGACTGTTAGTGAGAAAAAGAACAGAAAAAGGTGTTGAGGCGGGAGAACAAGGAGATGAGGCTAAACTGTAAGATGTATTGATTCATAAATGAAACAAAACAGGAAGAAGATATACAAGGACTTTCTGTTGAAGAAAAGAAAGCATTTCATAGCAATTCAAATTTCTGAAAGAGACAGAAAAACATCGTATGACAGGATTTTTTGGGCAGGACTCACCTTAGACTCAACATCAGCGTTGTGGTCATTCTGAAGAAGCAGGGCCGCGGCCTTGGTGTCGTCCTTGCGGGCAGCGATGTGCAGGGCAGGAAGTCGGACCTTGCCCTTGGTATCGTTCTCAAGCAGCAGGGAGACCACCTGGTCATGGCCCTGCTGAAGCGCTACCGCCAGGGGGGTGAACCCATCCTGTGAGCGAGAAAGACAATGAATGAGAAAACTTTATCCTGGTAAATGTCAAAGATGTTTTGGACCTAAGAAGAATAAGAAAGATCTCAACAAGGCAATTCACAACATGGATAACACACTTCAAAAATCCCAGAAGCATTCTTTTGGTTGCAGTAACTTTCCAGTAACCTTCGTAATATATCGTACTGTAGACCTATCATCAGCAGCATAAATTATGTCACGTACAATGTGACTTAATATTTGGCTACCATTGGCTCCTCTTGTTGGCACCAACAACAGCAGGAACTCCTTTGACTTTGGCCAGAAAAATCAAGGACATCACTGTGGGCCAGGGAAACCACCATGTCACATCACTTTATACAGCATTCCTACTACAGAGGCCGTCAAAGCAGTAAAACAACTAAAACGGGTCAGGATCCTGGATGCCCAAACCAACCTCACTCTGGAACACATCTTTAGTTTACAAGATCTATTTCTTAACTTGACCTAAAAACAGTTCAGTGGGTGCCTCTACAGACATAAACATGGATGTCCCATGGGCTCTTCTATTTCTCCCATGTCTCCCATGGCTAATCTGTTCATGGAGGAGATGGAGAGAAGGGCCCTGTCTTTTTTCAAAGGAACAGCACCAAACCCCTTGTGCAGATAAGTAGATGACGGTGATGTGGGACAAAATCCTTACGTATGTAGTATGTATGTAAGACTTCGCAAACAACTTCTACACGGTTGACAACAGAATTGAGATTCCCCCTGAAGATGTTAATGATAATGGCAAGGTTTCCCAGATTCGTTAACCCTTGTCTTATCTCAGGGTGAAGCTAACCAGAAGGTCTGAAACACCTCCCTGGCTCCCAGAAATACATTTGAAGTGGTGGAGGTTGTTCGCCTTGACCCAGAGGCAACACAGGGGATACCACAAACACATTTGTTTGCGGGCCTTCGGTCACCTTGACCCAGATAATAAAAGGGTTAAGAAGCTCTTAAGCGCTACAATCTTCATTGCAGCACTCTTAAGAAAATTGTGAAAGAAGGAAATGTTTCCCAGAGTCGCTCTTAGCTTAGACCTTAGAAGAAGATATTAGCTAAGAAGGAAATTTAAGATCCAGCTGACCCACTCTTAACAGCCTTCTTAGCGACCAAAAGACCAGAGATCAACGTCAGGGAAATGTATATCCTCAACTTTTCCAAATTACCAATCAATGCTCAATAGAGAAAAAAAAAGTTTTATTGAATATAAGTATTAAAGTTATACGCACACATCTGCATCTTTGAGTATATAGTACTACATGTAAATACTTCACACCGAGTTGAACCTTGACACAGACTTGTCACTTATTAATGCAACAGCAACACTTTACTTAAGTGACAACATACCAAAGTCAGACACAAACACAACTTAACCAAATTATCTACACTACACAAGAAAACCATCAACAACTCTCTGGTTTCTCAAACATATGAAGTATACAGAAGTAATAGAACACCTTTTACTCTATGTAAATGTGTTGCCAAAGTCTGTGTGTGCACTGTGTGTGATGAAGAGGTCGGTGATCAATTTGCCTGGCATCAATTGATTAAGTTTCAGGACAACCGTGGTGGACAGCTCCCACTAAGTGCTTCTTACGAAGCTTCTATGGCTTGAAGGTGTATATAAGGTGCTATAAAAATTGAGTTTAGCGAGTGAAAATCAAAAAACTTTCTTTACAGTTAGAAAACAAAACTAAATGTGGTTGCATTAAAACATATAAATGTGTCCTTATCTCCAAAGTTCCTTCTTTGTATTCCATAACTATCTTTTAAGACAAATATAGTTTTGAAGGCATAATATCGTCTTTAAAGTCAGTCAGATTCCTGTCAAGATTCTCACCTATATTATTAGTTAATAAATATATACAGTATTTCCGTTCAGCTACAATTCTATCGGATCATCATCACATTTTTCCTTGATCTGCAACTCATATTAAGTGAAAAATCGCTCAGATTAAAGCTTATTTTTTTGTATTTTACCTTGTCTTTACTATGAAAGTCAACAAGATGGTGCAATAAATTTCCACTGTGATGTCACACAATACCGCACCCAGAGGGAGCAGCTGAAAAATATATTTTAAAATTCACCAAATTCTAAATACTATGTATATTTACATAAAAACACTCAAAACTATTCCATATGTATTTATGCTAACCATTAAACGATCAAAAATGTAGGTTGAAAAAAAAATTACCTACACATATTGTGAGTTCTACTGTTCGGCTCATTGATGTTACAAACTAAATACTGTCCAAATGTAGTGTTGCCAAACGACTTATCCATTTCGATATCATCAGTTTAAAGGTTAGCAGGCGAGAGAGGGGTCAAAATAACCATCAACATAATACACGTATCTGTTTCAATGGATGTAAAGGCGTTTTTTCATATTTGCACAAGAAAGACTGCAATTCCATTCTGTATGTGCACAGTGTGGTGACTGGAACAGATTTGGGTGTCTGTGTGTTTTATACCACTGCTGAACTGAGCTGAATCTGAAGAAGAGCATAGTCGGCAGAGGCAGTGAGTGTGGCGGACTTCATCAGTGACCCGCTCAAGGTGACTCTGCCACCACATGCAATCAATGAAGCTAGTTCCTCGTGAAGCCATGGGGGAGGATAAAAAGGGGGCCAGGTAGAGGGGGAGGGAGAAAGGCAGGTGACACACATAGAGTGAAAGAACAGCGAAGAGGATCATTGAAGAAGAAACAAGGGCAGGAAAGATGAAGAGGGAAGAGCTACATATAAACCCCTCTTTCTAATGACACAACGTGAGGAACAAAACCAACAAAAATTCTTATATAGAGGTTAACATTGGAGAAATCATGTAGCAATCCACGAGTTGGAAACACACGAGTTGGAAACACAAAGCAAAGTCAGTTATTCAGAGCAAACAAATAAATAACATCAGCATAAATGTTACCTATCAATGGAATAATTAATTAACCACCTTATTAGAAAAGGTTCAGTGTTGCTCCACAGACTCACTTTTCTATCACTTAGATTATTAACGAACATGTTTGAAATTAAGCTAAGCGATAGTTCAAGACTTCTTTTGTTTCCTTCTCACAACTCTTTCACTCAGTTCACACTTTCTCCCCATTAATTTCTTCATCACTCCAACTGCCATCAGGTGCTACACCTCCTCATCCAGTCACACATCCCTCCTCCTCCCCTCGCACCTCCAGTCTTCATGGTTCAAGCTCCGAGTCCTCATCTCTGCAGTCATCTCCAAGCCCCTCGACTGACTCACCGGATTCAAGATCTCTCCTCTAACCGTCTAGACCTACTCTGCTCCAAATGTTGCTCTCAAAACGTTGTTTCCTTCTACTTGCTCTCCTTCCATCCTAGCCGGTTGCAGCAGAAGGCCGTACACAAAGAGTCTGGTTCTGTTTGAGGTTTCTGCCTCAGAAGGCAGTTTTACCTCGCCACTGTTGCTCTTGTGATCTGCTGGGACCTGTTTTTCCTTAGATTAGCTGGTTAAACAACTTAAATTAACTCAATGATTAAAAAAGTATCACCAATACACTGCAAACGTACCACCACCAGTGTCAAGACGCCATCAGGGGGGAATTTATAAATGATGGGGTATAACTGCCGAAGATATTTTGCAACCTCATAACATTAAAATATATTTTAATTCCTAAACTGGTGTCTAATTCTGTCATGATTGAAATGATATCATACCCAATAAAGCAGAAACGAAAAAAGGATTTTCTCACCTCCGTGGCCATACTCTGGCTGGCGTTGTTCTCCAGGAGGAAGCGAACCACGTCCAGGTGATTCTCCTGAGCTGCCATGTACAGGGGAGTGAAGCCATTCTGCTGACACAGAGCGAACACACAATGATTGCATGAACGTATTGGAAATGATTCCATCTCTCGCACACTAGTGCACTGATGAATGTGTCAATCATTCACTTTTTTATACCACTATATAAGTTATTACAGATACTTTGAAGGTAATACGCATTGATGAAATGAGTACTTTCTCAATAATTGTCAATAATCAGAACTTAGAGTGATGAGAGCGATCAGCATTCAGAAATATAGTTAGTTGAAAAATATGCTAATGCTAACTGGTTAAAGCGTTTGTTCACCCAAAATTCAAATTTCAACCAAGGGTCGGGATTGTTTTCAGAGAAATCTATTCTTTTCTGAGTTATAGAAAAATATGTATGTTCATTTTAATGTAGCGACTTGATCTCAGTTGTCTTCATCTCCATCTCCGTCCAAAAAAGACACTCAATATCATCCAAATACCTCCAAACTGCTCGTCTGTAACATCTATCTTGTTAAAACTAGGCTAACATGCTACACAGACAGAAAACACTCCATAAACATTGCCAGAGCTCCTAGTGTAGACAGTAGACACTGTAAACGCTTGCGATATTTACCCGGATTGTTTCCTGTCTGTGATGCATGTTAGCTTTTAAGCTTCTGCTAAAAACAAGTTTATAATATAGACTTGTTTCTAAACAATTCCTAATGTCGAGGCTTCAATACAAGATGGACGTTACAGACGAGCAGTATGGAGGTATTTGGATGTTTTTGAGTGTCTTTTTTGGACAAAGATAAAGACGACGACAACTGAGCTCTAGTCGCTACATTAAAATGAACAAACATTTTTGTCTATAACTATAAAAAGTAACAGATTACTCTGAAAATAATCCCAACCCTTAGTCGATTTTAGGATTAGAAAATAAGGGAAAACTTGAATTTTAACTGAACTATCACTTTAATATGCTGCCAATACAAATATGAATAAGTTGTTAATTCTAAAATATGTTGTATTTGAAAGTGTAATCTCTCTCAACTGGAATGATTATGTAGCTTTCTAGATACAGAGTTTAATGGAAAACAGAGATAAACATTTCAGTAGAAAAAATTTCCTTATTTGTCCAAAAAAAAAGACATTTAAGATCAGAACAATAACAATTTTGTTTGTGACTAGAATATGAACATTATGTTGATTTTCTATCTCTAATGCAGAGAAGCTGCCAGATATCTCCCACCAGGATTTGACAGTGGTTCAAATGCAAGAGCAGCAAATTCCTTGAGCGGCCTACTGGGCGTGATTCCAAACTCTGGAGTAAGTAAATCTCCGCCGAATGATTCCCTCAATGTCAAAAACTCTGAGTCCGAATATCAGTGCCATCATTGGAGAAGTGGCTTTTTCACCTGAGATTGTGCGTTGACGTTGGCTCCATTAGTGACCAGCTCTTTGACCACTTCTGCTTGGCCAGCCAGCGAGGCGATGTGCAGGGCAGTGTTTCCTTTCTGGATTAAAGGGGACAAGCAGAGAGATGACTGTTAAGCACCACCTGTTCTCGATATTGGTTGGAACATTGGTGGGAAGGCCTGTATATATCCATGACCTTATACAAGCTAAATCCCCTCACATCAATTGCACTTAAGTACCAAAGACTCTCAAGGTTTGACCAACAGCTGCAGTGCAAACAATGTGTCACTTCCGATACTCAGCAACGTTGGCATACATTGCCAAAAGATGGCACTGAACCTTTACATAAATAAATACATACATACATACATACATACATACATACATATATATATATATATATATATATATATATAATGTTATTTTCTTCAATATATTTTCTCGTTATAATCATTTTGTTATTGAAGAAAAGAGAATATATATAGAAAAATATTACTTAACATTTAAGTAAAAAATCTGAAACTTTATAGAAGAAACACATTATAAATGGAATATGTGTGTTTATATTTTTGTCTAATGTTTAAAGGGCAACTAAAGTCAAAACCCAACTCTCCTGACTCACTTATATGTTTCTAAAGATGCAGTAAGTCCCTCATCATGACCATGTTTTGAACTTATTACTTTATAAAGTTTTCCCCCGTCTGAAATAATGACGAACAAGAGGTTACCATAGCGGAATCCACAAACAGTTATTCCTGACCAATCATAGCGGAGTGGGTGTGGTCCAGAAAAAGTGTTTCAGTGGGCGGAGTATATTTTCTAATGTAAATATATTAATTAAAAGAGAGTTTGTACAAACACATACTGATGAGTACAATAGCGGTCAAAAATCTATTTAAGACAGACTTACATCAACACATTAATTACCCTTTAACAAAAGCATAATAGCATGAACGTTTTAACTTAAGCATTAAGAAGTCAACTGCGGTTTTCTCCATGTGATTTGAAATCATTTCTGGATGGACACAAAGAGGCTTTAGAAAGAAGGTGGAGGGGCCTGGGAGCCTGCGTTCGCTGAGATTTCAGACGGGGGGAACTTTATAAAATAATAACTTCAAAACATGGTCATGATGAAAGACTTACTGCATCTTGGAGAGGAAGACTTCAACATTTGAAACATGTGAGTGAGTCAGGAGAATTGGCATTTGACATTAGTTGTCCTTCAAGGACAGTTATTCACATCTACAACAGTGGTTTTCACATAATCCAAATTTAAAAGCAACCCTCACCTTTGTTGCAGCATCTACCGCTGCTCCAAGCTTCAGGAGTTCCACAACAACCTCCACATGCCCCTCCTTAGATGCCAGATGAAGAGCATTTAATCCATTCTGAAGGAGAAACATGGAGTGTTTATTATATTTATCCAGTCAGTCTGTCCGTCTGTCGATCCATCCATCTGTCCAAACATCCATGCATCCATCTTAAAGAAGACTCACCTGATTGCAAATGTTGATCTCCACCCCTGACTTGATGTAGTCAAGGACCTTTTCAAGGTTACCTGCCCTGGCAGCTCTCAGGTAACTGGCGTTGATGTCAGACTGAGGAAAGAAAGAAACATTCAAAGTTTACTTGCTTGTTGGTGTTAGATTCTTTTTTTAAAAAGCATCACCAAGTAAAACTCTGTCATTTCTTCCAGAGATGCATTTGCAGGAACAAATCCGAAGCTCAAGTGAATCCGCTACGCGTCAAAGTCAGAGCGCACTCAGAGAGCATGTCCACTGAAAATGTTTCTTCCATGAATTCCATTATCATCATCCCTTCCTTAAGACCCTCAACTCTGTTGAGTCCAGATATTCCTCGAATGTCCCGATAAGAAGTGATCCTGACAGCGGCTGGAAATGCATGAGCTAGCGCTTGTATCGTAGCAAAGGTCCGCACGTCTTCTACTCTGCTTGGTTGTCCTTTATTTCACTACAGAAATAGAGCTTTGGACAAAGTGCTGAGCCAAGCATTATCATGCCACTGTAAAAAAAAAATGGTTTGTGTGTGTGTGTGTGTGTGTTTGTGCGCATGTGCTAAAGGAAAGCTCTATGGATGAGCATACAAAAAGTTAGAGAGAGCAAAACGGCAGAGGCAAGTTCTATTTCTCTTCTCTCTCCCCTGACATTAAGTGACACATGGCTCACTCTGCACATTTAAAACTTCTTTGCTGCAAAAATCGGAAGCGTGGTAGTAAAAGAAGCTGTGATAATTCTTGACTAAAAACCCTAAATTCTCCAGAATGATCAAAATCCCAGACCGGCTAAATATAGACACGGTATACAGAGACACTTAGATAACGTCAGAAGGGTCAAACAGTACTAGAAGTTTTCAGCAGTCAGCCTCCTCCCACAGTCGTGTTCTTCCAGAAATAACTCGGACAAATTTGCCGGGATTTGACCCAAAGCTGGAACGTGTCACGTACAGCAGCAAATAGTTTGACCGATCAGAGACTTTGGTGAGAAGCAGAATGAGCCTTTGGTCTGCCACATGTTTGAACGAAGAAAACATGAGCCCCTATTTTCCTATTTCCTCAGTAGAGTTTTTTTTATACAGAAAATGATCAAGACAGCAAATAAACACTTTACATTTCAAGCTCCTACCTCTGCATTCAGCTGCTTTATTTATTGACTTTTAGTCTATTCTGAAGGAACATACAAACAGTGCTGAGTTACAACATACAGTGGTGAAATATAAAAAGAATATACATTTAAATCATTTTTTCTTTATTTTAATATAATAAAGTGAATTTATTGGATACACCTGAATATAGACAACAAATCCATCATGTAATTCAAATGCTTGGATTAGCGAGTCTCCTTCACCTGACCTGACCAGTAAACAGCTAGTCTGGCGTTTTCATTATCTGTTGTTACTCTAGAACTGTTACATGCTCTGACTCTGGGAGACAAAGGACACAAGCTTAATTAAACTGGTTTAGTTAAAACTGATAGTTCACCCAAAATTCAAGCTTCACTAGTTTTCTACGCACCCTCATGTCGACTAAGCGTTGGGATTATTTTCAGAGTAATCTGTTCCTTTTTTTAGAATCATAGACAAAAATGTTTGTTCATTTTAATGTAGCCACTGGAGCTCAGTTGTCTACGTCTTCATTTTCATCCAAAAATACACTTGTGTTGTCTTGATCTTTGAAGTATGTACTGTTTTGAGTATTGTTTTGATTGTTAAAGCGCTTTGTGACCCTGGTCTCGAAAAGCGCTATATAAATAAATATTACTTACTTACTTACTTAAAAACATCCAAATACCTCCATACTGCTCTTCTGTAACATCCATCTTGTATTGAAGACTCAAATTTAGAATTGTTCAAAAAATTATTAAATAATAAATTTTGTAAGTCCATGTATTTTAAGATTGTTTGGTCTGTCAGCTCAAGCTTCTAGTCAGTGGATCCACATTAAAACACATTGCAAGTGTCAGTAAAAAAGATTTACACTGATCTTATCTTCCACTAAAAACAAGCCTAAACCATTGACTCGGAAAATTCCACATGTCGAGGAATATGTGATATGAAGACGAAGACAACTGAGCTACAGTCGCTACATTAAAATGAACATACATTTTTGTCTATAACTCTATAAAGGAACAGATTACTTTGAAAATAATCCCAACACATGAGGGTGACTGGACTTTTGCCCTCATTTAACAAATAAAAAATCAGAATGGAATTATGTTTTTTCTTTGTAGTTAAAGGAGCATCTGAGATGTAATCCGTGAGCCAGAGAATCCTCCACATTGGATCTGCTAATACTGTCCGTGAGATGTCACTGACCAATATTCCGGCTGCTCAGTCACATGGCATCTCTGTGCAAGATGACAGATCTTTAGGTCTTTGTGCGAGAGTAGTGCGAGAGATTAGTATGAGGAATATCATTAAGCCACCGCAGATCAGCGCGTCAAAAGAGAACGGGGCCATTAAAGACCAGGATAAGCCTCAGCGATAGTATTAAACCAATGTTAGATGGAGGGTGAGCCACGGAGGAGGAAAAAGAAAAGGATGAGTCACATGTTTCCATAAAGATAAGGCCACCATTCCCAGTACTTTCCTTGTAAGTAAAAAGAAATGCAGCTAGTTATTCAGGAACTCTCTCTTCAAAGGCCACATCTCAGCTTTAATGAAAAAGCGCCTCTGGCCACTTCTTTGTATCTTCAGATGCAGCAGAAACATGTTGTCAATTAATTGGTTACTTTAACATACTGTATATTGCTATAGACTGTAAAATTACCCCAGGATACAACTGTACCTAGAGAAAAAAAGCTCTTCACAATCTTACAGATTACATGAGGAGTGTGATCCTAATTATCTTTCATCACTGTGGATGTTTACAGCTATGGATGTCACCTTGATTTTAGGCAACATTCAAGCATTATATGTACAAAAACAAATGAGGACAATGGAGTTTTACATAAAACATCAGTGTATTGCAAAACTGTAACGTTGCAGTTTGGTTTGGTTTAATACAACTTTATCATTACACAATGGGGAAATGTATGGCAAGAATGTCATCCACAAATAGTAAGTAAGTAAGTAAGTAAGTAATATTTGTAGAGCGCTTTTCCAGACCAGGGTCACAAAGCGCTTGAACAATCAAAACAATATACAATAAAATATATACTTAAAAGGCCAAGACACCAGCGAGACAAACACAGGAGTCTCAGAGAATCAAGGAAAAGCCTGCTCAAATAAAAGTGTTTTAAGATGTTTCTTGTACTGAAAGAAATAACTTTACAATTGATCCTGAAAGTAACTGGCAGCCAGTGAAGAGTTTTAAGGATCGGGGAAATGTGAGTTCTTCTACTAGAGCAGGTCAGTATTCTTGGTGCAGAGTTCTGTATCAACTGCAGGCCAGACAGCTCCTTCTTGTTTAAACATGAAAACAAACTGTTGCAATAGTCTAAACAAGAAGACACAAACGCATGGATTACAAGCTTCAGATCATGCTGTGACAACATTTTCCTAAGTTTAGAGATTTTTCTCAGTTGAAGGAAACAGTTTTTTGTCAGTTTTCTGCAGTTTTGAACTATAGACATGTATTTGTCAAATAACTTCGAATGAAAGTGGTATTTGCTTGGCATGTTGTGTACTAAACACCCAAGTCCCGTATTAAAATTTAATATTTACTGTAACAAAAAAAAAGACCAATGAGGGACCTTTTAAAAGGGGACTTTACACAAACAGGATGTTCAGAGGTCACTGTAGTGTCAGACTAAAACAGTCTGGAAAAGCTAGAAAGTTTGTCTGGTCGTAAAAGTAAGAAGAGAAACACAACTCAAATACATCAGTTGCCTTGTTTTTTGGGAATGCATGTCATTTTTACTTTTTCATCTGTCTTCAGCTCCTTCACTGATGTTGAAGATATAGCTTTTATTTTAATGAATTTTTTTTAATTAAATGTATTTGTTTTGTACAGTTTTAAATTCCACATACATAGGAATTAAAGTTTGTTTGAAGAAAACATGGATTTATTCTAAACCAACCACATAAAATTACAAAAATCAATTACAGTAACATCCCAAAACAGTCATCAAAAGAAAAAGATGTTACTTATTTTAGGTCAATGAATTAATTAGGTGTGAGCATCCCAGCATGCATTGCAAGACCAAAAGATTCCACTGTTTGTTTGTTTTTCTAAGCTATTGAAAGATATTAGTGTGTATACCTAATGTGGTAACATGTGCAGTGTTTTGGTGACATCACTGTTAAGTGTTTAGTGTGCTGCTCTAGACGTTGATGACTCTAGATGTTACTTTTGAAGTTCCCTTACTTATTTAGTTTTATTCAATTCTATTATGTTAATGCTTGACAACTCTAACTGATGGGATTGACTGTTCACTAAACAACATGTGCAACATTTTTTTTACCTTGAACAATCGCGAAGTTGTTTAAAGGAGAGCCCAAACCAAAGTGGTCTTTTTTTAGTGAGCATTAGTGAAATGGGAATACACCAGTTGTTTCAGCAGATCACCTGCTCTCTTTGACGTTTTTAATATAACTTTTGCGCATCAGAGAGATCCCCCTTCCCAGTCAAAATACATTAAAACATCACTGTAAAGATCAATGATTGAGGAGGAGGTCTTGCTGGAGCAGCAATATCACAGCAGTTTACTGGAATTGACTGAATATCCTGAATATTCCACAACCCAATGGAGGTTGTAATGGAGAATAGTACATTAAATTAATTCAACAACTTAAAATGATTGTTCACCTGAAATTCTAACTTCACTAATTTTCTACTCACACTCATGTCGACTAAGGGTTGGGATTATTTTCTGTTTTTAGAGTTATAGCCAAAAATGTTTGGTCATTTAAATTTTCTTCATCTTCATCTTTATCCAAAAAGACACTTAAAAACATCCAAATACCTCCACACTGCTCATCGATAACATCCCTCTTGTATTGAAGCCTCGACATGAGGAATTAGTTCAGAAAAAATTAAAAGTCTTAGTCTTAAGCTTGTTTGTAGGGAAAGCTCCCAGCCTGTCATCGTAAACATTGCACACTGACACTTGCAATGTGTTTGAGGGTAAACTTGTCGCTGATAGACTGATAACTTCCGCTACAAACAAGCTTAAAATAAACAGACTTACTTTCTTGAAGTTTTACTATTTAACAAAGTAAATATATAAGTTAGTATTCCATCATTTTCTAATTACCACATGCATGGACAAGTATGTAGTCTGTCCCACACACAGAGGAATTTTGGTATGTGCAGTGTGTTCCACTAATGCTGGATGTATTGTTTTACTTCATCCCAGTTCTTACTACAGCACAAAACACCCAGAGTTCCAGAGATAAAGTGTTACAATGACTGGCACGAGTGCAGACTGCTTTCACACATGACAGTCTTTCAAATCTGAGCTGTAAACTACAATTATATTATTTTATTTCCCCCCATTATGTGGAAGGTTATCATATTTAATGCTTATATGTTTAAACCAATTTAAAAAAGTATTTTCTATGATGTATGATATTTTGACGAAGCCATAAAAATATGGACAAGCAAGAGACTTACAGAGATAAACATACACTCATTTAAAACATGTTCATCGATCTAGTAGTAACTATTTGTGTGCCATGAGATTAACAGACAGAAAAGAAAACATGGAATGTCTTTAAGAATTGTTTTTGTCAATACAATATCAACGCTATTGATGTAAGAACTTAAAGTTCAACTAAAGTGTTGATTTAAGTGTGTCTTAAATATATGTTGAACCTCTATTGTACTCAGTATATGTCTGTTTGAACAAAACTATCTTTTCATTAAAATATATACGTAAGAAAATGGGGAGAACTTGATATAGTATTACCTTTTAAACATGGTCACGATGAGAGACTTACTGCAACTTGGAGAGGAAAACATCAACATTTGCAACATGTGAGTGAGTCATGGAAGTCAGATTTTGACATCAGTTTAACTTTAAATGTTTTTTTATGAGAAAACATGAAACAATTATAGTCCTTAAATTAAACTAGTATGATCTGAGTTTTAACAAAACAACTTTTGCACTCATACTTGATCCATTTCGTGAAATCAACAAACAAACAAACGTGTTTAGATAAAGCATCACTATGCACAATAGTGAATGCATCCACCATGATTCCTACAAACCAGATTGAAGAGGAAAAGCAATTCAGCAGTTCCTTCCTTCAGTCTGGAACCACATGCTTTAGAGGCTACTTGGCCAAACTGAAATGTGAGTACTACTCGCTTGATCAACACTGCCTTCTTCCCGAGCCACATCCCCACATCCCACAGAGATCATTCCCACAGTGGCCCCACAAACAAGCTGTCATTGGGTGTACACACTTCCTCCAGATGGTGGCACGTCATGGCTCGCAGGGAGAACGGTGAAGGTGCATTGACGGGTGGGAGAAAGTGAGGGTGGATAGGGGAGATATGTGAGGGTAAAATAAAATCTATGTGCCTCATATGCTAAAGAAAGAACACAATCATCTGTGTTGTTTCTCCCAGTCCATTCTATTTCCTGTTCAAAAAACGTGTCCACAGCGTAAATCCCTTCAGCATCCAACGATCCCGGGAAGCACCTTTGAATGGGAGGGAGCAGCCTGACTCACCATAATAGACGACGCTTCTCCTTCCTTCTCCGCCTCCTTCTTTTTCTTTTTCACCTTCATTTGCTCTCAAAAAAAGGGTTGATTCAGAGATCCTGCTATCCAAACAGGGCGAGGGGTCGAACTGAAAATAGAAGCTGATACAAATACTTAAGCTAAAATGATTCCACTGGGATAAGCCCCCACCCTCTCGCTTGTTAACCCACCCACTCTCCATCTTTTCCCTCCCACTCGTCCTCCTCCCTGCCTCCCTTCAGCCAGCACGCGACTCTTCATTATCAGCCTCCTCCTCGCCCTACCAAACAAAGACTACTGTTGCCCGGCGACTCTACCTGCACGTATTGATGTGAGCAGGACTAGTGCTGCTAGAAACAATAAGAGCAGACGCTATTTTGGGTTCAGCGGACACCCCCCATCCTTAACAAATGGTGAATGGGGACACTTCGACAGAGGATTAGGTACGGGGGGTTGGGGGTGTAGTTTGGTATTAGGGACACCCTCCATACCTCCCGCCACTCTCAACCCCTCCCACCCCCCTGGCAAACACGCCTACTCCAACCAGCTGAGTGGGAGCTTTGGATGAGTAGCTCACTCTGCAAAAACCCACTGCAGGACACACACAGTTTTGCTGGAAAATCCACATTAAGGTGTATCTGATCATGTGATTAAGAATACACTTGGGAGCGGAACTGATGCTTAGATTTTATCTTAAAGGACCACCTGCAGAAGCACATTGATGCAGTGGCTGGTGATGAAATCATCAGTGGACATTATTTTCTTTTTACTAAAATACTGTTACTTAAAAGCCAACTTTCCTGACTCCTCATCATGACAATTTTTTGAACTCATTTATTTATAAAGTTCTCCAATGTCTGAAATCTGGGCAAACAAGAGATTAAGAGAGGGAATAGCTTTGCTCCTCCAGCGAGTTGTAATCACGGCCTGCTTTGTTTATACAACGAGTCCCTTAGATGTGGAGACTTCTGGGATTGATGACACGGGGACGAACCGTGATGTTTGACCAATCTCAGTGGGTGTGGTTTAAGGTAAACAAGATTTAATCTCCAGGAAAACAGTGTTTTTCAGTGGGCGGGGCTTAAGATCATTTTCTAATTTAAATATTTCAATGAAAAGAGAGTTCTGTACAAACAGACACATACTGATGTATACATTAGAGGTCCAACATCTATTTAAGACACAGTATAATCAACACATTAGTTGCCCTTTAAATCTAAGGAAATGTTTTTTGTGTTGTTTTTTTGACGATTGATTGAAACACAACTCCTTCCTAGATTTAGATTTTAGATTTCTCAATACGTAGAAAGTTATCTATTTTAGTTGCAATATATTTAAAACTTATTAATGGAAATTCCCAAAATAATTTACAGTATTTTCCAAGGCGTAAACATTGTAAACAATATGATATAAACTTGGTGTATGATGTCCGTTGCTAGCATAACCTGGTGGCACAAGCTAACCACTCACAACCCATAAACTAAAACGTTCATACAGTCACGTAAACAATAACAGACTTTACGTTACCATAGTTATTTTTTGGTTCGGACTTGTATAATGTGTGTTGAAATAATTATAATTTTCTTTATTCACAATTAAAAAGCAAATATTCATTTGTTTTTATTTTGGTGTTGTGATTGAACTTCTGGCAGCTAGATGGCAGCAGTCAGTACATCCACCACAGTAAATCACAGTCGACTCCAGCAGCTTGTAAAGCTGATGTTTGGACATATTTCTGTTTCAAAACAAATGAAAGCTGTTATGGGAAGAGTCATGTGGTCTGTACATTCTGCAATACCAGAGTCAAGTACTCGACAAAACTACAAATATATCCTTTTTCCTCCAGTATCATAATATATTGCAATATATTGTTGCCCCTGTATCGTGATATGTATTGTATCGCCACATTCTTGCCGAAACACAGCCCTAATGTTCATCAATAAAGTGTGTATCAGGGGAGTAAAGGTAAGAAAAGAAAACATGGAATGTCTAAAAGCAGTGTTTTTGTCAGGATTATTTCATATGTCATATTTATTTTTAACCACGTAATTTAAATATCGTTACTAAAAACTATATACATGTTTGTTTTAAACAGGCCAATTTAAGTAATAATACACACTATCAAAGGTGTTTTTATTTTCAGTGATTGAATGAAACCTAGAACCTTTAGTGAATTTGCCATGTGTTTAGATGAATCGTCTCCTAGTACCAGTTTTTTAAACCTCACAAGTAACAATAGCACTTCTCATCGCTGAGATATTAATAGCAGGAATGCCTCTTGCAATTTCACACAGGAAACCATTAACACCTTCGTGCGTGCATTTGTGTTAACCTTTAAGGTGGAAGGACGATTCGACGTGCGCGTGAAAAGTCAAAAGGAAACCCAGCTGACAACAGGACAGAGGGTGTGACAATCTCTCTGGACCAGTAGAGGAGAGTGAAATGTGTGATTGGTGGACACACCCGGAAGCCTTCCCTGGAAAACCTGGTTGCCATGACTACAGTGTAAGAAGCAACAACAGAAGTGAAAGAATCAGTTGTGTTTATGGGAAATCATTTTACATGAATACTGTCATCATGCATCACTAGATGAGTTTACCATGACGTTTGTTAAAATGTATTTACTGATCGTTATTATTTATTTAAACATTAGGTCTAGAAAAGTTTGGAATTTTCCTTAACATGAAATATGATCTGTGTTATACACAAAAAAGCGACAATTATAATTCTTATTATTTGAATTTACTCTTAATGAATTAAAAAAGAAATAATAAAAATAATGTCCCTCATATCAGTCAGAGCAAATGTAACTAAAAAAAACTAACAACGTTTTGAATGGCATTTTTTCAAAATATTGTCATT
Organism: Callionymus lyra; assembly: GCF_982586985.1. Classification (NCBI taxonomy): domain Eukaryota; kingdom Metazoa; phylum Chordata; class Actinopteri; order Syngnathiformes; family Callionymidae; genus Callionymus; species Callionymus lyra. The sequence goes on along the minus strand of NC_141828.1, from coordinate 23,167,019 downwards.
GATAACATAACAACCTTGTGGTACTTTAACTGAAAATCTTACATTATTTATTGTTGTGTGTAACTGATAACAGTATTGCCTCGACCAAGGAAGTTGAGTTATTGCTTTAGTAAGAAAAATAACTTGAGAATTTCACATCTTTTTCTTTTGCTTCTGTATTATTTTGTACTTGGGAAACTTCAAAAATACTCATGAGGATATTTAATATTGGTGTTTTTCTGATGATATCTGGGGTAAGACAGAAACAGAACAAATCTAAAGTTACATTTTAAAGCTTTCGTTTATATTAAAAATAACAAAAAATGTAATGTTTTATTTACAAGTTAAAAATGTTATGTGTAGTAAAAAAAAAAAAAAAGTTATCTTTTTGATATAGGTAATGGAGTATTTAGTTTCGTGCCACAGAAGATCCTAACACCAGCCCTCTTAAATTCTGACTAAACAGCTACAACAATCATTCCATGAAGTAAATCTGGTTGATATCACAGCAGCGGAAACACTGTTAACCACCAAAGAATGAATATGGTTATTAAAGGAATCAAAACATCAGCCTCTCTTTAGTGTGAGGTCTCCTGTCTCTACATCGTGTGGGATCACGTAGAAAAACTGCTGACTGCAACTTGGAGGAGAACCTGTAAGTCACATTGGATTTCTCTCAACACACAAGTCAGCTGTTCAGACAAAGTCCACCCCATTAACTCCTCCTTGATCAATATGGAAAAAGTCACCTTAAGAGGACCCATGAGGAGCCCTGCTCCAGGAGAGGAGCTACAATTACAGATTGTGAGGAAGAGACGAAGGTAGAGTTCATGTAAAAGTATATAAAGACATGTGACATACAACAAAAAAGTCAAAGTCAAGTCATCAAAGCAGGTCAGATGAAGCATGAGTTTGACCGCATCTGTTGGATAGTAAAACACTGTACCCTGCTGGACACTCTGTTGCATAACATGATGTAAAATTGTTATACTCACGTTAAAATATCAGTTAAATTTCAACCGTATTTTACTCACCCCCATCTAGAATAAGGGTTGGGATTATTTTCAGAGTAATCTGTTCCTTTTTTAAGGCAAAAATATATGTTTGCATGACGTGAACCGTTTATAGTTTTTTATGTCCAAAAAGAATCTTAAAAACATCAAGATACCTCAATACTGATCTTCTGTAATGTCCACCTTGTATTAAATCCTCGACATGAGGAATTTTTCGGAAAAGAAGAATTATTTTATTTAAACTGCATAAATAGTTTAATAAGCAGGTTAATTATTGCTTACGATTGAACCAAATTATTTCATGAATATATCATCAATATAGAATATTGGCCAGCACTACATTTAACTGGACTGAAAAATAAACAGAACATAAACTTCCATTAGAACCTGAAAGTAGGTCGTCATTTTCGCTTCATCACCCACTTGAACTTAAACAATCATTTCCACTCATTTACTCAGTATTTCTCTTTTAGAAAACATGTTCTGACAATGAGATCAACTCTAGACAAAGTGTCTCTCCTTCATGGAAATGGAAGAAGCTGCTTGTAAAAGCTTCCTGTTGTCATTATCACAACACCAACAAGAACACGGACAAACTAAATGGACTTTAAGTGAACAGATGAGGATTAGATCAGAGCCGGACTACAAAACAACAGACAAAATTGGAAAGAATACACACTGTTTATTCACAATATAGAGTGAGACTAACAGGACATTTCAAAATAAAACAGACAAGACATGAAAGCTTTACCTCAAAGATCATTGTGACATAATAGCGCCAGATTACATTGGCAACAACAATATATTAAATATATAAAACATAATATTTTGTTGTCTTTTTATTTTATTTAAACGTTCTATTTTCATGTTTCTTAAGCCATTTTTCAATTGCCAATTTAAGATGGAACTTTTTGAGCCCTGAAACAATCCAACCTCCACAGATGTAGCCAGTTTTCCTCTTAAGTTCTTGCTATTAAAAATCTTTGTGTGAAATGTATTGTTTAAAAATCAAGTCTCAGTTTGAAGGTTAATTGGGACAAAATGTTAATAAAGCTAGAGCAGTGAGATATAGCCATATAAGTCTTTATACTGGTGGGCAGTAGCACTTTTCCATTACAATGCATGAGTCCTCTAGCACTTAAAACCAGTGATTGACATTCATGTGAGTCCTGCCCCCCCCCACACCGCCCCCTTCTGTGTGAGGGTGTGCCAGTTGACCCTGTGTGACCTCGGCGTGTGACCATCCATCACGTCCGGGCGCTGCTGGCGTCTCATCACGACAACTGTGAACATGTGAGCCGTTCATGACATCTTTCCGTGAACAGATAGATCTTTGTGACGAGATGTTAGTGGTCCTTAGTAACGACCGCTAAACGTCATGATCATGTATGATGAAGAGCTCATCATTTTTTATTCGAGAAGCTGGATTTTATAGATCGAATCACACAAAAAAGACCATATGCAGCACATCTTCCACACTGTGTTCCATTTACGTATTCCTGCAGTTCTAGATGAGGGACCAACAACCTTGACCAACAGTCTAGAGCAGTGGTCCAATTCCAGAGATGCATTGTGATTTTTTTCAAGTAAGTAAGATGTGTGAAGTAAGATGTTTCTTGAAGGAGTCAGTAGATCCATCAAGCGCAAAGAGAGCGGAAGATCGTTACAAAGCTTAGGAGCAACAGCCTGGAAGGATTTCTCTCCTCTGGTCCTGAACCGTGTGCGAGGAACCATCGGTAGATTCTGATCCACAGACCTCAGAGCCCGAGCTGGGGTGTAAGGCTGGATCAGATCACTGATGTAAGAAAGATAGGAAAACCAATTCTTAGATCGTAAAATATATTTAAAGTAGCTAAATAGTTATGGAATAGTTATGTGGCCCTCACAGGCAAATGTTTGGGGACCCATAGATAATCCAGATGTTCACGATCTGGCCTTGGCTTCGATGGCATGAACAACCTTCTTCTGGACTAGAGGGTCAACGCTCTTATCTTCTGTTGTGTGTGTGTATCCTTGCAAGTGTGATCTCCTCCACCCGTGGAACAAAAAAAAAAGTTTTGTCTTTTCCAAGTCGGGCCAAGGTCGCCTAAAAATTAAGAGTACACTTTGGGTGGCAAGATGGCTGACGCGCAGCTGACAGCACACTAGTCAGCAACACACATATGCAACGATGACAGCGACCTCGTCAGCAGCGACACAACAACCTGACTCATATTGTCCGGGTGTGTTAACTCACTCTGCTGACAGATAGCTAAGTGTGCAATTAGCCAAAAGTTTAAATGCACATCCCTTTAAACAATAAACACTTCTCTTTTGATGAGCAAGTGTGTCTGATTTGAGTCTCAACCTGGAATCAGAAGAATATTTTGAGATGCCAAAGAAGGAATATTGAAGAGTCTGAAAATATATGACGACTGTTGAATCCCATTTGAGAATTTCACTGCCGTCGAGAGATCACAGGGAGATATTCTTGTGTGTCTAAGAATTCAAGTGCTCTCAGATCAAGAGAAAATCCAAAAATACTCTGTTAGCAACAAGACAATATTCATAATCAAGGGAGTTGGTTGGAAGTAGCTGGAGAGTCGTTCTATTTTCAACCAGACTGGTGAAGGCTGTCAGTGAAACTACAATTTAAAGAAGAAGTAATGGTGTGAGAAATGATAGTTTGTGTATGTTTTATTTCTTTGTTGTTGTTCTACTAGTGTGTAGACCTTTCTGTGTTTTGTTACTAGTGCCTTTTCAACATGTTGTCTATTTTTGCACACAGGAGAAGATGACTAGTGCAGACACCCGTGGGTCTACATCTAAACGCACATCGCTTGTAATAACTTGCTATGTAGTTTGGGGTTCTCTTGCACTTGATTTTGAGGGAAGGGTTTTTTATTTTTTACTTGGTTAATACATCTTTGAAACTACTATGTATCTCCTGGTTTTGTGTGACCACATAATAATTGGTTCATACATTTGAGCTGTTAATATTCTGGTGTCAATGAGGCATGTTTTTTGTTGCTCTACACAATTGTAATATATGTGTTTTAAATGTTTCATTGTGTTGATTTAAGTGTGTCGTAAATAGATGTGGACTCTATGGTACTCACCAGTATATTTCTGTTTGTACAAAACTATCTTTTCATTTGAATATTTACATTAGAAAATTAAATTAAAGATGAATAATGAAGATACATTTTTGTTAACCATTACCACACCCATTATGCTGTGATTGGTTAATCATCAGGGTTATCATCGGGCGTCATCAATCCACCTCCAAGGGACTCGTTTTATAAACAAAGCGGGTGTGATAACAGCTAGCTGGAGGAGGAGTAAAGCCATTATTATATCATAATGGACTTCACTCTCGTAACCTCTCGTTCGCTTATATTTTAGACTGGGGAGAACTTTATCAAGTAATAAGTTCAAAACATGGTCATGATGAGAGACTTACTGCATCTTGGAGAGGAATACTTTAACATTTGAAACATGTAAACATGTGCTACTGGTAGTAACCAAATATTATTTTAAAATGGCATTTAATAATTGTTGGATTTGAATTTATTTTCTGTCTGAAATAATCTTATAGAAAATAATAATTTTGTTGTCTATTTCATTTTGGAAATATCCTGTGTGGCCCTCTCTATATTGTGAATAAACCGTGTGTATTCTTTCAACTTTTGTCTGTTGTTTTGTTGTTCGGCTCTGATCTAATCCTCATCTGTTCACTTAAAGTCCATTTTGTTTGTCCCTGTTCTTGTTGGTGTTGTGATAATGACAACAGGAAGCTTTACTTTTTGTCTAGACAATGTCTTGCCTTTCTCAAATATTCCCAGAACGTTTCATTGTCAATACTGTCTTATGTTACTTCATTCACGTTGAATTTTTTTGGTTTTCTTTGAGGACAGATTTTTATTGTGTTATCCATATACTGTTTCTAGATGCAGACGATTGCAGTGTTTTGTGGATCAAATGCCATTTTGTGATGTAATTATTGAACCACGGCTCACTCTGATTTGTTTATTGTGACGTAAAGATTCTTCGAATCTACCAGGTTTTCGGCATTTCTAGCGAATAGTACTAACAGCTTTAAGCTGTAAAGCTGCTTGTGAAAAAAAAGGAAGTCGCAAACACTCCATCCTTGATTTTCTGCCAACAGAAAACATGAAACTCGGCTTTCCTACAATGAGTGTAATGTTCTGTTTAAAGGTCTGTCTCCCAGTGATCTGACTCAAAACCAAGAATACCAATCCACCCTTTAAGCTACCATCAACCTTTCCCCATCAAACCATCGTTCCTCTGTGGAACTGCATCTTTTCATGAAGCATCTGCACAGAAGTCAAAACGATCATCTCAGCAAATGTATCAGCTATTGTGGTCACACACTGAGAAGTTACAAAATGATGTTACACAACATTTCAGGTCTCCTCTCCTCTCAGGTGCCCCTCAGGCTCAGAAGCACAAACACACTCCATGTTGTGACAAAGTGTTGTTTTTATAAGGCTTTAGGACATAAATATTCCATGAGAAAAACGTTTGAATCAATAAATCAGTTCAACTTATTCTGCAGCGACAGTTTTCATAAATTATAGTGGGCTTCAGCTGATATCCAGTAATTCCTCCACCATCCGAGATTCTCCATTATGTTTCAACCCCCCGACCATGACTGCCTCCTCCACACACTCTTGTTTGCCCCCCCAACCCCCATACGCGTGCGCCTGTCGACAGGAGGTGTGATTACCATCGATCTTGCCAACCTGGAACGTTTCCCGAGCTCTGTGCTCCGTCCTTAAAACCCAATTATGCCGGACAAGAAAAGGCTAAAACCTTCTTATTTCGAAAAACACAACCGAGAGTATTAGCTAAATATAGCATCTCTGTGACGATACACATTTCCTTCGGGCTATTTTTGGTCGTGGCTGCGAGCGAGGTGGAGTGGCAGGTGGTGGAGTGGTGGCCGTGCTGTTGTTAGAGGCAGACGAAGGAAAGTAATTATCAGGCCGTAAAGGCATCAGTCCCGTGGGGTCAACTTAATTTGTTTGTGTGTGTGCGTGCGTGAGTTTGTGCGTGCGTGTGTGTGTTGCAGTGTGTTCGACAGCAGTATGTAATCAGCTTTATCTGTGAGTGAGAAACATTAATGCAAAAACCATTTGACAAATGTAACGGATTGAGGATAAACTTGACTGACACATTAAATTTGGGGACTTAATACATATTTTTTAAGACATATGTTTATTGACTGTATGCAGAATGCAGATTAATAAAATATTATATATAAAACACAATTACACAGATATACATGTAAGTAGATAAATATTAAGTAGACAAAGAACATGAAAATATATACAGGTAAGGTTATTTAAAATAAGAGCAGATACATATTTAATAAAATACAACTAATGTTTTTATTTAAGTGTGTCTTAAATAGATGTTGGACTCTATTGTACTCATCAGTATGTGTTTGTGGAAAACTCTCTTTTCATTGAAATATTTACATTACCATAGCAGGCGTGATTAAAGCTGGTTGTAGGAAGAGTGAAGCCATTATTACATCATGATGGACTTTGCTCTTGTAACCTTTTGTTCGCTAATATTTCAGACGGGGGAGAACTTATTAAGTAATAAGTTCAAAACATGGTCATGATGAGAGACTTACTGCATCTTGGAGAGGAAGACTTCAACATTTAAAACATGCGAGTGAGTCAGGAAATGTGGGTTTTCACATTAGTTGCCTTTTTATAACATCCACTTTGTAGAAACAAAGACCAGAATGAGGCCAGTCTCTGAAGGGAGATCAACTGAGAGCATGAAGACATGATTTTTTTTATGATTGATCATTTTGCCGTGTCCTCGAAGGCAATACTGGACATGCATCTCGTGTGAATAACACCTTTTCTTTTTTAGATTCATAAATAATGTTTGATAAGGTTTGTACATAATAAAAAGTTTAGATACAGACAAGTATTAAAGTGGTGAGGAAGCGAGGAAAAGATAAGAAAATAAGGGAGAAGCAGCGAGAGCATGATTGCAGCCATAAAGATCAGCTGAAGGTGAGTGGAGGCCTTTTATTACCGTAACACAAGCCTGCTAAAAATGTACTTCTTAATCTGGATATGTTTGAGGGTTAGCTGTAATTGGATTTTTTTTGTTGCTCAATTTTCATTAGAAAAGAGTTTTGTACAGACTCAGATACTGGTGAGTACAATAGAGTCCAATATCTATTTAAGACACACTTAAATCAACACATTAGTTGACCTTTAAAAAGATTAATTCAAATCCACCCATAACACACACTCAGAAGAAAGATCCAGTATTTAACTGAAATACTTGCTTCTTGTAAATGCTTATAATGAAGCGCGTAAATGTTTACTGATCAGAACCTTGAGGTTTACAGTATAAAGTCAAGAACCTATTTGGAAGAATTTTTAACACTGAAATGAACTATAAATTCTGAAATTCCATTAAACTTTTTGGTTTTGTTTTTGTTTTTTGGGCATAATAAGTAACTATTACTGAAAAAAAAGGACTGAAAAGGTGACATTGATTTTAGTCATTGTGAATTTTGAAGTGAGAAGAACAGATAACAAATCATAACCTTTTAGAAAAATCAATAACCGTGAGCAAGTTATTTTTCTCCTTCGCATTCATTTCTCACCATTTTATTAAATATACGTCTTCATATTCATTCATTATTCTTGAAAATATGTGGTGCTGTTGACCAATGAGGTGTGCGTTTTGTGATAAAAAATGTAAACTTTATTGAAAGCGACGGCTTTTATGAACTAAAGTTAGAGGATACGACAAATACAACAATTTCATATTTATACTTAGGTGTTAATTATATTTTTTGAGGGTTTCAAATGTTAATTACAAATTAAATATAGTGTAGCATTTTAGTATTACGAATGCAAAGGATTACAAAGGAGTAATACTACACTACTCACGGAGTAACAATACATTGACTCTTAGAGTAATACAAGGTTGACTAGCGGAGTGATACTATGGTGACCTACTGAGTAATACTGGGTAATTCGCGGAGTAATACTACGGTGACTGGTTGATTAAAACTACGCTGACTTGCAGAGTAATACTATGGTGACTCACACGGTAACACCAGGGTGAGTAGCGGAGTAATTCAATGGTGACTCACTGAGTAATACTGTGGTAATTCGCGGAGTAATACTACAGTGACTAGCGGTGCAGCTTGGTAGTTTACCCACATTTTGACAGCTTTGTAACCCCCATGTACTACATAGAATCGGTTCGATATCATTAACTAAAACCAGAGAAATTACACAAGGTGCACTGTTTTTTAGAAAGACATAGAATTTTAGGTTTGCCTTGTAGTCAGTTAAATACAATTCTGTGATTGATCTGTTGTGATGCTTTAAGTATGTCTGCATAAATAAATAATTTGTGTCTGATAACTACTAGAAGGGCTTTGCTTTAAGGGGGTTAAAAGGGTTGGAATGAAAAAAGGACTCTCTAGTGGTTATATAGGGTAACTGCGTGGAACCCGTTACACTTCGATGACAACCCTCGACTACATGTGTAGAAAAATAAATATATTATACATACATGTATATATTATGGGGGTCAACATATACAATTACAAATAATTTTGTCATACAGGAGTCGCCAATGCAATTTACTGACGCAAGCATGAGTGCTGAATTCATTAACAATCATCTTTTATGACCCAGTGTGTGGGAGGATGTGGTGAGAACAGGGGGAGGGTTGTGACTTTTTTAATAGAAAACCATGAAGTGAGAAAGGAAATGGGAGAAAAAAATGGCAAATGAATCTGGAATAGTAAGCACTGATACTTTGAGGTCTCTCAGCCAGAAAAATAATGAGCCAATTTCTGACTTCATTTTCCTTGTTGTGGCCAGAAAGATTCTCCGAGTTATTGTTGCCAGGATCTCCAAGTCCAACAACACATTTAAAAGTCAAATAAATGTGGACCTGCGCTAACTCTACAATTGTAGCCTTTAATATGTTAGATTTAGTTTCTTGTGTGTGTTTAAAAACTGTTCATTCTAGATTATAATAAATGAACCCACAACTACTTAAGAACAAAACCATCTCTTGCTATCAAGATGCTTAAAATCCGGACAATTTGGACAGAAACCTGAGATTTGATCAGATATATCTTCAACTGGATATTCAGTGGTCGACCTGGCTCAAGAAAATTTAATTAGACATAAAGCAGCTCAGAGAACGTATGCATCAGTGTGACAGGGGAAGGTGACATTTTTATCAAAATATTTTGTGAAATTATTTCTCTCTGGTGGTAGCAATGTTTCAAATGCAACCGTCTTCAAGCTGCCTCTCAGGCTTCAGGGACATGAGACAGATACTGGAAATTATGTCAACCGGGTACATATCTATGCAAACACGGATGTTCAGTGTGGCTCAATCCTTTTAATACTCCAAGACAATCAAATTATTTAGACAAAATGCCTCGTGGATGTGTAGCTGCAGACTGTTAACCTTGGAGTTTAACTTTTCGTGTCTTAACTCTGTTTGAACTTACATCTGTTTAATGTTACCATGATGATGAAATATTCACTAATGATATCAAAAGGAATGTGTATTTTCTTAATGGAGACCATTCAAACCCTCCAAAGAGGAAGTGACACAGCGGAGTGGAACAGTGACATGTCAAGGACCACGCACATTTGTTGCACAATACCAAACTTCACTCTGCTATATAAAACGTAATTTGTCTGGCATTTCTGCGCGACTCATTGCAGTTGATGTCGTACATAACAACCCCCATTATTCTGTCAGATCAGCAGAACCAAAATCGTAATATTGTGTATATTTATATAAAAAACAGCCAAGGGATATTGAGGGTTTTTTTTTTTTTTACCAACAAATGATCCAAGTAGTAGATTTTAAAAAAATGTCTTCACCATGTGACCTGGGAATTCCAGGAAAACTTGCTGTTAAAATGTTTATTGTCAATATTGTCAATCTTTTAATCGAATATAATTAATTGTTTAAGTAGAAATTAATTATAAAATATAAAACCATGTAAAGGACTTGTCTTAACTTTCCATGACCAGGGATCTGATGAAAACACACAAAACAAACTTCAAATATAGACTTATTTAAATTTGTTCATAACAATTCCTCAGGTCGAGGCTTCAATAGAAGAGGGACGTTACAGACGAGCAGTATGGAGGTATTTGGATGTTTGTTGTCTTTTTGGACAACGATAACTGAGCTCGAGTTGCTACATTAAAATGAACATACATTTTTGACTTAAAGGAACAGATTACTCTGAAAATAACCCCAACTCTTAGTCGACATGAGGGTGAGTATAAAAAATGAGTACATTTTTGCGTGAACTATCACTTTAATGGATTTCTTTACCTGCTCTATATGTGCTAAATATATTTTGAAGGGCAGAGGAAACGCTCTGACTCACTGGTGATTGTTGCACTGAGAGCACAATGATTTACAGGCAGCGATAGTAATGTGCTTATGATTCGCTAAGGAATGGGGTTTATTCAGCAGTTGTTTGTCTTCCTTTGAAACCAGGTGCGCAAACTTCAGCACGAGCGTGTTCTGTCGAGCTTCCAATAAGACTTGTCGCCACCTTTTGCTGTGGGACACGTCCATCTATTTTAAGGGACAGAGAGAGTTGGAAGGCCACCAAGCAGGAGTTACCATCATGCCAACAAGGGCAGCCAAAACCACAGGAATGAGGATGAGAGCGCACAGAGAGACAAAGCTACTGAGTTACAGTCTGACAGTGCCAGGACAGAGTGCATCTTTCTGAATCAGCGGACAAACTGACTCCAATACCTTGAAGCTCAGTGTTCCTCAAAGAAAAACAACTGGCAAATGGTGAAAGACACTGACGGGGAAAAGGTGACAGGATTGGCTGTGGAGGGCATCCCAAGGTGAAAGAATCCTTATCACCGTTAATGGATCAGATTGATACTGTAACACACGACTCTTGCAAAATATTCACAACTTTTCCAAAAAATCAGCATCTTCCGACCTTTGCACACACAAAACACGACGCTTGGATTCTGTGCGGTGTTAGACAATCAATCTTGACCTAATGATTGTATTTTTTTCCTTTTTGAAGAATAGTCCCAACAACAGCCGCTTGTTTATGCTCAGGTCGAATAACGTTGCCAGCAGCATAATTCAAAACCGGGCACCCATGGGCACAAAGTACAGTAAATGTCATTGATACCGAATAGATCTTTCACGGTCAAATCTCCCCACAGGCACATGCAAGGAAAACGGCAACTTGGGATTGTTAGACGGACAATATTTCAAATCATCTTCCAAACCTGAGTGAGTCACATTTATTTTTAAAATAAAGAACTATTCATTACCTTATATTAGTTGTTCAATCTTGTATTCAGTCTTTAACATCTCTTTTTAAAACTGAGGCTCCATAGGTGTGTCTCAGCTTCAACTCTTGAGTTTTGTGTCATTTAAAAATGTGCGGTTAAGATGGTCAGTGTGAAAAAAAAAGAAAGATCATAGTGTTTTGATGCTTGTTCAACATGCTCAGCGCAGAACAAGGTTAAATAGATGAGGAGGCGAGGAAGACCCACATGCATTTTCGTTTGCTCTTCCATCATATGAAGGGCTTTGTCATCAATAAAACATGTATCATGTATGCATTATGAATGATTTTCTCAGAGCATCCACATGTTAAGCAGCACAAAAAGACAATGTTAAAGTTGTACGTCTCGAGTACAAACAAATATGGATGACACTGTCGTTTGAAGAATTTATAGCCTCTCTAAAATGATTAGACCATGTGACGAGAGTTAATCTAATATGACACACAACATCCATTAGACGGGGAGAAAACAGGGAAGTGTGTGAGCAATCTGTACCTGTAGCATAAGCAAGACCTGCTTGTTCACGATCTTGACCAAGAGATCAAATCAATTTCACCAACTTAGTTGCAAGAGGACATTAGATCTTGACAGTCAAGCTGAGGTGGATGTGCAAACACACACACATTCACACACATTCACACACACACAGAGTCACACTCCAGTGCTGCCGGTGGAGCAGATGAAGCCACCAGGAAGCCGACCCTCGTCTGTTACCTTTCTCTTTTGTTCCCGGGACTGTGCTCTCCTGCTCTTCCTCCGCTTCTCCTTCTCGTCCTCTAATGCATTCACATCCACTTCCCCCCGATTCTTCTTCAATTGGGAGGCCGCGTGAGCCATGATGGGTAATGGAAAAAAAAAAAAAAGCTGAAGCACCACACACTACACACGCGTGCCTCACCTGAAATCCCAGAGAAGTTCAGAGGCGTTAAATGACAAAACCGGGATCTCAGAGGAAAAAATCGGGGTAGAAAAGGAAAGGGGGGGAAAGGGAAGAAAAATGCCCTCCTTGAAAAGGAGAATGGAGAAGAGTAGGCTTCTTTTTTCTTTACATTTGTATCCTCTGTGTGTCCTTTCCTTTGACTCTGCGAGTCATTTTTTTTTTCTATGAAAAAGTGATGGGAAAGGAGAGCCTCCTCCAACTCCGCCTCCTCCTCATGTGTCCTCCGCTGGCAGTGTGAGAGGAGCGCGTCCAGGAGAGGTGAGGACAAACCGGATGGAAAGAGACACGAGCATCACCAGCACAGAGGTGGAGGGAGGGAGGAGGAGGAGAGGGAGAGAGAAAGAGAGAGAGAGAGAGAGAGAGAGAGAGAGAGAGAGAAAAAAAAGCAAGAATGAAGGGAGGGTGCAAAGGGAGTCGTTTCCGTGACGACCACAATCTGTATCCATCTAGATTGTCTCTCTCTGTCTTGGTCCTCACAGCAGGATCTGACCCGAAGCGTTCGTTCACAACTGGACGAGTACTTGAGCGTCTCAAGTCACGAGAGAGGAGGAGTGATGGAGGTGCGACGTCAGGTGCAGAGAGTAGAAGAAGAAGAGATACTGAAGGAACGTATCTTCTGAAGCCTTGAAACGGTATAATATTGGAACATATTAAACACGATATTTTTATTTTATTTTCTATTCCAAACCAAAGTTTTCTTCTTTAAAAACTGGATACAATATATTTTTAAGCAAACCTTCGATCAATTTTGTGTGTATTAATTGTATCTTTAATCACAACTTTTCAAATGCCGTGCAGAAATACAGTCCTAAAAGTGACAACTTAGAGCACATGGTCTGAATAAATGACACAGAAAATCCAGAGAGCGACTCTCTCTGGTGTGCAGTCGGAGCTGTGTGTCCTTGTGTTTGACAAATGTCAAAGAGAGGGGGCACGATCGGCTGACGTCCTTTTATAAAAACTGAATTTAGGACAGAGGTAGAGGGTCACATCTGATGAGGTGACATCATGTAGCATTTGCTCTCTTCATGTTCATCTTTACTGAATTTTTCAATTGACAAAAAACATTATCTTGTTAAATAATACACTGATTATTAAATCTTCTTTAAGCTGCCTAAGCATGCAGGAAAGAAACGGACATTTAAACTTATTTTTCAATGTTCATTTTATTACACTTTGTTGTTGTGTAAAAATTACAGTGACTGTCAATGGCAGTCAATGACTTTTGAGAAAAATGTAAATAAGTATTATATAATATTTTTATAAATAATAAAACATATTTATATTATGGGATAAATAAATGTGCAAAGAAATAGTCCTGTGAGTTTAGGAATAGTATTAATAAGAGATGAAACCTTCCTTGAATGAATGATAATAACCTGCTCATGAATAATGCAGTTGTTTTCATATGTCAATTAGATAATGAATTAATAACATGTCTCCACAACAACTGTTTTTCTCCCACCCCACTCACAATTCTGTGACCTCTGTGTGACCTTGTTAGTATTGGGGTCCACATCACCATGGAGTCAATGAGCTTTTAAAGGAGGTGAAGAAAGAAGTCACAGAAGGATGGAGGGATTTCTAAGACCATGGGAGCGCTGAGAGAAGCGCCAGGTTCAACATGTCCTTCACACGTCAGACGGCGTGCACGGCAGCCATCTTTGTGTTTCTCTAGCTACCGCCTGCATGTCAGAGGTCCTACCGAGGCTGCCTCGTCATATGCCTGTCACCCTCCCAGCGGTGTGGACGCACATCACGCTTCGAGCGCTCGCTGGGAAAACGTATGGAGCGACGCTTGGCGAGGGGAAGGAGATGATCGCTTGCTGGTGTTCGTGAAACTAGCCTCTGGGGACGCATGACAGGCTTAGCTGGTAGACAACAGCCAGTCACAACACCACCATGAAAATCCCTTTTTCTCCTAAATAATGCATTCTCCTCCTCCTCCCCCCGATTTCTTTTCAACCCCAAATACGAGCGACCGGCATCGAGGAGGAGTACGCTGGGTTACAGCCCCCATCATGCATCAGAGGGTGTCACATTATGCCATATTATCATTTGGTTGCTAGGCGAGGACCAATGGAAGGTCTCTAAAGAGGACAGGATGGATGGAGGAGTGTGGAGAGACGAGGGATTGGGGAAGGAGGAGTGAAGGGGGGGGAGCATTTGTGCACTTGATAAATTGGCATCTGTGAGAAAAAGCCCTTTGTCCTTTGAGATAAATGTTCAGAGAGCAAGTTAATATTGAATTATTGGTGTAAAATAAACATCAAATCATTCAGTAATAAGCGGTTCATTCACTTGTGGCCAGAACAGTTTAGTCCCTCAGTGTCACCATGACAGCTTTTACATGACAGTATTTGAGTTAAAGAAAATATTGTTTTGGCTTGAAGAAAAAGAAGGATTTCCTCCGCTGGTCATTTTACCACTGGATAGTTTTCTTTAAAAGTGTGTACGAATACATCATTAAAAACACAGTATACATATTAGTAGAGTTGAAAGTTCTAATGACATCATGCACATCCCATGACCGTCCATTCCTTTAAGCATCAGCCTATCGGCTTGTTGTTCGTCTCACATACTAACTAAAGGATGATTTTCAGATAGGTGAAGTTTTTTTCGTACAGAATCATATAATCGATCAAAATTGTGGCAGTGATCAAAGAGGTTTTGAAGAGTGCCGTCAAGTATCTTTGAGAATGCTGTAAAGCTAAGCTACAAAATGGAAACCATTGTTAAATAGTGCAAATATTTTATGGTCCTTCAAGCCTTCATGCCACAGATAGCAAAATGACATTGAATCAAGGTTGAAAGATTGTCAGGAGACACTGATACAACGTTATCATTAAAACCAGGTTGGATTTTTTTAACCAGTTAAACAGTGAATCGAGATTGATTCAACTATTTATATTGCATTTTACATCGAAACCTAGTTCTATTCCTACTGCCATGACTTGATCTATTTGTCTTATGTTGACTCAATGTTGATGTTCAACGTTGAAATGGTGACAGTAATTCAACATTGAATCAATATTGATTGTTCAACGTCGTCTAAAATGTACAAATCTGACTAATAATTGGTTTCTACTGTGAATTTGGGAATATAATGTAATTTCAAAGATGGAGGAGCCGTGATGAGATAGTATAGATTCTGAGAATTTGGACTGATTGCTTTCTTTTCTTTTATTTATTTACAATAAATATTTACAATAAAAAATGATCTTAAGCCCTGCCCACTGAAAATGCTTAGTTTTTCCGGAGATGAAATCTTGTTCACCAAAACCACACCCACTCTGCTGTGATAGGTCAAGTCACCAAGCGTCATCGGTCTCCACCTCGAAGGGACTTGTTGTATAAACGAAGCGTGGCGTGATTACAGCTGGAGCGGGAAGAGAGAAGCGATTATTAAGTCGTAATGGACTTTATAAAGTAATAAGTTCAAAACATGGTCATGACGAAGGACTTACTGCATCTTCGAGAGAAAGAATTCAACATTTGAAGCATGTGAGTGAGTCAGGAGAGATGGGTTTTGACATTAGTTGCCCTTTAATGTCAGGAAGCAAAGTCAATACTACTCCACTCAAGACTGGAATATGAGTCTAGAATAAATAAAGTGGCAGGAATCAACCACATCTGAAAGGAATTTCTCAACCTTCTGTTTTCTCTCAAAACCCTGTCTATGAGTCTATGAGGTTGTTTCATTTCCCAGAGTGTCTAAATCTAGTCTCACAAATCCCCACAGGAGCTTGACCATTCATGGCATTAACTAAATTAACCCCTGTGACGCCACAACAGTGCATCCCAAAGCACAGCGAAGCCACATCAGGAGCCTTTGAGCTCTACAGGTCACCAAGAGGTCACAGAATCACCAATGATCAAGTATTTGTATATTCGAATAGTGTTTCATGGGTTTTCTGTGAAGTCACATTTTTAAATATAATGATGAATCGTTATAACTAATCTATATTTACTCTACCATTGACTTATTTTTATTTTATTTTAATGTCCAGGCTAAAATCTTTTATGGCACCTATGCCATAATCGTTAACTATGAAAAAGCCTGCCAAAGGATATAAGCCTGAGTCTGTCCCTTCTTTTAAATCTCTATCAAAAACACTCATACCAGCATTAGAGCCTCTTAAAAACTGCTCTTCATAGACTGTCACTTTTGGCTCTATCTAATCAATAAAGTTCCATTCTGCTTCGAATTTCACACTTTTGACTGTTATCTCTATTTTGTCACAAATACTTTTCATTCCTTCACATAATCTGTCCTTCTCAGAGTCAGTCCACATTTGAAGTTGTTTTCAAATATCAAATTATATATTTAATTCCTATAGAAAACTCACTTAATTTCACTTTGACATATGAAATAGAAAATGTTGCCCAGAGGCTGCCATGCTTTCTTTTAAACATTGCTGCCCTCTAGTGGTCATGAGGTTGAAGCGGACTTTGACGTTTTCAAATTAAACTTTATTTTAATTTCTTCTTAGCTTCGGACCCTAAGATGATCATAAAGACGATATTGAAAACTTTAATAATGATCAAAACAAATAAACACGTACATTATTATAAGTGAAATTTGGATGTCGTCAGAAAATATGGGAAATTATCGAGATAATGAATTCAATTTAAAAAATGAATTGCACTTTTGTATTAAATGTTTTTTCTGTTGACATTTATTTTGTGCAGGTTTGTGACATCAGGATATCAAAAGACATTTATCAGTTATAAACTCCTCTCGTTTCTGTTTTAAACTCGACTCATCTCTCGAAAAAAGATTCACCAGAATCACATTGAAAATGCGGATTTAAAGTCACATGGTTTTGGCTCAATTACGGAATTACAATTGACCTCACTATTATTTTTTTTGGACTATTTAAGACAGATCCTTGAGTTAAAGGTACAGCACAAACACTCCCAATAAAAGTTCCCTCTTTATCCATCTATTTTTAATGTCTCTCCTAATTTACGACAAGAATCTACTCTCTCACTGAAAAGCCTCTAAAACTCCACCTTACGCGTCACGACCAAATGTCCTTCCACGGTTTCCCCACTGGGGGGCAGACTCACAGTGAGAAAGGAAGGTGTGAAACAAAGCAGACAGAGAAAGCGAATGAAAGGAGTATTTAAAAATGTGATATATTTTAACAAAGATGGGTCACATTTTTAACGAGCACAACTGGGATACTTGGCTCTGCTGCTCACCACACAAATCCATGTTTAAGTGTGTCACCGTTTAATGGGGGAATTAAGAGACTTTCCAACAATAAAACATTTATTTCCAAGAAATATTGTCACCACAAAACAAATCATCAGTTTGGACGTTTGACACATATTTTTTTAAACTTAATTATTTTTTGTACCTAGAAAATAAACTGAAATTGTTGCAGAAGTATTAAAAGATACAATGTGAATATAATCATGGGAAAAACTGATATCATGAACAGTCATATACATATTAAACTTGATATTTTCTAATAAATATCAGACTTTAAAACCAGGCACTGAAATCATGAGAAAAAAGCTAAAGAAAATGTGTCATATTAAGATATATATATGTTTTCTCCTTCAAAGCCGCAATATGTTAAATTTAAAATATTATTTGGGGTGTTTGCCGAAGCCCCGCCCACAAGGACCATATAGCTCAACTGATAATCTTTAAATTAAATTGACACACCTGTGCTTCTCTGTTGTCACATGATCGTCTACGTGTCGGGTGATTGGGTGAAAGTTCAATCAAGTAGTTCCGTGTTCTTTTGGTATTGTCTGGTGTAAATATTATACCAACATTTTTATATTTAATTTAATAGGCTACTTGAAAAAATGTAATTTAGAAAATTGATTTTTTTTAATTATTGGAATTAAAATATCAAACACTTTTTTTTAAAAATAAAATCAAATTATTAATTAAAACCTGAACTTTTCAATATTTAAATTATTCAATTCAATTATTAAAAATAAATAAATCAAACCAAAACTTTCAATACATAAATTATTATTAAATCATTTAAATAAATAATTAAATCCTATAATAATTCAAACATTTTAAAATGTGAAATGTAAATTACTACTATCTAATATTGTAATGGCACTGATCTACTACAACAGACTGCAGGCTATTACACTTGCATTTGAGCAGCAGTTAGAAAGTGATCAATGGCGAGTTAATATCGCGGCTGTAACAAGTTGAAGTAATCACCATTCATGTAAGGGGAAGTGATCCATTTTCTGTTCTACACAGAAATGGCAGCAGAAGAATAAACAATTTCACGGCCCGCTGCTGAAAGTAATACCCAGCTCCACACAGCCGGCAACACGAGGCCACATTATTGTGGCGCAACGTCGTGCTTTAACAGTCGCCAACAAAATGATTTACTGTCTTTTACATTAGAACGCTTCAACGAGTCCCTTGGAGGTGGAGACTTCCGGGATTAATGACATGTGGTGACAAACATCAACGCTTGACCAATCGCAGCAGAGTGGGAGTTGTTTTGGTAAAACAATATTTCATCTCCAGAAAAATAAAGTGTTTTCAACAGGAGGGCTTTAAGATTAGTTGCCCATTAAGTGCTGCTTCCCACCCACAAACCGCTGGGACGTGTCTGCTCACAAGTGTGGGAGATTCCTGAAATACATTTGTCCCCTTAACAATAAGGTGGTGAATCATCAGGCGGCGGAGAAATCGTTAAGAATTTCCATTAATTTTTCTCCAGATAAATGAGTTTTCATATGACGAGGCAATCTGGTTCAAACAGCCTAATTATGATTAGAATCAAGATATTATAATGGAATCAATCACAACAAACACTTGCACAGTACTGTCCACTAGAAACATTAACAACTATTAATATGTTTTGTTCTCTATGGAAGAAACATCGAATAGAGAAAGAGTCAAAAGTTTTTAAGGTAACTGAATAATTCTGTCTAATTTTAGTTAAAGGTCAACTGTCAAAAGTGTTGATTTAAGTTTGTCTTAAATAGATGTTGAACCTCTATTGTATCATCCGTATGTGTTTGTTTGTACAAAACTCTTATTTAATTTAAATATTTACATTAGAAAATGATATTAAGCCCCGCCCACTGAAAACACTTTTCTTCTAAAGATGAAATCTTTTTTTTTATAACCACACCCACTTTCCTGTGATTGGTCAAACATCAAGGATTTTCCCCGCACATCCTCTATCCTGGAAGTCTCTACCTCCAAGGGACTCGTTGTATAAACAAAGTGAGGCGTGAATACAGCTGGCTGGAGGAGGATTGAAGCCATTATTAAGTCATAATGGACTCCACTCCTGAACCTTTCCTTCGCCCAGATTTCAGACCAGTAGAAAGTACTTACAGTATAAAGTAAAAACTTCAAAACACCAGTTGCCCTTTGAAAAGTGTTTTTAATATTACAGGTAATTGTAAGTGTCATTAGAATGCAACATTCCCAGGCCTAATGTCGCAGTGATATGACTGCGTTAAAAAGCAACAATACTAAATAAAATAATAAGTTAATGACTGACATCTCAACCAAACCAACTCTATTGCCTTTAACTCAGTTTGAAGATTCTACGTAATCGAAGTGACCATTTTTAAATCTTAATAAAGTCATTTAAAAGCACAATATTTAATAAAAGAGAATTTGGCAATATATTGTTTTGGTCCACGATTAAGATCACATGTATTTAACCGAAAAAATTACTTTTAATTAGATTATAAAGTCAGTGTAAAATGATCAATATTAAAAGACTTTCCAGTGTTTCTTAACTTAAACGAGACAGTGTTACACACAAAGAGTGTTCTTTCCTGAAATAATAAGACAAAAATCACGCAACTGGAGCTGTTTTCAAGCAGTTCTCTATGAGGCTAGCCGTGTGATTTGGAACCGGATCAAAGGCGAGCGCAGAGATTTCCTCCCATGTGGAATAGCAGAAGCCACCAGCACCATATGTGTGTGCCCATCAGTGGGTCCACATGCCATATGCCTGAATGTGCTGGTGTAATGCTTCCTGTGTGCCAATCATCTCAATGTCCACTCAGCAGCGGGGGGTCATCATCAGTGCAGGACTCAGAGATATGGAAGTCAAGATAGTCCAAGGTGTTCTTGCATATTGCAAGAATGCTTTGATGGAATCAGCACTTGTGTGTGTTGCTTCAAATGCTGCTTTGCTCTCAGTAAATAAAAGTAAAATGTTGAATAAAACTAATTGATAATAGCTAGTTGTAACTGATGAAGTACAGTGATTTGAAAATTAAAACATCTCTCAGTATTTTATATGACACAGGACAGACCATATGAATAAACCAAAGTCAAAATGTTATGTAGTGCGGCTTTAAAGGCTCCTCGACTCAGATAAGGTCGGCACGATTTACTTGCAGGGGGCAGAGACTTTTTAAAAAATCTGACAGTCCGAGACACAAAACTGCCAACAAAGCTGTGGAGCCTGACATGTTTGTGTTTCTGGAATCACAGGCGTGTGTTGGAGCAGAGTCGCTACACTGATCTACTGTGGAATCTCCTCCCCAGTGCCTAGTTTCAATGTCATGGAGGGTTCACAGATGTGTTAAGTTCAGCGCCCGGGGAGGCTGTTGCACCACCAGCCACATATCAAAGTATCCATCCAACACACACATACTCACACACATGCACACACACACACACACAAACACACACCGATAACTTTCCTGGACACAGAGAAGTGGAGAGATTACGGTTGCTGTGGTGAACATACAAACAAACCTGCAACACACGATAATGTTTTAACTGGATCTTTTGATGGCAAATGTCAATCATTGTTCTCAACAATCATCATCACATCATAGAATTTCCAGCAGAGATGAATATATGAGACTAGATTCACGTTATAAGGGATTGACATTTGTTTTAGGGGTTCAAGTTGTTGTGTTTAACTTCTTTTTCACTTCTTCGTCACCATACTTTTCCAAACTCCATTTTGTAATCAAAAAATAAAGCGTGAACATCTTCTTAGATTTCAAAGCTAAATGGAAGAATCCTTCAAGGACAAGGAAATTTTTTCCAGTATTTAGGAATTAGCGTTAGCAATTAGAAGCTTCATGTTGAAACGTCTGTCTGTCCATTTAATTATTATTTAATATCCATCCATCATTCCATCAATCTAGCCCTCTTTGCCAGAACAGCTGTCTGTCCATTTATTTAATCATTTATCCTTCCATCCATCTATCTGGCTGTCTTTGTCTGTGCTGACATCTCTCTTTCCATCCATCCATCCATCCATCCATCCATCCATCCATCCATCCATCCATCCATCCATCCATCCATCCATCCATCCATCCATCCATCCATCCATCCATCCATCCATCCATCCATCCATCCATCCCTCCCTCCCTCCCTCCCTCCCTCCATCCATCCATCCATCCATCCCTCCATCCCTCCATCCATCTGAATGTCTTTGTCTATCCAACCATCCATCCATCCATCCATCCATCCACCTATCCATCATCCATCCATCCATCCATCCATCCATCCATCCATCCATCCATCCATCCATCCATCCATCCATCCATCCATCCATCCATCCATCCATCCATCCATCCATCCATCCATTCATCCATCCATCCATCCATCCATCCATCCTTCCATCAATCTGACTGTCTTTGTCTGTCCAGATGTCCGTCCATTTATCGATTCATTCATCCATAGATCCATCCATTAAGCTGTCTCTGTCCATCATCCATCTTTCTAAATAAACATCTTAAGCAGACGTTTATGTTCCCCAAGGCAAGTACACAAATGTATTTTACTGCATGACAATTGAGGTGAACAATTTTCCAAGAAATGTTGAATTCCAGAGAGAACTTTCCTCTCCAAGTATTTACACTTAAATATATTGTTTTATCAGTTATTATACAGGTTTTTTTTAGAATGATGACTATATAGTAGTAGGGCAGAAGGCCTACATCTTGTGGAAGCTGGGCATAATTCAATCCAAAGTTGTTTTTTTATTCAAATCATAATTCATCAGCATCTCAGAAGCAATATCAATATTTATCAGTGAAATAAACTGAAGTAGAACCTGTGTGATCTAGCCAAGTCTTTTCGCCTCTCCTTAGATAACCCCTCCCTATCATTTCCACGCCTCACTGTCTTGACAGCTGCGACTCCTGCCTCACATCAGTAGAAATGTCCAAAAACGTCACTCCAAAGGACAATTGGAGGAGTGAGGAAGTCTTGCCTGAAAGGCCATATGAACATGAGTGCAACTCCCATGGCCCCTGAACACGACTGTCACTGGAACATCAGTGCCAGCCGCTAAAAAACCCCCAGCAATGGTGTAACTTGCCTATCGTAAGTGTCTTCATATCAGCATCAATTTGTGAACTGCAATCTATCTCTACAGCATATTTTTTAATAAAAATATTGAATTTACATGTTTATTTTCATTGAACTCCTAGAATACTTGCAACAGAGCTGAATGTTTCTTTTATCGTGTTTGAAAAGTGGTTATCGCGATCACCACTTCAGTTACGGTTACAAACGACCTTGCCAACCACAGGATTATTAGATTACTGTGGTATTTTAATTAGCAAAACCACAGCCTTGCTCTCAACCCAAACAGTGGAGCTCATCTGTATCTGAGTGGATCACTGAGAGTGACAGTACTGCCGCCGTCATGCTTCAATCTCACCTGCTCAACCTCCTGCATCTTCAGTTGATCCTGAACGTCCGTGACGTCGTCCGCTCCGAGATCAAAGAGGGGAAGCATATCGAGACGTGAATCAACGGATCGCGACACAGTGTGAGTAAACACAACATGAAGCTGAGCCCATTTTGAGTTAGCGGTGGCGGGAGGGTTACAGCCTGTTAATCAGACGAGTGCTAATCCCATTAGGAGATCAACAAATGAGCCTCTCATGCCGGGAATGAGGACACAACCTCAGAAACAATAGTGCGGGTCAATGTCATGTCGCATGAGGACAAAAAGAGGAATGTCTCTCTGACACTTTTGATTAAAAAAAAAAAAAAAAAAAAGGTGGAAGTGGAAGAATGAAGTGAAATAGCAAATGAGTCATTTGATACCATAACCACAACTGCTCTGTTGTGATTGGTTAAACACTGACGTTCAATCCCGGAAGTCTAAGGGACTCGTTGTATAAACAAAGCGGGGCGTGATTACTGCTGGCTGGAGTAGGAGTAAAGCCCTTATTATGTCATAATGGACTCCGCTCTCGTAACCTCTCATTCACTGAGATTTCAGATGAGGTAGAACTTTCTAAAGAAATAAATTCAAAACATGGTCGTGTTGATGGACTCTCTGCATCTTGGAGGGGAAGACTTCAACATTTAAAATATGTTAGTAAGTTGGGTTTTCACATTAGTTTACCTTTAAATAATAATTGATTTAAAAAAAAATGTATTGTCAATACTTAAGGTAAAACAAATTCTCAGTGAGTGTGAGTGTAAGCAAGATGGAGAATTTTGTAGGATTTGTGTCACGTTATCACGTAGTAACTTGTGTCAACAAATATGTTGGTCTGCACTGAGCTGCTTTAAAGGTGCCAAATCCAGTTAGTAAGTTAGTAAGTAAGTAAGTAATATTTATTTATATAGTGCTTTTCGAGACCAGGGTCACAAAGCGCTTAAACAATCAAAACAATACTCAAAAAAGTACATACTTTAAAGATCAAGATAATACTGAGAGTCTGCTAATACCACTTATACCTATAGAAGCTATGTTTTTGTTCACTGTTGGTCAAAACCCTCTCAATACAGAGGTTTTGTGCATTATAATTTTCCCCTTATATATAGTATTTGTTAGGCTTTTTGGCTTTGTGGGACCAAAGAAGGAAGGAAAGTTAAAAAACAAAAAGGGAATTTTTGCCATTGGATACATTTCTTGATAAGTGAATAAATGAAATAAATAATAAAATGAATGATAAAAAAGACATTTGGTAAAAGGAGAAGGAGCATAATATGGTGATATTAAGATACTCTCAACATCCTTGAGAGTATCTTAATATCACCAGCGAATCATGTTTTTGTTGGCATAATAGGGTTATGATGGATTTTCCAAGTGAGTGCTCCTAAATTTGCAAGTAAAACAGGAAAGTTGAAATGCTTCTGTTTTTTAAACATGCATGATGCTTAAGTGAAGGATAAATACAATATTTATAACTTGTCTCACAATATCACGCAGCCTGCTTGAAGGAAACAGAAGTGGTTATAGAGGAGTTAGAAAATATCAATATAGTGATGAATCGTGATATTCTTTTTTCACGTTACTGTATCGATGTATGAATTTTTATTTTTTATCTTTGGCTGGCTAAGCATATTATATGTGCTACCATTGTTATTTTATGGATTATATTTCATTTCAGTGTGTGTAAAAGAATAAATTAAGTTTTTGTTACAATTTAATTGCGTACAGCTTTTGGTCATTTTTGTGTTGCAACTAAACTTCTGGATGCTAGATGGCAGCAGTCAATACATTCTTCTGCAGCCTGAGGAACAAAGAAATCCCACAAATCCTTGCGATGACTGAGAATGAGAGGATACATTCGACTCCAGCAGATAATGTTTGGACATATTTTGGTTTCAAAACAAATGAAAGTAGTTACGACTTCATCAAGAGTCATGTGGTCTGTAAATTCTACAACACCAGAGTCAAAGACTCGACAATACTACAAATATCCTTGTTACTACAGTATCGCGATAGATCGCAATATATCGAAGTATATGGTATCGTTGCAACTGTATCGTGATACACATCGTAACGCCAGATTCTTACCAATACACAGCCCTAAGTGGTGACGTAGAACTGGATATTAAACCCAGCAGTTCAAATGTTGCTTTTTTACTGAAGAGTTTCATCCTTATTTTAAATTACCCTTTCCATCCCCGTCAAGAGTACAGTGAGCATTCAGGTCTTTTTAGGGAGCTTTTTAACCAAAAGAAGGCACGGAGAGGTGCAGAGTGTTCGGTGAAAAACGAGGTCAGACAGAGTGGGTCATGTTTTATTACAGACGTGTGAATGTACTCGGAGGAGAGAGGCATTGCTGCCACAATGACAAATCAACCGTTCCGTGGTGGAAAAGAAAGATTTTCTTGACTATTAATGTAACATTTTAATTCGAGATACAACACAAATCGGCAGGTGCGTCAAGAGTCTTTATTTTATATGTCACATGGTATATATCTTGTTAACCAATGGCAAAGGAGATTTTGTTTTAGTATTGAGCAGCAAGAAAGAGTGGTTTAAAATAAGAGATGCCAGAGAATTGAGTTTCAAAAGAAAAATACATTTTTATGGTTAAATTATTTATCAAAGATACATAATTTAGCCTTTTGATGCTCTTTTCTGTACAGTGGTGTTCAACATTTTTGACTTTTCTGACTTCAGTATTCTACTACCAAATGAGTGTCAGGACGGAGGTGGTTGTGCTTTTGAAAGTCTTTCTGAGATTTTCAGGAGTTCAGGAGAGCTCTAATGATGTGATCAAGTACAGCTGCACCGGAGAACATTGATTGATGCTGTGATGGTTCACTGTCCCTGAAGAAAATGTCTTCTGTTCAGAAAAGAAACTCAAAACTCGAACTGAAATGAATAATTAACTGAATAAAGGAGGGGAACCCTTTCTTTTTTCCTGATCATTTGATGTGTATCTCTAGATATTTCTCTCTCATGTTGTTAAATGTGAATTAAGTCTTATTTAGATACATTAGCTGAGCCAGTCATGACGTGAAGCACCTCTCAACACATCCAAAAAGCACCTTTGATCATCTAGTGTTTTATTATCCATGCAGTTTAAAGCATGGCTGATGGTAAAGGAAAATGGGACGACAGTACAGTATTTAAAGGGTAAATAATGTGAAACCCCAACTCTCCTGACTCACTCACATATTTCAAATGTTAAAGTCTTTCTCTCCAAGATGCAGTAAGTTTCTCATCATGACCATGTTCTGAAGTTATTACTTTATAAAGTTCTCCCCGTCTGAAATCTGGGCGAACAAGAGGTTACGAGAGCAGAATCCATTATGAAATTATAATGGGCCTCACTCCTCCAGCCAGCTGTAATTACACCTGTTTTGTTTATAGAACGAGTCCATTCAAGGTAGAGACTTTCAACACACGGTGACAAACCTCAATGCTTGACCAATCGCAGCAGAGTGGGTGTTGTTATGGGAAACAAGATTTCAGTGGGCGGGGCTTAAGATCATTTTCTAATGTAAATATTTCTATGAAAATAGAGCTTTGTACAAACTGACACATACTGATGAGAACAATAATACTTAAGTTTCATTATATTTTGACAAAAACCTCCCCATTACATCTAGGTTACAAATTTCACATTTTACTCTTGGTGATCAGATTATCTCACGCCCAGCAAGGACGCTGATTAAGAACACTGAGGGAAGAAAACCATCCTCTTTGTTCCCTCACGTACTCTCTCTGTGGACGACTGAAACTGAACAGACATTATTTAGTCATTTTAACTTGCATATGCACTTTTTCTTCTCTTCTTTTGGCACTCTCTCCGCCATCCCACTTGTTTTTATATAACACCTTCCTCTGTGGATTTATTTCAGGGGTTGTGATATAATTACTTGGCTTCCCTCCCTTTATGGATTTTAATTGTCAGATAGTGCAGTTCAAACTAGGTAATATTGATTATCTGCTGCTTTATCGGACAAACGTGCCCCTTTTGTGACGTCTAATACGATTATTAGTCATTTTATTTCCGATTACGAGCAAGGATTATAAATATCTTCAATGCTTGTTGTGATTTTGAACAGATAATGACGCCATCTGGAATGAACTGTAACTGTGAAAGCATGCTAGTCCATGATGGGCAAGAGTGCCAGGTGTTATCACTGGTGATTTATTAATGACTCAACTGAGGGAAGCCCTGTCATTTCCGTTTCCAGCATGCAACCACAGAACCTTCACAAGCCACTCTTCGTAATAATCATGCCAACATTGACTTTTATTATGTCTTGTGTGACACATGTGCTTTTCATTTCCTCATTTCCTCAAGAAAAATAACTCATAATAGTTTAATTTAAGAGCTGATTTCCAGACATTATATAATGTTTTCTTGATAATAACCACTTAAAGTGTTAGTTCACCCAAAATACAAGCTTCCTTCATTTTCTACTCAGGGGTTGGAATAGAATTTCTACACAATTCTTCATGTTGAGGCTTCAATACAAGATGGATGTTACCGACGAGCAGTATGGAGGTATTTGAATGTTTTTAAGTGTCTTTTTTTGGACAAATATGAAGACGAGAACTGAGCTACAGTCGCTACATTAAAATGAACAAACATTTTTGTCTATAACTCTAAAAAGGAACAGATTACTCTGTAAAGAATCACAACTCTTAGTCGACATAAGGGTGAGTAGAAAATGAATGGAATTTTCTTACATCCATAGCTATGACATTGTACTGATAGAAGGCTGCTTTTAGGCATTCCATGTTTTCTTAGTCACATAATACACACAGAGTAGACAAACAACAGACATTGTTGGAAGAAAATGTTTTTCTGTGACTGTAAACTATTTAGTACGTATTCAATTTTATAGGAACTTTGTCAGTAAACGCAAAAGGATTTGTATTGAAGTTTTATGTAAATGTTCAGATAATATATATATAAAGATACTTTATTAAACCTGGAGGAGAAATTATTTTGTGCAGCAGCAATAACACATCCATCCAAACAAACATCCATTAATACATGTGAGAACAATCAAAAATAAATACATGAATACATACAAGACATGAATAAATAATTAAAAAGTTGCCAACAAATGTATATTAAGATTGTGTTTGCTTTTTGTCAACAACATTTGATTAAAAAAAAATGCTTTATGTAAAAAACTACAAGGTTTCTGGTCTTGCAGTGAGCCAAAACAATACATGTCATACAGGAATAACTGTATGTAAAGCACACACGTGTACAAGTACCACCAGGACTGAAAAAGTCTGTCAATAAAGCAATGCCTGACAGTATGTACCCTGTACATATATTACGATGCAGTTAGAGGGTAAAAGGGTTAAACAGGACGTTGAATAAATCTTCTTGTTGAGGCCATTCCATCAGGGCAGCCAGAGTTTTATTCCCGCCGAAGGACGACATGAGACATCAGCAGAGGTAATGGGGAACCTCCGACCTCGCGTTGACTAGGATGGAACTGGACGTACAGCATTACTTCATGTTAACAGCAACAGATTGAACACAAGTCTTTGTTATCAGGACGGCTCTCCCAACATTCCTGCCTCCAGCTCAGACGAAAGAATTTTAATGAAACTAACCGGAATACATTTGTTTATGTAACAATCCAGAAGAAGAAGCTCCTTATTTTAGGTTCGTTCACTCGCATACATCCTGATTCTCGTCCACCTCTCACACTTTTCCTCCTACTCTTTCTTACGCTCGACTTCTCGGACCTCGTCGTATTCCCACTCTGTGACTTACTCATGCTCTTCAAGAGTTTCCAACATCCTCCTTCTGATCCGTCACTCTCACATTTACCCCCAAACATTGTTGAAACACACATTCTATGGACGAATAAGTATGCTCTTAGAAATCGTCAAAAACTGACTTTGGAGTTCAATGGTAAATCAGCAAGAGATACATTTAGATACAATTTTGACTGGATCAGCCTGCAATTATCATTCATTATTTGCCATGGCAACACACATGGAGAGGAATTGTACCTTTGAATTCTCACTGCACTCTGGGGATTTCGTTTTCTTCTCATTTCTTAACAGTGTGGAATTATTTGAAATGGAAAGAGCCACGAGGAGCAGAGGCTTCCGGACAAAATTTTGGAAAATGGAAAAGTCTTTGAAGTTGAGGAGGCAGCTGCCTGCAGAGAAACACACCATAGCTGCGACAAATACTGAATTAAAAAAAAATGATATAACATAAAAGCATATTGAGAAGCATCTGATCAGGTTGTCATTAATAATAATATATCAGTTAAATTAAACAAATTAATTATATCAGTTTTGTGTTATTTGGCATTATGAATATTTTTTTATTTATTACATTTTTCACATTTTCTTGCTGATATTTCTGATTTCTTTTATCTCGTAAACCGTCCATCTTTACCTTTATTAATGGTCTGAATTAAATATGCACATATTCATTCTTTTTGTCAACACACTCGTTGAGTTGTCATGTTATTTATACTTTGCTCATGTTAAAACCATTTTAATAAAGTGTGTGACTGGATGTCTACGCTAATTACTGGGAATTAATCGATGAATAAAAAATTGGATTAGATTTTAAGAAGAAGAAGAAGAATATGTTCTGTAGTGATTGATATATGGTGTTTGTGTATAGATTTTCCCCACAAGTTTAAGTTGTTTAAGTGATACATTTATATTTCACTCATTTTCCACTCACCTTCATGTCGACTAAGGGTTGGGATCATTTTCAGCGTAATCTGTTCCTTTTTAGAGTTATAATCAAAAATGTTTTTTCATTTTAATGTAGCGACTGGAACGTCCCTCTTGTATTTTCATCAGAGAAAAATCTCTAAACTTAGGAAAATGTTGTCACAACATGATCTGGAGCTTGTAATCCATGCCTTTGTTTCTTCTCGTCTGGACTATTGTAACAGTTTTTTTTCATGTCTTAACAAGAAGGAGCTGTCTCGCCTGCAGTTGATTCAGAACTCTGACCTGCTCTAGTAGAAGAACTCACATTTCTCCGAACTTTAAAACTCTTCACTGGCTTCCAGTTTCTTTCATGATCATCGGTTCAGGACTAGAGGAGAGAAATCTTTCCAGGCAGCTTTGGAACGATTTTCCTCTCACTGTGTTTGATGATCTACTGACTCCTTCAAGAAACATCTTAAAACATTTTTATTTGTTCAGGCTTTTCCATGATTTTCTGGAACCCCTGTGTTAGTCTCAGTGTTATCTTGATCTTTTAAGTATATATTTTATTGAGTTTTGTTTGTGATTGTTTAAAAGCTTTGTGAACCTGGTCTGGAAAAGAGCTCTATAAATATAAATTACTTACTTACTTACTTACTTAAAGCCTCGACACAAGGAATTGTTCGGAATTAAATTAAACAAGTCTTTATTTTAAGTCTGTTTGTAGTGGAACATCCGAGGCCATCAGCATAAACCTTGTGTACGCTCACTGACACAATGTGGAAACACTTGTAGCTCTACAAACAAGGTGTTTGCTTTGACCACAACTTGTCATTTACTTTTCACATAAAACAAATATCACAGACTGACTACTTTCACCTTCGTAACATTTAAAAAATCAGGCATTCTTCTTTTGGACGCAGCTGAGAAGCTCATCAATGCCTTTGTCACCTCCAGGCTGGACTTCTGTGACTATCTTGCCTTAAAATGTCTCTTGGAACTTTTCAGCTTTTTTCCTCATGAACTCTGCAGCTTGGGTCCTGACTAAGACTACTAGGCGCGATCATGTTTCGCCAGTGCTCTTTGGCTTTCAGTAAAATTGAGATCCAATTTAAAATCCTCCTTTTAAAGGAGCTTTACATGGTCTACATCAACATACATCACAGATCTAATCCAAACATATCAGCCTTCTAGGATGTTACTATTCTTAAACTAAGATCTATTAGTTATACCATCTCTTAATGTAGATTTGGAGCCAGGGCCTTCAGTTTTCTAGCTCCTATGCTGTGGAACCAACTACCGGCGGGAGGGCCTACACAGATGTCAACAGAACCAGATTTTCCTCTATGATCCTCCCTGGACTCTACTACTCAATACTCTCCTATATTTTCTCTCATTTCATCCTCCCTTTTCTCCCTCTGTTTAGAAGTAATGACTTGTGTCTCTTTTGATGGTCGATGGTAATAATCACATTTTTATTTAAATGTCTTGATGTCTTATATTAAGGTCTATTTGATTTAATGATTTGCTTGATTCACATGTCAAGACAATTATTTCAAGATTGAAAATGACACCTTAGTTACTATTTTATAGATTTCAAATATTTACAAGCAATTTAGTTTTGCCTTTCAATGATGTATATTGATTTATTTTGTCCAGGGATGAGGACGAGAACCCGCAGCTCATTAAAACTGTCCAGTGTTGGAGGGAATATAGAAACAGGACAAAGAACAGCGCTCACAGAGAGAGAGGCGTGTCCAGTTGATGTTCCAAGAAGCTCAGAGGTGAGAGTGACAAAAACAACTCCTACAAGACTGTGATGGAGTCGAAGGAGCAGATTTTTTTTTTAAACTTAAATCACATATTGTCATTTACAATAGTTTCATTACATGTACAGTAAAACTAACATCTATATCTTACACTAAGTTTAACACATGTTATGTTGTGTAAAGAACTTTCATATATAATAAATAAATAAACATTTGTATCTATAAACATCCAAGTTATACCCTAACATTCGTTTTAATCTGTAATTCAGACAGAAGACAATCCCAACTATATACAGTACAAGTTAAATTAATTGAATTTATGTAGATATCGTGCTGTGCCTGTTTGTTCTAATTATAATTAAATGAGGAGCCTTTCTGAAGTATTCTACATTGACAGATTTAAATGAGTACAATATTGTTGAGACGCTACATCTTCAGATCCCTCTTGTTGTGAATGAATGCACATGAAGAGGAACAAAAAAAGCATCTACTCAGCAACATTCATTTTGCAACAATGACGCCAGAGCTGCTTACAACTTTAAATCAATCAATCAATATACTTTATTGATCTCCATAGAGAAATCCCGCCTCTGCCAGAACTTTGTAATGGAAACACAACACATGTAGGGCCAAGCAGTGCCAGGCCAAGTGAGGCCCCTACAGTTCAAGAACTTGTCATCGAAATCCATGAAGACCCATGAGAAACGTTAAATTTGCTAGTCAAGCAGTGGTTCTGTACCAAAAAAAATGGTCACAAAGAACTCACCTTTTATTTTTGATTAAACTGTTGTATTGTGTCAAATGTGTGGTTGAAAAATGTAATTTTTGTCTTTTAAATTAGACTGCACTTAGACTGCACTTTATTGATCCCTTTGAGATGACACTCTCAGGGAAATTTCTGTATTATATATAAGATGATAAGATTGATAACGAATGGTCTATACAGTCAAAACAATATGGTTATGGTTATCATCAGTTTCAAGGACATAAGACTCGATGGAACCTGTTTTTCTCTTCTCTCAAATAGTGTCATTTGAAAGTGGGATTTGTTAATGAAGATGATTCAATGGAGGAAGCAATAATAGGACATAGAACACTATTAAACTTGAAGTTCTGTCAAGGACCCTGGACCCCGTTTATCTCCAGCAAGCTCGATATGTTTTCTTTCACTGGATATTGTTATTTTAGTGTAGTATATGTTTATTTTGCTTGTTTATTTGCTGATATATACTCAGTGTTTGCTAATGACGTTACGGATGATAACTGTTTGCTGATTATCTCTATGGAGACAAATATCAGACTGTCAGTTGTTTAAATACATGTTTGTTATCAGCATATATTTATATAATAGTCCTCTACATGTTACACTACATAATCATTTATGACGACTACAAGCCTAGTTTTAAAGATGCACTGATACATTCCAGCTTCAGAGTCACATTCTCATCAAGATTTTCATCTTTATAGAGTTAATTTAAGACAAGCTGCGATCATAATCGTATTTCTTCCATCATCCTCAACTCATACAAAGTGAAAAATGACTCAGGTTCTCTCTTATCTCTGTTTACACATGACCACGCCCATTTATCTGTCCGAACAAAAATTAAAATATGACATATATTTGCATTAAAAAAACATCCAAAACTATAAAAAATGTTATTCTCAATCAAAATTATCCAAAGAGTAGAACGTGAAAAAAAAGAGCTGCCATCGAGGTGCTCACTCCATCTTCTATTGGTCTTTGTTCGGCTTTCTTCACATTCAACTCTATCGTCTACATCTGTCCTCCGGCTCTTCCTCTTTCTTTCAGTGGGAAGAGAGACTGGGAAGAGAAGAGCGATGGAGGCTGATCCCAGTGCCCTCGCTCCAGGCGTTCAGCTGTGGCCGAGCCCCATCATGCCTGCTGCCCCGGACACACAATCACAGATACAGTGTAAAAACCACCCACGCACATGCATGTATTGAGCCGACGTGAAAAACACACGTGCGCTCGCTCACACCTCCGCAATCCACCTGATGTGTTGACCTCAGAAAAAGAAACACCGAGAGGCTGATGTCGTCAGAATATAACATGTGTTTTTTTCCTTCAGCGCAAACATTTTCTACTTCAAGTCCTTCTAAAGATGTGATTTGCCGTTTGTCTTTGAAGGCCCTGTGACCCACCGAACAGCCTATCCCACCAGTCCTCCAGACACCAAGCTTATTTTTGGCTGTCTTCCCATTTGAGACAAAGACCAGGTACGAGGCAACAGTGGCCTGTCATCAGTTCACTGAGAGGATAATCTACTTAGATTTTTATTTCATGTTTACAGATGGTATCAGGTCTAAATATTTCATCCAATATATAAATATTGTGGAGTGCCAAAGTAAATCCTCAGCCGGATCGAGTACAAATGTGTGCGAGGGAAGACGATGTGATTGGCTGACCCAATTATTAAGCAGCAACAGCAAATAGGGACATAAGACACCACTGCACAATAGTGCATCCTGTTTACACGAACACAGCAACAATGACTTGCACAAATGGCTTGAATTCATATGTTTAATTTAAGTGCTAGAAAGTCACAAGAAAACAACTCAAACATTGGGTCCATTTTGAAATAGTGTATTCAAGAAATAGGCACATTTATATTAGGATATTATTTTATTTGCAATAACCATAGAATACATTTTAACTTATTTATCAATAAGTACAGTTTGTTAGGAAGGTTTTAACGATCTAATGATTAAAGATTATATGAAGCATGCAAGATAAATTACCTG
Organism: Callionymus lyra; assembly: GCF_982586985.1. Lineage (NCBI taxonomy): Eukaryota > Metazoa > Chordata > Actinopteri > Syngnathiformes > Callionymidae > Callionymus > Callionymus lyra. Next base: position 23,132,834 of record NC_141828.1, on the reverse strand, counting down.
AGCATTATCAGAGGCAAATCGTACATTTGCTGTGTGTATATTTAATTGTGAATTTACTGTATTTAAGGCTTTTAATGTTTGGCCCAAAAATCACAGAGAATCAAAACTTTCATTGTATTTTAAGTAGATGATAACTTGGATACAATAATAGTTTTTAGTTATTTTTATCAAAAAAATGGTCCATCCATCCATCCATCCATCCATCCATCCATCCATCCAATTGTTATATATTTGATCCTTATTATTGCAGATGAATTGCTTTAAAATGTTTCATATTAGATTTACATCTTTAATTTATTATTTATATATTTGTTGTACTACATTTTGTTCTTGTTTTCTGGTATGTAAAACGGTTTTGCATTTGTGGTTTGAATTGACTAAAGTTTTGAGATGTTTAAAATCATAATTAAACAAACTTAAAAAACAAAATATAAATGATAAGTTTTGTTTCTAAATAAATGTGTGCCCAGTTTATATGTTGACATCAATATAACTTGGGCCAGTCTACCAAACTGAGCCTGAGAAACCTGGGTGTTGTATTTGACAAAGACATGTTTCTAGTACAACACTGCATAAAACTGACCAAAACTGTTTCCTTCAACTGAGAAAAATCTCTAAATTTAAAATGATGTCACAACATGATCTGGAGCTTAAAATCCATGCATTTGTGTCTTCTTGTCTCGACTATTGTGACTTACTTTATCTTCATGTCTTAACAAGACAAGCGAGAATGCTGACCTGCTCTAGTAGAAGAACTCACATTTCTCCGATCCTTAAATCTCTTCACTGGCTTCCAGTTTCTTTCAGGATCAATTTTAAAATTCTGGTTCTTACTTTCAGATCTATTCATGGTCAGGCACCTCCTTACATCAGTGATCTGATCCAGCCTTACACCCCAGCTCGGGCTCTGAGGTCTGTGGATCAGAATCTACTGATGGTTCCTGAACACCCTTCCCCACCAGAGAAGATCAATTCTTCCAGGCTGTTGCTCCTAAGCTTTGGAACGATCTGGAACGAGATGGATGGATCTACTGACTCCTTCAAGAAACATCTTAAGACATTTTTATTTGTTCAGGCTTTTCCTTGATTCTCTGGAACTCCTGTGTTTGTCTTATGTTTCTTGGCCTTTTAAAGCATGTATTTTTAATGTGTATTGTTTTCGACTGTTAAAGTCCTTTGTGACCCTGGTCTAGAAAGGTGCTTTACAAATAGCCTTTACTTACTTAATATGTTTATATATATTTGAACACATTCAGCTTTATTAGTTATACATTTAGTTTAATAGAGAAAAACATTAATTTAAGCAACATAGTTTCTAAATAAATCAATCAATGCAACATTAAAAGGCGATTTCCTTTAATTCAAAGTTGAGTATCAGCTCACATCCAAAGAACAAGTTTATTACTATGCAAGAGAAGTATTTTCTTCTCCACATTCCTCAGACGTCTACTTGAGTTTTTCTTCAGCTCATGTCTGTTTGTGAGGTTTGCTCAGTGAAGGTATTACACAATCAAAGCTCAGTGGTTCCTTTTATCTTGCAGGCACTATATTTTATCAGCTAAAATGCACTCAGTGAAACACACAAGAGAAACATATCAGACACATCTCTCCACCACTTAAAACAAGGTATGAGGTTTGTCAAGTGCCTGCTCTATGTATGGAGGAGTGATTTAGAAATGAGTCATTGAATATTAAACATCCCAGCAATTAATGTTCTGGACACTGAAAAATCAGCAACACAGACGATCATCTACAGGCTAAAGAAAACATTGTGTGGAGGCAATGATGCACGACCCCATCATCATCTGGATGCTTCTGGAACCTTGAGTCAACATATATTAGATAGCATCCTTGAGTGTCACCCATCACAGCAGCAGCCTCATGAAATATATATCTCTGTTCCAGCCGCCAAGTTCAACGGTTCAGCCCCTCCTCCCTTTCGCTCTTTCACTCCCGCTCCATCCTACCATCCTCATCCTTTGAACAGAGACCAGTTGCCATGGAAACAATCAAACACATCTGGCATAGTTTGCGTGCACACAATGATTTGTTTGCTTCATATAGAAGCAACAAACACGTTAACTATGACGTGTGAAACGATTATTACTTAGTTGGAGTGGGTGTTCCTGACGGAGATAGAACAGGTTTGGACTTGTTGGAAAGAGTCGGAATCCTGGCTGTGAATTAATCTTAACCTCTGGGATAAGGTTACGCAATAATTACCAGGTGAATATGAAGACAGCTCTGGCTTCACATGCTTATAATGGTGTGAAAAGAGGAAGACCAGCACTGAGGCGTGTGGATGTGTTGAAAGAGGACATTAGGAGGACACTAGGAAGGACACACAATATAGATTAAGTTGGAGGCGGCTGACTTGCTGTCAAGAGTTGCAGAAGCTGAAAAAGATAATACAGGACAATTCCAACAAGGACATGCTTGAGATAAACAAACTAGATGAATGTCAAACTCTAAAATGGAAAACATTTAAATCAAGACATTACTAAACTCACATGTTAATATAATAGTATATAAGTATGTACATCATAGCTATAATAATAGAGATCATGCTTTCATATATTGAAAATGTTTTTCAAATCATGACACATGTCTCTCTTAGTTTGTCTCTTCATTTATTATGAATCATCTGTTGCTGGATTCCTTGGTTCAATTATTTAGCCAAAGTCTGGTCCTCTGTCTGCTTCACTCGAATGGAAGAAAACAAACATTTCTCTCTACAAGGAGATTATGTTTTATCATTTGAATGATTTTTTTAAAACTGTTGCACTGTTACAATCTACTCTTCAGAATATGATCATATGAGAGGAGAGAAAGTAAGAAATATATACAAATCTTTTTTGTTCTGGTATTAACCTCATGAAACTACAATGCCCCTTTAATTTTAATTTTTAATTTTGGAATTACAAAGAGATCATAAGTCCTTAGAAGTGGAGAAAGTGTATTTTTTAAAGGATAAATGTTGTGAAAACCCAACTCTCCTGACTCTCATGTTTCAAATGTTTAAGTCTTCCTCTCCAAGATGCAGAAAGTCTCTCTTCATGACCATTTTTTTTAAACTCATTACTTTATAAAGTTCTGTCTCGTCTGAAATCTTGAATGAGAGGTTACGAGAGCGGAGTCCATTATGATATTATAATGGCTTCACTCCTCCTCAAGCCAGCTGTAATCACACCCCGCTTTGTTTATACAACGAGTCCCATGGAGGTGGAGACTTCTAGGACTGATGATGCGCGGTGACAAACCTAGACGTTATCACAGCAGAGTGGGCGTGGTTATGGTAAACAAGATTGAATCTCCAAAAAAACAAAGAGTTTTTTAGTGGGCGGGGCTTTATCACATTTTCTAATGTAAATATTTCAATGAAAAGAGAGTTTTGTACAAACAGACACATACTGATGAGTACAACATCTATTTAAGAAACACTTAAATCCACACTTTAGTTGCCCATTAATGTGAAATTTAAATGAGAATAGAGTGAAAAACTGTATTTAATACTTTGCAATTAAAATCATGCAAGAGTCTCAAATGTCAAGATAATTATTTTTAGGCGTCTGAGTGTTTGAGGTGACTTTAGGACACAAACAGGGTAACAATTAAGAGCCATCAGTCATCCTGACTTCAAAAGGTATAAAAAATACCTGTCAAAATGAGAAGGGGTGGAGCGTCATCAAAGAATCTTGTACGCAAACTGACATTCCTCCTCAGTCAAAACACGTTTATGAGCATCAGACACAGCAATTAAAATTCATTGTAACAACCCCTGAGGAGAACAAAGCATCACGTTCGGTGATCGGAGGTAGAACAGACGCCTCTGTGGTGCGTGCGTTCGGCTGCCCCCGCCCTAACCCTCGAGGACATCCCCAAGCTTTGCATTATATACATTCTCTCCCTACATTACACAGCGCTGCCTCCCCCGGCCAATGAGATGGAGCAAAACAACCAGACCGACCAGTCACAGCGCGAGGATTGCCAGAACTGGTGACAGACAGAGATCATTGCAATGGTTTGCTACATTCTTGTGACATAACAACCGTCTTCTTTGTTGATGTGTCGTTACCGTGTCACAAACATGCTTTTCAGGAACCACGAGCTCCCGGAGTCAAGTTGACTTTCATTTTAGCTTGTTCTGTATAAAGTGCAGATACCGACTTAGACAGTGAAAAAATATGACCAAAACAGTGAAGGATTGGATCCAATATAACTCCAGGGTTAAGTCACTCCACAAACACCTGAAGCCTCTTCGGCCCGCCCTACTACTCTGTTGACAGGTGAGAGAGGGAGGAGAGTCAACCAGAAGCAGGACAGGTAAGACCAGGTGCAAGTATTTTTAGAGTAAAGCCATTTAAGGATCACAGCTACTACTGTACAAACAATATATCAACTCCAGAAAGGCTCAACAAGCTCTTCGTAAAAAACACCAAAAGAAGCGCACAAAGAAAGCTCTTCTTTTTTTTTTAATCATACCTTTTTTCCTTTCTTTTTGCGATGGGCTGCTTTTCCGCTCCCTGCTTTCTCCTTAGCTTCCTCACTCATGGTTCACAGAGCTCCCTCCGTCCCCCTCGCCTCACTTTGAGTTTAAATCCAGCATGTAGGAGCTTGTGGAGGAGCAGCCGCCGCTTTCTTCGGAGCCTAGAACAATGTTTCTGAAATGTCCATGTTTTGGAGCGAGGGTTGATCCATTCAGAGGAGCCTGAAACGTCAAGAGAGGAGGGACTGAGAGGACAGTGTTGATGCTTCTCCTCTTTCCTCCTCCTCGTCTGCTCGCCGTCTCCAGGTTCACAGCGACGCACTCGTTCACGAAGACTTGCCAGGCGCGCTCGTCCAGGTCCTCATCACGGGGACTCTCTCAGGTGCGCTCAGAGCACTGGAGACAAAAAAAGGAGGATAGAGAAAGAATGTTGAAGATCCTGAAGATCCAAATCCAAAAAAAGAAAACTTGAGACGCACTGAGAAAAAAAAAAGGAAGAGAAATGGGCGAGTCAATAGCAAACAAAAAGCTGGAAAAGTGTGTGGAATGGTGCGCCTGGACCTGGTGTCAGTGAGAGTGAGAAAGAACAGAGAGAGAAAAAGAGAGAGAGAGAGAGAGAGAGAGAGAGAGAGAGAGAGAGAGAAAGAAGGAGTGGGGGGGGGGGGGAGAGGGGTGTTATCCATTCAGTCTTTTCTCTCGCCCGGCTGTTGCTCCCTTCACAGACGTGATATGAAATGAGTTTTTCTGCATCTCTGGGAAGCCAGTCGCGAGAGATCATTAGCACTATGCATCAGGTCCTTCCAGAAAAGGAAGTCTCTGCCCTTCGCCGCTGCCAGTCGGATCAGCTTACTAAAAACTGGAACAAAACTGTACCGACCAGCCGTCTAACCGAGTGGATTGAGGTGTGTGAATGTTTGCGTGAGAAAACAGCCAGCAGCCCTGGATTGTGGACATTTGAAGATAAACCAAAAGGCAAACAGGTCAAAAAATCTACTTAAACTAACTCAACTGAGCTGTTTGAGGAAGAAGTTCTGGGTCTTTGCAAAAAAACAACTGTCTTTGAAACATCATGATAATGAGGCGGGAGCAGAAATTTTGGAGAGCAAAGAAAGAGAAGTCACCAAGGTGGGAAGAGAGAGAAGCAGCACAACATCATTTCATTTCATCATTACTTGACTTGAGACGTGTGAAGATTACCTATAAAAAACTTCTAACAACATTTTATTTGTGGACAAATTTTTATGTAAATCAGATGATTGAAGACAATGATTTCAGATCACAATGAAAAGCAAGAGGAAATTTAATGTATAAGTGTTCTATTCCATTAAACCGACAAGCAGAGTCAAACCCAACTCTCCTGACTCACTAATGTTTCAAATGTTGAATCTTCTTCTCCAAGATGCAGTAAGTCTCTCATCATGACCATGTTTTGACTTTATTACTTTATAAAGTCCCCCCCCTTCTAAGATCTGGATGAACAAGAGGTTACGAGAGCGAAATCCATTATGACATAATAATGGGCTTCACTCCTCCTCCAGCCAGCTGTAATCACACCCCACTATGTTTATACAACAAGTTCCTTGGAGGAGGAGATTGAGGACTTGCGGTGACAAACCTTGATGTTTGACCAATCACAGCAGAGTGAGTGTGGTTATGGTAAACAAGATTGAATCTCCAGAAAAGTGTTTTCAGTGGGCGGGGCTTAAGCACATTTTCTAATATAAATATTTCAATGAAAAGAGAGTTTTGTACAAACAGACACATACTTATGAGTACAATAGAGGTACAAGATCTATTTAAGACACACTTATATCACCAAAAAGCTGCAACAGTAGTATAAACAAGTATGTTATTCTTGTTTCTTGAGACTTTCTTTTTGCGTCCAGCCAAATGATAATTAATGGTAATAAATAAATAAAAACAAAATCAGAAAGGTTGATTTCTTTTAACATTTCATGAAAAAAATCAATCTAAGTTCTTGAGTTTCATGTTAAAAATGGCATGAAGAACAAAAAGTACAGTTAAAGACATACATCAATTCATTTCGCTGCAGAAACAAACATTTGTATCCACTGTGGAAATCAAATCTGGTTGCAGATATAGGCTAAAGGACAGATGCTAAGTAATTGAGAGGTTTGCAGGCAAACTTTGTTATAAAGTTATCTATTCAATCGGCGCTGAAGATGATGAGTTTGTTTTAGATTTTGATGAATCCAACGTTCTCACTATAACAGCAGGTTGAGTGTGTTCATTTGCTGAGGTAATTAATAATAATAGGATCACGAATAATAAAATACTTCAGTTATATACAAGAGATTTCATCATTAAATCAAAATGTTTTAGTTATTCATGTCCAATTTTTTAAACATTAACCCAATCAGGCTTACTTAAAAGAAAAAATAGAATTAGAGTAAAAAGAAAAATGGTTGTAAATTCTGCTTTTTCACCTCACAAAACAATCTCTATTGATTGAAAATGCCTCAAATTATAATAATATTAGATCATTTTGATACATGTAAATCCTGGGTCAAAGTAAGTGTCTTCTGGTCAGTTTAATATAAATATTTCATTGAGCATTCATTGAAATACATGCACATGGATACATATAAACTTCCATACACATGTAAATTGAAATATTAAATCATTGCAATGTACACAGAAGTGAACCGAACATACAGTACATCGGTTATTTACAGCCAATAAGCTTTCATCTCCGTCATGCTCCTCTCCCTGTGAAAGGATTACTAGCTAGATTTAGTATCGCTTGACATACAGAGTCATCCCGTCTAGACCATCATCCACCTCCATCATCTCCCCTTCACTCCACCTTTCCCTGCATCTATAACACCATGTCCTCTGAGCGAGCACAGAGAGGGATTACACGCAGATTAATCTTCGGCTGGAAATGTCTGTCCTTACATTTTCTTTTTTAGGTGACAAAGTGTGTATGTACGGTAGCTTGTGAGCGCACATGTCGCTCACCGGAGCTTCCCCGTGGCTGTGTGTCAGTGTGGTGGATTCAGGGTGTGGTTCTTCTGCCAAGAGGTGTTTATAGATTGTTTGATGAAGCAGCTCCATCAGTTATCCGTTTATTATTTCCACCACACGTCAAGGCAGGAAACAATTCAGAGACATGTGGAATATTGATCCTCTTTCTAGCAGATCAAGCTGATGCTGTCAATTTTGACAACACAATAGTTAAAGTTCAACTAATGTGTTGATTTAAGTTTGTCTTAAATAGATGTTGGACTCTATTGTATCGTCAGTATGTGTTTGTTTGTGCAAAACTCTCTTTTCATTGAAATATTTACAAAATGTGCTCAACACTTGTTTACCATAGCCACACCCACTCTGCTGTGATTGGTCAAACTTCTAGGTTTGTCAAAGCGCTTCATTAATGCCGTGAGTCGCCACCTCCAACAGATTCGTTGTATAAACAAAGTAGGGAATGACCCAACTGGCTGGAGTAGGAGTCAAGTCATAATTCCATCATAAAAGACTCCGCTCTCGTAACCTCTTTTTTGCTGATATTTCAGACAAGGGAGAACTTTATAAAGTAATAAGTTCAAAACATGGTCATGATGAGGGACATACTGCATCTTTGAGAGGAAGACTTCAACATTTGAAACATGTGAGTGAGTCAGGAAAGTCGGGGTTTCACATTATATTATCTTTAATGTCCATTTGTAGTAAACAAAAATCCAAGCAATTCTTAGTGGAGGTTTTAACTTTTTCTGGGCCACATAAAATGACAAGCCTGAGTTTGACACAAAGGAGCATATGTGCATATATATATTGGAGTGTTTTATTAGCAATACCAATCCTTTTTTTTAATCTTAGGCTTGTGAAGCATCTGTATTGTTAAAGAATGTAACGAGTGAGTTCACAGTATTTGACCGTAGATGCTACACAATGATGGCAGTAATGGTTAAGAAATCAAGAAAGACAAGCAGCACTAACCGACCTGTAGCTAGAAATAGGGGCTTTTTTTTCACCGCGTCCTTTCAAGTAGTCCGGGAAGAAAGAGGCTAAAATCCAGGCCTACTTTCCGCTGTAATCAGGTCAGCTCCGGACAGGTGTCTCCCTCTGATAAAGAGCTCTGAGGATGAAGGACTTTTACTCTATGTTTGGACCTGAAGAATATTCGATGAAGTGACTACATTTTAATAGTGAAATAACTGAAAAATGACGCGATTACTTCAAGAGCAACTACTTCTGAGAGACCTTCAATATGCATAAAAAACATTTTTGTAGCTGAATAGATATGAAGTGAGAATACTTTCATACAATCACCTTCAGGTCAACTATCATCAGCCTTAAGCGAGGGCAAAAGTGTGTCTATTTTATTTAAGAAACGAGTGTGAAAAACTTCATTTTGTTACTTAATCCACTCTGTCAATACATCAGACTTCCTTCTGCAAATACTCACTACCATGAATCGCAAATGGTGCTTTATGCACTTCTCCTGCTAATCGATACTGTTGTTTTGTATTATTCATTGTATCGTTCCTCTTGCCTTGCACTTCCCTCACGATTGACTCCGCTCTGGGAGCACTAATGTTGAATGCAACGCAAACATGACGAAGAGGAGACTATTGATCGGGCGTTTCTCTCTTGAGATCAGGGCTGAGTTGCTGGTGTGGGAGCAACAACACCAGGCTGGAAATTAAGTCTGATCCAAAATGTTGGTCTTTTTTCTGGTCTGCTCAACACCAACTAGTGATCTAGTCCAACCATACCAACAAGACGGGAAAATAACTAAAATGAAACACTTAATAATGTCCATTATCTCAGCTCATATTAGCAGCTACAGTAGAAACAGTGACTATTACATTGTCTTACTCCTACTAATGAAGAATTCCCATTGAATCGTCTTTTATTCTGAGGCCATTTGAAACAGATCAAAGAAGAAGAGGGTTGGGAAATCTGGGTCAGGACAATTCTAAATCTGCAGCCGGAGTTAACCTCAAAAAACAGTGATACGTGTAAAATGTACTGGATCCGTGAAGGGTTTTTTAACCGATCTTATCTGATTTACTTAACAATGAGACATTTGGGAAGTTAAAACAAATAAAGTTTAGCTCTAGACTTGGGATCGAGAGACAGATTTAAAGAGATAGTTCATCCAAGTTCTAATTTCACTCATTTTCTACTCACCCTCATGTCGACTAAGGATTTTTTTTAGAGTTATATACAAAAATGTTTGTTAATTTTAATGTAGCCACTGAGTTGAGGCTTTAATTGAAGAGGAACATTACAGACGAGCAGTATGGAGGTATTTAGATGTTTTTAAGTGACTTTTTGGACGAAGATGAAGACGATCACAACAGGGCTCCAGTCGCTACATTAAAATGAACAAACATTTTTGTCTATAACTCTAATAAGGAACACATTACTCTGAAAATAATCCAAACCCTTAGTCAACATAAGGGTTAGTAGAAATTGACTGAAATACGAATTTTGGGTGAACTATTACTTTAATTTTGAATATTTAACTTTATCTCAGCGGAGATATGCAATCAGAGCCTTTAAACCTTGACTGGGGAAGCAATGTGATGATACTGGTTCTCCTTGCCGAACATTCCTATTAGATCATTCAACAACTGCAAATATCTATTTAGATGAACCCTCGTCATCGTCAATATAGACTTCATCATGAATGCACTCTCTCATTTCAATCATGTCATAAGGTGGAGTAGAAAATGAATAGAATTTGGGAGATCTATAACTATGCTGAATAACTTGATTCATGAAGTGACCCTGGTATGAAAATAGCAGCATTCTGGGAATTGTTTTACACTTTCAAATCATTCAATGTCTACACCAAAACTGAGCAAAGGCTGTCTGACGGTATTCAGACTCTCATGAGGCCAGAGTACAAATCTGATCATGAAGAAATGTTACGGTTCAATTTCAATGTATAGCTTGCTCCTTTTGAAGTTTTCTTAATTTAACTGCAGTTATATGATATTTACTTGTAAAGTAAAGTAAAGTAAAGTAATGGTTATTTGTAAAGCGCCTTTCTAGACCGGTCAAAAATAGCTTTAACAATCAAAAACAATACACAGTTAAAATATATACTTTAAAAGGCACATAAGACAAACACAGGAGCCCCAGAAAATCAGGGAAAAGCAAAAATAAAAATGTCTTAAGTTGTTTCTTGGTTAGTTATTTTGTGTTATATGAACATAACACAAAATGTTTTGTTTGAAATGTCTTTGTTGTAACAACGCTTCCTTGAAATACATCTGATATTGTTGAAAGCCTGTTTACTACCGTTTGAAATGGTGCCACACTTGTATGGAACAGACATTTATGTGGTGAGCAGCAGAGCTTAGAATCGTGGTAACGACCATGAAAAATGTGACAAATCTTCTCGGTCGAATCAAAAAGCTTATTCTGCTATTACTATTGAGTCTTAAGATTTTTCACATTTTTCATGAAAACAAATGCAAGTTTCTTGGTTTTGTGTCTGTAAAGGGATAAATATACACCAAGATTTATTTCTAAAAAGCTCTGTTACAACAAAGCAATAATCTACCATACATAAGTTTCCTTAATTATTTATTTCAAATATTATGCCTATACAATATTTTTGAATAAAAAACAGTCTCTTGTTGGTGAAATATATATATAATTACACAGAATTATAGCTGATCTTTAGTTCAATTTGACAACCTTTTCATGTTTTCTATCATAAAAAATGCCATTTTTATTTGTCACTATTTTATATTGGCTTGACACAACACACACATGCATGCATTAAACAATGTACAAAAGTTCCTTCATAATTCATAAAATATTCTAGAATGTCTTCTTGCATAAACTGGAAGAGTTGTGTGAAAACTTCATTGAAAACAACACATAAAGGCTGTTAAACTCAAACCAGTGTTTCCAAATAAAGAAAGGACTTAAAAATAAAAAGTTTGTGGATGGAAGAGTGAAACTGTCAGTAGCTCAGATTGAATGTATCATATCAAATAAATAGTAAAAAGATTGACACATGCAAAATAATCACCTTTAAAACTTTCAACATGTCTGTGATTATAAAATATTGTCTTCATATGTGCTTTAAAATGTGCGTCTATGCTCTGAGTGTGTGTGAGTGCTGCCTCTACATCACTAGCCAAGTGTCGAGTTGAGAAATGAGATTATGCAAGACGTCTGTTGCCCCTCCAGCGGCAAACAAAATTCATTGTCTGGTCTAACATCACCGTAATGTATTCTGCACATTCTCTTCCTCAGCAAACTTGGCAAACAAGAACTTTTGCTGGGCTAAGCCTTCTTTTCCCGTGCAGGGACCAAGTTGCAGGCGACAGCCAAATAGAATCACAGTAATTGTAATAAGTGGGACGAATTAGTTTTGGGTACAAGCTGAGATCATTCCCAAGCTTGTTGACTTTCTGCAGGAATTGTTAGGGGGCTGGCATGTGCGGGTGATGAGCCACGAGAAGTGTCAGATCAATTACTGGATCGATGGAAAGCTGTGATGAAAGTGAAGGTTCTATGAGTTCAACAGAGCATAACATGAAATGATGACACGAGTCTGTTATTTTGGATTCTGACAAATATTAAAAACAAAACAAAATCGTCGTAATTACCGTGTAGGAAAGTTATCTTTGGATAAAAGAAAAGTTATCTTAGGATAAAATAGAGACCATTAAAAACCATGACTTCAGGAGATATAAATAGCTACTGATTAAATAACTTATAAAACAAAAAATAATTACATTAAACGGCAATACAGTTAAAAACCACAACATCACCACAATTACTTTACATTGAAAGGCTTTTTTTCTAAACTAATCAAGTAATAATAAATGACAACTTCAAAATTCTGTGCTTTTTTATGTTCATTCCTAATTCATCAGTCATTCATTAGCATTTATTAATTATTTAAATGTATAATTTACTTAATAATTTATAAAAAAATTAAATCAACAACACAATCGAATGATCTCCTGGTGAAAAAGTAGAATTTATTGTGCAGAATGTTAACTTAATTTGGTCAAGATGCAAATAATGTTTAGGGAGAGTGGGTTCTAAATCCTGGTAATTACTGTTTTCTCAAAATAGTAACAATAAGAATAGTGTTAAATCGCATTTTACAACACAGCTCTACCAAAAAAAGAAAACAGAGCTATTGTGTATTGTCGCACCTCTTCAAACACAATGGGACAATGGATGTCTTTCTGTTGGGAAAGACATCACCGTCACGTCTTTACCATGACACTGACAGATCTCCCTTTTAGTGACATTTGAGGTGAACGAAACAAAGATGCAGAAACAGAAGCCAACACTGGTGTTCGGCGGCTGATAATGTGTGAGTCATGCATCTAAAAATCAGCAGAAAACCTCCTTTTGTTGGGCATGTTAACTGATAAATGTATAAATGTCAAAGCTTCAAAGTAGAGTATCTGCTTGTCAGATCGAGTTTGATGAAATATCAGTGAGCAAGAATCTCTCTCACGATGTCTGTTAGTGTTGGATCACATATTTTTTACAAACTAACCTCAAAATTTCACATTTGAAACACGGCTGTGTATTTGTGATCCGTGTATTCACACATGCTGAAACGCACAGTTGATTCGGGACTGCTTTCCTTGCCAGCAACATCATCATCCTCCTTCCCACCCTTGTCTCCATGGAGACAGGCTTCCAGAGCCGGCTGCTTCCTGACCGTTGTGAATCAGCACAGACGGGGAGGGGAGGCGCTTTTCTTTTTGTTCAAACATGACTGAGAGAACGGCGTGAGCTCTCTGTTTATCCTTCCCTCTGAAATCATCGTAGGAACCTGCAAATTGGTGGAAACGATTCGAGGGCATTTTCAAGTCGAGAGCAGGGTGTAACCTCTCGGATGAGCCGGAGTTACATCTACAGCTGGTGCTAAATTAGTAACGATTCCATGTGACTTTCTTCCTCCAGTGTTCATTCGAACATGTTCATGTCTGGAATCTGGAACAAATGTGCTTTTAAATTGCCGCTTCTGATGCTCGTACACATGTAAAGTTGAAATAAAGATTTGACTCTGATTGTATTTGTCAAAAAAAATAAATTAATAGACATATTAACTTATGCTATAGTTAAGATATTTTGCCCATAGCTTTCTCAAGGCCAGCAGCACCAGGACCTCCTGTCTGGCAAAAACATTAGGCTGGGAATAAATGATTGATGATGGTAAAGCATGACCCAAAAATGAGAATGGAATTGGTCCTGTCGTGTCTTATCCCCAAACATTTCTGATCACCCCCTTAAAGCTAATCATTGTTAACATTATTACATTTAATGGGCAATAATGTGAAATCCCAACTTTCCCGAGTTGAAATGTTGAAGTCTTCCCCTCCAAGATGCAGAGAGTCCATCAACACGACCATGTTTTGAATTTATTTCTTTAGAAAGTTCTACCTCATCTGAAATCTCAGCGAATGAGAGGTTACGAGAGCGCCCATTATGATGTAATAATGGCTATAATCACGCCCTGCTTTGTTCATACAACGAGATCCTTGGTGGTGGAGACTTACGGTATTGATGACACGCGGTGACAAACCTTAAGCTTGACCAATCAGTGTGTGTGGCTATGGTAAACAAGATTTTAGCTTCCGAAAATCAGTGTTTTTCAGTAGGCGGGGCTTAAGATAATTTTCTAATGTAAATATTTAAATGAATAGAGTTTTGTACAAACAGACACATACTGATGATACAATAGAGTCCAACATCTATTTAAGACACACTTAACTGAACACTTTATAATGAAATGGTTATATTTAAAATGAACCTCAGTTTATATTCAGCTTCCACAAGGATTTTTGTTTCTCAGACAGATTTTCCTCTCACATGACCTTTAGAAATTAAGGAAACACAATTGTTTTATAGCAATTAAAGATCCAATAGCAATATTATTTACTTTAACTTATTAGTTCAAACACAATCAGGTGGTACAGTTGGCCGGAACACATTTTCACCTCATGAAATCTGGACACAAGATAATAGTCGCAGCCAGAGACAGGTATTCTGACCTCCACTACAATTTAATTAAAAAAAAGCCAAAGTCAGTAAAATTCTAACTATTATTTAATAAATATATACGTTGTTTACGGCGAGGCCTCACAAGATTTCATTGACGTTGTAGTGGCTCAGCCAAGGTTCTGAATGGGTGTTGACAACACCTGCTATAGTGTTTAGCCTGTAGCTAGTGTTTAAAATGTTTGACATTCCTCCCTGTCAGGAGAGGGAACACATCACACAGCCCTCAACATGATATATGTCCTGGTTATTTACCAACTGAAATAGTTGACTCCATTTGTTTTTTAGCGTCAATAATCATTTGGAATTTGGCAAGTATAAACGTGATATAAGGTGTGTTTAAAGTAATAGCAGGGTTTTTAAGGTTTTTAACAATGTGAATATTATTGAAAATTGCACATTATACTACATTATACTACTTCATGTAGAAAGTGCATTTTACTTTAAGAACTGAAATCGTAATTTTATAAACTGATACATCTTAAGGAAATAAAGGAAAACTTAGTTTCTGTTACGACAACCTTCAAATATTTATAGCATTGAGACGATGCACCTGTCAACAGGTATTCCTGTGTTGTGTTTTTGTTCTAGGAAACAGCATTTTTGATGTCACCGCGCCACATTTAAAAATGTTAATAAGGTCTGTTATTTAAGTATACCAATCAGTCAGTGATGAATAAACAATACTGATGGTACAGCGACGGTTTAACTTGGAAGAAGGAACCAAAACAAGGGAAAAAAACGGTCACCAGTGCAGCTTAAATGTGTGAAAACACCACAACTAGGAAACTGGGCTGCTGCCTTTGGGCCGGCACTTGTAAACACAAGCAACCTTCAATGTGTGGCACGAACACTAAAACATACAGCCCAAATCCAGATCGGCCCCACCTCACAGAGACCCTTGACTAGTCCTTGACCGCCTGTCTCTTGATCTTCGCCTCACAGGAGCTCTGAGCCTCTGGAAGTCACACTTGGCATTCAGACCTCAGACAGGAATTGTTAACCAGCAGGTTAAAGCTTTTAAATAGGCAGAAAACTACAAAGCAGGCCAAAAGCAGCAGCTATGTGCTGGTGACAGATGGAACAGTCCACCACCCAAAGCATCAGCTATGAATTTATGGTCTGGTGCATGCCCACACACCCTTTTGCTACGTTGTACCCCACCATGTTGTAGCATTGCCTCGATGATGAACAAGACAACAGGCCAGCTAGGAGGCCGAAGAAATTCCCTTTGAACACTGGAGATCAGGCCCAGAAGATGATGGATGTCAATCGTGTCCACCATCACCTGCCTTCATTACCTTGTGGGCCTGAGAGCTCAACAAGACGCCGCTCATGAAGTGTGCTTGGGGAGTACGCCCTCTGACCTACTGACAGCAGCCTTGTCATGTAGCACTTTCCTTCAGCCTGCAGCGAAATCCACCTCAACCCTGGCCTGATGTTCAGCCACCTGCTCGAGCTCTCTTTATCTGACATCAGGATCCTTAAACCAACCGAAGAGAAAGTGAAGAGCTGTGTCTCTTATGCTAACATGGAAGAAAAATGGTGAATGCCCAGATTTCTACTGGGGTGTCGTGTTAGAACAGAACAGCAGCTGGGGCAGTCAGGAAGCCAAATCTCGCTTCCGAGGTATTAGTCACTACTGGATGAGGCAACTTTCACAAGTTCTGCCTTGATGGTGTGGAGATCTTCTGCGACACCAAACCTGTAAAACCACTTTAGACTTAAGCTGTGGCATGGGAATACTGATCAATGGGTCGGGATCATACCAGTACAATTGAGCACATCAGTCACTAACACAGACTCATACCTACCATTGGAGATCTCCAACAAGGTGAGCTTAATGGCTTGGACTTCATCATGGCAAGTAAACGGCCCATGTCTGTGTGATGTCCCAGGCCTCCATGTTTGGAGGGCTAACACTGTTGACACCCCATTGTCTATTGCTGGATATCCCTGGCCGATAACAGCTCTGTGGTCTGCTTATTTCCCGGATGTCCATGCTACGGATCAAGTCGAGTTAATACATCATGCTTAAGGGCCTCCGCCGGCAGGAATGGCCACTACTGCTCACCCTCATCTCACCGGAAGACGGAAGACTAATCCATCCTTTTCTACAAGGTGATCCCATCGACGTAGCATTAGGTGGCGCTTTTCACCTCAAGAACCTTGTAGGAGAGCAATGTTCTCCTTCAGAGGATCACAGGAATCACTGACTGATGGAAAGATGGCGGACTGGAAGCTGCTGGACTGCAAGTGTTGCTGGACGTGACACTGCAGCTAAAATGTGTGAAAACACCACCACTAGGAAACTGCTGCCTATAGGGGCGACACCTGTGAACACAAGCCACAGTCAATGTGTGGCACAATTACTAACCCAACAGATCTGTCCCACCACACAGGGGGCCCCTCAACCACAACATAATCTGGGCTCAACGATGGCAACCAGGGTGACGGCCCTGAACTGCCAGTCTCTTGATGAAGGCCACGCAGGAGCTTGTTACGCTGGAGGTCAGGTAAGTGAAAAGACAGATTTTAGACACATGAAGGTTTATTTATTGGTAAGACGAACAGCCTGTAGGTTAGTGTCATCCTTTACCTAACTTTTGTTTACATTTTAGATCAAACCCTTCTACAATCTATTTACATTTTCTAACACATTTTAATATGAGAAATGTATAAGTTTGTTTGTTCAGATTTTCTGTAATAATTGTTTAACTCAGTAAATTGTCTTTCTACGATTTTAACAATACTCTTTACTATTAATTAACTAACTTTTTCTGGATGACCCGCTGTGCGTCTGTTAGTGTCACATGACCAACAAACTACTTTACAGCCGTGGGTAGCAGACAGTGATTTTATAGGAATTCCTGAGAGACTTTTTAAAGGAAGAAGAAACCAGAAACACAACTAAAGTCTTTATCTTGTTTTGAAAACAGATGTACATGTGGTATGTTGCAGCAGCGAAGTCACAACATTGCAATTACACTGTTCTGCCCCTGGGGGGAGCCAGAAACAAAGCTTTCAATATTACACATCACAATTTTAAAGTGCGAAAAAAGAAAATACATAACTAAAGTAGTAACATCCATCGGTTCTTGGTTGTTTCTTGAAGTCCCCATATTTCCCTCAGTGACCCCTAAAATAGTTGGAGTGGAAATATATTTCCCAGCCATGTTTGTTTTAAAGGGTTTTTTCTGCACAGCTGGACAACAAGTTGAGGTTTGACATGGCACACGTATGTCTACTGTGGACATAAGGACTCACACAAATAGGGGAAAACACTTTGCAGGCCTTTCATAAAAGGGTGAATTTCATTAGTGAATTAATATATTTTCTTGACATGATTCATGCTGGCCTGTGAGAGATTAGATTAACTATCATTTACAAGTCTAATCGTGTCAGAGTAAGATGTCCTAGTGTTGTAATTGAAACGGTGAGTTTTGTCAGGGAGAACAGAGAGAAGATTCTAGAAAAGTCTCACAACAGCTGGACTCTCCTGCCAATCCGAACAACGTCAGAGGTGTTTCCAGAAGCTGTTTCCACACCGGATGTAATGAATCTGACGGCGTGTCTGTGTGTGTGTAAGTGGAGTCTCCTGACAGGGTCAAGGAAACACAAAGCTCTTGTCAGCTTAACACTTTCACCTCAACTCCAAATCTGGATGGGAGGCGGCATCTTGCTCCCGTTTACGTTGGGCGCACACCGATGCATAAAAATAAACACGGCGAGGCACGAGGAGATGCGTTCATGCCATACCGTGCGTGTGATCAGTTACCGACGAAATGAACTCCTGCAAAGGTCAGATAACAGCAGGAGATTCTCGGGAGTCTGAGCGCCGGTGGGGGCAGGGAAAGAGTACGATAAAGTATTTGGAGGAGGCGGAGGGAAGGTGAAGGCAATATGCTCAACATTGCACATATGGAAGTTTGACAGGTGGAGTGGATCATGTGACATGTACATTTGCTTTGCTCTCAGAGATCAATGACTGCCGCGAGGTCTATCCAAATAATTAAAGGGTGACTAATGTGTAGATATAAGTGTGTCTTAAATAGATGTTGGACCTCTATTGTACTCATCAGTATGTGTCTGTTTGTATAAAACTCTCTTTTCATTCAAATATTTACATTAGAAAATGATCTTTAGCCCCGCCCACTGAAAACATTTTTTTTTTCTGGAGATAAAATCTCGTTTACAATAACGACGCTCACTCTGCTGTTATTGTTTCAAATGTTGAATTCTTCCTCTCCAAGATGTAGTAAGTTCCTCATCATGGCCATATTTTGAAGTTATTACTTTTTAAAGTTCTCTCTCGGCGAACAAGAGGTTACGAAAGCAGAGACCATTATGACGTGATAATGGCTTCACTCTTTCTTATACAACAAGTCTCTTGGAGGTGGAGACTTCTGGGATTGATAATGCATGGTGACAAACCTTGATGTCTGACTAATCACAGCAGAGTGGGCGTGGTTATGGTAAACAAGATTTCATCTCCAGAAAAAACTATGTGTTTTCACTGGCCAGGTTTATTTTGGCGCTGACTTTGACAACTTTCTTAAGAGGAATTAAAAAGATTCACCTTCTCTTTCTTAACCTCTAATAATCATTTGTACGAGTAAGAACATCAAACAGTTATGTCCAATATATCATTTTGACATTAAGTAGTTCTTCTCGTGCCTCCGACGGGATCAGGATCTGAAGCACAGAAGCCAGAAAACAGGAATGTCTTCCAGCCTTGTTGCAAACAGTTTTTCAAGATAATCATCTCGGGGTTGATAATTGGTCCGGGGCAGGTCAAGGCAAAGATGTAATGACGGATGTCAGGGAAAACAAAACACAAAGAAGTCACGTAAAGGATTAAAAACAAGCCGCTCAAACCTTCAGATCTCGAGCACCGGCGGGCAAGCACAGACTAAACAGGCCCACGGAAGCAGGTGAAACGCAGGCGAAGAGAAGTGACCCGAGGGCGGAGGATGCACCTCATTTAGAAGCTGAGAATGAATGCGAGCACATGTGGCAGACTTGGAGCCTATGAATGCGAGACTGGCTGCTGAGAACAAATGATGTCATTATGTGAAGCTATCTTCCAACACATTAGCATTTTCATGGTGTGGCTTTTTGTGTGTGTGGAGAATCGCTCTATTGTGTGAAATCACAGCCAGACATGCAAAGTCATGGGACTGCTCTCGTATCCGTCGGTGAGACACAGTGGCTGCATTACCTTCTTCCACTGAAGGAAATCCCTAACCTACATGTGCTGTAACTGTCGGCATATAAACGATCATACATGGTGATGGCAGGAGGGAGGCTGTAATACAGAGTCTCCATGGCAACCGCACAAAAAAAATGGCATGCGTTCTCCATGGCAACGGAGCTGGCCGTGTGCTGAGGAGGGGGAGACGACGACGACGGCGCTGGTGCTGGCGCCGGCCTCGGGCTGTTTGAAGTGAGACGTGCACGTCAGCATCGGTCGCCTCTCACTCACTGGAACTTCCTGCCGAAGCAGACGTTTGTTCTCATTTATCTCACGTATTCCAACAGGCGCGCCGCAGCCGATTAACGAGAGTCAGTGACCTACTTTTACTTCCAATCGTCAAGGGGGCTGCCAAAACATTATGACCACCTGCCCAATGTTTACCTGTTTGACAGTTTGGGTCGACAGTTTTTAACTAAAGAAGAACAATCTATGGACACGTATGACCACACAGCTAATAACCCAAAAAGACTATCAGTGATCCGGATCAAGTACATGCTGTGTCGTAAGCGGCTAAACAATCATTATTTTTGTATGTATGATCGATCATCATTGTTCAATAATAACATAGAGTGAATCTTGTCATCAATAATCATCTACAAAGGTTTAATTATCTATTAATATAAACAACTGTATTGTGAGTATTAATCAATGAGGGAATAGATTATCTGTACGTCAAATATATACTGAAGTACGCTTCATTTAACAATAAAAATAACATTATTTTTACATAAATATATGTATTTTTAATAAATATTATTCATTTGTGAAGTTAGGGAAAAATGAACAGTTGTAAACTAAAAAGTCAATATTATTGAATATTCTTCATCTATTATTTGAGGTCATCTTACAGATCGTTTAAGAAATATCCTGTTTTTCCAATCCTGGGCTTTTCTCTCCATACAATAAAAATAACATCATCATAAAATGATCTCGTTTCCACTTCAATATTCCAGGATCTCGCTTTAACATTCTGTTGAGGAGAATAAGAGTAATCCTAACGAGCGGATTATTTTTTATTCCATTATTGTCTCCAATTAAAGCGTGAAAAATGGAGCCGCAGATAGAGATCGACACAGTTTAAGCTTTTCATTCCAGCCCCCATTAAAAGTTTCAACAGCTGACTGCTTAGGATGGACGTGTGTCCCCTTGTGCTCAGGAGACCCCAAACTACATTTTCCTTTTCGATCTGCAGCAGTTTTAGATGATCATGTTCAGGGCTGTGTTGACGTGTCCTGGAGTAAAACGTGATTTGCTGCCTTGTCAAATAATCTTAAGGATTTTTTCCATGCTGGGGAAGTCTATCCTGACTGGAATTACCAGAGCAGGTGGGTGTGGCACTGGCAATGACCCTAAACTGGCTCAATGTCGCCATCCAGTGGCAGGTTCTAAGATTTCATTTTATCTGGGGCTCAATTGTTCTTCTTTTAATTTTTAACATATTATCGAACTTAATTCATACATACATTTCCTTCTAAGTCACCTGCATTATACATTATTATTATAACTGTGGATATTTTGAAATAACCAATATACCTACAATAGCTTTGGACCGTGAGAGAAAACCAGTAGCAAACCTGTGCATTTGAACACGGAAAAAAACATTTATTTTATTAAACTACCATTACATGCAAAGAGAATATAGAAATGTTTTAAAAAATATTTTTTGGTTTATTCATGGGAACTGTTTAATGTTTGGCATTATTTATTTAAAGGAAAACATTAACTTAATATGTTTAATTATAAAAGTCAGAATAACAAAATAAAAAATATATATTTGTTAACGAATTATGATAACAAAATACACAAGAATGCTTTGATCATGAAAAGTGGAAAATCTTTCTGCATAAATCAGTGATGAATAAAAAAAGGTTTTAAAACAAAATATTTAACACGGTAATCAGTCTTTAACTTGATTTATTCTTTTAATATTATTATATTTATATTTATTCATTATAACAAATCAAACAACCACTTTAACTGTACAACAACTCACGAACAACAGTCAACTTTGTGGGTCTATGTTAATATGTACACAATATAAAAATACAATCATCAGTTTTGCACATAAATACATGGTGGCTGCAGGGCTTCATGCAGCGCATCACTTCCTGTCTTCATTTTTCAAAATACATTTTTTCAACTTACATCAGAAATCAGAAAAACCATATCAAAACAAGAGCTACGATACCAGACGACAAATAAGTTGTTGGCGATTTCAGCAGGAGCTCGAGCAAGATTTACCCACGAGTGTTTCCTGTCTGTGTAGCATGTTAGCCTTTTAGCTTCCGCTACAAATAAGCTTAAAATTTGTTTAGGTTTGCTTAGAACAATTTCTCTTGTTGAGGCTTCAATACAAGAGGGAAGTTACAGACGAGCAGTATGGAGGTATTTGGATGTTTTTAAGTGTGTGTTTTTGGACTAGGAATTGCTCAGAAAATGCTATATTGTAAGCTTGTTTTTAGCGGAAGATCCCAAATCACAGCTTCATGTCGCGTCAGTGTTTGACAAAGAAAAGATATTACACAATATTGCTGCTTTCTGTGACACGCTCGTGACATCAAGCATGTCAGTGTGGTTATCATGACAACTTGCCATTAGTACACTGCACTTTATTCTCACAATGAAGTTGGTTCTGTAATGAAAAAAGCCCTAAACATTGATCTGTGGGATGGGAGCTGAAAATGTTTTTTCACCATGTAGCCAAATAAACAGGTGTGTTATGCAACTGATAATAGTCATCATATTCTCATTTCTTCTAACCACTGTAATGGAAGCAGAGATCCTGCAGCCTTCAGCTCGCCATGTGCTGTGTTGGTGAATATTGAGGTCAGGTGATGATTAAAAGAGCAGCTGGAGTGGAAAATATAAAACAGCATTTCATCTCACAGCAGACTGTAGACAGGTGCTGAATAAGTCGACCCTCTCTAACCTGTCTGTGTTCGCGGTCGACCTCCACCGGCTTCGGCTTTGACCCTTCGGTTCAGACACCGTCTCGTGAGCATCAGTGGCACCTTCTGTACAAATACATTTAATCATCGTTTCCTCTAATCGTCGAGAGAACCTTCAGTGAAGTAGGAGCAGACAAAAGTCAAGGAGCTTCAGTGCTGTAAGAGGACGTTGGTCGCCAAGTTGATGTCGTTGTTGGACGCTCTCAGGGCCTCCAGTGCGTCCGTTCGAGAGAATCCCATTTCCACCAACATCGCCACCTATTGGACAAACCATATTAGTACCACCGTTTCAAATAATAAGGGGGTTTATAAAGTCTCCCTAGAGTTTTACATTTTAATTACAAGGCAAATGGATGAAATGAATTTGATCTGATCCATTGCACACAGTGGTCATCAAAGAATATAATTACATTTCTGTGTTTCATTCATGCTAATAAAAGTGGCAAGAAATGGCCGCTCCTCAAAAGTGCTGAATGGGTTTTAAGGGAAATGTATCACACTAAAAAATAAATATATTTCATGAAGATTATTCACTTGTGAGACAAAAACAGATACAAATGTTGAGTCTTAATATAATATATTGTATTAGATATTATTGAATATTCTACATCTATCTATTTGGTGGTATTTGAAGCGGTATCTTACAGATCTTTAAAAAAAAAGTCCTATTTTTCCAATTATTCAAATCAATTTTTTTATTATTATTAATTCATATGTTCTTTCTCTCTATATTATACAAATAAAAGCATGAAAAATGATGTTCTTTCCTCTTCAACAGAATTACAGGACAAAAGTATGTTGTTAAATATAGAATTAAAGATTAATTAAGAAACAGCGGAATCAATGTCTAAGAAATTAATTTAAATTCAAAATGTATACATTTAATAATATATAACTAAATGTCATTGAAAGTAGAAGGAACATTAACCACATTAATCACTAAACCAAATTCATTGAAAACGGCCACTGAGAGGTTTTCAAAATAAAACACTTTATATCTCAAATGAAAGCATCACTACATCGACTGTGTTTACAAACCTGATCCTCTGCAACAGGAGAGTTGTCCAGCAGCGGGGATTGTGTGGTCGTGGATTGTGTCTGAGGCTGCGGGGGGACGTGATTTTGTCCTCGCCGCCGCAGGGATGGAAATAACCTGCTCCACTGTAGCAGACCGGTCTTCACACAAGAGTCACATTCAACCACAGGTTAGTGTGCAGAAGAAGAAGAAATATCAATACTACACAAGTTTTATGTTTAAGCCTTTAATGTTTATCTTAAGTCACTTTTCGGGGAGTCATTGCGTTGGGGTGAACCCAAAGCATCTCCAGAGGAACATCAAGTAATAGAGAGAAAGCGAGTTCTTCTTTGCCAGCAGGTAAAAAAATAAAGTAAATTCAACAAACAAAACCATTTACTTACTACCTAAAAGCAACATTAAAATACAGACTTGTTTAAGTTTTTTGGAACAATTTCTATTGTTGAGGCTTCAATACAAGATGGACGTTACAGAAGAGCAGTATGAAGGTATTTGAATGTTAAGTGTTTTTTTGGGACAATATTGAAGACAAAGACAACTGAGCACCAGCTGCTACATTAAAATGAACAAACATGTTGTCTATAACTCTAAATACAACTATAACCCTTTGTCGACATGAGGGTAATTAGTTTAAATTAAATTTTAATTAAGCATCACGTTAAAGAATGTGAGCAGCAGAACAACAAGAAAGGCAGATGAAATATAATAGTTAAATTTGCGGGATATTCTTCAGTGAGGAGAGAAGCTTCAGGCCGACCAGACCATAAAAGTGGTCTTATTTATTTAAATGGACTGTCCTGCAAGTGGTTCAAAGTAAGTTTTGCCACCTTGCACAATATTTAGAACCACGTTTACCATCTGCCCTCCTGTAAATATGTTTAAATATTATTATTTCACTTTGATTTTAATACATTGTTACACACACCTTTTTTATTTTCTGATATAGGTTAAATAAAGTTTAGAATTTCACTTGACTTTCATTATGATCTCACAACACTTTTTTCAATAGCAAATTTGTAATTTCATGTGTTGTCATTATTTTTTTTTTTTTTCAAAGCATACTCAAAACTCGGGTATCAGGACCATATAAGTCGGATTGTGCATCCATAGTAAGAAGATAAGGAGTTTGTGTCTACCTGCTGCTGATGCCTGGTGTTTCTTCTGGTCTCATTATACTGAGCCAGCAGCAGCTGCTGGTCCAGCATGTCCATCCTCTGTTGTCTCTGGATATCCAGCGTCGCTCCCATCCCTAAAGGTGTCTCATCAGATGGTGCGGAGCCTTGAAAAAATGTAGAACTGAAATGAAGAAATGTAGAACCTAATTTCCCGAAGGAGATCTCCAGAGGGATTAATAATCGAATTCATGAAAATATTCTCAAGGTTTGATAGAATCAAAAAAAACGAGTGCGGTTCACGATATTCATCAGACTTGTGTTATGGTCGAACTTACTTGAGAAAATTGGTTCCAGGGTGCATCGTGCGAGACGAGACATCCAGAGAGGCACAAAGAGCAGCTTTTGCAGTCTGGTAACATTGGCATAATAAAGTCCACCTGATATCTACATCATTGAAAATACACATGTGGAAAAAGTCAAGTTCAATTCTTCACAAATCTTTCTGCTTCATTTGCATTGGTTTGATCACCAGTCAAACATGCAATGTTTCTACAAATAAGGAGAATCGAACATGGACTCACAAGTCCACTGAGGCCCAGGAGACACATGAAAGGACTGGACATGAGCAGCTGCAGCAGAACAAATAAAAATCAACAGCCATCATCAGTTTGAACCGTAGAGCAGATTCAAAGAGCGACAACAACCTGTATGCCCACGATGTAGATCAGAGACTTGTTGGTGATGTGGATGTGACCCAGGACTTGAGTGATAGGCATCCTCGGGATGGACAGGTACAAAGGCACAAAGAGTGAGAAAATAGGAGCCAACCTGAAGAGACGTGAGGATTTCATATTATCATCACAAACTTTCTTTAGAGGGGAACATGTACAACAGAATATAGAACCTTATATAAAATCTGCTTGAAACTCCAGTCACTAATCTAAAGAAACTTGGAAAGCAAAGAACGTCAATCAAGGGGAACTGTTATCTAGTCCTCCTCAAGTAGAACAGACTTCAGATGTTTATTTGAGAGATAAATTAAGCGATAAATTTGCTCAATAACTTGGCTTATCATTAATAACCAGACATGAGATATTTAGCTTATCACTGAATTAAAAACAAAATTTCATTTGTAGCGTCGCTCACTGAGAGATTGGCACTTGAAAGGAGAACGTTTTGTTCTTTAAAAGATGTATTTAACACAAACAGGACTACATATTTTACATAATCACACACATATACACACAATAATAGATTCCACGACTCACAGGCCAGCAGGAAGCTCCTTCACCTCATAGTCAAAGAGAAACTCAAAGGCTTGTGCCAGCAAATAATCCATCAGTGCTGACAGACACCAAGTGGCAAACAGGAACGACTGAGGACACAAAACAGAGTTACATGGAGGGGTGTAAGAAATATAAATATAATGATATATATATTACAATATTTTTTATTCCCGATACTGTATCGATATTCATTCAATAGCACTGTATGGATTAAAAAAATAAAATAGAAATATATATATATATATATTTTACCTTTGAAATAACATCCATTTAAATTTTAATTATTTTATGATTTACTATATTTCAATAGTGTCTGTTATAAAGAAAATCCTTCTATGTTTTATTTTACAATTAAAAAAAATCAAATATTCACAGCGTTTATTCATTTGTGTGCTGCAATTAAACCTCTGGCCACTAGAGACAACATTCAAGATTTACTCCATGTCAAAGTAACACTAAAACTAGTGAATTGGCAGCAGTGATTAAAAAAGAAAGGATACACAAGGCTCCAGCACCTTTTAAAGCTGATGTTTGGACTTATTCTGGCTTTTAAAACTCAAGGGGCTCAACTCCACTGAGTACTGGAGCACTCAAGACGTATGAGCCCAGTGTTATGTAGTAATGTTCTGCAAATACAATGTTTTTTTTAGCCCGATGGACTTTTTATAGTCTCTGCTTTTGGAATTGATTGCAGTGTACATACAAACTTTACTAGTCCTCAGGTACAGGTGTGTAGATACTTAATGATCTGATATAAGGTTGTTAAAAAAAAACAATACTTTGCCAACAATTCAGTACGAACATGCAAAAAAATACAACTTGTTTAGATACTGTGAGTACTGAATACACAAGTTCTTTGCTAATGGATGGGGGCAGTACATGTGGGCTGTAAGCGCCAAAGAAGAATCTCTGTCATCTTCAAAACAATGGCTTCTGCTATTTCGTCAACTCATCTTATTGATAAACCTGTTACTCGAGTCACATTTGTAAATACATTGAATTGGAGATGGATGAATGTGGAGTAATAATGAATCTTTAAAAACCTACAATAGGTGCGTCTTAAGTTTGGAAACACTTTGAACACATGAAAGACACTTGACTTGTTTAAAGAGTTCAAAGTGAGTGAATTTCAGATCAATATAACTAACGACCAAACGTTCTGTTATTTGAGCGAGAGACACTTCACTACATCTACACTCACTATAGACGTCTACGTTTCTAATACCTGCACCGTCAAGAACATGATGGTTACCTTGATGTGATGATACCATTATATAATGTAACATAATGAGATGCTAATGAGAGTGTGGCTGAGCTCATGTCAATTTGAAATGAAACTTTATCTGTCCTTTTTGTCTTTACAGTATTATATGATGGATGCAGTGACCAGAATCAAGAGAGTCACAGAAATCTCAGGCTTGTAAAAATGTAATAAAAAAAAGGTTTGGCAGCAATGTTTTCTTAAAGAAAACCCTTCTTATCACCACTGTTTGAGTGTATAATAGTTGTACGTTTGGTTATTTATTTTCTCATTTATAAGAATAAATGTTACCATCACCACACTTTGTATGTAAAATGATTGATTATTTGTATTGTTATTTAATAAATGTATTATTTAAAAATACAGGGGGGGGGGGTTTGTGGTATCAAAAGGTATGGAAAACATTTTCTTGTACAGGAAACGACTACTGAAATCTCTGTAATGTGTCAACCCTAGTCTGACGAATAAAGTTTTGAAAAATCTTGCACTTCTGTTAAGCCATTCTCAGTATCTGCAACCACTATGTGGTTCAGCCAAACACTTACTGCAAACTTCCTGGTTCCAAATCGTCGCTCGAAAATTCTGAAGTTGTAGATGAGAAAACTGCTGCAGAAGGAGTCTTTGAGGTCCAGAGGGACCAGCCTGCCACAAAATAACCTCCATACCTACAAACACAGATGGAGAGTTGGCAACATAGTATTGGTTTTTCTTGTCAGTAAAATTATTCGCTTTAACAAAAAAAAAAAAAAGAAGAAGAAAAAAGTCGAAAAGCTCTTTTGCTAAAAACACAAAAACTGTACAGTCAAGAACTTTTATCTTTCATTAATTTCTAGTATTTATGTGAAATATAAATTGGGCTGAATTGGAATAGAGGTTTTATGTCTAAGGTCAGGTTAGGTCAAATCGTTTTTTATATTGATATATATTATTATATTTGGATATTAAAATTCTAACATGTCAAAATTAAGAACACAACTCCATTATGCGTCTTAACTAGAGGTTGAAGGTCAATTTAAGAGACACTTAAATCAAATCATTTTCATTGCTCTTAAGTTGTCAAAGTCAGGGACCAAATTAACTAAATAAATAAATAACTCTTAAATAGATGTTGGACCTCTATTGTACTCATCAGTATGTGTCTGTTTGTACAAAACTATCTTTTCATTGAAATAGTTACATTAGAAAATGATCTTAAGCCCCGCCCACTGAAATTGTTTTTCCTTGAGCTAAAATCTTGTTTACCATAACCACGCCCACTCTGCTGCGATTGGTCCAACATCAAGATTGTCACTTTTGCTGTGTCTCAAATCGCATACTACTCTTAGTATACTAGAAGTTAGTATGCATCAGTTTAGTGTACGGAAATCACATGACAGCTTCTTCTTCTACTTCTATTTATAACTTTGGAAAAAGAAATAAAGAAAAAATATGAGAATCTAAATATTCGCGAGATATTTAAGCTGGTATCCGCACCGAAGACGTGTCATCCTTCTACTGCTGCTGAAAATACACCTGTAAGTATATGAATATATATGCATTTATATATGACGTAACTTCCGTTTAAAACGTCATTAAGATGGCGGCCATTTAGGGTGGTTAGTGTCCATCAAACCATGCTCAGTTTTGTGGGCGCCAATTTAGTGCGCCATGCACACTAAATTGGCGTACTAAGAATTTAGACGCACTAACACACTAAAAATACTAACTTTGAGTAAGCTAGTATGCGATTTGAGACACAGCACAGACATCATAAATCCCGGAAGTCTCCACGTCCAAGAGACTCGTTGTATAAACAAAGCGGGTGTAATTACAGCTGGCTAGAGAAGGAGTGAAGCCTATTATTACGTCATAATGGACTCCGCTCTCATAAACTCTCGCTCGCCAAGATTAAGTATCTTGGGGAGGAAGACTTCAACATTTGAAACATGCGAGTGAGTCAGGAGGGTTCAGTTTTCACATGAGTGGCTCTGGAACCCATCATCAAACATCACCTGGTGGTTCTTGCTGATACCGTGCAGGTTGTACTCGAACAACTCCTGGTACTGAGGCAGAAGAGTCAGCATCACAGCCAGTCCGTTCAGAACCAGCAAGAGGCTTTTTGACAGAGGAGCCTTGTCTGGAAATGCAAGTAAACAGCTTTTGAGGTGAAGACGACAATACAAATAAATACAATAACATGATGTATTAGTGCAGGTACAGGTTTATAAGGTGGGTTAAGCAGATGAATGTCGTCACATATGCTTGATATGGAAGGAAACACAAGGTTCAATGAATGACAGAAACCCATGGAACGCCTGTTAGCTCCTGGTAGCTCTAAGAGTTCAACAACAGCTGGCTTTAGGAAACTTACACAGGCCACGAGAACCGGTGGTGGTGAACATGGCGTCTGTCCCTCGTCCGGGGTCTGTGTGTTGGCTCTGAATTCGAGGAAAGACGACAGACTAGGAACAGAAACCCGTGAGGAAGTTGAACAGAGACTCCATACTGAGACTCCAGAGGAGAGTCCAGCCGTACGGAGGCCCGCGAGAGACAAAGTTCGAAGGCTGCGTTTTTGCACTAGTGGCAGCAGAGGGCAGTGTTGTCGTAACTTGAACACTATTGGACGCGTCAATAGATCTGCTTATGTTGTTATCTTTGGCTTATCATCGTCTGGGGATCAAGAAGGAAGATCTGAAGCAGCGTTAAAAATAAATCTTAAAAAATGACATTTTTTAAATGAATAAATTCAAATATATGTACTGTATATACATTTATTTAATCAATTAAAAATATATATTTTGATACCCTGCTGTTAACTGCTATTGTTAAATAAAGAACAACACAGTTTTATTTAATAAAGAATCAGAGCGAGCAAAAAAATAAAATTAGTATTTTCCTCCTGTGTAGTATATAAGTATATACTTTATTGAATTTTGTTTTGTTTGATTAAGCGCTTTGGGACCCTGGTCTGGAGAAGTTACTACTTACTTACTTAATATTCAATGAACTTGTTAAGATGTAAAATTGAAAACTAGGTTGCAGTCAAGTCAAATAAAGCAAATCACTCTTGTATAATATAAAAATTGTCATTATGTAGTGTAAGTTACTTTAGAATAAAATAAAATGAGAAACCATGTCCAAGTTCATTAAAATCCAAGATATATTTAGGAATAATCTGCCTCTTGTGTATAATAGTTAAAGGGATAGTTCAACCAAAACTAATTTTCTACTCAACCTCATGTCGACTAAGGGTTGGGATTATCTTCAGTATCTTCTAGAGTAATCTGTTCCTTTTTAGATTTATGGACAAAAATGTTTGTTCATTTTAATGTTGCGACTGGAGCTCAGTTGTTCAAAAAGACACTTAAAAACATCCAAATACCTCCATATTGCTCGTCTGTAACGTCCCTCTTGTACTGAAGCCTCGACATTAAGAATTGTCCAAAGAAATTTAAGAATTATATTTTAAATTAGTTTTTAGTGGAAGCGGCCAGACCATAAGCATGAATCTTGTTCACTGACACTTGTGTACACGTGTTTTATTGAAGAAAAAATTCAAGCAGAAGCTGAGAAACTGGGATCTTCAGACAAAAATAAAATTAAAATATAGATTTATTTAAAAAAAATTCAGAACAATTTTTAATGTCGAGGCTTCAATACAAGATGGACGTTACATACGAGCAGTATGGAGGTACTTGGAGTTTTTAAGTGTCTTTTTGGACGAAGATGAATATGAAGCTGACTGAGCTCTAGTCGCTACATTAAAATGAACAAACATTTTCGTCTATAACTCTCAAAAGGAACATAATCCCAACCCTTCGTCGACATGAGGGTGAGTAGAAATGAGTGAAATTCAAGTTTTGGGAGAATGATTTCTTCTTTGATTCTGTGGACTCATGAACCCATGGACTGGTCTTGTCTCGATGGAGACGTTCTCCTTTGATGTTCATCTTGTACCAGCCAACTCCATTCACATCATCATGACCTCCAGGTCTGGTCATGACTGGTCCTCGGACAAACGATCCGCTGCTCACGTCACGTCCAAGCACATTTCGAAAAGACGTGGCAAACATCTGTCTAATAGTGTTACTGATCCTCCGCAGACGCAGTTAGTTCCCATTGGTTACTTCCCAGCCATTAGCTGTGTTTGGCTGCCTGTGGTCAGATGTGAAGCTCGGGAACAGCTTGCTAATCGTGTTTCAGACCTTCTCTGTCACTGATGTAGGAGTGAGGTCTAAAAAGGTTGCTTTGCCCTGTTCTCAATCAAAGGTAATCAGTTTAAACATGTGTGCGTCTTTGTGTACATTTGTGTCCGTGTGTGTGTGTGTGTACCAATAAAGAGAGAGCAGATTCTGAGACAGCCCTCGACTCCTGCTGTTTGCTTTGCTCATTAACAGGAGATGAGCAGATGGTTCTCTTGTCTGCTGTGTGGCACGGCAACACAAACAAACACAGACACATTTACGCTGGTTTCCGTCACCTTAGCTTTATCCTCCGTTTATCTTTTCCATGACCCGTCTCACGGCAGGACAATACCCTCGTGTGTGTGTGTGTTTGAACAGTGTGTTTTTTTTACAGTTTCAATGAAGTCACAAACCTTTTGAGGCGAGGCCACAGCCTGGCGGTGATGATTCATGTCAACTGATGTGTGTGTCCAGGAAGAATTGTGTGGCAGGGAAGAGTTTAGTTCTACACACACAACTCATGATATACGAAAACCCTCTCAGGTGTGAGTTCTAATGGTTAAAGTTGGTGCAAAAGTTTTCATTTAATCATATTTAGACAGTATTGAAGGAAATATTGAAGGAAAATTGTGTGATGAATGGACCAACAACGTCAACCTTTAGCTTAATTAAAGTGAGTCAGAAATACACAAAACTTTAAATATCATAGGAACTATGTTTAAAAACACACCAGGGACTATGTTTAATTATTATTCTTCAAGTAAAAAATATACGATTTCAACATTTTGAGGACCATTGGCTAAAGACTTCTGTCTATACAGGCGACATATAATCACACCACAGATTCTATTGTCAGACTATATCTCTTTATTTTCCTTTTTATTGTCATTATTGTATTATTTCACCTTTTTATTATCGGTATTTAAAAATGGTATCCACCCTTGAATTAATTCAACAAGCAAGAAAAGGCATTAA
This sequence comes from Callionymus lyra, assembly GCF_982586985.1. Classification (NCBI taxonomy): domain Eukaryota; kingdom Metazoa; phylum Chordata; class Actinopteri; order Syngnathiformes; family Callionymidae; genus Callionymus; species Callionymus lyra. The sequence continues at coordinate 23,100,284 of NC_141828.1, read as the reverse complement.
ATCAGCTCCATTAATGGAAAATATGGTTGCAGTTTTACACATAATATTGATGTACTGAGGGAAATAGTGAGAAATAAAATGTAAAAATAGAAAAAATAATAATAATAATGGGAACTTAGTTCAATGGAAATAGAATAAGTAGACAAAAATGAAAATTCACATGGATCTCATCAAGGAATGTGGAAGTTTGAACTGAAACACAATGGCTGGTAATTGTTGAGATGTCAATGTATCAAAAGACGAGGAATGACATTTAAATTAAACCAGGCAGACGAATAAAAACATCATCACACACAACTTCTTAAAAGTATTTGTATTATTTATATTGCCAAACTGTACTACTGCATTAAACACAAGTCATTTACTGAGAGTACAACATGCTGACGTTTGTTTTTAACGTTATAATAGCAAAAAGAAGGGCTATATACTGTATACTGTACGTATACAACTCTGTTGCAAGTAAAACACATCACTTGTGTCCAGAAAAACAACACATATCAAACAAACACTTTGTCTAAAGTCTAAAAATCCTGGTTTGGAAAAAAAGTCAAAAGATATTCTCAGCACTGTTTGTGACTACAGTCAAGATTGGACGATAAATGTAATAAATTAAACAAAACAAGTCCAAAGGTCGTCCTTACAAAGTTCCAGTGACTGCACAGGTGCCTGTGCTTTGTACACAAAATGTTCTTCTATCAGCCGGTTGTTGATCTTCAGTACATTCCAGCTGCCTGAAAGAAAACTCTGCCGTCTGAAATTAAAGCAAAACAAGATGTTAATCTTTGAATGAAACCAAGCCTATAACAACACATGTAAATACACACATTCTGTTTTTTTCTAAAAACACATATCTTGCTCATTCAAAATATCTTGATATTTTTTTTATATACATGTCATTTTTTATATTTAATTACGCAAAATGTGATTTATCAGAGGACTTTTTAAACATATTTTAACAAATACTAATTTCTAACATCACTTATTAGATTTGTATAAATAATAATAAATAATAAAAAGATAAATATCTAACTCAAACTTACATAATACAATTAATTCAACCTCTTGTTATAAAAAACAAACAATATTTGAATTATATATATATATGACTGATATACATTTATAATATTTATAATGCTAAAATAAACATACATATAATATCTTTTTTTTTTTTATTGGGATTAAAATATCTGAGTAAAAGAAGAAAAACATTTTGGATTTTTTTTATTATTTAATCATATAAATTATTATATTAATATATATATATATATATTTTTAGTCATAATTTTTTATGTATAGTTGTATTATTAACTTAATATTTCCATATTTGATTTGAATAAATCATTGTATCAATTAGACAGATACTACATACTATACTATATACACTCCTGAAATATCTTAATATACAATATTATTAAATTAAAACACTAATCACATTATTGATTCTGAACTACCAATGGGGCAACAAGAAAGGAACCACAGAATGAAAAATATTAAGATGGTAAGTATATTAAATTTGTGTTTTTTTAACAGGCCCAAGGGCTTCTCCACGAGCTCAAATGTATGAGTATCCAGTTCCAGCAGAGGTTTGATAGACGCCTGATCTATTGTGTCTGCTGTGATAAAAGTTGCTTCACAAAAGAAGCACATCCCGCGCCGCCGTCTGTCTGACGCGTCCACTTGAAATGATTTATGATATTGTATTAATTATGCAAATGATGTCCAAACAAACTTGTCACGAGGACAATTAAGACAAGCGTTAATTAGTGACCAGTTCTCTCCGTGCTTCACTGGCATTCAATTAAAAAAAGTGCCTTTGAACAAGCCGGCTGTCTGAGAGCGGCGCGTGCGGAGGTGGAGCGCTACCTTTTGATGATGGCTGAACACACCGCTTTGTCACAGCATTTATTCATGAATCTATCTTGAGGACAAAAACGTACATATTATAACAATAGCCGGCCAGTAAATAAATGAATTCATTATCAAATGATGAAGTGTATGGAAGTACATCAGAGCCACCAGACTATTCAAGGTTGGATTTAATTATTATTTTCTAAGCTTTTAATATTATTTTTTGCATAATTGATATAATAAAATGTTGAATTAATTGTATCAAATAATTAAATTTAATAATTTGTATTTATATATTATTTATGATTAGATTTATAACGGAAAGTTCTGAAACGACTTTCGTTTTACACATAACAACCTTGTGGGCGGAGCTTTAGAAATGTGATCTGAGTTGACATAAAAAAAACACAGATTGAACGTGAGATTAGTAATATAATTTTTTTAAGACTGCAAAGTTGACATTGTCCAGACAAAACCTGAATTGACGCGACACGTTATCGCCCATGCGTCGAGTGATTTGCCGAAAGTGGCATCAGGTAGCCTGGTATTAGCAAATGGCTCTATTATACCAAAATGTTAATTAAATATAAATGGCTTTGTTTCACATTTTATGTGTAAAATAAATTGAAAATATTATACTATTTAATTCCATTAATCAATAAAAAATAAATTACATTTTTAATCTATTATATACTACATTTTAATGTTAGAATTATTATTATTAATTATTACATTTTAAATGATGAATTCAACAATTTAATATTCTAATGGCACTGATCTTCCTCCATATATGAGGAGCTGAACGGTGGTCTATTAATAAAGATGTTTCAGACTCATTGTCGTTTAAAAACAACACTTTAAGTCTCAAACCTGGTGTTAGACCTTGCACTGCTGTTTTAGAGTCCAGTCGACTGTCGTCGCCGTGGTTACTCCCGTCCAAGTCCTGGGTCACCGACTCTGTTTGAGAAGGAGCCAGAGATGATTGATGGCCTGCAGTTTGTCCCGTTAATGAATAAAGACGCTTAATTAGAGGCTAATGAGCAGCCGAGATAAGGTGACATTTAAAAATGTTTTCCTTCTTCACTTCTGAACAACTCTGACTTAAGTCAACTGTACCTGTGTGTGTGTTGTGCAGCAGAGTGTGCTCCGCCTGATCACGCAGTTTGACCTCCTCCTCCAGAGCCTCCTGGAGTCTCCTCTTACTCCTCTTCTCCTTCTTCAGACGCTTCTGGATCATCACTGCATTCAACAGAAAAGTACAAGTCAAAAAAATGTTGTAAAAACGTCTCATTGATCTTCTCTATTTTCAGAATGAAAGCTTTTTATCCAAAACATTTTCCTCATGTGTGTCAGAATATTCACGTTAGATATGAAACAAAGATGAAAACAAATGCATGCAAAACATTGAGATGACAATCGTTGCATGAACTAAAGATGAATAAACATTTTTCTTCTTACTTTAGCCAATAAAAATTTAGTAGGCACCTCAATAATTATAATAATAATAATAGTTTTTTTACGAGCTACAGCGTAAAACAGTCAAAAAAATAATATAATGTTTAACATTTGAAATCTAGTCTTTCTCTTAGTTTGACATGTCCTCCTTATTTAATATTTTCCTTCCTTTGATGCTGCAGAACTGTAATGCTCAGTCCATCAGTTTATTAAATGACTAAGAACTGTAGACCCACCTCTTGTTTGAATTGAAGTTATCTTCGTAAAAAGGTTAACTTCACTTTTAAAATAATAAAAACTGTAATTTTACTGTTTTTTTTCTGCATTAATGAAGCTAACATTGAGTTTGATTGTCTGGAAGTATATCAGTGCCATTAAATTATTCAACGGTTGATTTAACATTTTCAAATATTTTATTAAAATAATAATAATAATAATTTCATAGTTTCTATATTGAAAGGCTGAATTAGTTTTTATTTAATAATTTAATTAAATTCTTAAAAAAAGATTTTTTAATTGAACAATTGAAACATTTTCAAAATGAACGTTTTTTTGGTTGTTTTTTTTACACATACTTTGATATTGTAATTACAATAATTCAAAAATAACTTTTGTGAATTTAATATTTTTAAGGGTTTTCAATTCAATATTAAAATGCAAAAAATATTTTAAAACATTTAATCTCTTAAATGTAATCATGTATAATAAAAACAATAAATAAATTAAAAATAACTAAAATAAAAATAAATTAAACCTTTCAAACGGTGTTAGAGGATAACATTCGAAGATGAAGATGAAAGTGTAGGATGTAGCGCTCGCTCTGCTGTGTCAGACAAACAAGCGTCACATTTGTCATCCCTCAAACGCGGAGATTATGAATGTTCTGTCGTGTACCTCTGTTTTTCTGCTCCACACTCAGCTGCCTCTCCAGCGTCTCTCGCAGCTCCCTTTCTCGGACCAGCTCCATTTTCAGCTCCGTCCTCTCCAGGTGGTCCTGGTTCTCCTGTGCCCGTGCGTTCTCGATAGCAACCCTCAGCAGGCCCTGCTTGGAGACACACACACAAACACACACATCGACAGGTTAGACACAGAACCATTGTCCAGCATTTTTTAAACTACATATTAAACATAAACCTTCAACACATCACTTCCAACACAACAAGAATCAAAAAACATGCAGAAACAAATTTCAAACTGAACATTCATTAAATAGATGAATATGTATACGTATAAAATATTCTCCATTACACTAAATTTGACATCAATATAACATTAATATGATGAGTGACCCAAATTAATTTGAGTGGCATATCTTGTTAAAAACTATTCATTCAATTAACATTATAAAAATTAATTAAGGTACATGCATTTATGTACAAATATAAAACTAGTGTATTACTTAAGATAAATTAAATCATGATTAAGAGGAGATTCTAGCCACAACAAAGAGCAGTAGTTTCATCGTGGCTCTTCAATTACAAGAACATCTGAGATTCTTATCGATATGTCTAATGTTTATCATTTCAGAAAAGCTTCTATTCATGTCACATAGTAACAAGAATAAAAATCCCCGGCAGAGGCTCACCTGGATGTTGGTGAGCAGCGACTCTATGGAGGAAAGGCCTTCTGGGAAAATGAAGGGAGCGTGCTGAAGACCTGCTGTGAGTTTGTGTCCTGAAGAGAAAGACACTCGCTCGCAGACGTCCCTGCATGACGGGGGTTTGTGGTAGACTTGTCTGTCACTGCTCTCCCTGCAGGGGTTTGTGGCCGACGAGTTGTTGTCTGGAAGAGATGAAGGAAAATAAGATTATTCTGTTCGACTAATGAGAGCAACTCGTAAAGATTCACCTTCAAAATGTTGAACATATTTTACACATGTCCACAGCATTTTTATTTTGTATTTGTGTGGGCTTTAAATATTCCACACAAATACAAAATAAAAATGTAGAATACATACAGGTATTATTTAAAATTCAACAGCACAATACGAAATTAATGAATCATCTCAATTAGAGATATCAGACAACTACTAATACATATTCAACAAGTCACAAAAGAAGTGTCATTGCTTTAAAACTACCTAAACAGAATAGATAATCTGATCTTCACTCAAAAGATAAATTAAATAACTGTATTGAAATCTAAAACAAAAAAACATCAAAATGTTAATATAAAATCTGAATTTCTTTTGATAACTATTCCAGATGCTTTCTAATATATTCAATTTGTAAATAATAGAACTCTAGGACATATTTAAAGGTGTATAAATCAAATGAGAAAACCCCCTAATATGTAAAGTTAATGCAAACAAAGGCACTGAAATCTCACATCTCTGCAACAACAGGATGCTAATATAGCAGGTCATTTGCTAATGTGTGAGCATGACAGCATCAAATAATGAGTTTGAAACATTCTGTCATCACTTTGTCAATCAACAGTTGATGTACAATAAAAGCTACAAAAGCTACATTTAGTGCTAAATCTCTACACAGAATCTTCACACCTGCAAAAAGGCAAAGGATCAGTCTTCCTCATTCAGAGAGCAACTTGCTAATAAATGTATTAATTTGTGTGTAAGCATAAGAAGGTAACAGTAAATAGGTGTTAAATACATTTGATTCTAAATGAGTGTGCATGTATTTGCTCATATATGTTCTTTTTTAAATGTATTTAAATGTGGATGTTCTTCAACAGATGGTGCTGAAGCTGCATTATGGACGACTGATAAGTCCCTCATCATGACCATGTTTTTAATTAATTACTTTATAAAGTTCCTCCCGTCTGAAATCTTGATGAACAAGAGGTTATGAGAGCGGAGACCATTATGACATAATAATGACTTCACTCCTCTTCCAGTCAGCTGTAATCACGCCTGCTTTGTTTATACAACAAGTCCCTTGAAGGTGGAGACTTCCAGGATTGATGACATGCAGTCATCAATGTTTGACCAATAGACAAGATTTGTTCTGCAGAAAAAAGTGTGTGCAAGGTTTAAGATCATTTTCTAATGTAAATATTTCAATGGAAAGAGAGTTTTATACAAACAGACATATACTGATGATACAATATAGTCTAAGATCTATTTAAGACACACTTATATCAACACATTAGTTGATCTTTAACCACATATAATATGGTTATAATTGTATCACTGCTTGTGTGGGAAAGGAAGGTGAGGATTAGATGAACCGGTCTTTGAAGGAGTGAACCCTAACCCCCTGACCTTGAGGATAATCACTTATTCAAGCTTGTGTTTGGTTGAAACCTTTGAAGGTAATTAATAATTTGTGAAATTGGGATCAACAGCGAACCAACAGCTCTGTGCTTCATAAAGAATTCAGACGTACATGCTTTCATACAAGAAAGTGACTTTAACCCAGCTATGATTTCCGCTCTTTGTTTAAGTGTTAATGACCATCTGTTTGCAAACCTGACAACTCCACAACGGTCCTGGATTATAACAGCGAGGTAGACGAGGATCAACTACTCGCAGTGCGTTTAGTACTAACCCGCCAGGTTTCTGGCCATCATCTGAGGACGGAGAGTCTTATCGGAGCGGAGTGTGAACTTGTGATGTGACATCAGGCGCCGTTTTTTTTTTCCCCGTCTGTGACAAACGACGGTGTTTTCCTCACTTAGCTGACCACAGCATCTTCCGCTCAAACTCCACCCGCCTCCCCTCTCTGCACCGCGGCCTTACGTCTTGGCAACTGTCACGTTCAAGGTGTTTCACAGATGAGAGGCTCCCCCCCTCTCCCTGCTAAAAGCATTGCTCTGTAGAGAAAGGTAATTAGCAGGTGCTGGCGAGCTCAGCGGAGGGCGTCCGACTACACTCCCGTGGCTCGCGTTCAGACGCACACACCTATAGACGTGCACGCTCAAAGCTGCCGAAGTGCACCGTCAGCGCAGTCTCCCCAGGCTCCTTGGATGTGACTGATCCTTTATTGAGTTACTGTTTTACGCCTACTTTACCTCACACTCGCGCACACACTCAGCATAAACACACACCCAGGACCCGACCTGCTCGTTTGATCATCTACCCATCTTCCTAACCAAGGTCACTGTCTGTTTTCCCTCTTTTTCCTCACAACTTTCATCTCCTCGCCCAACCCCGTCCCCAGGGCTAATGAACATCGCCATGTGAAGACTGCCAGTCAGCAAAAGAGAGGAGGATGGAGGATGGGGGGGGGGACAGAGATAGAGAGAGAATAAAATTCTGCTGATGTTTGGTTAATGGGAGTGAGGTGTCAGGGATGGCCTCTGATCTTTGCTGGATGGATACGTTGTTCAAAGACCACGGAAACAGCACACGCAGCCAAAAAAAAAAGGCGCCCTGGTACACACACTCGCACACCTCCTCAGACACGAGCACTCAGAGATTATCATACAATGGATTGACAGAATGACAGCAGCTGAAGTGCACTTTCAAACTCCTTTTCAATCCCGCCTGTGATGCTTGGAGGTCAAATGCAAAAGCGTGTAATCCACCAAATGTACATATGTTTCATTTGCATGCTGGGAAATCAATGGGAGAATCAATCCCATGAATGCAGGGGTTTGACGCGGGGCATTCATGCTGGTGCCATCACGGGTTAGTCAATATGCTAACAGACACCTGACAGCCACGCTCTTGATTCGATCACGGAATAATGTGACGTGGGATACACTTAAAAAAAAAAGTCTTCTTCTCCATCTCGCTCCACGTTTTCTGCTGACTGGTTGTCCTTGAGCAGTCCTCATTAGGCTAATGCACACCTCCCTGACAGAGAGGACCAAACAACTGACGCTGCAGCGCCGTGGCAACGCCGGGCCCTAACGACAGGGAGGCGGTCGTTATGCAGATGAGGTCCAGCTGAGAGGGCAGGGGGGGGCCGGGCGGGGGGGCATCCGGGCTCATCAGGCCGCGGCCCCAGCAAATGGCTGGCTAATGTTACACTGCTCCCTGGTCTAATGGAGTCCTGTTTTCACAGAATTATTTGTCTTGGCTCTCTGTGGGGAGCCAATGAAGACGTGGAGGACGAAAACACAAGTTGATGAAAATCTACCGGTTCACTGTAAAAATCAAGGGCTATGATCGCTCTTCCCTTCAAGATACATTAACATTATTTTTTCATTCCTTGCTAAAATACTGACATTAAAAAAATATTATTTGAAAATGTAATGATTACTTTAAAAGGCTAATCCTCTCTAGAACTCTAAACTCAAGCCCCCAAAGCAGGAACAGAGCAGATTTAGCGGTGTGACATGATGAAACTTCTCAGAACTGTGTGGTAAAAAGAGAAAAATGACGGTAAAGAAATTCCCTAAACACATGTAGCAATACGATAATCGAGAAGGGGGTTGAGAAAGAGAACTAGAAGGGTAAATAAGTTTAGTAGCGTGATCGATAATTTCATCTTCTTGTCAACTGGAAGAGAAAAGTGATAATAAGAGATCAGGAGAGAATGCTTTGTGTATTCATGCAAAATAGTTGAAATGTACCTCAATTGGCTTGAGAGTTTGTGTAAATATAATTTCACAGTCAAAATCTAAGAGTTATCTTTAATAACTGCCATCACTTAAAGTGCAACTGAAGTGTTGATTTAAGTGTTTGTGTTCTGTTTGTACAAAACTCTATTTTCATTTAAATATTTACATTAGAAAATGATCTTAAACCCATTTTCCTGCAGATTAAATAGATTACCATAACCACGCCCATTCTGATGTGATTGGTCAATAATCGGGGTCACGGCAATACCACCATCAACACCGGAAGTCTCCACCTCCAAGGGACTTGTTGTATAAACAAAGCGAAGCGGGATTACAGCTGGCTGGAGGAGGAGTGAAGACAGAATTACGTCATAATAGACTAACGCTCGCATAACCACTTGTTCACCCAGATTTCAGACGGGGAGAACTTTATGAAGTAATAAGTTCAAAACATGGTCATGATGAGGGACTAACTGCATCTTGGAGAGGAAGATTTCACCATTTGAAACATGTTAGAGAGTCAGGAGAGTTGGATTTCACATTAGTTGACTTTAAAGCATAGATTAAAAAAAAAGAAAAAAACTCTAAGGCCATGAACGTTAAAGAAACCCTGAGAACCTGAATATAGTGGGTCAGATTGAGGACCTTCTGAGGCCAACACACTAATATTTCTTCCTGTGTAATGACTAAACTATTATTAAATTACTAAGTAGGTCATAATTCATGAATTATTTATTTTTTTACTCACATCAAATCTATCATCTATCTATTGAGTTATCCTTGCTTCCTGTTTATAGCAGCGTTTCTGTTCTAGACGATGATTTCATCAATACATCAGCAGAGATTAATTGAATGATCCTGATAATGTATTGACAGACTTTGTTCCTTGTCCATTGATTTCTTTACTCATTAATAATCCTCAAATGATTCATTACTGTGACAACTAAAGCCCCTGTGACCCTCAAAAGTAAAAGTGAAAAGCCTCCCTTTAATGAATTGCAACGTCTAAGTCAAACATGCATTACATTCTTTCTTTCAACCCTTTTCTTCCAACAACAATTCTTTCTTTTGATCTTTCTTAAATTGTGGGAGATGTGAATTTGCAAATCTCTTTACGAATTTATTTTTTTCTGTAGTTTTCATTTACAATAGTTATGATAAAAATATATACTATTTAAGATTTAAATATAGTTTTAGTGTTTATTGTTATTCCTAAAAATATATAATATATTAAAAAAATGTCTTAACCACTTCCATGTTTCTTCTTATTCAGTTGAGCAAGTGATTAAAGTCAATAAGTTGCAGTGATGAAGTAATGTTATACTTTCTAATTTACACTTAGTGTACGGCATGTCAAACACAAAATCAGCCCACTTAGTTATCGTATATGGTGCAAAAGAGATTTAAACTTTCAAGAAAATTAAATAAATGTTTCTGCTGTAAATTGAAATTAAAATAAATATTTTTTGGTGAAGGTAAGAATTTTTTTCTAATTTAGTCTATCCCACACGGTCAGAGCAGGAGGCCATCAACACCGAGTCTGGTTGTGCTTAAGGTTTCTGCCTTCGAAATGACCACCAAAAACATACTGTTTTTTTTTTTATTGTTTCAATCAAACCCTTGATCAGTCAAGTATGAACTTAAGCACTTCTTTTTAATGCCCTGACCATATATTAACTTGGATACACAGGGTCATCGTAGGGTCCAGAAGAAAATCTTCAAACTCAATTTCTTGTGATACAAAATAATTAGGTTCTCTATCATGTCCTAGTCTTGACCGACCCCAAGTGTTTTTTCTTCCTATAGACCACATGTGTCAAACCCAACGCCAAATCTGGACACCAAGTCCTTTTATGAGGGGTTTTTTCAGTCGCCACTGTCACACTGTGATCCACCCATTGTTGATTTGCTGGGATCTGTTTTTCTTTTCTCTCATATAGTGTTACTTAAACTGTAAAGTTTCTTGAGATAACTGTTATAATTTCACACTTAAAAATACAATTTAATTGAAAAACTCATTGTGTTTGAGCATCTATTAACTGTTTTACACTCTTCATATGTGTAAATTCTGTCTGACACATGACATGGGTTGAGTTTAGAATTCTTGCGGAGTTTGATTTAAACTTTTGTTTCTATCACAAATTAATAGTAGTAAAGCCGTGCCTCACCTCTGTCAGCGCGTCCCTGCTTGTGTTCCTTGCTGTAGTCCAAAGATTCTTTCTCCGTGCGTCCGACGGGCGACTGTCCCAACATGCCTTGAACGTGACTCGATGACAGGCCGTCATGGAGCGAGTCTGGATAGTCAAGGCAGGTGTTATTTGACTGACAGCTATTTTGTTCATTTGTTACCCGTCTGTCGATCCGACGGATAAGTACATACGTGTTGCTTCTGTGTTGCGATCCATGTGTGCGGGTGAACTCGACACGCTGCTGCTGTGATTCGATGACAGCTGCAATTCTTCCAAAGATGGAGAGGGAGAGGGACTGCTGCCATGAGCTCGCTCCTAGAAAAAGGCAAGCAAGAGGATAAGATAAAGGGATGAATAAATAGGATGAATATATAAATAGTTAGATGGATCATCAAATGGATGGCTAGACTTTTAGCTATTTAAACTATTTAAGCTATTTTTTCATGAATGAGACTCAATGGCTTTGGATTTCACATAAGAACAACACAAGTTATATATTATTATAAATATTATTGATTTGATCATTTCCAAAACATGCCCTGTTGAGTGATAGACATGCGACATGTTCTAGTTAGAGGCACATTTTTCTCTCGATGTTGGGATTAAAAAGTTAAATAGTGTTCGCTCTAAATGCCGGTTCCTGGCCGACGGTGAGATGTACTCGGCTGGTGACCCTCTTCACCTTAATGACGGAGGTGGGCGCCCTGGCATGGGGGCTGGCGTGGAGCTGTGCCATGCTGGCAAGCGTACTCAGACGGTTCATCTGGCCCATCGCCATGGAAACGGAGGCTGGTGCCAGGCTGGCAGGAATCAAAGGATGTGACATCATCATGAAGGGCAACTGATCCAGGACTATGAAGGAAAGTAGAGAAATATGGAGTTAATATAAACCTTAAAGACCTTCCGGGCTTTGAAAAGAAAGTCCTCCATCAACTTTTTGTCGTTGATGGAGAGGGCTGGTCATATTTGAGACTCTGTACCAAGACTCAGACTTCTACAACAAACATTGTAGGACCTGTTACAATTTCACACTTTACATTATTTCTGATGAAGACGTTAAAAAATAAATAGCTTTGAATTCATAAAGTCGTTCACTCTGTTCCTTTCTGATTGAAATCTCCTTGTTTTTAAAGACAAACTCTTCAGTGCCTGGAAAGGAAACCCTTCCTCTCAACAGCACCCTTGTGGGTTGTCGCCGTCTCTCCGTCATGGAAGGAAACAAAAGCGTTTGGAGGGGGAATGACATAAATATTTATCCTTTAATAAAAGGAAAAACAAAAGAAACACAGGAGGAAGTAAAACAAAAGAAGCTGATGGCAATCCTGGTGCTGGGCCAGCAATGCACGCTGGGTAATTATAAATACAAAAGAATAAATAGAGGGGGAAAAAAAACTGGACTGGATTGTGCACAATCGTGACGAATAATAAAAACTAAAGAGGCGATTGAGGGACAGCACACTCAGTCAAACGGAGATGTAAATCTGCGCTCGCTGGACATATGCGCGGCTTTTTGTGCATTTGGCAGATTAGTCACATGATTGTCTGCGACAGAAACGAAGCGAACAAAAGACTGAATGAAGCTAAAATAACCAGATGCTCTGAAGATTAACCAGGAGCCAAATATCAACCAAACAGACTCCACTTCTGTCGCCCGCTCCACCCCCTAATGTTTACCCCAGCACCCCCAACCCTGCTCTCTGCCCCCCCCCTTCACTCTCTCTTATGTTTCATTAAAAACATCAAAAGTCAAAGTGCCTCTCTTCTGTTTACACAAACACACTATTATTGTAAACAAACAGTTACGGTAAATTTCCCAGAAGATCTTGTTAAACGCAGAAATTGCTGCTGAATCTCTTTCAGAGGCAGCTAAGGTGTCACACTCAGCATTTGTGTGTGTGTGTGTGTGTGTGAGTGAGTGTGTACTTCAAGAATGTCTTTGTAGTGGTCTGAGCTCTGGCAGGGGCCTGTCCTTCCCATAAGGCTGTGGGTGGCGGTACGGAAAAAAAGATTTTACTTGTGCCTTTGCATTGTGTGTGTGTGTGTGTTTCCACTTGACTCTGTCATTAACAGTGATTCAACTTTACAGGTTTGTAATAGTGAGGACTAACTACGCTACTTAACTGTGAGCAGATGAGGCCAATAGTATTGTAAGTGTTTACAACTAGAAACAAAGGGCCATGAAATAACGTCCAGACCTCCTGTATTGTGTGTATTGTCGTGGATCAACAGCAACAACAACTTTTTTATTTTTTATTATTAATTTTCAAGAGTTTTAAGACTTTGTCATCATATTTAAACATATATTTGCATCTCACAAAAAGACAGCCAGACAATAAATAGCCCAGTTAATGAATAGATAAATGGAAACCTAAGTTTACCAGAATATAAATATGCTGGAATAGCAGACGAGATGTTCCTCTACAGATGCTACATTCCAGAGAAAGCGTCAATTCAGCTTCAATTTGAAACAGTAATATTATCAGTTATTAGTAGAATGCAGCAAAAAAAATAATTAAGATATTATCAGTACTTAACACAAATAGACATGTGTACCAATGTTTACAGTAAAATAGTCAATGGGACATAAAATGAGGATATTTTTTGCACAAGGTGGCAAAATGAAATACATTTTTTAAAAGGACCTGTGCAAGAACATTATTTTAGGTGTTAATTTATCAAAAAGTGTGGAATGCGTAGAATTATCCTGAAATTATGTTTTTGGTCATTAATAAAAGGAGAAACACGATGTGACTAAAGTTCAAATAATAGAAGTAAAGTCAGAGCTGAGTATTTATATTTTGTTTATTTGTTTAAATGTGTTATGTTATTTGGAAATTTAAAGAAAAGTTGTTTTTATGTCAGCAAATATTTCTATTTTGTTGATTCTCAGAAATAAAAGTAAAGATCTATTAAGGAAAACTAAATTATTATATAGAAAAATAAAGTTTTCAACCCTTTCTTAGGAACAGATGTTTCTGGAAATTGCTTTTTATACAAGAAATGTGTAATTTGTTAAAGCAACAAAAGCATAATAGAATGAGAAACTTGGTTTATTCCTGCGCAGACTCATCCGTCTAAACACACGCTTTAACTTGTCGATAACAGTGGGGGCGCCCCGTCCATGTGTGCATGTGTCCACGCTTCCAATCGATTGTCCAGCGTTTGCATTCAAGAGATTGAATAAGAGAGAAGAATATTGATTTGGCCTCAGCTCCTCATCGTATTCATCTCTACATCATCCACTGATGCTGCGCTCTCGCTGGCTTCTGAGTCTGTGAGTTAATAGTTGTGTATAAAATATGACGGCATAAGTAATGGAACACAAATTGAAATCTTATAGAAAGCTTTCAAGGACAAGAGAAACAGTAGAATTGTTCTTTTTACTTAGGTTTAGTGTAATATTAAAACAAGATTTAAGAGATTTAAGTAACATTTATGGTGTTTGTTTTGTTTTAACTAATAATGGAAGTTCTTTGTGAGGATTTCGTTTATTTCTGCTTCTTTTAATTTATTTTCTTATAGAGCACGTGTGAGGAAGGAAGTAGATGCATTTTCTTGTTGATATTTTTGTTACAATAAAGGTCAGTCAAGAGAAGATAAGAAAAAAAAACAATTAATGAGCCTCACGGAAAAAAAAAGTAAAAGTTAACAATATACATTTTGATCAGCCCACGGATTAGTGACTCTCTTTTATTTACTTATTTTACATCTTTAATATACTTGAAAACTATTTTCTATATGTTTTCTTAATGATGTGGCTTTGTGTATTTGTAACCGCTCATTGCTAAAAGGCCATTTTAATTGCAACAAAAATAGACTCACCTAGGCCAGGACTATGATTGCCGTTCTCTCCGTTCGGGTGACCATGTTGGTGGTTGCTGTGGTAACCACTCATCGCCTCTAACTTGATCTTTTTTGCCAAGGCCGAAAGATCTAAGAGCAAGACAGATGGAGGGCAGAGAAATAGGTGAAGAGAACAGGGGAGGTTGAGATGGGAAAAGGATCTATGAGAGCTAGATCAATGGCCCTGGTGGAGGATTAGAGCTGTGGAAAAGCAGGAGGTTGTCATGGGGAGTCATTTACTCTGAACGCAACCACTGCACTGGCCATTTAGACTGCAGCGTAATAAACCATCTTCTCTACTATATTGACATATCACACCCCACATGTTGATTATTTCACCAATAAACTGCTCTAAAGTAAATAGCATCATTAGATCTGTCGGTTATACTATCAGCTGGTCAACACAGATACCAGAGACTCCATTATTCTAATGAGAGTAAAAAAAAATCAAATTAATACTTCCTTGAGAGGCAGATTGCTCAACAAGAAATGATTTTGAAAACCTAATATGCATTAAAAACATTTTTTTTTAAATGAAAATCGATTAAAACAACTGCCAACAACTTTGAACAAACACAAGTCCTGTTACTGTGGTAACAAAACTATTCAAAAATCTGAACAGATTGCAAAATAATGTTCATAATGAACTTCTAGCATAGCCTCAGGACTTTATGAGCAAACTGGTTTGTTGTCGTAGTATAAAGTAAGTTTAAATTATACATTAAAAAAACCACTAACAGTAAAATGTTCCTTTTTAGAGATATAGACATAAATGTATGTTCATTTTGATGTACTATCACTTTCAGTCAGGGGTGTCCAACCTTTTTTTGAGGAGGGCCATATTTGATGAAATACAAGCTGGGGCCAAATATGAACTAAGACATTAAACCAAGAGTTTTCTCATTCAGAAGTTCAAAATAAAAAATATCCTGTATTTTCCTAGGCAAAACAAAATGTTTAACTTCTTCATGGAAAGAAAAAAATAGCATTAGCATTAACACTTTGCATCGGTTTACACTTTGTGTTCTTTCCATTTGTGTGGCATTTAAATTATTATTTTTTTCCAATTTTTAAAATGTATCAGTTTGTAATGACCAGGTAAAGCAAAGTTGTATTCAAGTAACATGTCAGCTTGTAAGAGCTTAGATATTTGCAAACATTAAGGTTTATAGTACACTTTGTCTAAACAGACCAAATGCTACTGTAGCTTTAAATCCAGTTTTGCCTAAGAGAGACAAGAACAAATGATTATTAATATAATAGATTAAATAAGTGTTCTCTTGGTGGACTTGATGTTTGGCTCTGTGGGCAGAACTTTTGAACTTAAGAAGGATTTTTGACCTTCAGAACAAACATCCATCTTAGGACACGGATCACAGCTCCTGCTCTAATAGAGAAACACAAAGTGAATTATTAAAAGTGGACACCTGTGTCAACACACCAGCGAGGAAACGCCAAACAAAGCATAAGTCTTCATTTCCTGACGGTGGAGAGATTTGCAGCGAGAGCTTGGGTGTCTCTATGATGGCCGCAACAGATCACTTTCTTTCTTCTCGTCTGCTCTTTACTTCCCCCTCTCTTTGCTCATCTCCCTTCCCCTCTCCTTACTTTACCTTTGCAAATGTCAGCATCACAGCAGGACATAAGCCACCGTGTAGCGGGTGTGTGTGTGTGCACAAGGGCGAGAAAGAGAAGGACTAAGGAGGATGACATCAAAGATTCTTCCTGCCTTTTACGCTCAAATGTCCTCGCTCTCGCCGCCCCTTTCTTCCCTCTCATGTGGCCAGTTCTAATCAGTAGCGCTGACATTGCCGCCGTGCCCTCTCCTTTGCTGGAAAAAGACCATTTTCCCACTGAGAAAGATGCTCTTGAGCAGCGAACAAACATGCACACACACACACACACACACACACTTGAGCACCTTTGAACAGTGAGCGGACGCAGAGGCTAATGGAAAATGGCTTCTTTTGAGGTGTGGAATGAAAAGATCAGGTTGCATTGAAGAGCACGAAGCCAAGGGCAACTTTGAGGGCCAACAATGACTTCTTCCCTGCACATACACACTCTCAAACCTGGTTCCTTTTAAACTTCACAGTTAAATAACAGTCCTTCATTAAGGCTATGACACACAGGAATATGTGCGGTCTGGTATGACTGCAACAATAGTCAGCAAGTGAGTCAAGTGCTACTTTATGTTCCTGATCCAGCGAGAATTTTGCTCAGACAGTAGGATGTCATAGAGAATTAAGCCCTGGTGCCCGACCCTGCCTATCTTGGATCACTCTAGTTAAAGTTAATTTAAGTATAAGTGTTTCTTAAATTAACCTTGACCTCTATTGTACTCAGCAGTATATGTCTGTTTGTACAAAACTCTCCAATATTTACATTGGAAAAGTATCTTAATATAAACTGTTTTCTGGAGATGAAATCTTGTTTACCATAACCACGCCCACACTGCTGCGATTGCTCCAACATTAAGGTTCTCATTGCGTGTCATCAATCTTGAAAGTCTACAACTCCGAGGGACTCGTTGTATAAACAATGCAGGGCGCGATAACAGCTGACTGGAGGAGGAGTGAAGCCATTATTACATCATAACGGACTCTGCTCTCATAATCTCTCGTTCGCCAAGAATCCAAAGGGGGAGAACTTTATAAAGTAATAACTTCAAAACCTTTTCACGCATCTTGGAGAGGAAGACTTCAACATTATAAACATTTGAGGAAAATTGGGTTTTCACATTCGTTTTTTGGTAATGCTTGGAACTGATGCTGGTTACGCTAGCACACTTAGGTGTGCTGAACTCTCCTTCTCTGGTATGCATAGTCTAACCACCCATTTACTACCATCAGTATGTGTGAATGGCTGTCAAAGCGCTCTGTGACCCTGGTCTAGAAAGGCGCTATATAAATAGAGATTATTATTATTATTATTTACCTCCACCACGGAGATTTGATCAATCTGTGTTGTGTTTAGCAGATGTTGCTAATGATTATCTCTGGGTCAAGGCGACCTGTTGGCCTGGGGGAAAAAAAAGTGTTATCCCTTGTGTTGTCTCTGGGTCAAGGTGAATGACCTCCCAGGGACACAACACAAGGTATAACACAAACACATTTGTTTTCGGACCTCCGGGTCATCTTCACCCTGAGATAACAAAGGGGTAAAAACAGTAAAATCTCACCGTCTTATCCACTTATTCAGAGCTTCATAAGCAGCAGTCAACAAATGTATCAGGTTAACTAACCAATGTATTTTATGAAGCATGAATGTGTTGCTTTTCATCTCTTGTGCACAAGTTGTGTTGCTCAAATCTTGGTTTGTGGGTGGTCACCTGTAGGAGGCATAATCCCAGCATGCATCAGTCGGATGTGGTTGGTCCCGCCCTCGGTCACACTCTGCAGCCTCTTGGGCGGTCTTCCAGGTCTGGAGCTGTAGGGGAGCAGAACGGCACAGCTAGGTTAGCCACTTTTAATAGCTCAGCGCTCCAGGTCTGGTCATGGGTGGCCATCTCAGAGCGACTGTCCTTCAGTCTGTAAACCTGTGAACCTGCTGAAGTGTTAACAACAAGCAGAAGCACTTCCAGGAAGGCTGCTGCGCTGCAGATCTGGCCTCCCCGAGGATACGAGCCAGCAGAAAAAAGAGTTTCCCGACGGCATCTGTAAAGCCCTCATTACTGTTGGGCTTACTCCTTCATTTGTTTGATTATTAAACATGTTTGCCTTCTTCTTTTCTCCACGTCTTACACACTCTTCTCCCGCTTTGTCACCGACTGCTGGTAGGAAAAGACTTGCATGCTTGGAGTAAGCCAGACATGTTCAATCAGTCCTCGGGCCAGAATGTGAGAAGCTGTCAGACATCACTTTGGCTCTGACTAAACGCTGTGAATGTCCTGACAAGAGGAATGACACGGGCCGCGTCAGGCGTAATGACTTGCTGCGCTTACACGGGCAGGATAACATGATCTTGTTGCCTCTCTAAGAAGAGTAAAGGCTTTCTTGTCATCCGTCCCATCATCACACACATATATAGCATCACAAGGAAAGATAACGAGAAGATAAAGAAGCAGTAATAAAAGGAAATAATAAACAAACCAGTGTTTGGAAAAAGTAACTCTGGGAAAATAAAAATAAAAAATTAAAGTACCCAGTTAAATATAAAAACAGATTTTACATGTTTTCTTAATAAACTCCACTAACTCTGCTCCTCATGGGAACAGCGGTCAAAATATTTAGAATAAAAGGTTCGTGCCAATTCTGTCTTTAAAAAAATAAAAAAATAAACTCAACATGACATTATTCTGTTAAAAATCCAGTTTAAAATATGCAACAGCAAATGAAGGCATCAACCTGAGAGCAAAGGATTTACAAAACAAACTGTTTGAAAGCAAATGTTTAAATTATTATTAGTAAATAAATAAGGTTAATTTGAAATAGCAAAATCTTTTTAAAATGTTGAAACGATTCACAAAAGTCTAGACTCAAACGAAAAAGGAACAAAAATACAGTTAAAAAAAAGTAAGCAAGTGAAAAAGGAAAACTAAAGTTGGGGAATATTAAATAATGAAGAAAAGAGATGTTTTCATGTTATACATAAACAAACAAAAAGAAAGAATGAAGTATACATAAAATGTATAAATAACTATTGCTTTAAAAGTAATTACAATTCAAATAAAAAATATTGAAGCTTTAATGTCAGTGTTGACCTCATTATTTAGAATGACTTGCACAGCAAAACATTGTATATTTTTTTACTAAGTTTCAAATTCTGAGGTGTTGTCGAAATATGAATTCCATTGTGAAAGAAATATAACTAACTAAGTAAGTAAGTAGGTCATTTTTATTTATAAAAGGCCAATCACAGACCAGGGTCACAAAGCGCTTTAACAGAACAATACACAGTTAAAAATACATACAAATTAAAAAACTTTTAAAGGTCAAGACAACACAGTAACAAACATAGTAGCACCAAGATAATGAAAAAAAGCCTGCACAAATAAATAGTAAATAAGTAAAAGTGGCTGGAGGAGTGAAACCATTATTACGCAATAATGGACTCTGCTCTCGTAACCTCTCATTCGCTGAAATTTTAGATGGGGGAGAACTTTATAAAGTAATAAGTTGAAAACATGGTCATGATGAGAGACCTACTGCATCTTGGAGAGGAAGACTTCAACATTTGAAACATGTAAGTGAGTCAGGAGAGATGGGTTTTAAACTAAGTTGCCCTTTAAGAAGGGTGGGAGTGATGAGCAGGTACAGAGGAAAGTTTCGGAGAACATTTTTTGAAGAAGCGATAAAGACGTTGTGACAAGCAGAACATTGATTATTGAGGAAGAGGAGGAGATGAAGAGATGTTGAAATAAAACAGACACTGGTGGGGAAAAATGGGTGGGAAAAAGTGCAAAAAAAAAAAAAGAAGAGATAAACTAGCGGCAGCTTCCGAGCGTGGGGTGTCTTTGAGCAGATTTTAATTAGAATCTAATCCTGCCGTCATTAAGGCCCCATAAACGAAGCTGTCAGTCAGGAGATTAATGGCGCCTCATTTGCATATTGCATATAATTCATCAATTACCCAGCAGAAAGAACCAATCCCCTGTTGACACACCCACTGCATGAGGTGGGGGTGTGGGGGGGGGGCAGGAAGATTGTGTTGCTGCTAACACAGGTAGCCGGAGTGTGCGTGTGCTGGAGTGTGTGTATGAAGTGTTCAAAGGTTAATTTGATGAGCCGATGAGCTCCACAGTTCCTGCCCTCGGTTTTAATGACTTGTTATTATTGTCTCTTATTATATGCCCGGACTGACTGGGATGTGACAGCTGACATCAGATGACACACACACACACACAGAATGTTCTTTTTTTTGTGGGGACGTGTTTTTTTTCCCTGAACATGAGACAACCTGGTGTGTGTTTACCCGTTTCCCTTTCCTTTATCTACTGTTTATTTGCACACACTAATTAAATGTTTATGTTTTGGCGAGCAATTTGTATCTTACATTTAAAGGTGCATAACCTAATTGTGTGTTTGCTCTGCGCGTTGATACATCAAAGTGACCCATAGAGGGACGTCTGAGTGTGTTTGTGTGTGTGTGTGTGTGTGTTGGAGAGCACCGATTCCCTGAGGTAGGATTAATGAAAAATCCTTTCATGGAAAAGTCATCAAGCTGAGGGGATGGAATGAGAGTGAGGCGGAGGTGGGGGGGGAGAAAACAGTGCATTATGTGTGTGAGAATGTGTGTAATAGGTTTGTGTATGCATAAGAGGGGGTGTATGGCTTATGACCTCTTTGTCTCAAACTTTAATTAAAATCTCACCCAGACGTCTTCACTCATGCCAGCACTTTGGCCACACACACACACACACACACACACACACACACACACACACACACACACACACACACACACACACACACACACATGCGATGCTCCTTACATGGAGTGTGTGTCGCTCCAAACATGGCAGCTGGAGCCGAGCACAGGTGGAGGACGAGCAACAGAGATGAGGGATATCTGTGTTTGCGGCAAAAACACACATTAGAGAGATGCACTAAAGTCTTGAAAGAGGAGGAAGTGTTACAGTCAAAACAGTGGAGCAGCTACTGGCTGGAGGTGTTGATAGGTAGCAGCTGCATGTGAGTGTGTATCAGACAAGGAAGGGAAAACAAGGTTTTGTTTGGAATACATTAGCGGCGGTTTACGGGTCCTTAGCTCCCGTCCTTTCAATCACATTACGCATGTTTGCATTCGCTGTCACGGTGCAGTTTGATAAATCATATCGTTGGCGGTGAAGTAGGAAGACTTATGCTGCTGGTTAGAGCAGGAAGATTGATGCCGTGTGATCCAAGACCAGGAGGTAAACCATGGTTAAGCATCATTGTAATTAGGAAAAGTTGTGGGTGATGATGTCATTATCCAAACACCTGCACAATATTTGACTGACATCATTTCCAGAGACGGAAATAAAGCAGCTTATCCACTTGGTCGCCCCTTAAAGTGATCGTTTCTATTTTCTACTCACCCTCATGTTGACTAAGGGTTAGGATTATTTTTAGAGTAATCTGTTCCTGTTTCAGAGTTATAGACAAAAATAGTTTGTTCATTTTAATGTAGCGACTGGAGCTCAGTTGTCTTCGTCTTCATCTTCATCCAAAAAGAAACTTAGAATCTTCCAAATACCTCCATACTGCTCGTCTGTAACGTCCCTCTCCTCAACAAAGAAATTGTTTAAAAACAACTTGAATAAGTATTTAGATTTTAAGCGTGTTTGTAGCGGAAACTCCCAGTCTTGCAGCTCTTGCTAGAAGTGTATCCTCATTGAATCACATTGCGACTGTCTGTGTGTGAGTCTTTTTGCACGAAGATGAAGACAACTGAGCTCCAGTTGCGACATTAAAATGAACAAACATTTTTGTCTATAACTCTAAAAAGGAACAGATTACTCTGAAAATAATCCCAACATGAGGGCGTGTAGAAAATTAGTGAAATTTGGATTTCGGGTATCTATCACTTTAACTGGTCGAACTCGAACACAACACGATTACCTGCAGACACAAATGACAAAAATAACTAGTTGTATAGTATAGTTATAGTTATTATAGTGAGCCATTCATACGTCCACTGTTTTTTCTCAATTTATCAGAAGTATAAACACAGAACTGTCGCTAGTGTGTCCAACAGGCCATGCTGACCTTCCTGCTGCATACGTTAAAAATAACTAGTCCACTCACTAGTTACATTGTGGAAAAGGTATTTCTTATTTTAGCGCAGCTAAAACAGGTTATAAACACACACCCACATATTGTCTTTTCAGGCAGCGGAAGTTCTTGGTATTAATTATCTGGAAGTTTGGCTAGTTTGGCTATGAAAAGGAGTAGCCAGGGTTCTTCAAGTACAGATCTGCACCTCTCACTGATTTTAGCTCCTTTTCTGGAATTTAGATTGTGTAGTGATTATGTCTGCAAGGAAAAATAACAAGTAGCAAATCAGAGATCTGTGTCTGTCTTAAGTGTCTGATCTTTTAAGTATATATTTTAACTGTGTATTGTTTGTGATTGTTAAAGCACTGTGTGACCCTGGTGTACAAAGGCGCTCTAGAAATAACCATTACTTACTAACTTACTTAACTTGAAGTCAGTTTTTGTTTTACCACTGCCAACTTGTTTGCCACTGGGCAGGATAAAGCTAGAGCTTGTGATTCACTCTGCTGGAATTTTCATCTCATTTGTTTGCAACATGGGAAAAGCAATTAATCTAATCTGATTCTCTAGCTGTCAATTTCCATCTTCATAAAGCAACTAGTGCTGTTAATGTTTGGCAAGTCTCCTTGAATTAGTAGGTTATTTAAAGTTACTCGTTGCTTCTCAGTTATTTTAGGAAACATGTTACTTTGAACACAGAAAAAACAACTTTTTACTATTGATTACTGAAAACTATTAAATATCAACAATGAAACTGAACACCTCCGTATAAAACAAATCTAAATAACAAACAAGAAAAATTAATAAAAAACAATACAAAACTAAATTGTTAAATAAAAAAAGAACTTGGAAATTCATCAAACCCACAATGATAACTTCATTTGCCGCTTCAATAACGGCATGTATTTCTTCCAAAAAAAGAATTATTGCCTCCAAACAGCTCTAAGTCAAATTTTGCAAATAGCAATTTATAAAAAGCCAATGAGTTTTCTGTGTGTTCATTTGTTAGTTGAAGTGATTACCGTTGAGTGATACAGTGTTTCATATACTTAGCGCGTCATGAATTCATCATTTGAGTGAGTTAAAGGGGTGCAGAGGTTACATTTAGTTAGTATTCAGAAGTTTTTAAGGAGTATCATCTTTCTATTTATTTATCATGTATGAATATAAATAGCAACTTTAAAAAATAAAAATCTGCGTCGGTGGATACGGGATTCAAAGCCGCGACTATATGCATGAAACTATGGTGTTCAAGTGAGCAAACTGAATCGAATGGGTATATGACACAAGAAATGACAAGAAATAAAATGAAGTCCGGAGAGCGCGACACAAAATTCAAGAGTCTGTTTAAATCACAGCAATGATAAACATGTAACAGTTTTTTATCATCTTAATTAGTTACAGCACTTGTGTATGTCGCACTATTAAGTGACACGTGTTACGTCTGTTACACACACACACACACAAGTGCGGTTTTGAACCCACAATAAGAAAACAACATGATAAACAATCCTTGCTTGAGCCGCTTCTGATGAAGTGCATTATGGGAGTTGTTTTTATTTTGACCTGCAGGCCTTTAGTAATTAACATGGGATTTATTTCGCAACAGCGATTATATCATGTGACATGCTAAATATGGCCTGCAGGCCCCGAGTTTAACACACTTGATTTAGAGTAGGGGTCATCAACGCAGAAGCCAATGAAGTAGTATGAATATATATATACAGAGGAAAGAAGATTTAGTGAAATGTTTTCGATTGTTAGGAATAAAGAGTATTGTCGTTTACATGAATCAACAAAAATATAATTCATTGACTTGTGAACTTAAATGTTTATTCTCCACAATAAGTGTGTGTTTTTTGTAGGAGGGGTTAAATCAATCTATTACTAGTCAAAGGCAAAATGCAGGTTAATATTTACAATCAAAAAGCACCAATGCTAAAGTTATTTTGTAGTTAATTTTAAATCAGTGACCTGAAGCTCTAACCATCATGTCTTCCACGCAGTTCTTAATAAATCAATTAATGTGATCATTTTTTTTTCATTCATATTCATCTCAGAAGAATATATAGACATTTTTTGTCATTTATTTATTTTCTTTGACGCTTTTTCCCTTACAGGGGTCGCAGGGGGGCGGGGGACACCCTGGACAGGACGCCAGTCTGTTGCAGGGCACACAAAGACAGACAACCATTCACACACACACTCATACCTATGGACAATTTCCCAAAGTTCCAAATCAACCTGTGTATGTTTTTGGACTGTGGGAGGAAACTGGAGTTCCTGGAGTAAACCCAAGCAACACAGGGAGAACATACAAACTCCACATCGGAAGGTCACAAGTTGGCTCCCTTTCAACCTGGAAGTAAACCGGCAACCTTACTGCTATAAGGTGATAGCCACAACCACTGCGCCTCCAGGCCTATTTTATCGTTTTATCTAATAACATTGGAGACAGTGGACTTATGACAAAGTTCCTGTAGACTTCTGACACTGAAGAAATAATCCCTGAAGGAGCCAGAAGATAATACTTTGGAAGGTTTGAAGGATTCAAGATCAGGTGTTCAAATAATGGTAGAAGCTGCCATTTCTGATTCTGCTTTTACTCAACAAGTCAAAGCTTGTGTCCACATCTCAGATGGGTTCAAAGCCAAATCTGATGCCTTTGATCATTATTTTGACGGGTATGAAGGACTGGTGATTTGAAGTCCAAAATGTTATTTATAACTTTAACTAATGTGAAAACCCAACTTTCTGACTCACTCAAATATAGAAGTATTCCTCTCCAAGATGCAGTAAAGTCCCTCATCATCACAATGTCTTTATAAAGTTATCTCCGACAGAAATCTTGGCGAACGAGAGGTTACGAGAGTGAAGTCTATTATGATGTAATAAGGGCTTCACTCCTCCTCCAGCCAGGGGTAATCACGCCCCACTTTGTTTATACAACAAGTCCCTTAGAGGTGAGACTTATGTGCAGTTATAAACCTTGATGTTTTACCAATCACAGCAAAGTGAGTGTGGTTATGGTAAACAAGATTTGATCTCCAGAAAAAAAAAATGTTTCAGTGGGCGGGGCTTAAGATCATTTTCCAATGTAAATATTCAAATGAAGAGAGTTTTGTACAAACAGACACGTACTGACGAGTACAATAAAGGTCCAATATCCATTAAAGAGGCACTTAAATCAACATTAGTTGCCCTTTAAACATCTTTATTAAAAACACTTAAATTGGTGTCTAAAAATGATTCATTCGCCTGTTTTAATGCATTTCTCATTTGAACGTTATGACTTTAAATTGCTCATTAGTGTGTCTTTGAATACAACTGGTGAAGAAAGTGAAGAGGAAGAATTAGTCTTCTCTACATATCCCCAATCTGCTTTTAATGGCAGGTGTAAATTGGATTATCCATGCTCCACGGAGTAGGATTAACCATCAAACAATACACATTCCCAAAACTACCGTTTAATCCACCCGCTCTGGATTCAAACCACATGCTGTTCGGAGCATGTGGTTGCCACAACAGCAGACTGAGGCACCAGGAAACCACAAGTCCCAGCCAATTTAGCTGCTTTATCTCAACATCTCTGTGGCACATTGGATTGATGACCCATGTAGTTGGTCACCATTGGAGTTCTGCAAAACAGCCCATTTGCATAATCTCATCATAAATACCCAGAATGCATTTAATCATCTCTGTTCTGATGCTCGGGGCAAGAGAGTGTTGATATGATAAGACAGTGAGTTATTAAGGAAGGAGAGGAAGCGAGAGCAAAGGGATCAGTGAGTGAGTGAGCAAGCTTGTCCTGATTTAAGTTGCCGCTCGAGGCCAAATGAAAATTAATTAATTTCTGTGAAGAATCAATTTCTCAGAATGACAGTGTCAGATTCAATGTACGCGTATCAAACGCAGAGTGCGAGATCGCGGCTTAAGATAACATGAAAAACTTGAAGATTCATAATCATCAGCAGCATCACCGTAATCACACGTTAAAAGAGTGATTAGAAAGAGCAGCAGCGATTATTCACGACTTCAATTACGATTACTTTCATTTCAATGGGAATCTCAAAGAAACTAAAACCTCAAATATATTGTTTGCAAAAACTGTGCCCATTATGGAGAAACCACTTTTTTTTAATTAATGTTCAGATTCACATGGTTTGACAATATTTCTGGAGATAATAATAAATATGACTCTTAGATTACAAATATATACTGTACAATAAATAATCTATACAATGCACTGAAACACAGATGAATTGTTTAGGAAACTTCATTAATACACAGTGACACATGACACCATGATCCATCATCAGTTCATGATTCTCTGCAGCGACCGTTTTTTATCGAGTTTATCAATAAAAGTTCATCATTTCCACAGTCCCAATTGAGGTTAAACAACTCAGAATCTATCCATCAATTATAGACACTAGTTTCAAACAGCAAAGATTGCAAAACATAAATTTAAAATAATAATAGTACTGCGCAACTACAACGAAAAGTCCCTTTGTTTAGGAGAAGATGGTTTCCTGTTATTCAATATTATTTCCCAGAACTGGTGGGTTGGTGCGCAATGGCTGAGCGAACTTGAATACAATTGTCATGTGATTTGTTTTCCTTTTTTCACCTTTACCTTTTATTCTATTTACGGTCTGAATGTGTGAAATTATTGTAATATACTGTACATCAATTAAATGCTGATACTGACGAATTGTGTGCTCAGTTCTAGCTTAATTGGTGTTAATAGGTTTTATATATGTTTTTATTTGTATAATTGTGTTTTTGTACTTACCTGATGGCTGATTTGGATTTTGAGTGTTCTGTGTGTAATGCATATCGTTAATATATCATCTATGGATCAGGTTTAATGGAAATGAACAGAAGTTGAAACAATATATATGAATAGTAAGTGTACTAATAATACGCTTATTATCATGAGTCTCCTTCATAGTATCGATTGAGTGTTATTAAGGAGAGGAAGAAGGAAAAAAGATGTTCATGGATGAGGTAAAGATAAGCAAAAGTTACAAGTGTGACCAGGAGGATGAACAAGATTCAGATGGAAGAGAATGACTTTTACCGGCACCTCCTACAGAAACTGAAAACAAATGGTATTGAATCAAGAAACTTTCCTGGAAGCTGCTAAGAACATAATCAGATTTATGTTTAACAGTTTAATTTTAGATATTCCTAAAAGTGAATCACAACTATTACACTGTCACACCTTTCCCATCTGAGAGGCAGGTATTGAACAGCAGATCAAGATTTCTAGATGTATAGATGAATATTTAAAATAAAAAATGTTTTCAAATGTTAATTCAAGATATTATTTCAAAAGTCTAGCATCCATATGTGTGAAGTTTATTGACGAATCAATATTTAAATAACATTTCTAAGACCCCAAGATCCTCACTCTGAGCGCATGTGTACAGATGAGTCGATTGAGTCTTTTGTCATCCAAAACTGCACTTTAGATTTTTTATTCTATCCATTTATTCCCAAGACTTTTTTCTCCTTTTTTTTCCAGAATGTATGAACCATGTCAATATTTGAACCAATCGGATGCATGGATTGTTTTCACATGTATAAATAAAATGATTAATCATGATTTACATGAGTATTTATTCATCTTTATTACTGTTTTATGTGCTATAGTTTTGATCCAGCAAAGATCACAAAGAGTCATATTTTACTCATGAATCATTCTTCCTGTTCAAAAAAAAAAAGAAGATTTAATTGAATTACCATTGAAATCGTGGTGCGTTCAAGGACCCTGGAGAGCGATCTCCCACTTAAGGTTGACTTTGAAAGAACTTTTTTTTTTTAGCAAGTTTTGGATCCGGATCTTCCACTCACCTCGCGTTGGTGCAGTCGCTGTAGAGGACGTCGAAGTCCTTCTTGGAGATGAGTTTGCAGCGGTTCACGCCGGGCTGGATGGCGCCGAGCCCCCGCAGGACGCGCACCTGCTCCACGTTACACACCACCGGCGTGATGTCCAGCCGCTTGAGCTTGGTGTAGACGGTGTGCAGACCCCCGACCAGGTGCTTGAGGAACACGTCGAAGGCTTGCGGGAGGCAGACGAGCTCGGTGTCTCTGACCGTGAACGACGCCAGCTTGGCTCCTCGCACCTCCACCAGTTTGCACTCGTTGTTCTGCGGCGTGCTCTCCACCGGCGACGGCGTGGCGTACACGGGTTTATTACACGCGCCGGACACCGGGGCCACCGCGCCTTTCAGCAGGAGGTCCGCCCGGAACTGGTGCAGGAGCGCCGGGTGAGGAGCGGGGACAGCCGGGGAAGAGGCGGCGGGCGGCGGCGGCGGCGGCGGGGAGTCGGTGAGCGGGGAGACGGAGCTCGGCGCCCGGTGGTGACCGAGGGGAGCCGAGGGGAGAAGCGCCGGAGCAGCCGAAGTTGCCATCGCTTGAAGTCCTCAGTTAGGGAGGGAAGAAAAGAAAGAAAAAGTCAACTTGAAGTGTTGTGAGGAGAAAGTTGAAGCGTGTTGACAAGAGCTGAGGATGAAGAGGAGACTCGGTCAGAGCTCATAGTTGAGACTGAAGCCTGGAGATGTTATGATGAAGAGGAGGAGCCACTTCTTCAGAGAGGAGCAGCTCAACTTGAGATAAACACCTTTAAACTCAGTCCACCAGAAGGACAACCTTTGAAGTCGTCATGCCAAGAATCTCAAACTGCTTGATTTTCTTTTCATCACTATAATGTATAAGTTTTTAAATGGTATTTATTTTCTACTCACCCTCATGTCGACTAAGGGTTGGGATTATTTTCAGAGGAATATGTTCCTTTTTGGAGTTATACACAAAAATGTTTGTTCATTTTAATGTAGTGACTGGAGCTCAGTTTTCATCGTCTTCATCTTCGCCCCCAAAAAGACACTTAAAAACATCCAAATACCTCCATACTGCTCGTCTGTAACGTTCATCTTGTATTGGAGCCCGGACAAGAGAAATTGTTCCGGAAAAACTTTAAAAAATATAAAGTGTATATTTTAAGATTGTTTGTAGCTGAAGCTAAACACGATCAGACCGGAACTACTCTATATATGATTTGTTTTGAATTTGTGCCATGTGAAAAGAGTTTCTTTTTTACCTGTAACAAGTTACCAGATCGTGAACTCTTGTTTCTTGCCTATGATTAAAACCAAAACTCACTGTGCGTTCTCTCTACAGCTCCTTGAGATAATATGTCAACAAGGGGAAGTATAATTTTGTCCAAAGATATAAGAAATTATGAGTTTATGCAATACCCAAAAAACAAGCATCAGAGTTTAAGTGAGCACTATTTAAAAAAAAAGAAAAACTAAATTTGTTGCAGAACCAGAGACTTACATCATTGTCTAGGCAACCAAAGAGATATCATTTATGAGGTCACTGGCCCTTGGTTCCCCGGAGAACAATAAACTCAGAGTTGGTATTGGAATCGAATAGGTCTTCAGACCGCAAACCAGGCCAAGGGTCATCCATTGTAAGGTTTGAAAATGAAAATATAAAATCTAACAGGATAGAAAAACATTTTCCAAGTTATTGTTAAGAATGTTTATACTGGAAAAGAAGGCATCTAATCAAACAAAGAATATATATTTTTGCTAAACGAAACTAAATATAACTTGGGAAATGTAATAAAAGTGAAAATGTTCACACTAAAACATGAAAAAATAAAGAATTACAAGGTTAATATGATTATTTATTGAATATTTGTTTTGATTATTATTGTTTTTTTCTGTTGTTTTTTTTAATGTAGTTTAAAGTTAGTTTTTTCTTTTTATGTTGAGTCATGACCATTTATGATTTTAAAATTAATGTAAATAATTGTAAACAATAACAATAACACTATATGAGAGAAGAGAAAAAAAACAGGGTGCCAGCTGGAGGAAAAACTTCATTTGAAAAGGCAGAAACCTTGAGCAGAACCAGACTTGGTGTGAACGATCTTGGCCTGGATGGCAGACGGAGGGAAAGCGAGATGGAGATGATTCTGTGTTTGGTGGAAACTCTCACTCCAAACCAATTTATCGGCGCGAAACATCATCATCTTTTGAGAATTCTCTCTCACTTCGAAATTGTTGTGGGAGTAAAAGATGAATTCAATTTCCAATGATTCCATTATCTGCGTTAATACAGAACATTTTAATTCCCAAAACCATGAATGAGATGAATTGCCTCATTTGATATTATACAGTTGACTCAAGCCATCAGGGTTTTAATAAAAGAAACAGGGATCAAATAACATAATGGAGACGAGCAGGGGTACAAAAGAACAAAGCTTTTCTTGACAAATTGACCTCTTTACCTGCCATTGCTCCTTCACACACACACACATCCCATCATTTACATACGGAGCTTGCACTTCTTTCAAAGTGGCTTTCACGGAACATTGTGCTGATAATGATCTCAGTCGTGAGGGGGAGACAGATCTCCAGAGACCATCTCACCAGAAGACAAGGGGGGAAGAGGATAAAACTCAGAGTCTACTCCAACTCAAAGAACCCCCCTCTCTCTCCAATAAGCCCTCTTGTGTTTTTTAATTGGCAGAAATTAATCTTTAGGATGTAGATGGTAGATTTACATTCATTAAAAGTCAAGAGAGGAAGCCAGGCTTGATGCTAATCAAATCTGCTTAATTACGCTTAACATGAGTATCTCCAGGGGAAGAGCGAGAGAGGGAGGGAGAGCGAACTCCAACTTTTTACTTTTTTGCCTTTGATAACTCCTGCTGAGTATGGCCTTTTCCACGCCAAAAAAAAGAAATGTCACGACTCTCTTTCTCCATCTGTTGAAACGAACAAATAAAGGCACCAGAGTTAAGCGGAGCTGATTCATGAAATCGTTCTCAACGCAAAGAGTAAAACAATCTGTTCAACCTTGATGAACTGTTGTAGAGGTACTTCATCTGGAAGAGGCTGATTAACAAGATATCACCTGAAAGAGATCTCTTCTGATTAGTAGAATACATATTATATAAAATCAGTCAGAAACAAAATAAAACAAGTATTTCTGGAACATTTTCCCAGTGTATTTCATGTATTTATTGTCCTAATTGTTTTACCTTTGACTGTCAAAGGCAGTATTTATTATTGCTTGAACGAACACACAGACTATTATTACATTCGTTTTGTCTTCATTGACTACTGTTTTGGAAGACTGTATATTTTACATTAGTGATATAGTATCTTATTTGTTACATAAGCAAGTAAGTAAGTAAGTAATGGTTATTTCTAAAGCGCCTTTCTAGACCAGGTTCACAAAGCACTTAAACAATCAAAAACACACACAGTTAAAACTACACTATATTCCAGAGTCTATTGAATGGTTAGTTTCCAAAAACACTTCAAACTTCTTTAAAGTACTTCAAACCTCTTTTGTGTTTGGTTCGGCACCAACCTGTTTTAAATTTTTAAAACATTAAAAAATCACGTTCATTTGTTGTTTTTAAATTCATCAACGTATTTTGATTTTCTACAGTATTTCAACAAAATACAACCCCAAAAAATATTTTCACTAATTTATAAATGAAGAAAATTATTAATGAAATTATGACCTTTGGGTTGTAAGGGTCGGTCTAAGCAGGGGTTTTCTCCTAATCATGTAAACTTTAGAAGATTCTCATTTTGAATGGTTTCCTGTAGACCTGCAAAACAACAAAAAACAAGACAAATACAGCGGTTCAAACCTTTTTCATCCAGCGGACCGGTTAAATGTCAGGATTTGACATCGCATCTTGTGAGCCGAATAAAGAGGTGGTGAAGCTGCTCCTGCTGAAAGATTCCAAAATGGAAATTTATTTAGTAAGCCAGGGAGATACGGAATAAAACTCAGGACAGCCTGTGATACAAAAGACCGCTATAACAGGAAACTACAGGTTTGTACCGGGAAAGCTGCGAGTGACACAATATCACAATTGTTTTACCAGCTTTGACCTTGGACGAAAATTTATTTTGAGGAAACTTACCATGGTTACTGCAGTTATTTTTCTGGAAAAAAAAAACTTGTTTGCAATTTAGTAAAGGTGGCTGTATTGTCAATTTAAAGGTCAACAGATGATATTAATGTGTGTTTGTAGACTGAGGAAAGAACACACAAAAGGTGCTCAAAGTGTTACACACTGTTGTTCTGAACACACATGTTCAAAGCAAGGATCAATTCCACAGTAACATCCAATCTTTTAAGGATTTTTTACTCTTATTCCAAACACAAGGAAAGGAAGGAAATGGGTTTGTTTTGTCCAACAATGACAGCAATACAGCAGAACAACAGATGTATCTGATTTCTGCAAACCACATGTCAAACTAAAAAACCTGACGGCCAAATCCGGCCCTCAACTGACTTTAGAGGGTGGTCTCATAAGAACTTCTTGGTCTTATATGTGGTCTTTGATGGACATGTCAGTATGAGTAAAGAAAACCATTGTATTTGTGTATTTTACTCTGAGCCAAGTGAATTCTACTCCTGCTATCTTTGAGGGGGTCTGCCGTTCTTATCGTTTCATCTTTTGCATAACTCTTCATTGGAATTGTACCAGCAACTCAGATGTGTCCTTCTGAAACCTCTGAGTTCAATCAATTGTTGCACATATTAAAGGCAAACTCCACCAAGATTGTCGACTCACTCAATACACACTTGTTGTCTTGAAAAAGAAGTAACTTGTGTTTTTATCCCAGTGATTTTAATATGTTAGCCTAATAAATGACGACAATCTGAATGTTGTGTAGCTTTTTTGGAGCCGAACTCTGGTACTTTCCAAGTGTCTCTCTTGGCCCCTGAGCAGAAGCATGTGGCATAATTGTTCGGTGGTTAGATCAGTTGCTGAAGTGAAGATACCATTCATTCTGCAGAATTATGTCTTGGCATTTCTGCCAGTCGAGTGGATCCCAAATGCCACCACCATTATCGCTGCTTAATTTCCAGTTACACTCAGTAAATCTGAGCAGACAATCTTTCTCAACAGCCGTTGTTATGATTCAAATCAACTCGGAGTGAAGTGTGTACTTCTGTGAGTGAGAGCTGATGTCATTGTGTTTTGGTATGTCATTAGGTGGACCTGTGTGTGTGTGTGTGTGTGACCAAGATATCACACATCCATTCAACATTGGACTATGTTAATGTGGATTGATTATGGATATGATAATGAGAGGCCGGTGCGGCGTCGCGACCTTCACAAGGTCTAATTGAAACAAGCGTTGCTTCTCTGAAGCACTTATCAAGTCACACAGCACATCATTAATCACCAAGAATACAAGCTGTCACTGTAACACACACACACACACACGCTGCGCAACAGTATACGTTTCCTGTTATTCTAAACACACACACAAATCACCCCCTTTTCTGCATGCACCTACAATAAAAGCTGTCACTACAATGTGGCTGCTTTTGTCTTTTCTTTGAACAAGTGGACAGCTAGTCCACCCTCCATCTCTGTTCTCGAAAAAAAAAGTGAGGAGAAATCTGTCTGCGTGAGCTTAAAATGAGTCAACAAGAAGTCAACAGTTGCTTTATTTGAACGCTGGACAAAGATAGAGATTTGAACCCATCAGCCGATTTTGGTTCTTTAGACTTTTTAACTGACTTTTCTTTTTTTTTTTATCACCCTTTTACAATAAGATCCAACAGTGTCAAAAGTCTAATATAATTCAATGTTCAGCCCAGCGAGTATAGATGGCTTAAATACCAATGGCCGTCCCCCTGTGTTAGTTTTTTTTGCAATCAAAAATCTAAAAACTGTTAAATTAAATACAATTCTGAATTTAAAAGCACAAGATAAGTCAATTGGTTTCTTTTTTGTTTAAATCCTGAACAGTCGGAAAGTACTAAGAGTACTTTTAAAAGGTTGCATGTTTTTTTTTTTAAAGGACACCGGATCCAACAAGAGGCATTGTCTTAAAGTGATAGTTCATTATTTTTTTACTCACCCTCATGTCGACTTAGGGTTGGAATTATTTTCAAAGTAATCTGTTCCTTTTTAGAGTTATAGACAAAAATGTACGTCCATTTGACCTTCGTGAACAAGGCTAGCTTTTTATTCATCCAAAAAGACACTCAAAAACATCCAAATACCTCCATAGTGTTCGTCTGTAACGTTCCTCTTGTATTGAAGCATCGACATGAGAAATTGTGCAGAAAAAAATGAAACAATTCTATATTTAAAGACTTTTGTAACAGAAGCTTAAATGCTAACGTGTTACATAGACAGAAACATCACATATCTCCTGACTGTCCCTGTACCTTATAGCATCTTGGATGTTTTTAAGTTTGTCTTGGACAATGAAAAGTCAGACTTGTGAGCGACCGTCATATGATCGTACATTTCTGCTCCAAAAAGATAAACAAACGTCTTCTTATCCATGTGCTGAATTATAACTTGCTGTCGACGTACAATCGTTCTCATGACAGGGAACTCAATTGACCAGCAGCTGCTCTGCTCGGCCAAACCGCTGTGGAATTGGATCAAGTGCAGTTGTTACTACATGCTTTTATTAGAGGACAATTTAACACACAAATGTGATTCAGTGTCTGATTAACGCAGCATATGGCTGCTACCTGTTAAACACAAAGTGTTGGATAGCGACATCGCGCCTCACCGAGCAGCTTGAATAAACTAATGAGCCTGATATCATATAAGTCATTACATAGTCCAACACACAAAATTCCAATCTGATAAAAAGGTGGTTTCATTACCATGGCAGAGAAAACACAAGGGAGCTTGTCATGCCATCGCCAGCTTTGTTAATTGTTATTCAATTAACTGCTTTTGTTAATGAAACCAATTAATACCTTAAAACAAGCACGTTAATCTGCGATTATTATGCATCTATGCAGAGGAAGGCTAATTACAACTGTAAATCAATCAATTCCACTTTAATCAGTTTGGAAATTGTCCAAAAACAACAAAGTCACTGGAAGTCTTTAGAAGTTGTGCACAGGATTTTTGATT
Organism: Callionymus lyra; assembly: GCF_982586985.1. NCBI lineage: Eukaryota > Metazoa > Chordata > Actinopteri > Syngnathiformes > Callionymidae > Callionymus > Callionymus lyra. The sequence goes on along the minus strand of NC_141828.1, from coordinate 23,064,837 downwards.
GCCGCGCTATTATCCTGTCTAATGATTGTTAACGAGCCCTTAAAGAGTTTATGATCCAATTCCCTCACCATGAATTTAAGTGGCACCTGAATAGTGTTATATTAGATGTTGAAAATGTGTCTTTAATCAAGGTGGGTTATTGAAGGAGTCCTGACAAGGTCACACAACTCCTCAAGTGTTGGAAGAGTCACACCACTCAGACTAGGACATGAAAGAGCGAGCCAAAGATCGACGCTGATGTTTAATAAGAGTGAGAGGATGAGAGGCTCTCGTTTTAATCCTGTCATGAGGATTTTTCAGGTTCATGTTTACGTTCTGGTTACATCTGGAAAGGACGTTTAACTTCTGTAAACGATATTAAAGCGTTTCTGAAACCGAAAGTCTGAGTTTGATTATTTTCTTTTAATTCTTGAAGGTTCATTCTATCGTCAATATTTCTGTGTTTGTCTTCATTTTTCAAACATTAAATTGATTCACTTTTACTCTTATTGTGAGTTCCTGTTTGATTGTTGACAACCCTAATCTTATCTTTAACATTCACGTTAGGGATGCACTGATCCGACTTTTATGGACCTGATACTGATACCTGGACTCTGGGAATCGACCGATATCGATCCAATAGCAGTTTATAATATTAACTTACTTCCATCACTGTGAGATAACACTGGCCAAGCTTGTAATAAACAGCAAAAATGACTACATGTAGTTCCAAAGTTGTTGTTTACTAGGAGTTTTAGAACGTATTGGTCCTTATATTTGAAAATACAGAAGAAAATATATAAATAAATAAACTTAACCAACAAAAAGGAAAGACAGTCAAAGTGTAACAATGTATTATGGAGAAAGGAACATGGTGCAAATAATTGTCAAGCTCTTTTAGTGACAGAAAAATCCAGATCAAAAAAATGTATACTTTCTTAGAATACAGATTTATAAATAAAACGGGCAATGATAGCTGTTTCATCTGAATAAGAATCTTTTATTGACACAACATAGGACTGTTTTGTGGTGGCAGTACAGAATAAAAAAATAAATAAGGTAACTTCAAATTCCTTCTTATTTTTTGACGATAGTTTAGATGCTTAATTAAGTCAGTAGTGGTGTTATTTCAACCCTCGAAACATAGGCACACATTCACACTAAGGGTGTGTGTATTGGCAATACGATACGTATCACGATACAGGGACAACAATGAGACATTGAAACACTGTAGGAACAAGGATATATAGGTAGTATTGTCAAATACTTGACTCTGGTGTTGCAGAATTTACAGACCACATGACTCTTGACCAAGTCGTAACTGCTTTCATTTGTTTTAAAACCAAAATATGCCTAAACATCAGCTTTAAAAGCTGTTCGAGTCGACTGTATCCTCTCGTCCTCAATCATCGCCGGGATCTCACAACACACAAAACAGAAATATAAACAAAAGTTGTGAATATTTGCATGTTAATTGGCATTTTTATTTTTAAAAACTGTAAACCATTGAACTACTATGGTAAACAATTAAATATGATTTGAAGACAAAAAAAATGATATATATTGTGATATATCGCTGTATTGATATTTTCTCACACCCCTACACATTGTAGACTCTTCTTTTATTAGTTGCTGTTTGACAGATGCTGGCACATGACCTCAGCGATCAGATACATTGCTTAGACCAAACCTTTTTTCACCGATCTAACTTTGAGAGTCAGGATCGGACTCATAACCGATACCGGGATCAGATGAGTGAATCCCTAATTCACATCTTTATTTGTCACCCTGTCAACATGAACAGGAATATTCTCTGAACAATCTGGTGGACCGTTTAAAAAGACTTGGACTGCCAGATGTGGCCCTTGGGGCCAAGCGTTTTATACCTACCTTCCTATTGAGTCATTGACCATCAGTCAGAGCAGTTTAAATATATTTTAAATTTAAACAATTTCCCAATGGGGATCTCCAGAAGTATTAATAAAGTTCATCTATCCATGCATGCATCCATCCATCTATCCATCAACAACTTAGAACCAAGCAGGGGATTTTGGTCATTTAATTTTGAGGATTGTTGGTGTTTTACTTTTTTTTTCATTTAATTTTGATTTATTATAATACACAATAAAATAAAAATGTTATCTTATTTAGGTTGTGGCTTCATAATATATGGTGGTTTGCATGTATATAAAACAAGCAAAATAGCATGTATTGAAGATACAGATACTAAAGAAGGGCGATATAATTAACTACTGACCTTTTTTCCAAGTTCTCCTACAAAGCAAACAAACACAGAGGCTGTTTATCCAAAGCGAATGTGTCCATAATTTAAGGTTGTGAACATCAATAACATGTCTCACCTCATACATAACACGCGGCTAATCAGTCTAATTATTATCGCACTATCCATTCCACACAGCGGGGCCATTACTGATACACTTTTAAATGAGAAGCCCTTATTTATCAGAAAAATCATCCCGGGGCCGAGATAATTATCAGACGTACAAACATAAACACCTTTAGAAGTTTGGATGCAGATAAGTTGGTGTAGTCATGTGACCTGACCAGTGCCCTAGTTGAACACCTCTTAGATGTTTATGTATATCCGGACGCTAATCTCTCACTCAGGACTGAGGGATTTGGGAATATTTTGTTTTATAGAGATCAAAGTGGCTGGTTCGGAGCAGCAGAAACCCTTCAGACACATCAAACACAAAGAATGCATCCCTAGTCCCACGCCCACCCCAGCCAATCAAGCCTTTGTGAGAGGTTCTCGATGTAGGTCTCCCTCCATCTCAGGTGAGCCCCCGCAGAGGTTGTTTGGGTTATGCAGACGAGCGCCACATGTGCATACATATATACCTCTTGTACTTGACTGACACGATGCTGGTGCCGAGGAACAGAGCGATGGTTGCGTTAGGAGATCAAAGCGGCGGCGGAGAGATTTAGACTCTGGCCCTGTCAGTCAAGTCAAAGCACCAGAAGACAGAAGTGCTGACATCATCAACCCTCGCTCCGTGGTGTGCCTGTGAGGGTTGAGGCGTTACTGTCAGGCGCCTCCGGGGCCACTCGTTTGTAGACATCTGAGGAGAACCACCTCAACTCACACACACGCAGTGATACGAAGAGTCGACTGTGGCCCTTTATATTGGCCTGTGGAGGAATCTTCTGTCCCATCAGCACTTTAGCTCTAGAAAAGATGAACGAGCGTCTCTCACAGACATGCAGCCAATAACAACAGTAGAGCGGCTGCTTGGATGCATGATGCAGTGTCCATAGCAATTAGCCAATACATTATGACCCCCTGCCTTACATGGTTACTAATTTGTAAAGATTGATCAGAACATATGAAACGATGCCATAGAGACATTTAATATGCTGAGCTGGTCATTTACAAATGAGACACCTGTCCTGAGACCAGACCAAGATCACATTCTGCCTTTTCTAAAACAAAGACTTTGAGATGATCATTGTGTAACAAACAGTATGCCATGCTGAAAAATAACTGTCTTTATTATCATTATTAAGATGAAGCACACTGTAAAAAAAATGTTCAATATACAACCGTAAATACTAATTATGGCAGAAAATCATCAGAAAATACTAAAAGACTGAGTTAAAGTGCGTTTGAAACAAAAACAAAAACAGGTCATCGAGTTTATATTACTCGGACGTTTGACATTTTCCCACAAGTGCTTTTATTTAAACAAACTCAACAGCGCCACCCCATGGATGATTGCTGTAATGTTGTACTCTGGACATAAAGGTATGGGAAATAAATTGCGGAACAGACTTAAAAAAATTATACTTGTATCTGAACGTCTTTTTTTTTTTAACTCGAAAGTGCAGCTCATGTCACCGATGTGAAAAATCCCGATAGGGTAAATGCATACATGCAGATCGACAGTCTTTTGATTTCATCGTTGCAAAGGTTGCAAAGAACCTTGGAGTCGAACCTTCCAGCAGATGCAGAAACTTGAAAAAGTTTTACGGTCAGTTTGTGGAGTTTTCAGAGGCCTGAAAAAGAAGGTAAAGTAAAAAATTAAATGACTTTTATTGATATTATTACCTGTAGCCTCACCAAGAGCAAACCCTTTATTAGCAACATCTCTTATGTTTTGATTTAAAAGTTGTTCTTGCACACAAAAATCACTTTCAATGAGAACCACAGAGCCTCTTATGCTTATGAAAAAAGCTTACACTTCAGCCGTCAGAAAGTTTATTTGATTATAATACAAGTACTCTCATTTTTTGCAAATACCCCAGTTTTATTTTAGACTAAAATAGAAAGGAGGGACTCTGTTGACCTATGTTGTGTTCAGGTAGTTCAGTAAACAGTTAGTTTGATCATTAATTTGTCTCTGAATTGGCGTGACAGATTCTATATATACTTTTTTGGGGGCCAATACTGTCATACCTTAAGAGATTCTGATGCTTTCCTCAGCTCTTTGATGACTGAAGATAGAGCCTCTGGGTTGATTCCCTGCTCGCACAACCTCACACAGATAGACAGGGACTCCATGTCCAAACCAGTGTTCAGCAACCTGGAGATCTCCAGTAGCACTAGAATAAACAATAACAACTTTATTATTTAATTCTTCAATGAGCATTTTCCGTCAACTTGTACTAAAATATAGGCACACACAAAAGCTACAACAGAATAAAAAGAATTGAACTGATTTTAATACATGTCTCGCTATAAATATAGAAAAAAAAGAAAAGATTCAACATTCAATCACAGGGATGAATAAATATAATTACATTTTTATTGCAACAAGGGGGTGATTGAGGTAGATTCAGACAGGAGAAAAAAAATGCTTTAATGTTAAATAAAATATACAAAAGTTTCACATTAAAATTCAAATTAAGTTCAGTTCAATTAAAATTAATTTGAGTAATAATAAACAGTGATTATTCCGTATGTGTGACGAACTCTTCAATGTGATAATTATAACTATTTCCAATGATGCATTTACGTTATAATCTTAATTTGTGTTGACTCAATATTCATAATTTCCGAGAACACAATTTGCACCAATCCGTTTGTCTCGCCCGTTTCATTTTACAATTTATTTTATTTGCATTATCTATGTTTGTGTTTGTTAAGAGTGAGTAGAACGTATCTCTGGTGTCCTGGTGCAAAGGACAGGGTGTTAATCATTTTGCTTAGTTTAATCATTTGGTTTATTCTGCTTGATCTATATTATTAGATTAATAATAGATAGAATAATATATATATTATACTAATATTACTAGTATAATTTCAATGTGTTTTGCATTTCCAGGAGCATATAAACATGAATTATTATTCATCATTAGCTGTCAAAGCGTTGATTTCTACATGCATTATATTCCAAGTTTAGACCTCTAGTTTCGACGGTTTCTTGAAGGCAGGTCAATGTAAATTTTAACCTTAAATTTTAACCTTAGTAAGTATTTTATTTACCGTCCATCGTCTCCCGGACTGCGTTTAGGTTAGCGGTCGGTGCACTCGCCATGGTTTGAGCTAGCCTAGCCTGTTAGCCGAACTCAAATTAGCTCACGACAGGAAGCCGGAAGTGACGCACAGAGAGAGCTCCTATTGGACGAGGAAGACCTGCGAGGTTGCTATTGGTCGGTGATCTACGGGAGGCCAAGTTGAAATGAACGTTTGAAGCGATCTCTCTCTTTCCAGCTTCGTTTGTTTTCTTTTAGTTTGTCGTAGAGCGGTTGACTATCACTCATGTAAGTATCAACTATCTGGGCATGTGTTAAACGCATCTTTGTTTTGTTCAAAATAGATTTAGAAGTTTAAATGCACATAACAGAAGTGTTATGCAAACATGAAGCTAATGGGCGCAGCAAACTAATGTACGAGTGTTTCTGTTCTGTCGTTATTTACGGAAGTATATGTTTGGATCAGATTGATGGGGGACAAAGTGGAGCTGCAGTTTAATCCAGAAACCCCAGGACGACCTCTTTTTCGAAATCCATTTGAAAGTCCAAATGACTACCGCCATCTGCGAGAACCTGTGGTGCCCAGTCCTTCACTCTTCACCTCGAAGCCATGTAAACCTGTAAGTTTCTGACGCTCATAACACCCGAGTTTGTTTGTTTCCTTTAAAATACTTACAATGTTTCAGCCTCTGTGCCAGGTAGTCTTAAAGAAAATTATGATTACTGTCTTAACATGGTTCCTAAAGATGCATCATTGTGTATTGTGTGGTATCTTGCTTTAATTTAAAAGTTAAGTGACAAAAAGGTACTAGTAAATAGTCAATAATATTGTTGTCTTATATATACATGTATGCCTGTATTTCACAATAGCCATTAAAAGGACCGCCTTTTCCCCTAGATGTGCAAATATAGTTGGTGAAGCCAAGATTTCATGAGTTCTAAAGAGTTTCTTTTATTTTAAAAAAGCCTTAAAAATCATAGCGTAAACTAACAATAAAATTGTTAAATTCATAGAAAGTCCTAGCATTGTAATTGTATTATAAGCATATTTTGACGTTGTCAATTATTATCTGCTATTAGTAATATCAACTAATTGAATAACAATTAAAAAACAAAATCTAGATATGTACACTCACACTTGTGTAAACACTCAAGAATCAGACAAAGGGATCATATTTTTTATTTCTGTGCTTTTCACAATGGATCCAGATACATAACTTTCCTCACTGGTCTCCTGGGACAAACCGTCCCCATGCCAACACAAACAAGCAGAATAAATAAACATTATCGTGTGGCTAAACAAAGAACTATAGCTGTGAACATTGACTACATGACATATGACCAGTTGATTTTGGCGGGGAAAAAAAGTCACAATAATTTAGAATGTTGCTGATCTCGTTTGGCTTAAAGTGACAGTTAATTTAGTTATTTTCGGAGTAATTAGTTTATCTGTGGAGTTGCAGGCAGAACCCACTTGGGTTCGTCCAAAAAGACACCTTAAAAACATCCAAATACCTCCATGCTGTTGGTCTGTAATGTCAGTCTTGTATTGAAGCCTCGACACGAGAAACTGTTCCAAGAAATAAATATATAAATTCATATTTTAAGCTTGTTTTGAAGCAGAAGCTATAAAGCTAACATTCTACACATTGAAAAAACTTTGCGAGAGCTCCCATTGTCTACTGTCTATGCACAGTGCTCGGGCATCATACACAACCAGATGACTTGTCTCACTGAAGAATCAAATTTAGGGTATTATAGTCCGATTTATGAATGTTTAAGTTCCATGGATTGTTTTTCTTTCTTTTTTTTAGATTGAAGAGGCCAAGCTCAATTGGTCCATTGATGAACTGGCCAGTCTACTCCCAGTTGACATTGACCCGGAAGAAATCCATCAACAGTCACTTTACCTCAGCCAAACAAGGTACTAGAGTTTACGTGTCATGAAATATTTACTCACGTTTCACATTTTGATTCAAATCATGAACGTCACTAGATGTTTTACATGCTGAAAATGATTTACTTTTGATTCAATTTAAACATGATTTCATCTTTAGCATTGATTTTTGTTTTTTTTAAAATATTTTTTATACTGTATTTACTTGCATTTAGTTTTTCTTTTTTTTTATATATAAAAATATTTTAATTTTTCAGATATTGTTTATTGGTGGACCTTTGAATACTGTAATTTCAATCCTCATGCACATGTTGCAGAATTTATTATAAACCAACTTGTACCTTTTAGTGGTTTTCTTTAAATATACATTTAAAGTTCCCCAGTAGGCAGGATAACTACTAATTTGTATAGTTAACAGGGTAAAAATATTTGTCTTTATCCAGGTTGGGGTCACAACCTTTGCTTTAGGGTTACTACCCATTGTACATCAGGTGGTAGAGAAAGATCCACAACCAAGAGAAGACTGATTCTTAGACAGCTGGAGGTCACAGGGTGATGAAGTGATTTAAGATTTATATGCATGCTTCTCTTCTACTTTTCAAGGGCTGATTCTGATATTGAGGAAAAGCGTCAAGACGCCATTCAACAGGTGACGATACTCAAGAAAATAAATCGAAAAACTTCTAGAAAGTGTTGGAATTAAATGGGATTATTGTTGTTGTAGTTTTTTACCAAAGGAATTATTGTACCTTCACCATGGGCGCCTCCAAATCCCCGTATGGTTGCACCATTGTGGAAAAAAAGTAAGAGGGTTAATGAGACATCTTTTCTTCTGCCATAAGCAACACGCATTTATCCATATTTTCACTTTTTTCATTAAGGCCCTTTGACTTCCTCGACTTCTACGGAGCCCGAAAAACATTCAGGTTTGTGATTTTATCTTTAAAAAATGTTATGTTTTAAACTACCTGCTTAATCAACACCTGTGTTTAATTCCAGTTGCGTGTCAGACCACTCTGTCATTGCCTCTAGCATTTGACCTGGAGAAACTGCTTGGTAAGTATTACACCCTTTTGATACTTAATTAAAGCGGGTCAATCTACCTTTGTGAAGCATTTGGGTCTTATCCCGTGCCGAGGCGCTGCTTGGTTCCATGTGCATCTTTTTTTTGTATACTGTAGTCAGGATATGAATGTTTCATATTTACTTAATCACATATTATATCATTATCAGTGAGCAGAGAAGCAGAATGAGTGCACGAATGCTCCTACCCAGGTGCAAAACAAATAGACTCAGGGACTCATTCATCCCTCGGGCTATTAAATTGTACAATTCTGAGTTCGGGGGCAGGAGTGGATTGAGAGTATCTGGATGTTCTGTTCCATGTTAGTCTTAACTTAGATTGTGTCATCTTGTTCTTTGTCTTTATGTTCTTCTTATTTTATTTTTATTTATTACTTTGTATTGTTTATGAAAAATTGCTGGCCAATGGAAAAAAACAATTTCCCGAAGGAGACCTCCTGAGGATCAATAAAGTTTTACCTTACCTTACCTTACCTTATAATTCTATTAAATGATTTTGAGGATTAGTGCCAGGAACTGGTCTCTGAAGGATTGAACGCTACCTCTGACCTTGAGGATAATAACTCGTTTGTGTTTGATGGAAACCTTTGGAGTAAGAAAATGAACGTCGTGTGAAACTAAGACAACAGATATAACGGCGAACTAACAGCTCTGTGCTTCAGAAAGGATTCAGACATTTAAACTGTTCCTTCTCACTTGTATACAAGTAAAATGTGTGACTTTAAACCAGATCTGATTCATATTCTTTGTTTAATTAAATTGTAAGTCAGATTCCTAACCTGAAAGTGTGAATATTCCCTACCTTAAAATTGAATAATCTGTTTCATTAACATCTTGTGACTTTTTCTCTCCTCAGGTGATTATTACCGAATCGAAGAGCCATGTGATGCTGTGCAGGAGAGCCTGAGCTCATCCTCCTTAAGAAGAAAACTCTTTCTCGATGGTCAAAGAAGCTACAGCGGCTCCGACTGCTCCGACCCGCCCAGTCCAGAGCACGGTCAGCCGAGCCAGGAGAGACATCGGTCGTGCCAAATGGGTGCAAAGGAGGTGAAAAGTCTTGAAGGAGATGCTGTCTCTTCCAACTTCTCCTCCCCCTTGTCTTGTCGTGCTCTCGCTCCTACTCCTTCCACGGTGAGTGTTTAATCGCTACATTGAAAATTATATCAGAAGAAAAACAAAACGGTGTGCAGATTGTAAAAAAAAATGTTTTTCCCAGGGTCAGTTCTCATCTAGTCCGATCAGTCATGGCCGTTTCAGGGACTGCAGCCTCGGCAACAGTCCTCTATTCCCAGACCGCTCCTCTCCAGCAGGATTTGTCTCTCCTACTCTGTCACCAATTTTTTCAAAGGCATTACAAACACCCAAAGGTTCAGGTGGGTCCTCATATCTGACCATTTTAGTAGCATTATTCAATAATCAAAGACATGTCTTTGCAGGCGAGAGACGGCACCAGAGCAGACTGACTCCACTCGGCGTTCCTCTGGACATGGATGTCCACCCCTGCACCGAGAACCCATATGTGGAGGGTTGCTCTCCCATCCGTAGCTGCTCCCCTCTCAAGCTCGCACACAGTTCCCGATCCAAGGCCAGAACCAAACTGGGCTGCTGGGCCTCACCGCCCCTCATCGCTTCAATCTTGAACCCAAAGATCCAGGATTGTCAAGACGTGGATCTCCCTTCACGTGCATCCATGGACCTGGATCCACCGGCACCTCTGACGCCGGACACACTTTCCACCGACTCTGCTTTTGTCATTAAATCTGAGGTATTGACGGCCAAGATGGCCATGAGGTTGGAGGAGGAGGATGAAGTGGCCGCATGTGGACAGATGACCTCCTCCATCATGGGCAACGTATCTGCTGTGGAGAACTCGCGGATGTCGTCCGTGGAGGGAAGCAGCAGTCGCAATGATTCCAGCATGCAGGTATGTGTACCTGACCTTTAGTCAAGAGTTAGTCATTTTAAAGGGCAACTACTGACAAATACCAAATTCTCTCCTGAATTATTACCTTTAAATGTTAGTCTTTCTCTCCAAGATGCAGTAAGTTCCTCATCATGACAATGTTTTAATGTTATTACTTCATAAACTCCCTTGTCTGAAGTCTCGTCGAACGAGAGGTTACAAGAGTGGAGTCCTTTATGATGTAATAATGTCTTCACTCTTACAGTCAATATTCTTTACATCCCGCTTTGTTTATAAGATCAAGATCAATTAAAGAGATGCTTAAATGTAAACATGCATGTTTATTTGTTGGAAAATAACAAAAAAAACCCAGAATGAATCCATCTCAATTCATTCTTGAAACAAACTGACTCGTAGAAACAAAGCTGGGCGTGATTACAGCTGGCTGCAGGAGGAGAGAAGCCATTATTACGTCATAATGGAGTCTGCTCTTGTAACCTCTCGTTCGCTAAGATTTCAGTCAGGTGAGAACTTTATAAAGTAATAACTTCAAAACATGGTCACGATACGAGACTTACTGCATCTTGAAGAGGAAGACTTTTAAAACGCGTGAGTGACTCAGGAGAGTTGGGTTGAATGATCAAATGCTCTGAAAATGATCCGAGTGCATTTGTAGTCTCATAACTTGAAATTGTGTGTCTGCAGGTGGACAGTGGCTACAACACAACCTCAGCAGGGACAACCGGAGTTTTCGATGGTTTAAACGGCGACAGCCAAATTAAAGTGTCATTCACGTCAATTCACACAGAAGAAAGCCTCCAATATAGCAGACATTCAAAAATAAAGGTACCACTCACACACTTGCATACGAGGTAGGAAGTCGGTAAACCATTAGAGCCTAGCGACACATGACAGCATCATCATTTTCTTATGTTACCGGTTACCCTAATATGGTTCACAAAGGTATGTTTAGTAGATTAGTTTGTAGAGAAAGATCAGTTTATAATTGTACATGTTTGATAAAAAAAATTAAAATATTTAAACTAATACATTTTTTATGACCGTTTATCAAGAAAAGCAGGATTTAAAAAAAACAACTTTATATAGAACATAAGATGTATATCAAAGGTTTTTTGGCTTCTGTCAAGAAGTTATATTGATGCAGAAGAAATATCCTTCCTTGAATTAAATGTTTCCTTGTAAAATGTTTAACATCAGTTTATAGGAGTAGATATTCTGAATATTTCTGATTTAATAAACATGTTTTTTTTCTTCCATTTCAGCCTTTTTATCCTCAACATGGAATCTTCTAACCAACTAAATCTGGAGGGAGGATCCCTTTCATCACAACTGTTATTGTGTGTTTTTCACATCAGAGATGTCAGGGTGGATGATGTAAAGGAGCCAGAGCGAGTGGTTTGTAAAGTGGAGGTTGCACAGCTAACGTTTACATTTGATGGTTACATAGACTTGATTCAGAGTTTTTATGAAATTGTGGCATTTTTAAGGACTTTATTTTTTTTAATTTGTTGAAATTCAGGTGAATGTTTTTTGACTGATGGCTGTTTATTCCAGTTTGCGTCACTGAATCCAACCATATATGACTTGAATACTGATGGAGCCATTTGTGAATATTTTTATAGTTCTAATTGTGCTGGATGACTGTGAAAATAAATTAAGGATTTCTTCACTTTTAAGGGTGCATTTGTGTATATTTACATTAACATTCCTAAATCTCTATATTCAATTTGTTTTGGTAGCTACTGGAAATGATTGGGGTACGTTGGCACATATAAGAAAAACATATCTTCATGAATTGATTATATTGTAGATACATAAATCGGAAATTATTTTGATGTCAAATTAATCATTTTCTGTAAAGTGTTTAATTTAGCGGAAAAAAACATCTGTGAAAGAAAGTGTATAGAAGACCTAAGTTTTATATTAGAAAAATATGTATATTCTACTTTGAACAACCAACCATCATCAATGAGTTGGATTTTAGTTCAATATTTTATTTTAAATGGAGAGTAGAAATTGTTCTTAATATCGAAACTAAAGGCAAAATGGGTTTTTAACCTTCCTATTATCTCTGGGTCAGGGTGACCCGATGGTCCGAAAACAAAAGCGTATTCGCGGTATCGCTTGTGTTTCCTCTTGGTCAAGGTGAACTACCTCCACCACAGCAAGTATTTATGGAAGCCACGGAGGTAGTGTACCTTGACCTAGAGACAACACAAGGGATGCCACAAACACATTTGTTTTCAGGCCTCCGGGTCACCTTGACCAACAACAAGGTCAATTCATCTCTGGAATAAGACATCCCTGATTTGCCAAGAAATACTAAACATATGCATAATTTAAAGTATATTTAAAAGAAAAAGAAACCAACAAACACGTTTAAATTGTTTAAAAAAAAATGTAATGTCCATTTTGTACTCTCTGCTCCACTAACAACTTCGTAATCATCTCCTTGAAGAGCATCAGGTGGTTCAGCGATCTAGTTTGGGCTTCTTGGCTTGTGGCTCCACATCTGGGACTGGAACACTCACACCAGGAATCTAGCAGGAAATAAAATGAACCATATTTAAATAAAATACTTCAACTAATACAACAGTAAGATGTTATTACTTATCAAAACAGTCCATTTCTTAATGGATTCTGTGTAATTTGGTCACTAAAGTACAATATTTTGACCAATCAATTTCCTTAAATCGGTCTTACTATTGGTTCTATCAGAGACATGCGGATCTTCTGGTGCTGGACGTTGGAGTCGTCCAGACTGATGGTGACCTTCACTCTGTCGAATATCCGGAAAGTGTGCTGCTCCACCTTCAGAGTGGGACCCTGAATTTAAGAAGAAAGATTTAAATTCCGATCGCAAAAAAAAAACACAGAATGAGAATAAAAAATGCTGATACCTCTTCGTCGAAAACCAAATTGGCTGCTTTCTTATCTTTACTGTCGAAGAACACGGTTCCTTCCAGACCGAACTTTGGGATGAGGACAATGATGGCGTTCTTGCGCACAAACAGAATATACCCCTCCTCGTTTAGGATGCCACGACTTTTGAAGAAGAGCTACAAGAACGTAAAAGAAACATTTTGTCAGTGAAAACAAATGTTTTATGTACTAAATATAATCATCCAAAAATGATCACAACCTGTGTGTGGAAGGCGACTGAAGCTCTTTGTGCGTACTGCGACATCTTGTGTCTGTAGTTGAGGTTGTTGGACAGCGCCGACTGCTTGTGTTTGTCCATCAGATCTGGGTATGTGACGTCGGCACCGATGGCGACGGCCAGCAGACGGTGAACGATGATATCGGCGTACCTGCGGGCGAAACCCTTTAGTGACCGGTCTTGTTACCCGAGACGAGTCTTTCTGTTTCTCCTCACCTTCTGATGGGGGATGTGAAGTGTGTGTAGATGGGAGACGCGAGACCGTAATGGTGAAAGTCGCTGTCCATGCCGGAGCAGAAGTACACGGCCTGCATCATGCAGCGAGTCGCCAGGATTCGCAGCAGCGTGTTAAAGTAAGAAAAGCCTTCGACGGTGGCCACGTCCAGGGAATCCGCCAGAGCCTTCGCAGAGTCCGTGTGGATCTCCACGTCCTGAACAGAGAAAGTTGTCACTTCTTACGTAAGTAAGAGATGAATAGCTCTGAAAGTAAGAACCACATTATGTGCCTTGTTTGTTTACAGAGAGTGGGTTTCGTTCATGAATCAATGAAGTTAATCCCTGCACAGATTTTCACATTAAGGTCTCCGCTATGAAAAGCAAACTCCAGATCCATGAACGCCTTTGGGTAAAGTGTAGTGGAGTAAAAAAAAAAGTTTTTATTTCCGCCTGTGAGTTGTGGAGTTCGACAGTCAAAGTGCAGGGATGTGACAGATGCTGTTAATCGTCCTAACAAAACTATCCTATCAGACATCATAGACATATACAGACGAGTTAAATAGATCCTAACAGACCAACGGCTGTAGAAAAAGACCCTTTTGGAAGTTTGACCAGTCATGACCGGTGATCTTCCTTTGGACATTTAGCAAAAAATGACACAGCTGGTTCAGGAGCAAATATTCTATATGAAACTCACTTTCCCAGTTAATCTTGAATCTGTAGATAGACAGATAAACATTTGAGACAAAACTGGAGGCAAATAAACACTAAATATCACCTCGCATTATTGAGGAAACCTCTGTCAGGAAATATACTCAAAGTTTGTTTAAATATTGTTTGTTTTTTTGTGCATATTATGAGTCTATAGTCTTGTTTTTTTAATATTATTATTTGAGAAACAAATAAATTACTAAATTAAATTACAATAATATAATCTGGATCTTAAACCTGCCAATTGTAAATTTATATAATAAATCTGATGTTCAAATCAAGTGCGTTCATATATTTTTTCACTTAACAAAGCACAATATGAATTAAAATCAAGTGGTTACAAAAAAAATGTAGTTTTCTGCTCTGGAACAGGTGTAGATTTTGAGAGTTGCTTCAAAAAGATCGGAGTTACTTAATATTGCTGTTGGCGTTTTACACACGCGTTTTTCCTGCTCAGGCTTCATGAATGGAATCCAGTTTGTAATTAACGCGGCGTCTTCTGCTCACCTTGGACTTGGCCGCCCTGATAAGGATATCGTAGTTGGACGGTGGCGGCGCAGGATGTTTCCTCAACAAGGCACACTCTGAGAATTCATCGTAGATCTTCTGAGCCACAGAAATGTTGGCCAGCAACATGAACTCCTCCACCATGGAGTTTGTCTCCCTTTAAAAAAACAAAAAACTTCTGATAAAAAACTGCTTATTTTCAAAGCTGTCTTTCACGCCTCAAATACACCAAGAAGACTCACATAAGTTCTTTGGTCTGGAGGTCAATGGGGTCATGAGTCTCACTGTCGATGTGGAAACGGACCTCCACGGATGACAGCGTCAAGGCCCTTTTAGGAAGCAACACCCAGAATTAGAGAAAATTGAGTCGTCTAAATACTAGATTAGTATGTCAACTAGAAGTGATACATGACAATATTACATCATCAAACACTGAAATAAGAGAGAAGAGCTGAAGGACGTCAGTAAACCAGAGCAAGTTTCAACAACTCCTCACCCCTTCTCTATCCTTCGCTTCTTAAGGATTTTGGCGAGTTTGTTGAGTCCTCGCAGGCTCTTGGTGATGTCATCATTCATGGTCGTGTCGTCAATTCGCATCTGAGCTTCAGCATAGGTGAGCGACGCCTAAACAGTGAAGACATTTCTCGTCAAACCAATTGCTACAGTGGATACATAAAACTTTAGTGCGCTGAACTTTTTTTTACCTTGGAGTTAATGACACTTTTGGTGAAGCGTGTCTTCTGTATTTCTGCCTTGTCATTGATTTCCCAGATGCAGGAAAAAGCCAGCCTTGTTTGAAAAACATAAAAAAGAAATATATTGTTTGCTAAATGTTGTTTAATTACAGAACTTTAAAACAGATGAACAACAATATCATTTAATTATGTGGACAGAAACAAACAGAAATTCACTTCCTGACAGAGACAGGTCAGGGGTCAAAGGTCCCCAACCTTTATTTGCACCAGTTAAAGTCAAGAGTCACATAATTATATTATTTCAGAGAAAATACCATTTAAGAAAAACACACCTCTTAAACAGTAATAATCAATTGAACAGCAATAATTAGGGATGTGTATCATCAACAATGTGTTAATACACATCACGATATATGCAGGACGGACTAAATGTGGTTTTAAATGGATGAGTGAGCAAGCTACAAGGTATAAGATTAGCAAAACAAGAAAGCGTTAAATTATAATAATGATGATCCTTATTCTGGTTCACTTTAAAAAACACTATGTTATGCTGTTTTTTATTTCGGATTTTTATGAGAGATCTTCTGTTGTTTGTCAAGTGTTGCTGTTACATTTACTTTCTAAGTTTATGTTGTAATTCCACCCAAGAAAAGAGTTTACCTTTCGACTTCTGAGCGGAGAGAACACAGATTAGAGCTGAGCAGTTCTGGTACCATGTCGATCCTCTGGTGAGAATAAGGAGGTAAATACATTTGTTATTCATTTTCAAGAGTGACATTTAAAATTGAATGTGCTCTAATGTGAGTGTGTGGCCAAATTATTATTATCAAAAAGGTTTATTTAGTTTACACTTATTTAACCCTTGTGTTGTCTCTGGTTAAAGGTGAATGACCTCCCTGGCTTCCAGAAATACGTATGCAGTGGAGTGAACACAAGGGATACCACAAACACATTTGTTTTTGGGCCTTTGGGTCACCTTGACCCTGAGATAACACAAGGGGTAATGCAATGTGCATCTTATTTTAGAGATATGAAAAAGCTACATATCTAAGAACGATTTTATACATTTCTATAAATCGTTCAAGTCCGTCAATAAATTCAGGTCAATCTAGTTCTTACTTTTCCACAAAGGTACACGGTTGTCCCTCTGTTGGCTGCCTCTTGGTCCATGGCGTTTCCAGGTCTGATGAAGTGACTGACATCAGCAATGTGAACTCCAACCTGTAACAGTATATTTACAAATTTACAGACGAGATGAATCAAGTTTGATTTGAACAAATATGGACCTCAATGTTTCCGTTAGCCAACTCTCTGCAGTGTAAGGCATCGTCGATGTCAGTACATCCTGGAGGATCAACGCTGCACACAGTCAGCGCTCTCAAGTCCTCTCTTTTCGACATGTCCTGTTCAAAACAAACATGGTGGAACCTGGATCACAACCAAATTTAAAGTGACTGATGAGACACGTTAGTTTCTGATGTCTAAACAAGAGAAACTGAGAAAAAAATGTCAATGTTTAAGCCAGTCTGAAAACAAAAAAGGTTGTTGAAAATTTTTTTTGATTGGTTACTTACAGAGTCAAGGAAGAGCAAAACAAATGTTTTTCAATTTGTTTTGTTAACATGTTTCCCAAAGTGTAACTATTGTGTTGATTTAAGTGCGTCTTAAATAGATGTTAGACTCTATTGTATCATCAGTATGTGTCTGTTTGTACCAAACTATCTTTTCATTGAAGTATTAACATTAGAATTTTTTTTAAGCTAAAGTAAAGCTTTTCTGGAGGTGAAATATTGTTTATCATAACCACGCCCACTCTGCTGTGATAGGCCGTTGTATAAACAAAATGCAGATTCCAGCTGGCTGGAGGAGGAGTGAAGCCATTATTACGTTATAATGGACTTCACTCTTGTAACCTCTTGTTCGCCCCAAATTTCAGACGGGGAAGAACTTTATAAAATAATAACTTAAAAACATGGTCACGATGAGGGACTTCCTGCATCTTGGAGAGGAACATTTAAAACATGTGAGTCAGGAAAGCTGGGTTTTCACATTAGTTGAAAAGACTTTGTTAATTAATTTAGAACGTCTGTACATTTGTTTGCACTTCCCAGCCACTGTAGTAACAACATCAAGGGAGTGGGAATACCTCTGGTGTGATGCTCCATGGCATCTTGGGTAGAAAACTGAGCACAGTCTGAGAGAATGCCTGGTGTGGAACGTCATGCTCCAGCAGCAGGACTTCCTGCTCGGTGTCCTTGTCCCCGGCTGTACCAAGACTCCTTACAAAGTGACCCTTGTGGACCAACAAAGATTGCGGTCAGGACATGTGACCAGAATAATGGTTTCTAACACCTACATTTGGATATCTGGAATGTTTAGGCCAGCCATCAATCGCCACCATGATCCTTTGGCCTATCAGAGTGGCCGCCTGGCGGGTTTCGATCCTGATGCGAGGGATTCTTCGGTCTGCCGGCGTGAAGAGGTGACGTGTCGACTGAATATAGAATACAGATATTAGGGATCTGGAGTTAAAAATAGTATCTGGAGTCAACTTACCTCTTTAATTTGCGAGACGTTGAGCATACCACAGAACGGCCTCCAGTTTCTTTTGATGATGCCGACTACTTGGCCAGTGGGTTTCCTGGCCATGTCAGCAGTTGGAGCACCAAGCTGTGATGCAAACGAGCCATTATTAAACGCAGATTTAAACAACACGTCAAATAAACTGGATAAGAGGGCTTCTGAAAGTCGCCTTCTTCTAAAGTTGATCCACTCATTAATGGCAAGATAAATGCATTTAACTCACCACCTCTTCCTCCTCCTCTTCAATATTTTCATCTTTTGCTTTTCCCACATCTTGCAGTACAACTGAAGAGGGCGCCAACCACTGACTTTTGGGCAGAAGCTTTACAGCCACGACGTCTTGATACACAGCTCGGTTCAGGTTCTCAAGACCTTGAATAAGAACCTTGATTGACACATGCAAAAAAAAGACTGTAAATAAACATAATACATTCACAAAAAAATTAGTTAATCTGCGTTAACTACGAGAAAAGCCACAGCACTAGTTTCCTAAATCACCTTGAAAATGGCTTTCTAAACATCACAACAGTAGAATAGCCCTTCTACAACAATTTTACTTAAGTTATTATTTTATTGTTTAGGTTACTGTGAGAAAAGAAGAACAAAAATGCACCAGAGATTCATCCACCAACGACACACAAAACAACATTGAATGAACATTTGTTGAACAACAGATGTTATGTGTTCTTTTCCATGGATTTATTTCATTATTTTGATTGTATGATGTTTTTATGACGTCACATTTCGTTATTTATTGAATAGCTTTGAAATAAACGGGGACCAGAAGAAGTTGGAAGCAGGGCATGTGAACCACAAACTCTGACTGGTTCCAAAACACCACCGTAAGTTCAAAACAAATATAGTTTATACTATAATCATTGACCATATATGTATATAAAAGCTAATTTAAAAGGCAAGGATGCTAGCAAATACCTCGGTACTCTCTTTTCCCTCCTCCTGAACAAAAACTGTTGCTTCCAAATAATTGTCCCGACTGGCCCGGAAGGTGCCCTGGAGAAAAGATCCGTTCTTGATGCCCGCCTGGACCTTGGAGAGGGGTAGATGCTCTGGAAAGAGCAGCTTACTGCTGGTTATATCACTCTAGAACAAACAAGAAGCAACATTTCATGAATGAATGAGCAACAGCAGGGGTAAGAAAATGTGTTTGCTTCACATCTGGACATAAGAGAATGTCATCAAAGCAATGTAAACAGTAAGAAGTCATGCACCCGTTTACCTTTTCATCGTTGGACAAGGCAAGACGATCCACCAGCTCAGGGTTGGCAATGAGACTTTTAATGTACTCCTCACCTAATTTGTGAAAAAGTCTTAATACAAATACAACCATTGAATGCTCAAGTTAAAGAAAAACGCTGACATTTATAAACCATCAATCCATCACTTTCTGCCTTCTCCTTGTTCCCTTGATCATTGGTCAACAGCACCACCTTGAGTCCATCTTCGCTAGAATCAGAGGCCTTGAGGTGCTGACTGTACCACTTGGTCGCCACACGTATTGCTCTGTCGTTCCGATCATTCGCGCTCTCTCCCGGCTCACGCTCAATATACGTGTCCCTGAAAAACAAACAGATAAGCAGATAAGAAAATGGAATCCGAGTGGCGACGGCAGCTTAAGTGATCTGTATCAGAATAAATAGATGCCATGGAAAGGAGAACACACTGACTTCGAACAATTCTGAAGCATTTTTGCTACACGTTAACTGGTATATTCAGGAGAGTCGTTTGAGAGCAAAATCAAATGCTTTGTTTACACAGAAAGGAGAAACAGTGGACATTTTGGACCAAGATGGTTATAACGAAGAGGAAGGCATGAATGTGGTAAAGCTGTCGGACAATAAGGACAGAGCTGCCATGTGTCACAGTTGACATTTCTCAAATTTACCCACTCAATGATCTACATTTATTTGATTTAATGCTTAGGTCCTCTTTTGCGTAAATCTATTCAATCAAAGAAGGCACTATGCAACATACATTAAATATAGAAGCAACAGGAGGCGGGTCTTGGTGTTTCTATCTATTAAGAATTAATCCATTGATGATTGTATGATTTAAACATCATATTTTGGCCCTGTTGCCAATATGTCATTATCGAAGATGCCAGATTTGTGACGCTATAAATCAAAAGCTATCCCAAGTTATAATCAATGACTACCTCATATCTCTTCTAGTGCATATGGGCTACTCTGACAAATATATCTAAAAAAAATAAAAGTAGAATTTTAGAGGGATTAATAATTAAATTAGATATAAGTCAACATTTTCTAAGATTAAGTTTTTTGACGCTATATGACATCAGCCTTAAAAAATGACATTAAGAAAGGTTACATTGTTTCTCTGAACATGTAGTGACACTCAAAGATGAGGCTGAGTCTCTGTTTCAACCTCTGACAGGAAATACAGAAATAAAAACAAGATCGTGTTTGTACCTGTGGTGTTCATTGGTAAAAGTATAGAAGTGTTTCTCTTTCTCGTGAATAATGTCCTTTAGACGCCTGTAAACAGGACCACTGCGATGTCGTACCTCCTGCAGTACAGTCTGCAGAATGATCACATTTTGGAGAACTGGATCTTCCAGGATGTCAATCTGAAGAACACAATGGAACACCATCAAGTTTTAGACTCTTTTCGTAGATTGTAGAAGTACGTACCTGATGCAGAACTACGTTGGTGTCAGGGACGAGATAATGCGGGAAAGAACACAAGTTGCTCTCGATAATCGCATCTTTCAGCAACACTGTTGGAGTCTCTTGTTGACACTCACTGCAAACTTCACTTCCACACCATATATCGTCTCTCAAATAATGCTCCCGCACGATTTTCATCACCCCACCAGACCGAGTCTTCTTGACGAAGGTTTTGGATTTCAACATTGTTGCGATTATTTGATTTACACTTTAAAAATACACGATTGTTTTTTTTTTGTGCGTTGCCGTCCGATGGCAACCACGATGTGCACGGGTATGCGCTGGCCGACGAAAACGTTCCCAGAGTTCCAACAAAATAAAACAAGCTGGTGAATTACAAATATATTTCTGTATATGGCTAGATTGTATACAATATTAAAATATTATAAAGCATATTTTGGTAAATTACTAAATTTTACTGTCTACCTCGCCTTTTTATTTACTTCATAATGTAACAGACTTGCGTTAGTCTTTAGTTGGCCATCTCAGGTTCTATGACGAAAAGTCAAGGAAGTTTAAAGCGGAAGTAACGACAGGGCTCTGTGCACTTTGCTGCCCCCCTTGTAAGGGAGGTGTACAACTACAACTTGTCTAAACAAGTACTGAAATGATAGAACGGAAAGTGACCTTCCCTGAGGGACAGGTGCCATTATCGAAGCCTTTATTAAAAAACATCTATATGAGAACAATGCACCAGCATATATCTGGAGGTCCGTATAATAATAATATATATGTATATATATATATATATATATATATATATATATATATATGTATTTTAATAATAAAATACAAGGCTTTTTTTTACTATTATAATCCAAAGTGAATAATCAGAATAGAAAAATCGGTGAATTTTTAATTTGCAAGATGCACAACAAAATGTAAATGACTAAGGCACAAAAACATAAAAACTGCTCGTTTTTCTCTTCCCCTGAACAGGATATCTGTATTGTCAAAACAAGAGTGCACCAGATAGTTAGTCAGACGCGCTAAACGAGGCCAGAATGGTGATTATCGGTTCATGGAAGATGAGGCTACCCTTGAGGGGATCAATGGAAAAATGCAAGATGCTATTGGAAGTCCTGACTCTATAGTGTTGACTGATACACAAGAAACAACATGTTAAATAAGTTTAAGATTGTTTTTTGTTAACAACATTGTTATTGCAACATATGAATCGGTCCATGGTCAATCTAAATAACGTTTTTTTAATTATTATTTCTGTCCAAAAGGGTCCCATTACTGGAAACAAAAAGCACAAAAGATTCTAGCTGTGCCAGAGAGTGACTTTCAGGTTTGGCAGGACCAAAGACGGAGGAGATTGACGTAATCTTAAGAAAGCACACTAAAATCTAATACTTACAAAAAGTGTATCCTCATGATTGTTTGCGTGTGTCCTTTCAGTAGGCGAAAGGAGAATGAGGCCACAGCCATCGGAGATGTTACGGATAAATTAAAGGAACTTTTGCTCGCATCTCAGAGACTACCAGATATCACTGCTGGAATCAAACAGCTGACTAATCTGGTTTCCACCCAGAGAGTCATCCTGACACCTTCTCAGCTGACGACCATCAAGCAAGGGTTCATCTGTGTGATTTGCATGAGTAAGTATGATTGTTTGTAACCTCGTAAATGTACATTTTTTTTTAAATAGAACTTTGATAAAGGGGTGGAGTTAGTTTAAAAGTGAAAAATATTACAAATTAATGTGTTATTCTCATTTTCTCTTCCAGGCTTCATTGATGGGCCGGTCTTCACACAGTGCTGTCAGAGTATTATTGGCTGCAAAATATGTGTGGAACAATGGCTGGAAACCTCTGTTCACTTAGCAAAATTTAGAGCAGACACCACAGAAAACAATATATTTGAGGTCAATGGTCTGTCAGAAGTATTTTCTGTTTCGAGATCCCTGTTAAACAACGAGTAATCCTCTTGTGTTTAATTTAAATGTTCATCGCTGTTTGTTAATTGTTTATATTTCTATTATGTGTTGTTTACAAATTAAGGTTCTAACATCGTTTGTGCCATTACAATTATTTAAGTTTTTCTTTTCTAAAAAAAAGACATTGCATCTTATTGATATTCACTTTATATGCACTGTTTTATAACTTCACTCAAACTGAATAAATAAGAAAAGGTGTGAGGGTGTAACTTTATATTATCATAGCACAGGAAACATAAGAAAATAGGCTGAGTTGTGTTAACAAGGAAGAGCAGAACCTCCTTGAAAGAAGTGAAATCATTGTTCACTGCCCTGGAGAACACGTTTGAAATAACCGGATATTTCACAGCAAACTGATACTCAACTTCATGTTTTTCGTCTTCAGCAGTAAATGGGCCAAATGTTGAGGATCTGGTAAGTGAAGATCCCACCTCCTGCCTGTAAAGTTCTGCTGCTTCACCTGCTGAGTGTAGCAGAAGCTCCTTTGGGATTTTTGGGGGACATCCATTTCCTGCCAGAGTGTTTAGAACACCTTTACCTGTAAAGCAAGAACACTGTGATTGTTCTCAAGCTCTACCCATGTTTATTATTTTCTCTATTGAATGTCCTTCCTTCACCTGGATCAAGTTCCTCTTGGTCAACTAGCAGTTGATAGTTGAACCACATGATTCTATAAAATCCAACACTTTAAATATAAACTCTATATATCATTTAATGCATGGAAATGTATGGAGTGAATACCAATAAGAAGTATCTGTCTTAGGCACAGTTCTAATTTTGTTTGAAAATAAGCATCTGAAGAATCATTTATTGTACTAACCCTTGTTGATGTAGTCTGCATTTAAGGCCTTCTCTCCTGGTTATGGTGATGACTTGAAAGCAACTCCTGCATGAACAGTGTAAAATAGAACTCTGCCATGATCCACTCTGACCTGGTCCTACATACCATAGGCAAGTGCTGCAGGTCTGTTGAATGTGAGATACATAGTTAGTAAGGGCCTTTTTAACATTCTTAAATTAGTCATTATGTCCATTTTATATGGAAGTTATAAACTATAGTAAGTAAGTAATTTATATTTATATAGCGCTTTTCCAGGCCAGGGTCACAAAGCGCTTAAACAATCAAAACAATACACAATAAAATATATAATTAAAAGGACAACACCGGGGTTCCTGAAGATCAAGGGTAAGCAAAATTAACGTTTTTTGTTATCTTAAGACAAATAAAAATGTCTTAAGATGTTTCTTGAGGTAGTCAGTAGATCCATCAAACAAAGAGGGAGAAAGAAGATCGTTCCAAAGCTTAGGAGCAACAGCCTGGAACGATTTCTCTCCTCTGGTCCTGAATCGTGTTCAGGAACCATAAGTAGATTCTGATCCACAGACCTAAGAACCCGAGCTGGGGTGTAAGGCTGGATCAGATCACTGATGTAAGGAGGAGCCTGACCATGAATAGATCTGAAAGTAAGAAACAGAATTTTAAAATTGATCCAGAAAGAAACTTGAAGCCAGTGAAGAGTTTTGAGGATCAGAGAAATGTGAGTTCTTCTACTTGAGCGGGTTAGAATTCTCGCTGCAGAGTTTTGTATCAACTGCTGGCGAGACAGATCCTTCTTGTTAAGACATGAAAACAAACTGTTACAATAGTCCAGACGAGAAGACAAGCATGGTAAACGCATGGCAAGTGTAGAGATTTTTCTCAGTTGTAGGAAACAGTTTCTGGTAAGTTTTCTGCAGTGTTGAACAAGAGACATGTCTCTGTCAAACAAAACAACCAGGTTTCTCAGGCTCAGTTTGACAGACTGGCCTATGTCCCCCAAGTACTGACTCAACCCTGGAACCTTATCATCAGGAGCAGTAACCAGAGTTTCAGTTTTGTCCACATTTAGCTGCAAAGTGTTTTCACTCAGCCATTGTTTGATTTCTAGCAAACAATTGACTTAGCTGTTCAGCCTCTGGGGCTCAGTTGGATCAAAAGAGCAGTAGAGCTGGATGTCATCAGCAAAAATGTGATAAGAAACATCTGGAAATCTCTGAATGATTTTACCGAGGGGAATCAAGTACAGCAAAAACAATAAAGGACCCAGAAGAGAACCTTGAGGGACTCCACACATCAGATCTTCCGATTCAGACCTCATTTGATTGGCAGATACACTAAAACTGCGCACAGAAAGGTAAGATGAGAACCATTCTAACACAGACCCAGACAGTTCCACGTCATCCCTCAGTCTTCTCAGCAGGATCTGGTGATCAACTGTGTCAAAGGCTGAGGACAGCTGACATCATCATGGACACTCTCAGTAAGGCTGTCTCCGTAGAGTGATGTTTGCGGAAGCCAGACTGAAACTTCTCATGGATGTCGCTCTGATCCAGGAACAAAGACAGCTGCTCAGACACCACCTTCTCCAAGATCTTGGACAAGAAAGGGAGCTTAGAAATAGGCCTGAAATTACTGAGGTCAGTTGGGTCTAAGCCTGGCTTTTTGAGCAGAGGCTCCACAATGGCATGTTTAAATGCATTGGGAAAAACCCATCTCATTGTAAGAAGACATCAGATCCCTGAGGTGAAGTCTGTGCACCTCAAGTTTAGTGGACTTCCAGAGACGCTCAGTCTTTCGACAAAGTCTCTTCAGACTCAGGAGATCTTCATTTATTACGTATTAAAATAGAGAACCAAAACGAAGCGTCTTGTGAAGCTATGTTTTGGGACCTGATTCACAAATAAGAAAATCCTCAATATTTTGTCAGTATACGAAATTTTAAAAGAATATTCCAAAGACTAAGAAAGTCTGTTTCGTAGAAAGAACCAGGCGGATTATGAAAAATAGATTCCGATCCATCCCAGTAGGTGGCAGTGAAGCACCTGTATGTTGTTTGCCAACCGTAATAAAACAAGAAGAAGAGAGTCCGTCAGAAGCGGCTGTCTGTCATCCTGGAGCGGGAATTCAAAACAAACCGTTCCTACCAACATTCTACTATTATTCCCTTCATCTCGAATGGCTTCCACACGCTAGTGTTGTTTGAAGAGAAGATAAAGTGTTGCGAAGCGACGACGTGGACGAGATGAAGAAGCAGCAGCAGCAGCGAGTGAACGTCTCCTGCTCTCTGGACTTGGAGTCGGAGGACGTGAGTCTGGAGACCACCGGACCGACCAACGACGACGTGTCTTCCTCGGACGAGCAACGAGTCTCTCAGAAAGTCACCCGTCAGCTGATCGAGAGGAAGGAGCTGCTGCAAGGCGTGCAGCTGTTGAAGATCGAGCTGTCGCAGAAAAACCTCATCATAGACAACATGAAGGCTGACTACATGGCCAAGGTATTTCAATGTATTTGACGAGGTGGATTTAGAAAAATCTACTCAATCTTTGAATATATTGGATTCATACTTCTGCAACTTATTTCACGCTGCCCTCAGTTCATTTTTTGGTGATACTGAGGTCTGGTTCTAATCAGGATTCTGCATCAGAACAAAAGTTGTTTTCTCCAGCAGAACACTTTTCACGCTCTTTTCTGATGTTTTTCAATTATCTCCTTAAAAATTGTTAAATTATAATTGAATTATTTAATGTTTAAGAACTATCAATTCAATTGTATTTAAAGGATCATATAACAGAAGTGATCTCACGACAATTTACAGTTTAATTAAGACTATATTGAAGAGAGCGGATCCCAGCTAGTCAACAATGAGTGAATCACAGTGTGACGGTACAAGGAAAAGCGTCCTTTTAGAACGCAGAAACCTCAAGCAGAACCAGACTCGGTGTTGACCCTATGGATTGATAGAGCTTTGTACTTCAATTTTCTTTCTTTTTTTTCTCAGGTTGAGGAGCTGGAAGACCAACTTAACGACGCTCTACACCATAAACAAGTGCTTTGTCTTAAATTGGACACTCAGCTTAAATTTGGACAAGAGGAAAACAGGTCAGGTGGTTTATAGGAAGAAGATAACTCGACAACTTTGCCTTTCTGTCAGAAAACATGTTTACAATTCAAATGTTTATGGAGGCAAAAAGCAATTTTTCCTTTTATCCTCACAGGCGAAAAAAAATGACTAGAACGTAAATCATAATTGTTTTTTAAACACCTGTTCATGGCATTGTGGCTGATAACGTACCTGATAACCCTTGGATCCCAGGAGGACACAAACCTTGACAAGAAAGCTTGAAATGGCCAGACCAACACCACAATCTGTTGCTTGTGCCAAAAAAATTACGTTTTTCTGATACATTCTGGCAGATACAGTATATATATATTTTTTATAAACTAACAAAGGGTTTAAATTGTTGGCTAGGAAGTAATGTTGACATTTGATGTTTGTTTTCCATCCATGTCTCCTCCAGGAAGCAACAGGCTCTGCGAAACCAAGAGATGGCGGCAGTCCGACTGTGGCAGCAGCAGGCCGAGGAGTCGAAACAGAAGTTGTGTGAGAGCACGGGTGATTTGCGTCAGTGTCTCCGAGATCTAGAAATCACGACAGAAAGATACCAGGAGCTGCGAGGAACGTCTGAGGATAAAATGTCCATCCAAGAATATGTTGCTGTGAGTTCCACCACGAGATGTTTATAATGCTTACAGCACCACCACTCTTTCTGACTCTCCTATGGCCTGCTCAGGTGCGTTTCCATGAGGCTGTGGCTCCCCTTCGAACTCAGGTGGTGGAATTAAATGTGAAGAAAAGTGGTTTAATTGAGGAGGTGGAGAGACTTCGAACACAAATGAAGTGTCTGATGGAAGTGAGTCATAACCATTCTAAACACTATCATTAAATTATTTTTGTTGGCCAGTGTTTTTGCTGAAAACATCACACCAAAGTGTCCCAGGCCTAGAGAGTGTTCCTTTGCATGTTTACGCAGAGCTACGAAGAGGAGTCACGACTCCGCACTGAGCAGGAGTTGAGCTGTCAGAGGCTGACTCTGGAACTCGCCGACACCAAACGGCTGATTCAAGACGGTGACCATTGCAGAGACAACTATCCTCGAATCAAGCGGTTGGTAGTTTATTACACTCTTTAATATTATAGACTACCTGTTGGTTATTGTTTAACAGTCTGGTAGTAGTAGAGGAAATGGATGGATGGATGGATAGAACTTGATTGATCCCTCTGGAGGTCTACTTCGGGAAATTGTTTTTCCAGTCAGAACACAGCACCACAGATGATAAATTCATAATAAATAAGAACAAGAACAAGTTACTATAAAAATAAAGTGCAAGATGACACAATCTAAGTCTAAAGATAAAGAATATAGATCAAAGAAAAATAACAAAGGCAAAGAATACAAAGATTAACATAGAATATAATCATCTTTTCTCTCCTCTCCTGCCCCCAAACTCAGAATTATACAATCTAACAGTACGAGGAATGATTGAGTCCCTGATTCTATTAGTGTTGCATCTGGGGATGAGCATTCGTGCACTTCATCTGCTTCTCTGTTCACTGATGACAGTGTTCAGATGATGGACAGTAGTTTGTCGAATGATCTCCTCTCTGCAACTGTCACCAGTCAGTCAGTGAGAAATAAGAAAGTATTACAGTTCTCTCTTCAAAGTGTGACATACTCTTCAAAAGTTTTTTTGGTTTCCGATGGTAATTCAGAACACCACCACAATTTAATAATCTTTTCCTTATCTCAACATCAACATTTAACCAAGAGCCATTCTTCCCTTTTTTTTAAAAGATATTTTGTTGGCAGGTTGACAGACATTAGATAGATTCTTTACTGATCTTAAAGATATATACAATAATGTCCTTTATGCTCCTCGACATGAGGACTTCTTTCAGAAGAAAATTCATACACATTTATATTTTAACCTTGTTTTTAGCGGAAGCTACTTGTCCATCAGCGTAAATCTTGCAATATGTTTGAGTGAGGATAAGCATAGCTGGAACTGAGAAACCTGGAGCTTCCGCTCAGACAAATAAAGACATTTTAAAGTTGTTTCATGGCACAATTCCTAATGTTGAGGCTTCAATACAAGAAGGACTTTACAGACGAGCAGTATGGAGGTATTTGGATATTTTTAAGTGTCTTTTTGGACGAAGATGAAGACGAAGACAACTGAGCTCCAGTCGCTACATTAAAATAAACAAACATTTTTGTCTATAACTCAAAGAAAGAACTGAAAATAATCCCAAGCCTTAGTCCACATGAGGGTGTGTAGAATATTATATATAGTTTGACTTTTGTGTGAACTGTTGCTTGAATCCATCTGTGATCTTGTATCTCTGAAGCTCACTGGTTGATGTGGAATATTTCAGGATCCTTATCTACACATGCATTAAACACCTCTAAGTCTTGTTACAAGTACTGCTGCTCTTTCATTAGGTCACGTTGGATCAATACGGACCACTTATTGGCTATTAAAAAAATAGAGTATGTTTCTTCATTATATTTTCTCATCCACCCAGTGAGCGAGACAACTTCGAAGCTGAACTGAAAGAGTTAAAGAGAAGAGTTACGGTGCTAGATTTGGGCCACACAGCTGTGACACAGGAAAGAGACGGCTTCAGTAAAGAGGTAATTTATTATGAACAATTCATACAAGCTACAGGAGACGTGATCATTGTTGTTGTTGTTCTCTATGTGGCCTGCAGGTGGCGACCTTGACTCAGTCGGTTACTCTGCTGCAGAAGGATAAAGACTACTTGCACAGGCAGAACATGGAGCTGAGTGTTCGCTGTGCACATGAAGAAGACAGACTAGAGAGGCTGCAGGTTTAAACTCTTCCTTTAATTTAATGAAACATCATTTAATTCCTGATCTAACTGTTCTTCTTTCAATAAAGGTTCAACTAGAAGATGCCAAGAAGGCCAGAGAGGATGCCTACGAGAAATTTGTGGTGTCCAGGTCCTGCTCTTTAAACATTCCTACTATATACAAAAGGATTTTAGTGAATTGTCATGTACATTTCTTTTTCCTCATAATGTTTTTTGTACCACAGAGAACACTCTAAGTCAGAGTACGAGTCCAAGCGAAGGGAGGATCTGGAGACAATCAGACTTAAAACAAGTCAGGATATTGACATCCTGCAGAGAAATTGCAGAGAGATGTATGAACGCGAGAACAGGTAGCTGACAAGGGGAACCATCTTTGAAATAAAAACTTTGTCCAACTTCAAAATGAACCAAACGTGTGTGTGTGTGTACAGGAACCTGCGGGAGGCCAGAGATGGTGCAGTTATGGAGAAGGAGCGAGCTGTTGTCTCTGAAAGAGAATCTCAGAGCAGATATGATCGACTGCTGGAGCAGTGAGTTTCATTTTTATATCACAAACATTTCTACCTAAATCTTGAGACAAGAAAAAACATTATTTCAGAATCAGAATCTCTAATTGCCAGTGTTGTAAACACAACATAGTATTTTTTTGTGTTGTCAGTACAGAATAAAAGAATGAAATATTTAAAAAACAACAATAAATGATCATAAATATAAAAATATAGATTCTGTATTTGAATTTGGTTGTTTTTTATGGTTGGCATCTTTTTGTCTGCCGTCTGCTCAACATAGTCTATTAGACCCAGAGACAACTCAAGTATTAACAATAGAGGCAAACGTAAGGGTCTGTAGAGCAATTTTAAAAATAAGTCCAGCCTTTTTTGTTGTTCAAAGTCAGTAGTATGATAGAAAAAAAATATTTTGAAATCACCCAGTGTAGCTGTAATCTAGTGGCTCCTCCGCACAGCATTTATTTATCTTAAAAAAGGCTCTTGTTGGGGCGTTTTTCTCTTTTTAGTTTCCTGGAAACTACAAAAAAGTCTTCTTTAAAAGTTAAGATGTTAAACACACAGCAGGGCACAAGCACACTGTCAGCTGTAGACAGTCTTGCATGATCAATAAACTCTTTCAATTGTATGATTAGTTTTGTAAAAATGTGATCATCGTTCTGTCCATCATCTGATCTGTGTGGACAGCAGTGTGCATTTTGGCTTTAAATATCTCTGGTTATTTCTATCCGCGAGTTCTAGCTATAGCTCGTGTAGGATTCATTCCTTTACAGCAGGTAGATGTTGACACGACAATTCTCTTCCTAGTTTGAGTTTTAATATCCGACAGGTTGAAAAACGTTTGCCTGAAGGCAACGTTAAACCTTCAAGATAGATCAGGCCAGTTAGTTGAGATATGTGACAGTTAATCATGTCCAAGTCTGCAGACGCGTAATCACAGTAAAAGTGATTCCTTACTTTTCACAAAAAAATAGCTGCTTTGAACTTGATTTTTTTGCGAGCAAAGGACTTGCTCTGATTTGTGATCTGTCACTGGTCTACTCGTAGTACATGCTGCTGGTCCGGTTGGAGCTTTTTTCAAGCTATGCTTTATTGTCTCTTGCACAGTGGTGCAAAAAATGTCACTCATGTTATGTAAGGCTATTGTAGTCACACAAATATTTGGCTTTCAACAAAAAGAAAGTTAAAGAGGACTACAATAGTGAGATAATAAAAGCAGTTGCAAACAATTATTGGAAATTAAAATAATGATACATTGACTTAGAATGAAGAATAGTGATTATCTGTTTTGTATATAATGTACAGTGAGTGAAGTAGATGGATGAGACGTAAGTAGAGGAAAAAACATTAGACAGAAGATAAAGTTAAAAAATATATATAAATATTATTAAGCAAGTAAAACGTAAAAAACAAGAGTACTTTAAATTAAAATTTGACTGGTGTTTAAAACCACAACAAAGCTATATCGAAGGATAAGATACAATTTTACCATATAGTAAATGTATTAATTAGACACAAGATGTGAAGTTAAGTGAATTATAGGATTCATTTTTGTAAACAATTAGTTTTGCGTATTAATAGTTTTGAAGAAATAATTTTACTTACTGTTTATTGTTTACTCTTCTTGGAACAAAAGTCCAATAACTATTCAATATTGCTCTTGATGCAAAACCTTTAACAGAAATGGATATAAACATGATAAGAAACAATAGGTTCACTCTGAAAGATGACATTTACACTCATAAATGGCTTTAATTATTTAATGATGTCTGTTCTGAGTAGATTAGACACTGTTTATTTCACAGGTCACTGAGTGAATGAATGAATAATAGAAGCGTACTGGCTTACAGTAATGTGTCTCCGTTTTAATGTGACCTTGCTTGAACTGCGCCGTAGCTGTCCGCCTAAAATATGAGAGTACATTTCACGGCGCGTGATTTATGTTCTAATTATGGTGGCAGCTTTCTGACATTGTGATTACAAAGATATAAATTGTAGAACAAGATGGCGTGTCGGTCTGATCATACTGACGGCGCTTCTCAGCCATGTATTGCTCAATCAGTGCAATACATGCAATACAGTGCTTGGCACCACCAGAGATCTGATTGGTTTACATTTGGCTTTTTTGTCGACAATCTTCATCTTGCGTGTTCAAACCTGTATCTGAGGATTCCCCTCTTTCAAAAGGTTTAATCTATTTGGAAGACATTTCACCTATCATCCGAGAAGTTTATTCAGTTCCAAGTGAGCCTTGTGTTGCAGTAAAACTTCCAACCCCAATATGGCGGCAGTCATTATGTCCTCCCCAGCTAAAGGAAGAATGAAATCCTGGCAATGACTGAGTACGGGAGGATACGCTGGACAGCAGCTTTTAAAGCATCCTAGTGCTGTCGTCAAAAAAAAGGAAAGTAGTTACTATTTCATCAAGAGTCATGTGGTCTGTAAATTCTACAACACTTGGATCATACTACAAATACATATTCCTATGCTAGCGCAATATTGTATCGTTGTTCCTGTGTTGTGATATATATTGTATTACCAGATATTTGCAAATGCACCTGCCTATACTTCGACATTGAGGCACCTGTCTGCCTCCACTTTTACTTTGCAGTCCAGAATGGCTAAGACGTTGTCATTAAGATCTTCGCAAGTAAACTAGATGTTGTCCACTGGTTGCTGTGGTTTGTGTTATTAACTATAAATTTGACTTGATTATCTTACTTTTTGACATGTTTATATATAAACCAATGTAATCTATTTGTAATGGTCTCGACAAGCATGTGAGGTGATCAAATACTCTTTTCACGTCAGCATTCTTTCAAAATGTATCTTGTTGTCATCTTCGCAAGCGATAAACCAAAATATTGATTGTGTTCAACTCTTATGAACGTTGTTGTTGGCCACACACAGATGATTCAGTGTCGACCAGAAGCAGCAGCAGTGTCCATATCAAGGTTTACTACTGCATGCCAATCATACTTCTAGATCCAAACTACCAGCTGTTGGACTTTCCACACACAAACGCACACAGTTCATCAGTTGGGACATTGCACTCTCCCTTCCACTCTTTCCCTCTGTTGCGATCACATTCCCTCTCTGCTTTAAGGCACAAGCCAGCAACGACAGATGCTAGCCACAAGCCTTTAACCCCTAACCCCACGCATGCCCCTATTTTTGGGCCGAAGAATGAGGCGGACGAGCCTGAAATGGCATCAGATGCTTGTAGCTCTGGCAACAAGTGGAAATGCATGTCTTTCATTGTAAACTTTTTTCTACACCAAAGGGACCTATGGAACAGGTTCGGCAGATCTTTTACAGACCTGAGCAATTTGCCCCTAGCAGTTGATCCTCCTCCGTGTCGGAATTGGAATTAGAAAAATGTCCATCCTCATTTTTTGTGTATATGACCTTTTTAAGAGAACGTGTAAACAAAAATATTTCTCTTAATCATATTTGACATCTGTGTCTCTGAGCAAACCAGAAAAGGATATAAAATGACAGATCAATGCGGCGCACATGTGCATGTCGCTCATTTCGAGAACTCCGCGGATGATGAAATCCTACCAGGTCAGCTGTAATCGGAGTTATTAATATTTTCCAACTGACCATGTGTCAGGGACGGACGTTGGAGGAAGAGGTTCGGATTCCAGAGGTGTTTACGCCTCGTGTTTGAGATGCACCAGTTGAGCATTTAACGTCTCTTATTCGCTCGTTATTATTATCTAGACGCTCAGCCATTGCCACAGGCGCAACAGTGTCATCAAAGAATCGTAGGAATCTCTTTCCCTGGCCACTTTAGCGAGAGCCGAGATGTTATCTCAACATTTGGTCCAGATTCTGGCCCATTAACCACAAGCTGGAGGTGCATAGACAGCGGCCAAAAAACTCTTCTGAGATATCGGATCTTCTTGGTGTCTTTGATAAATGGAAGAAAAAAAAATCCAATATATTCATTTTAGTTTGAGGCATAATTTCCAAAGGGAAATCAAGATGCTTTTACAGTCTGATTTCCCAATGTCCGAAGAGCAAAATAATCTGTCCGTGAATCATTAGAATTGAATCTGTTAGTCACTGTAGCATACATCTGTGACCAGTCGGTGAGAGAAGGAACATTGGTAAATTGATAGTTTTTCCTTTTGGGCAAGCTCTATATTTGCCACAGTGAAACCGAAACAAACCAAAAACGATTAATAAAACCGTATGTATAAGCTACATATTTATATCTTTATTAACAGCAAATGAGCCACTTGGTAACCATTTTAAAGTACTAACTCACTGTTCATTGTGACTATATTCTACCCTTAATATCATGAGTTCAAGATGAACAACCCCTTAATAACTGGTTATTAACAGGAAATAAAGAAGTCATTAAACATTCATTTTGTTGAAAACTAGCTTCTCTTTATATATCTCTTAAGTGTAAGTATAATGAGATAAGTAATTCACCAACACTGTCTTTTTTAAGTAAAAAAACTATAAAAGTATTAATAGCATCAAAATGACTCAAAAACAAGTCTTTGTAATTGTGAATATGTTCCTTATTATAAAGTGGCTACTTAATTTTCAAGTATTTGAATTGTTATAACATCAACATTTTGTACTACTGGTTATCTTTTTCTACTGGGGAAAGTATTAATACTTATTTTTGAGAAATTAGGATGCTATTAATACTAGTATATGTTTCCTTTCTACTTTAAAAGAGACTATTATTTATACTTCGCTCATTGTGCATACGCATGATGGCTTATTTGAACCAAAATTTCATCTTTAATAACTTCTTTATTTCCTGTTAATGATCAGTAATTTAGATGTGAACTCATATTATAGTGATATTAAGGGTTGAATTTAGTTACAATGAACAAGGTATTGTATGTATGGTATGTGCTGTACGTGAAGGCTTAATGTAACTTGAATGACTAATGCTTGTAATTATCTTTGACTTTCTTAATGATTAATGCTGGGGTTTTTTTGCCTTTGCGTGCAAGCCACAATGACATGATCTACCCTTGACTGGACGTGTAATGGTGTCACTCGTCTTTTTTGTCTATTTACTTATTACCCAACATTTGAGATGAACACCTTCATGTGGCTGCCAACTACAATCACAGCAGATCAAATAGTCCCAGTATAGCTGCGAGCCATGGCGAGAAAAGGGAGGAACCCGCACCAAATGATCGACTTCTTCTTCTCATTAAAAACACGAAACCATAAAAATGTTGAAGTAATGTAAATGATCTCTCATGCTAGATTTTCAAACTTAATTTTTGAGAGAGATTATAATTGGGAAGATGCCCGGAGTCGTGTTTGACATTCAGTCATCATTACCTCACTGTCTCAAACTCCACTTTCAACTTTGCAGGTTTCGTCAACTCCAGCTCGGAACTGACGGCCGAGTGGCTGAATTGTCCAGCAAGGCCAAGTTGCATTCGTTTGAAGCCGAGCGAGCCGAGATGGTGAAGGAGGAGACTTCGAAGGCTCTGGCCCAATGCCAGGTGGAGTGTGAGAAACAGCAGAAGAAATTTGAGGTAACTTTTTTAATCCCAGATGTTTGTCATTCATGAATCATCTCTGCTGCCCTACTCTATACTGTCTTCTTCTCTCTCACTGTATCCTCCCTCACTCCTTTATCCATCCATCTGTCAACACCACCCTCCCTGCTGGTCAAAGCAGGGAGAGAGGCCAGTCTGGTTCTGCTTCTTGGGACCTGGGTTCTGTTTTTCCTTTCTCCAATATAGACTTACATAAACTGTAAAGTGTCTTGAGATAACTTGAAATTATAAAATTCAATCAGCTAAAACATTATGACCACCTCCCACATTTGGGAGGCCAAGTTGTTGTGAATGCTCATCATTGTTTTTCAATCCCTACATGTATCTATGCCTCAATACAGTCGTATAGTCTACTGTAATCATACAAAATGTAAGACTTTGAGAGGAAGCAGAGAGAGGACAGTTCTTAGTCCGTCTCCTTTTTTATTCCCGATCCCCCCAAAAAACATTAACTTCATAGTTAAGTGATGTTTTTGTTGTTGTTTTTAGTATTTTTGTTTGTGTGTTTGTTTGGTTCATGGGATTAGTTACAGTCTTATTATTGTTTTCAGTTCTGAACCGGTGACAGGGCCCCGTGACTCCCCAAGTGCAAACAACACGGACAAATCATATTGTTTGTTATTTTACACACCCATTGCTCTGTGCAGTTTGGAGCTTGTAGTCATACACCATAGGGTGCAAAGACCAACCCTTCTTGAAAATAACCAACCACTTGCTTTTATGAGACTAACAAGCTTAAATGTCTAAAAACAGTGAGACGGAGACTTGATGAGCCTCAATATCAAACGATAAATCCCTATTTTTTGAATGCAAATATATATTCTTATATCATGTTTCTGAAAGTGACATTGCCTACTGCAAGGTACTGAAACGACTCCATTCTGTGTCTTCTCACGTCTGCTCAGCTCCTGACTCGAGAGTTTTACAGTCTGCAGACGTCATCAGAGAAGCGGCTGGCGGAGCTTCACGCTCAGAATGCCGAGCAGGCATCTCGGCTGGAAACTTATGAAAAATTAGAACAAGAGCTGGACCAAGTGACCATGCAGGCAGCTGAAAGTAAGAGGACGAGCACAGTTGTCTTCTTTTAATATATTGTATATTTGAAGTCAGTAAAATGTGTCTGTTGATAATTAATTAGAGGATGGATTAACATTTTAATAAATGTAAATAAGTTTGCGGGGAAATATCCGTAATTACAATATTTATTATCTTTGTTTCATTTTAGACATTAATTAAAATGTATTACTAATAATTAGAATGGATCATTACACAGTTTTAAACCTCTTCATGATCCACCTGCCAGTCAAATATAAGCTGTGCACACTTGTACAGTAAATGTCATTGGTATGTGTTATTTTAAAGGGCAGCTCATGTGAGTGAGTCAGGAAAGATGGGTTTTTAAATGTTTCAAATGTCGAAGAACTTCCTCTACACTCCTCCTCCAGCCAGTTGTGATCACACCCCGTTTTATTTATACAAAGAATTCCCTTGGAGGTGGAGACTTCCGGGATTGATGACGCGTAGTGACAAACCTTGATGCTTGACCAATCATAGCAGAGTGGGTGTCGTTATGGTAAATGATATATAATCTCCTGAAAATAATAATTTTCAGTAGGTGGGGCTTAGAATGGGCCTTTAAAGGGCAACTTATGTGTTTATTTAATTGTCAAAACTCTCTTTTAATAAATATATTATCATTAAAAATGATCTTAAGCCCCGCCCACTGAAAACGCTTGGTTTTTTCGCGATCTAAAATCCTGTTTACCATAACCACCCCCACTATGCTGTGATTGGTCAAACATCAATGTTTGTCACTACGTGTCATTAATCCTGGAAGCCCCCACCTCCAAGGGACTCTTTATATAAACAAAGCAGGGTGTGATTACAGCTGGCTGGAGGAGGAGTGAAGCCAGTATTGTCATAATGGATTCCGCTCTCGTAACCTTTAGTTCGCCGAGATTTCAGACTAGGGAGAACTTTATAAAGTAATAAGTTCATGATGAGAAATTTACTGCATCTTGGAGAGGAAGACTTTTGAAGCATGAGAATGAGTCAGGAGAGTTGGGTTTTCACATTAGATGCCCTTTAAGGAAAGTTAACTTTTTTTTTACCTGCTAGTTGAGAATGAAGACGAGGCGGAGAGGGTTCTGTTCTCATACGGTTATGGTGCAAATGTCCCCACGACGGCTAAGAGACGACTGAAACAAAGGTGAGGGACACAGCAGAGGTACACCGATAACACGTGCTGAAGTTTATTTGTGTTTATTTACTTCAATCTTAAATGCTTGCTAGCGAGTCCAACAGACTTTTTGGTGTGCTCCTGTCCTTCCTACCCGTCCTTTGATCAACCCTTCTGTAAAGCCTTAAAGGCTCACCACAGCTCCACTGGAAATCGCTCCGGATTAGAAAATGTTTTACTTTGCCTGGATTGTTTTCTGTTTCATTACCGCACAAACAATTCATGTAATTAGACCTACTTTTTTTAACATGAAGTTACAATGCCTTGATTTTATTTTCAAGATTTTATCTCTTTATCTTTGTTTTGAAATTATAAGTGTTTGCTTAAAACCATATCAACGTGAAATGAAGCCGAACCAACAAATCACTGCAGTCTTGGTTGATAAAATATTTAACGGCTCTAAAATGCTGCGAGTAAGGATTTTACACAATTGAATTGTAAAAATAAGTTATAAAAATATTTTCATATTATGTACATTTAAAAAAAACAAAGAAATACTAAAAGATCATGTAAAGATGATATTTTTTCAATTTATTTTGACAGACAATATTAAAGGTTCAATCCTAAACCAAACAATGTTATGTTTACTTATTTGAGCTAGAAATGAAAAGTGTGCACTGGTCTGCTGCATAAGGAGAAAGTAAAAAGTGTGATGCAATCTTTTACCTCTTTGTTGTGGGATCCCCTTACCTGTGTTTGTATTTGCGTGTGTGTGTCTTGGCAGCGTTCACCTGGCCCGCAGGGTGCTGCAGCTCGAGCGACTGAACACGTCACTAAGCAGAGAGCTGGAGACACAAAAGTCACAAGCAGGACGGGTCTCTGAAGAGGTAAGCGCAAACAAAAACCACAGAGCAGTGTGTTCCTGCCACAGGACCATCATTAGGAAAACATTAAAAGTTTCATTCTTTCTCAATGGGAGCGCGGCAAGTTGGGGCCGGTAACACACTTGTTTTCCCACCGAAACCGCTAAAGCCTTGCAGCCACTCGGATTATGGTAATTCAAGAATGTAATAAAAGTCATAATTATTAATTACAAGCTGCTTTTACATCTGTGTGATGATATAATGGGAGACTGGAATCAAAGTTTAAAATCCTACCTGAAGTCACCTGCAATTAAATGAATATATTCATTTGAACTTCATTTTATAGGTGAAGGACTGAGTACTTACTTCTTAACTTACTAACTTGAAGGGAAACTAATGTGGAAACCCAACTCTCCTGACTCATTCTCATGCTTCAAATGTTGAAGTCTTCCTCCAAGATGCATTAAGTCTCTCATCATGACCATGTTTTGAAGTTATTACTTTATCAATTTCTCCCCCGTCTGAAATCTAAGCGAACGAGAGGTTATGAGAGTGGAGTCCATTATGACGTAATAATGGCTTCACTCCTCCTCCAGCCAGCTGTAATCACGCCTGCTTTGTTTATACAACGAGTCCCTTGGAGGTGGGGACTTCTGGGATTGATGACACGCTGTGAGGCACCTAGATGTCTGACCAATCACAGCAGACTGGGCGTGGTTATGGTAAACAAGATTTTAAATCCAGAAAAACAGTCTTTTCAGTGGGCGGGGCTCAAGATCAACTTCGGAAAACACAACTTAACCTCAGATATTGAATTATTAAGTAATTTAATTCAATTTCCACAATGATTAAAAAAAAAAAAAAAAAACGTCAAATGCTTTTGTCATGAAGAAGCACTTTTGTTTCCATACTACAATAGAAATGGTTGTAAATGGTATGTGAAATATGATGTTCATGCAAATCATACATAATTATAGATGTAATATCTGAAGTTAGATGGCTCCTCTGTAAATGGGAAACATATCTTCCATTGGCACGATGTCACATCAAAAACTTTATCATCAACTAGTTACGTAGAAAAGTAATGAGCTCAACACAACTTTTTAAGGATCTGTCGTCTCTCTCTAGGTGTTTTAGTCAAGAATATTTATTGCACTGTTGGCTCTTTAGCTCCAGGACGAGTTTACTTGTTGGGTGAGAGTAGACATTGAAAACAACAGATCATACTCATGTCTGTCACTGCCGTTGACTCAGTCAGACGGAGCAGCAAAGAAGCGTGACGGCCTCGGGTACGTGCACTTTAAGTCCAGGCGTGTACATCACGTGTCGGCGACTCATGCCCGATTATGAGAAAGGGTGACTTCTTTTTTTTTTTCTTCCCTTTCTTTCCTCAACAGCAAGCGTTTCTATTTCACAATCCATCAAAGAGAGGTGGGGCAGATGTGCCATTCATGTGTTTGCTAAGACTGAGTAGCACAGGTCTGAAATACCTCATGATTCACTGACTATGAAAGAAAAGAGTGAAAAATTATGCACCAACTCCTGTATGGGTGTCAACCACTTAACCACCCACACAGACCGGACTCACTATTGTCTCCACGTCTAACACCCTTTTTTTTTTACTCATCACTGTGCTGGGAGGTCAATGAGTAACTTAACTAATGACACTTGCTTCATCATTTATTCTTATTTGTCAAGTAAGGAAAGAAAAGTAAGACTTCATTCTCATATGATACTTATTTAACAAAAGCATTTTTTAACCACTATGTTAAATGCTTTTCCACGTACGTATTATCTCTCAGAAAGATTTATTTGTATTTATGAGCACTTAAGCTCCCTTGATGGCGACACAGATAAGTTTGATTCCACCTTATCACATCCGCCTGGTATGTTTAATAGAAATGGAGACGAACCTTCAAGGGGCCGTAAAACATTTTTATTATTTCCAAATGCGTCTGGATTTGACCTTATTTGTCCGTCCGTGCTTACAGGCGTCTCTGGGAGCTCTGTGCTGACATGATTGAATGTCGGGTTTATCTCGGACACAAAACTGGTTAAAAGGATGTCGAAGCATTAAAATACATTTCATATCCAAATAGTTAACATTTTATTTTGGGATTCTCGGACATGTGCAGGGTTGTGTTAGTTTGGAAGCTTCCCTCACACATTTAAAAAAACATTTGGAAATAGTTTTTCACAACAATATTTGACTAGGTTTTGATGCTTAAGAAGCATGCCTTTTTATTACAATCATCTCTGATCTATCTCCTGCTGCAGAACTAGCTTTAAGTGTTTTTTAAATAGACCTTGGACCTCTATTGTACTCATCAGTATGTGTCTGTTTGTACAGAACTCTCTTTTCATTGAAATACTGACATTAGTAAATGATCTTAAGCCCCGCCCACTGAAAACATAAAGGTTTGTCACAACGCGTTATCAATCCTGTTAGTGTTCACTTCTAAGGGACAAAGCGGGGCGTGATTACAACTGGACAACTGGAGGAGGAGTGAAGAATTTATTACCTTATAATGGACTCTGCTCTTGTAACCTATCGTTCGCCCAGATTTCAGAGGAGGGAGAACTTTATAAAGTAATAAGTTCAAAACATGGTCATAATGAGGGACTGCATCTTGGAGAGGAAGACTTCAATATTTGTGAGTCAGAGAGTTGGGTTTTCACATTAGTTGCCTTTTAACAATGACAGAAGTTTATTTCTCTTGGACTCAACGGTACGTCACGGTAATATGTGGCCCCTTAGGAAAGCGTGGTTACACACCGTGGCCTTAGACATGGAAGGTCTGATCATAGTTGTCCAAGAGGAGATGCCACAGTCATGACGAGCCGGTCGTTAGTCGTTTGTTTTACAGTTCAAACTAGTTTTAAGAGAAACAGGAACTCCTCATGCAAAATTGATGCAATCCCTCACTTTAGAAGAAGATCTTCTAATACTGGGCTGTAGATGCAAATCATACTATTAACTTCACACAGGAAGGTGCCGATCCTGGCTTTAGGAGTAAACCATTTTAGTGAGCGCTGATGAAATCTACAAAACTGCATTTCCTTAAACAACTTTCTAATCCAAAAAATATACTGAACAATCCTTAAGACTCCGCATTTGAGCCTCAGATGCAGGTGCATGTTTTTATTGTCTGGTGTTTATTGAAATATATGATGGATTTGGCTTTCACTTAGACTTACTGTATTGCCATATAAGTGCATCCAGAACAACATTTCCTTGCATTTTCCTTCAGACAAAGTTAGGTTACAAAAAGTTCCACGATTTAAGGATATCTGTGCATTTAACCCTTGTGTTATCTCAGGGTCAAGGTGACTCAAAGGCACGAAAAACAAATGTGTTGTGATATCCCTGGTGTTGTCTCTTGGTCAAACTAAACAACCTTCACCACTGCATATGTATTTCTTAAGGCCAGGGAGTTCGTTCACCTTGACCCAGAGACAACACAAAGAATACCTCAAACATGTTTGTTTTTGACCATCGGGTCACCTTGACCCAGAGATAACACAATTGTGCATTGGAATAAAAAAAAAGGTGCCAAAACAGTTTAAAATGGAAAGAACATTTCAACATTTATATTTGTTTTTATCGGAGACTGGACAGTTTTGCTGCACCATCGGTGTGAATACAATGTGTTCTGCGTGTTAATTGTTTCTGCGAATGTTGCGTAATATGTTTTGCTCTTCAGTTGCTTGCAGCCAACCAACTGTTGGAGCAGGCGCAGCAGCCGTACAGCTACCTGATCCAGAGCGTCAGGCGAAAAGATGAAGACATCAGAGTCCTGAAGGAGAGGGTATCGTCACTTGAGGATGACGTCAGGTACACACTCGTGAAGAAAATCCACAGCTTGCTAGATTCAAGTCTTTGTACACACACTTTTTGTTTGATGATTTCATCATCATGGCAGTCGGCCATTCCTCCCCACCCATGGTTCTATCTCTTCGTCTTTCTCTACGACCTTCAATGAACTCTTTGTTAATCTACATTTTTTCATTTATTTTTTCTTCAAACCTTTGTTCACCCATCATTAATCTGTAAAAGATTTCAATCGACAGTTGTTGTTGCTGCTTCCTACAACAACTTGTGGCCACAGGTAAGAAAAGAATATGTCAACGCCCATGAGTTTGTTTTTCTAAAACTCCCCACAAATGATCGCTTAAGTCATGGTCCGATGCAAAGGAGTTTGTGCTCTCATTAGTAATTGTATGTAATTAGATCAAATTTGATCTGACACTCCTGGTATGAAATCGCTGAGCAAAAGTACTACTGGGTGGCATCTTGACTTGTTTTACTGATACTTAATTATACGGTTCTTTAAAATTATTGGTTTCTATCATTGACAAAATGTCATTCAAACACTACCTTTTTTGAGGCATGTGTATTCTACATTTATTTTCAAACTATACGACCTCATTGACCCCTACACGCCACATTAAACTCAAGATGACCTGACAGACTAAGCATCAGGAAACTCCTCTTGACAAAATCGATCTCTCGTCTTAAGCAACACTTTCCCCTTCGTTTGTTGTTTCTCTTGATCTGGTGGTTCCGTGTGTGTGTCACTGCAGTTCCCTGAGCAAGGAGCGCTACACACTGCAGCAGGTGAAGAACAACATGGCTGCCGATCTGGAGCGACTCCTCAGCCACGAAGAGGTAAAGTCGACACATTCTGTACGCTCTCGTTCTCCCACAGAAGCGGCGTGAAACTTAAAAAACTGTCAACATGGACGAGCTCCTCTCAGCTCGCCGTTTGCTTTGCCAAGTCATAGACAGCTGTTGCTTAACTTGGCTGTTTGGGATGCCACAAGTGAGTCTGTGTGTGTGTGTGTGTGTGTGTGTGTGTGTGTGTGCGCCCAGACATCGGTATGTGTGTATGTGTGCGTGTGTTTATATCTGCGTGCGTGTGACTGACATGCCTGGGCTCATGTCTTCAGGAGTGATAAATAGAGCGCTTGATTTGCCTGAAGCCGTCCCCTCTGCCCTGCTGCCACCCTCGAAGACCCTCCAGCCTTTTAGTCACGATCCAGGAAACAAAAACTCAAATCCTGATTGAAATGAACTCCATGTACACCTAGCTCTAACTAAATCCTATGTATTTTTCTCTTTTTATAGCTATTTATAAACTGTTATGAGATTTCTTTAACGTAAAGAAAATACATTTAATATACTGTGTGAATATATACACACATCTATAAAGACAAAATAGAAATAATAAAAAAAGAAGCACGTAAACACTTATAGTATATATCGTAATATAACAGTAATAATACAGTTTTTAGAAACTATACCATCTTGGGCATGAATTTTCAAGTGTAGAATAATTTGATTAATCAATTTATAAAATCAAAATGATAGTTATAAAATGTTTTACAAGGCATCAAGATGCAAAAAAGAAAAAGTAAATTTAAAAAAAAGCAAATGACACTATTTACTTAAATACTGTTATTTAACATATTGAATATTGGGTTGTTTATTTAATTTTAAGCGACAGGGCAGAGCATATTTTGGGAGGTTTAGTGACACCGTGAGTCGAAAATTAAATAAGAGAATTATTGTCTGTTTTCAAAATAAGTTTGTGTTAATTACAAAAAAACGAATTTACAGGAGTTGGCGATGATGAAGCAGGTCTTGATCAAAATGAACTCCAAAGAAGGAGACGCCGAAAACCTGTTGGAAACTGGCAAAACAGGTACCAGGAGCTCATCTGCGGGCAAACGGCCGACTCAAAGAAGCACCAGGACCTCGGAAGAGTCGCCCAACAAGCCCAAACCTACAGTGTTTGTAAGTGACAGAGTCGGTAACACCCATGCATGAGTCACGCACTTGAACCTGCCTGGACTAAAGTCCAGACAAAGAAAAAAAATCTCCTGTCATTTCTAGTGTTTTTCACCTTGATCATGTAGTCTCCACAGATGTACGTGTGATCACTGAACGTCTCCTCCTTTATGTCCTAGATTAACACCAAAGCCCCGGACTGGCACCAGAGGACGAAGCAAAATTAATGATTCGTGTTCTCTACACTCATGGATCACTGTTTCCTTTCTAATTTATAATAAATTCTAAAGTACAAGGTTTTTGTTTTCCAGAGTGTTCATTTTAATTTAGCGACTGGTATTTGGATCAGCAAACATTTTTGTCTATAACTCTATAAAGAACAGATTACTCTGAAAATAATCCCAACCTCACATGAGAGTTGAAAATTAGTGACATTTGAATCTTGGGTGAACTATCATTTAAAT
This sequence comes from Callionymus lyra, assembly GCF_982586985.1. NCBI lineage: Eukaryota > Metazoa > Chordata > Actinopteri > Syngnathiformes > Callionymidae > Callionymus > Callionymus lyra. Next base: position 23,019,934 of record NC_141828.1, on the reverse strand, counting down.
CCATCTTTGTCGATGTTGTCTTCATTTTTCTATTTGTAAGTCACTCTTAATTCTCATGGTGAAGGTTTTTTATTCACTTCTTTCAAAACCTCCCAGTCCTGCTCATAATCATTCTGATGGGAGTGTGACAGCTCACAATCAGGAACAATCGGCATCTTGCAAGGTCACAATCATATCCAGATCTGGGTTTAACCAGCAACTTCTCGGCCAAAAGCTAACCACTGTGTCTGAGCTGCGCTGTCCCCATCAACCTATTGACTAGTTAAAAGTTTTTGCCTGTCTTAAATACGGGCGAACGAGAGGTTACGAGTGCGGAATCCATTATTACGTAATAATGGCTGCGCTCCTCCTCCAGCCAGCTGTAGTCACGCCCCATTTTAATTATACAACGAGTATATACAAGTTTTCAATTCAGCTTAATCACATTTTCTAATGTAAATATTAAATGAAAAGAGAGTTTTGTACAAACAGACACATACTGGTGAGTACAATAGAGTCTGAGATCTATTAAAGACATATTAATTGCCTTTTAACTGATCACAAAATTTGTCAAAAATGAAACTCTTTTTTTTATAGTTAAAATATCCTTTATTATGCAAAATAATTTTCAATAAACATGATTAATGTCGGACATTTTGAATCAAGACTGGAGCATGAGATTATGACCAACTTCAAAACATTAAAAATATAAATACTGGCTTTGTTACAAAAGAGAAGGTACAACAAATAAATATATACAGTTTATATATATTTTTTTTTTATTTCATTTGAATAAGAAGCAAAATTGTTAGTTTTTTACAGATTAATTTTTTTAAATGTTTTCTGGCTAAAAAAGCATAATCTGCGCCATCTCAGGTCAAGTCTCTCCAGCGTCTTATTCATCGGGTGTGACGTGTCACGGGCGTCTATTCAACCTTCACGCTTTAATGGTTGCTGGTGTCGTGCGCGCTTTTGCACGCGCGTGCGCGCGTAGATGTTAGAAAGGGCGGTGGCCGTTGAATGAACATCAAAGTGTTTTTCTTTTTTTTTTTTTTTTTTTTAAAAGGCTCGCTCGCGAGGGCGGGGCTAGTCTGTATTTACAGCCTCTGACTCCGCCCCCCTCGCGCACACAGAACGCTGTCGCCGGGCCAGTGAGAATATGAAACAAGTGGACAGAGATGGAGCACACGGGCACATTTTGACAAAGCCCTCGTAGACCGCCACACCTCGACTCCTCGCGCTCACGTGTAGCCTCTCCGTATATATTTTTTTCCTTCCTCCCTCCTTCCCAGCATGGCAGCGACCCTGGCGATGAGCGGCGGCGGCGGGCAGGAGGATCCGTTCTACCCGCTGCAGAAGACGCCGCTGACCGCAGGATTCCCCTTCGAGGACTCGGCGCTGTTCGGCCTGGACCTCAAGAACTCGGATAAATGCGACTACACGCAGGTACGAGCGATCGGTAAACGTGTCTTTTTTTTGTGAATGGGCGTGGCGGAGTTGACAGATTTTCCACAACCAGGTTTTTTTCTTCTTCTTGTGATGCTCGAACCATTTGTGTTTAAAAAAAAAAAAAAAAAAAAAATGAGACTCCAAGCATTCCCTGCACAGTTGCTCGGCAGTTGCTCCCCTCTGGCGTCTGTTAGAACCAACCGGCCTGACAACAACTGACCGGCTGAAAATGTCCCGTTAACTTGAGTCTGCAGGAAAACTTGTGCAAAGGGTTTTTTTTTGGGAACAGCTGGTGGGATCAGAAGCCCAGAAATAGCAGCCCATCCCCACAACCTTACTGCTGCTGCTGCTGCTGCTGCTGCTGCTGCGGACAGAGGCATGGATGGGTGTTTCCCCCCCTTCCATGCTTCTCTTTCATCCACTGCTGCATCCAACTTTCACTGCAAGATAATCGATGTGTCCATCACCGAGGTCACACTTTTTCAACAGTTGTACCTGTAGATGATGGTCCCAACACTGGTCCTGGTGCTCCAGGTTCCCTGAGTACAGCAGCCTCTCGGCCCGGAGAGGGGAATTTGGCAGGAGCCTATTGATGATGAGTGCTCGATAAATGTTTAAGTGATGACGGTCTCGAAGTCAGGTCTCCAAATAGTCTTCGTCGCTGGTTTAGAAGATAAATGGAATGAGACTAATATCCAAAAGAGACCCGTAGACGCCGAAAATTTGCCTTAAGAGGTTAAAAATATGTTTTAAATTTCAAGATCAGCATGTGTTCACCTTTTAGATCGTTTGTTAAAAGCCCTCGTCTCGGAAGATCGAACGATTATAAAGTTGTTTTCCTGACGCTTGAGCACACGCATGACAACATGACATGTACTGAGGAAAACCTATAACAACCATGACTTTGCACTAACACACTTGAAACTAAAACGTATATTTAGTTTTAATTATTTCAAATCGTTTTCATTCTTCCAGGGCATCTTTTGACTCTACGGCACTTGTTGTTGTTTTGGGGTTCATGACGCACAGTTTGATTGTCGCCCTTTAGAACTCAACTTTTGGCCCCCAGAGATCCCAATTTTGTTTTTTCGTATACAGTGCGAGACAAAAATATTGGACCACTCATTTTTAGGGGTTACATTAATTTTTAGACAAGCTAAATAAAATCCACTAATATAAGTAAGTAATTTGTATTTGTAAAGTGCCAAAAACACAGTTAAAATACATGTTTTTGTTTTTGTATTCTACACCTACCGACATGTTTTGCGCTCTAAGAAGGTCTGGTTTAAAATGTATCGAAATGTTAGGCCCTAAAATTTTGTTTATTAATTAAATAGCTCTGTTGTATAGTTCCTGCCTTTTTTGTGAAGAGCCTATAGAGGGTTAATTGGTTATTGTTGATTTAATTAATAGTGTTGTTATTTATTTCCTGACTTTTTTTTGTGAAGAACCCGGAAATTAGTTTATTAAGTTTTATTAAAATGTATATAAAAATTAAAAGTTATTTCGATATGCGTGGCTTTTTGGAAAACGGTACATATTTATGTATAGGCGCAGCTCTGATCGTCTTCGTCAGAGAAGGGAAAAGTTACGTAGGATAAAAAAGTTTGATGACCCCTGACCTTAAACATGCACCACTAGGTCCAAGTGAATAAATAATTGCTGTTGCAGCTTGAAGTGTTCTTTCAAAATAATGAGTTTTATGATGACTCTATAAAGTGGTCGGGAACAGTCTTTGAAATGGTGAGTTGTTGAGTCAGAGGTAAGTGTTTCGTTGTCTTTTAAAATTTCAAACAGGTTGGATCAGGTCAGGTCCAAAATATTATTGGTTGGCTTGATGGTTTCCGTGCGTTCATTTGTGCGCATTTGAGCAGGAAAGTGACAATTCATGCACGTGCAGCAACTGTTGAAGACGAGCGACTGAGATGTTCTTGTTCTTCTGTCTCCACAGGCCAAATGTGAGATGGACTGGTACCTCTCTCCTCAACCGCTTCCACAGCAGGACACGCAGCAGAAGTGTCACAGAGAAGCCATGTCCGTGGAGCACTTCTTCTCGGAGGATCACAGCGACGCTCCCTACACCCTCAACATGAACCTGTACCTGCCTGACGTGGCCTACCTAAGGATGGGCTTCTGTCAGCAGCAGCAGAGGACGCCTCAGAACCACGTGGACCTGATCCAGGTCAAGACCGAGGCGGCCGCCCCGTGCTACTCGCCCGCCCTGCACTGCCACAACTCGTCGCCCGCCAGCAGCTGCAGCACTCCGGTGCAACCCCCGAGCTGCGCCCCGCTGGAGATGTCCCGGTTGCCGGACTTCCCCAGCGTCTTCAACCCGGCGCCGGGCGGCGACGACTCGCTCCCCGACATCTTCATCAAGCAGGAAATGTCTTCACAGTTCGAGCAGCATTCTCTCCAACACGACAGCGGCTCTCTGTTCCAGCTCCTCAACTCCGGTCTGGAGCATCACCATGGGAACGGGATGGAGGCCCAGCAGCATCAGATACAGCCCCCCCCCTCAATCCACGGCCCCTTCCATAACCTACCTGTGGTGTCCCCTTCATCCCAAGAAAACCAGGTTGCTAAACCCACCTACGGTGGGATCGGTGCGGGGGTGTACGTGCGCCCCCAGACACACTTCCTCCAGCAGCCGTCGCCCTACCTGCCCCCCTCACCTCCCAGCTCTGAGCCCGGAAGCCCGGACCGCCAGAAAGAGCTCCTGCACACCATGTCGCCCCCCCCATCCTACGCTGCCACCATCGCCTCCAAGCTGGCGTGTAGCACCCCTGGACTCTGCCCAGAAAGTCTGACCCTCCATCTCACCTCGGGCCCCACCGCGAGTCCGAGCCAAGCTGCGGCCCTCGCCCAGGCCCCGACGACACCCCCGGCCCCCACGGCTCCCGCCACAGTGCCTGTCCGCTACAACCGAAGGAACAACCCCGACCTGGAGAAGCGGCGGATCCACCACTGTGATTATCCAGGTTAGTCTCCCAAACATCTGTCCACGGCTGCATGTGACTTTCACCACCGCCGCGCGAACGTGTTTATTTTTACACCGAGCTGCCGTCAGGCGGTCGCCTAGCAACCCTTTTTCTTCAAGACGGACGAGCTAATGGATCCATAGAATATTGATCTAAAGTCAGATCAATTAATTGTTGTGTAGATGATGGATGGTAGGAGTGAGATGAATGACCGATGGATGTATGATGGAGTGAATGTATAGATTCAGTGTTGATTTGAGGAGTATTTGTTTAGCAAACATGTATTCATAATTATTTTGATCGATAACTTATCAATACATCGATCCAACAGCTACCATGCAATTCATCAATGATGTCTATTGTTAGGTATGGATGGAAGGAGGGAATGAATTGAAGTTGACAAGTTTTAAAGTTAAGTAAAGATGTAGATTTATGCCTTAAGAAAGGCTCAAGGTGAACAATATCCAGTGGTGGAGGTCGTTCACCTTGACAACACAAGGGATACCACAAAACACATTCGTCTTTGGGTCACCTTGATGCTGAGAAAACTCGAGGATTAAAAGGTTCTAAAATAACTAAGAAACGGAAAAAGTTAAGATAAAATTATTATAGAATTTTAACACAATGTTTTTTTTATCGAAAGATGGAATACCTTTTTTAGCTTTTGAAATATGTACTTGATGGCCATGTGCAAAATCGTCAGCGGAAACATAAAGTAGGTGCGAGGAAGAAAACACTCTAGTTGACGGAGAGATCCTCAAAAGCTTCTTTACTTTGTACTATTCCTAAAAATATCATTTAAACATGTTGTTTTTTTAATGTTATTTTCTATCAGACTGACGAGGCGACCGTGAAATAACCTCCTTGGCCGAGGGAATAGAAAAAACAATAATTAGGTGAAAAACAAAAAGTCAATGAATAATTTTGAGTCGCTACATCTGGAGAGTTGTCATAAAATCTTGCTTGATATTTATTTAATCCCTGGTGTGAGTCGAGGTGGCCGACGATCTAAAACCTGCCTCCAAACATTTCCGAAAATTCTGATTCCAAGCAGTGGAGGAATGTTTTGTCTTGTATCACCCGAGTCTTTTTCTCCCAATTTTCCCACACATCCTTTGAATCCAACTGAAGCAGCGTGATGTGCAGCTACTTGTAGGACATTTACTGTCAACTCGCCTGTGGCGGTGTGTAAAATAGGCTTAAGCAGATTCTCGCTCTGCGTGTTTGCACACGTTTAACCTCTTTTAAAGTCGAATCAAGCACATCTGTCACATCAGCGCATGAGTAAACTGTCAAAACTTGTTGTTCTCGTTTACTCATGTGAGGATGTTGTAAAGGCTTCCCCTGGTGTCGTCCTGGACACGAACCTCCAGATAAATGGTCATTCTTATCATAGAATATGTACGTTAAATAATGAGTCAAACCCGAGGATTAACGTTCATCTCTGTCATGCGATTCATTGTATAATTGGAATTAGTGTGTTAAAAAAACACCCACAGGAGGAATATTAACTTCATAATAAAAAGTCGTTAAAAAAGGAGGATCTTCGTTCGGGCCTCTGTTGCAACATGGGTAGAAGTCACACCCTGGGATTAACTGTAACATCTAATCCAACAAATTATTCTGTACCTGCTGGTTATTAACCCCTAATATCCCTCATTTAACTAAGCTAAGGTAAGGTAAGGTAAAACCTTATTGATGATATGAAATTGTTTTTTACCAATAGCCAGCAATTTTCAGTCTTGAATTATTATTATTTTTGGATGTTTCCCAGTAAGAATGCTTGGAGTGCTTGTAAAAACCAGTTGTTCTGTAATGTGTCACAGTGTTGTTATCAGAAAAAGTGAGTTCAAAGTATGCAGCGGTCCAGACTGGGATGTTTCCACAAACTCCCATGATTTCACTCCCAAAGCAGCTTCTGTTGCTCATTAGTTAACTCAGATAGACCGGTCGTTGACTTCTGCTGTATGTTTGTGTTTCCAGGTTGCAAGAAGGTCTACACCAAGTCATCTCATCTGAAAGCTCACCTCAGGACCCACACAGGTAACCATCTTTCTTCCGTATTCAGCTATTTTAAAGATCAGCCGTGGAGGAAAAAAAAAAAAGGAAAACATGACGCGGTCGGCACTTCTCATATATCCGTATCGGCGCTGGCACCATGTTGCTAGGCAGAGTGTTGTGTTCTTGGCATGTGTGTGTAAATGTACCCTGTGCCCTATTCCCATCCTCCGGCCAATATACTATTCTATCAAAACAGGTGGAAGTGACACACTTCTGCCGGCGGATGACTCTGGGACAACTTCACCGTTGTTGTTCAGTCTGTGGCTGATTTAACGAACACGCTTTTGTGTGGCTACTGTAAAAAGTTTGAGTGTAGATTCTTATCAGCTTGTTTTCTTCACTTTATTGTTGATATGACCGTGTGCTACAACTCAAGGTTTGTTTGGACAAATCTAATGACAGTTTTCCCTTTTATATTTGGGATAATAATCGCTTCCAATTATAAACACGACAATAACAACCAGAATACGTCTCGGTCACTATGTATTTATGAATGTATTTGAGTGGTTATGTGAACTTTATGTCACATGACTCATAATTCTGGTTTGCAATAAAAAAAATCAGTTGAAAATCACTAGTTTCTCACAAAAAACGTTACTTTTAATCGATATTAATTGAGATCACATTACAAGGCAAATGTCGACCATTTAAGCAAAGATAATGGATTTCAGGAAATGTGGTAAAGGGGACGAAGAAGAGATACTCAGATTCTTTCACTGTGGATTTTAAAGTCATACTGATTGTAGAGATTTTAAAATAACCTCAATTAACTCTTTTTTTCTCGCTTTAATGCAAGTTGTGCAAGTGATTTCTACTATCACCAAACCCATTGATATTAATGGTATTTCAAAAAATGTAATTAAAAAGTTAAAATTGGGGTTAAACAGTGTATATCTTCATCTGTCCGTGAAGGTTCTTGCTATCAATAAAGTTTTATCTATCCAGGTCATGCGTATGTGGTTGAAAGCGAGTGAACAGGACTGTGTAGAACTTCGAACCAATTATAGCTTCATTATTTGTTTTATAATATAGTTTCAATTCATATATTTCATCCTAAAATAATTTCTTATATTGAAAGCAACCAAGGTAACCAAGTTACAAAAGAAACATAAATAATTATTTGTATTTTGTCGTAAGAATGCTCACAACATTAGTCCAGGATTGTATTTCTATGCCTGAACGTAGTCGTCTGAGGTGCCAAACCGGGTCATCATGTTGTGACTAAAAAATATTGTTTACTGATTGTGTTGATTATCTCCACAAAACTTTCAACCTTTCAATGTTAACTGAAACAAGTATGTCCCGTCAATGAACGTCAGTTATACGTCCTCAGTCGAGATGCTTTTCAGCTGTTGGATTTTCACCAAAAAAAACAAACACGCCTCCACATTCCACCTTCTTTTAAACACACACAAGACGCACACACACTCCAAAACTGGCCCCAACCACTTGTCATCCAGAATCTGGTCCGGTTCCGAGTAGACCGGTTGTTCATAGAATACCATGGTGGGCGTCAATGCCCTGTGGATGGCCGAGGGGAAACTTGACACATGCGATAAAACGTGGCGTCATCGGCGGATGAGCGCAGTTATTACAAACCACAAGGAAGCCGAAGTGACAAAGATGCGTCTTCCGCCTCCTTCGCTCCTCATTCTGCCTGGTCGAGCTCCTTCTCCTCGGCTCTTCACTTCATCCTCGGCTGCACCACACAGCCGCCTTATCCCTTCACCTTCAACTCTCCACCTCTATTTCTGTCGTTGAGTTATTCTACTTGTCTGATTCAGCTGCTTGACTGCACACACACACACACACACACACAAACACACACCTGTCAGTAATCAGTATGAGATGATTCCTAATGCGTTTGGGTCCCGGTGGGAGTCCCCACTCTAATCTCCATCAACATCCATTACCCTGATTGTGTGTGTGAGAGTGTGTGTGTTTGTGTGTGTTTTTTTCAATGTTGGGAGTAACGCGTGATAAAGTAACCGGTTACCGTAACTACGTTAGTTTTTGCAGTAACAAGTGCTGGTAAATAATAAAACGGTAATACATTAATAAACACTGTGATTTAAACACACTTTTTACTTTATGCTTCAACATTCATCTCAATCTGGTCACTTAAACAGAAGCAACAGAGACATGAGCGAAAGGAGGCAGATTTAAGATTTGTGTCTGAATATTATCATTTATATTCATACACGGTGATGAATAGCTAGAACTGAATGTTATTACTCTTTTTAAATAACTTGTAAACAAGACTGGGAAAAACGCAAACTTCCACCTCTTCACAAAAATTGATGCATTCAATGACAATGAGATAGTTATGGCGCGTTCAAGAACAATGATATTTTAAACGTGAAACACTTTAACTGAACGCTGTATCACTCAATGAAATATTAACACATAGAAAACATATGGACTTGCTATATATGTATATTTGCTAAAGTTGCAGGGATTAGAGGATAAGTAACTAAATGTAAATAAATGTAGCTTTTTTTAAAGTTTACATTGTGTTTTTGATTAGTTTACTACTGTCTGGACTTACTTGTTTTAGTTTTAAGTTATTTATATGAAACTTTAAGTTTTAATACAGTGTTGTTCAGTTTTATTGTTGTTATAGTAGATTTTTGTAATTAATCTAATAAAAAGTGACTTTTAGGGGGAAAAAAATACATTATTTTTATTTGTAATTGTTCATATTCTTACCTTTTGTCTGATTAATCACAGCCTCCAATCTTACACCAGCCCGTACATGTTTGCCTTTATTACTCTTATACAAAAAGTGTCTTTGCCTAGTAACTTGTTATTTTGAAAGTGATAGTTCACCCAAGAAGTAAAGGCTTTTAAGTGTCTTTTTGGACGAAGACGAAGACAACTGAGCTCCAGTCGCTACATTAAAATGAACAAACTTTCCTTCTTTTGTCTCTTCTTGTTAAATGTTAATTTTGAGACTAGTGCGTTTCAATAACAAATCTTCTCTTGGCAGTGAGTTGATATTTGTGGACCCTATGCTGGGTAACAAGGATCAAATCGAACATTTGTCGACTGCCATGAAGAGTTCAGATGAGGTGTGGCTAAAATAACTCAATATGTTTGGCTGTACAAGCTGTTTTGTCCCACATTTTCTACTTGTTTTTTCACAAATTAGCAGGTCACACTATAAAAAAAATGTATCAAGTGAGTCAAGAATACATTTCTGGGAGGACACCAGTGGGAAACACCTAAAAGTGCTTGTTTCATCACAATACTTTCATCCACTTTGAGTGAACAAACACGAAAAAAGCTGCTTGTTTATACGACCATTACAATAGTGTTACAACGCTTTATTCACCAAACGGCCTTAAGTGAAAATGTTATTCTTGAATTATTTTCTTTGTAAAGTGCTGCAATGAAGATCATTCCTCTAAAATATTGCTCTTTATAAGGTAAAATTGAGTCAGAATAATGTTTAAATCTTAGGCAAATGCATTCGTTTTTATCTAAACACGTAATGTACGATTCAAAACATGTTTAAATCATTTAAACATTTTCAAAACGTTTTGTTTTGAAACATCATGTTTGTGCCTCTTCATTAAAGTGCACCTGATGTGAAAACCCAGCTCTAACTTATTTTTACTCGCATGTTTCATATGTTGAAGTCTTCCTCTACAAGATACAGTAAGCCCCTCATCATGGCCATGTTCTGAACTTATTACTTTGTAAAGTTTTTCACCGTCTACAATCTGGGCGAAGGAGAGGTTACGAGAGCGGAGTCCATCATAATAACCATAATAATGGCTTCACTCCTCCTCCAGTCAGCTGTTATCACTCCTACTTTGTTTATACAATGAGTCCCTTGGAGGTGGAGACTTCCGGGATTTATGATATGCGGTGACAAACCCAATCACAGTTAAGTGGTTATTGTAAACAAGATTTAATCTCCAAAAAGACAGTAGCTGAAGATCATTTTCTAATGTAAATATTTCAATGAAAAGAGAGTTTTGTACAAACAGACACATACTGATGATACAATAGAGGTCCAACATCTATTTAAGACACACTTAAATCAACACAATAATTGACCTTTAATGTGAAATATATTTTATTTTCAAGGAGGTTTTCGTCCTCTAGGAGTTTCCTCTGGACTGAAAAGGGTTAGAAAGAGAACAGGTTTCCTGCAAAGGTGTGCTCTGAACACGAGCAGGTAGGAAGCGGCCGAGGCAGACGGTCGAGCAGGTTCCCACGCACAGCTCACGACGAGTGGAAAGACAGGAGTGACAGAGAAATGTGCAGCGTTGATTAAAGACAATAGTAGCCCGTAACAGTTTAACTCTTTGTTCGGCGGGCTGATGAATGTCTTTGACAGAGGTATGAATGCAAAAGCTGCCGGACGACTGCAGCTCCCCCGACCTGCTCCTCCGGTTCCTCCAACTGTTTGAGTCATTTGTGGTTTCAGTGAATCAACGCAAATAGTATCAGTGCACTCGATCACACAGCGGCCGTGCTTTAATCCCAGTCGGTCTTCTGTCTCCCGCAGGTGAGAAGCCGTACAGGTGTACGTGGGACAGCTGCGACTGGCGCTTCGCCCGCTCCGACGAGTTGACCCGCCATTACCGCAAGCACACGGGCTCCAAACCCTTCCAGTGCGTGGTGTGCTCTCGCTCCTTTTCCCGATCGGACCACCTGGCCTTGCACATGAAGAGACACCAGAACTAGCTGAGTGTGCGGACACACCGTGGCTGACACTGTGTTGGACTGGAAAAAAAAAAAAAGACACACAATGGAAAAAGGCAGCACTCGTTTGTTTTGTTCCTCCTGGTGGCACACAAAAGAAAAAAAAATCATCTTCACGTTGTTTTTTGAGACACTACTGAGCAGGAAACAGACTTTTGATTTGACGCGAACAGTAAGGAGTCTCCGTCCATTTTAATATTGGTCCTTATCTTAGTGTCTTTTAATGGCTGGGAAAAAAATAATTCTTTAATTATTTAGTGTGTTTATGAAACTACAGTTATCATGTAGTATAGTTCGAACAGTACACACACAGATAAACACTCAAAACTATCTTTTGACTATCAAAGTCATGTGGTGGGACCAAATCTTTTAAATTTCCCAAGAGCTTTTAATGTCTTTTTTTATTGCGTTATTTCAAAAACAACACATTTCTAGATGCATTGTCCTCATCGTGGCACAAACCAATGTCTACTATCCATGTCTTAATAAATGTCTTTAACATGACATTTATTCAGAATCAAGTGCTTCCACACGGACAAGAAAATATTTTCCCTGCTCAAATGTTTTTGTCTTCCTAAAGTATTGAAATTAAATGAAGTATTTTTCTATTTAAAAAAACAAAAAAACAACAGCCGGCCAATTTATAAACATCTATGTCCAGGCTTGTGCTCATTAATGTCAAAAAGAAAAAAAAAACCTGCTTTTGTGTGCACAACTTGGACCGGAGCGAAACGAAAAGTGTTGCTGTCATTTTTGTGTTGGCGTGAAGCTTAAAACACTCAATTTTCCCACAGACGTGATGTTTCATCAGCAGCTACTTCAACTGAGTGCTGAACAATTTGGCTGCGAAGACAAAAGAAAAACAGCCTCTCTCCGGCTCCCATGACTTCTTAAAAAAAAAATCCTTGTTCTTGGGAAAATAAGGAGAAACGATGCGAACGTGGGAGCTCCTAAATGACTCCGTAGACGGGAATGAAAGCACTTATGAATCCCAAATTGTTGATTTACGTCTCTGTGTTAGAAATGACTTTATTTTTTCAAAAAGGGAAGCTTTTGTTTTTGCAAAAACTAGACAAGCCAAATCTTTGTTTACTTCTTTTTTGAATCATTTGTTTTTATAACTGGAATATTAAGACGATCTGTTGATACCAAGTACATGGATTTGCACTACAATCTTCTCATGATTATCGAGTGGAACTGGACATTTTGTTTTTTTTTCGGTGAACACCGATGATCGATGTTCGGATATAAAAAATTGAAGGCATTCATACTCTGGAGAGGGAGAAGATGGCACGAAGGAGGAGGGGTGAAGATGGAGGGGAATGATTTTAGATTTTAGAGAGCATGGCGGATGATAAAGAGAAGCAATTAGAGGATCAATAATTCAGTGGAGAAGTGTAAGCAGAACACTTAGACCGACTTTTAAGGATTTGCTCAGACAGGACAGTGGGCTTTTGAAGGCAGCATCCAGTTAAAATAATAATACACCTCCAGCGTTTTTGGGGACGTTTTAACCAAAGCTACGTCAGTGCTTCAGACAAGTGCCTCCTCGTCCGGGTCGTGGAGACACCATTGCTGTTTTTAAAAAACACTTTTAATACATCCTTCACCCAATGTAGTAGCTGGTCATTGACACGACAGAAGTAGTTGACCCGACACATATTGAGCACATGCACAGAGTGAACGGCTTCACGGTAAGACCGTCCACGTTCTTCTTTCAAGTGTTTTTGGCTCAGTCTTAATTTGTGTTAAACCTTAACTGCTAACATGCAAAAGTTGTCTTGGTTTTAAAACTGGTCCTACAAGTTGTCTGATTTGAGAAAACATGCAGGAAAACAATCGTTTTCATCAGGTTTACAGTGACAAGTGAACTCAATTTTACCCCCAATTTATCAACATCTATATGCTGCGTTAAAGCTCAAAGAATTAGGAGGTTGTCTCGAACGACCTTCAGGTTACACGTTGAAAGTCGACCCAGGGATGTGCAGAATGACAGACGAAGAGTTTTGGACGAAGTAACGTTTCTTATTCAGAAAGAGAGTATTTTTTTGGGTGTTGAAAGTTGTGGAAGCTTGGTCGGTGTAGCCAAGAGTCTCAGTTGGAATAGGAAAGAGAAAGTTTTGGTTCTCAATGCGTTACCTTGACGACAGGTTTTGGAAAAAAGACACAATCACCCGAGTCCGAGCAATACAAGTAAATGATATTTTAATAATTAAAATCTTTTTTTTTTTTAAAGAGACAGTTCAACACAAATTCAAATTTCTATCATTTTCTACTCGCCCTCGAATAAGGGTTGGGATATAGTTGGGATTGTAGTCAAAATGTTATGTTCATTTTAAGATAAAAAAAAGCCTAATATATAGACTTGTTTAATCTGAACATAAATCGAGGCTTCAATACAACATGGACGTTACAGACGAGCAGTATGGAGGTATTTGGATGTTTTTTAAGTCTTTTTGTACGAAGACAACTGATCTCCAGTCACTACATTCAAATGAACAAACATTTTTGTCTAAATCTCTCTAAAAAGGAACAGATTACAAATAATCCCAACCCTTAGTCACCATGAGGGGGAGTAGAAAATGAGGGAAATTTCACTTTAACTTCCTTGTAGCGTCATAGCTGTAGCCGCTCATCGCAGGTAGCGTTTAAAGGAAACATTGCACTGTAATGTATCACCATGACTATTTATTTGATTGTGTACACGTAAGGGTGGTATTAGATTCGCCATCTTTCACCACAGCAAAACTAAAAAATGCCTTAATGTAAATATATGCACTGTAAATACAATCTCCTTTTTTTGTTATTTGCTGTTTTTTGTAAACAGAAGGGCAAGAAAAGGGTCATGCTCTGCCTCCAAAACTATTTTTGTTGGTTTTCCTGTCATATATATTTTAATGCAATTGTTTTTTTTATGATGTACTTTTAAGCAATTTATTTTGTAGATTTTCTCCTCCCAGTGGTTAACGTTCCAAAGACAAAAGTTGTTTTTCTCCAACTGAGTGAAGCCGAATAAAGTCATTGACACAACTGTTGACGTCTGATGGTTTGTGAACCGATGCCTGTGACTGGATCAGAGGATCATATATGCATATGTGTTTCTGAATGACAGGGAGGTCCTTGACCGTCCCCCAGAGACAGCACAAGGGACACTTACACATTTGTTTTCAGGCCACCGGGTCACCTTGACCCAGAAATAACACAAGGGTTAAAAACTAGCCCTTCGCTTTATACATACATATATTTATTGATAAAAAAAATGCTTTAAAGCAGTAGAGACCATGTTGGTTGGCAGCCATATACATTAAAGTGTTTTTTTTGTCATTATTAGTACAGCAAATAAACTAAAACAACCGTTCTTTGAGCACTTCTGTTTCAGCACAGCCACAAAATTCAACCGTCAGACGACAATACCATAAAGTTGTCGTTTTTATAGCTGATTTTACAGAAAACCTTCGAAATATCGAGCCTAATAAAACCAGAATGACTTCAGGAAGCCTTGGTAAGTTCCAGCAAATCTTTGCTCATATGCTAATGCTAATGGAACCAAAACGTCATGTAACGCTACATTAATGATACGTTTAGCACACTGTTGGTGGTAAGGTAAGAACCTACTGAATGTCAGTATTTGAATTATATTTTTTGTTCTCTACATATTGGCAGAGGTCATAAATTAACTTACTTATGTTAAATAACTAAAACTGAATGTGTCCATGGTGAACATTTGCTCATAAGCTCCTTTAAAGGCAACATTTGTTTTAATCAAGTTGTTTATTTCTTCTATTCAAAACCAAATGAGCTTCAAAATTTCCAATTTCAAAAACAGTGTCTTGTGTGGGGGGCAGAAAGACAATAGCGGAAATATTGGCAGAAAACCACAGCTATTACTACTTTTACTACTAATACTACTTGCCCATTAGTTTGGCAGATTGTTTGTTCTTTTGAATGAGAGCGATCTTATTCTGAATCTCCCCCAAAAAAACGATGTAAAGTGGAGTTGTCTCAAAGTTTTGAGGGTTTTCATGGTCGAGCTTTTTTTCATGCACTTTTAACCAAGTTAAATTCATGTTCTGAATTATTGAACATAAAACTTAACCAGACCTCTTGGAGATCAAAGTTGTGATTATAAACAAAATATAGATTTATTTAAAACATTTCTCAACAAAATGGTCAAAAGAATCTTATCTCCTCAAACTCATTATTGCCTGTTATAGTTCAGATTCAGATAAAAAAAAAAGTCAAATGTAATATCTCTAGTAGCCTAACAAATCTTATAACAACTGAGGTACTGTAGTACATTCTTCAGAATAATCAAGTACGTAAGGATATAAAAAAAAATGCCTAAACAATAAGGGTAAAAAAACGAGAGAAATCCTATTTTTTAAAGTTGATTTATTCCTTAAAAGAATGTCTCTTAAAAATAGAAAAAAGAGTATTCTTTATTGCTGTCTCAATACAAAAACTCGACTATAATAACCTTGAAAACGACCATGCTGTATTGATGCTTAATCCAAAGTTTACTCAGGCAGGAAACAATTGATAAAAGTCAAATGCGTCCAGGGAATTTACAAAATACAGCAACATTTGCAGATGTCAGATCCATTTTAATTCATAACATTACTTCATAACTGGTGTGTACAACACATCTCTCCATGATGACTCTTCGCTTCCTCACAACAACTGAAGAATCATCTCGACAGCTGGCAGATCCACTCAATATAAGAACCTTTTGACAAAGTAAGCGGCTGATTGGTTAATTTTATAGATGGTCCAGTCTGGTCCAATCAGCTGGACCTTCAAAAACATGGCTTACATGACCGGTGTCAATAAAGTTGCACTTATTTGAGCGCAGTTAAATAAAAAACAAAGTGCAACGAACAAAAATACATAATTAGTTAATGCATAGACAAGACATTTGTCAGGGGTTGGCATTAGCTCTAGGCGGTTTATTGCCCACCCCAATACGCCGGTGGTCAACCCCCCCTGATTTTGAGATGTTTCATGTTTTTTGCTTTCAATTTAGCTTTGATTAATATGGTTGATTTTCCTTCCTAATCCTTGTTTTATTAAATAATAACACTGTCATTGTTTGTGTTCCTTTGAAACTGCTGTGTGATTTCTCCTTGATTAAAAACATCTAAAAAAAAGTCCATGTTTCCATGCTTTCTTTGATTTATTTTTAATGGGTGGACATCTCAGGTGGTGGACTCTTTAAGTGACTTGGATAAACAGTATTTGTAGTCATTGAAAATGGAAAAGGTACCTATGAAAAAGAGGAAAATGATGCTCAATGAAAGTCTGATTAGAATCCTTTTTTTCAGGTTTGATCCATTTATAAAGAATGGGAAAGTAACGTTCTTTCTAACAGAGGAATGTTTAGTTCGACGCAGGTTGAGAGAAGAACGAAGAAGAAAGGAAAGGGTGGAGGAGAGAGAAGAGGTGAAAGGATCTCTCACTGGACCTACAAGTAACCTGCAGCCCACTTGCCGATCAACAAACAATACTCCTTTGATATCCCACCAAGAGACAACGGACAAGAAAATAGGACTGACCCGCGCTCCGGGACTGGAGGGGAATACCGCCACACACAAACACACACATATGTTCTTGGTTTAAGTCTTAAATGTGACCCTGGGTCTCTGTTCTAATCCACCTCAGATGTCAGAAGAAGTAGGCGGACGGTGAAAGAAGTGAATCGCAGAACAACTTAAACAAAAGAATCTCCAGGGAGTCGAGGACCCAATCATGCATTTCCGTCCTCCTACGTCTCCCTTCTTACTTAATTTCATCTTCCTCTCACTTTCTTTGTCTTCTGCGTGCTGCATATCCCACAATGCTCCCTGGTGGAAAGTAATGTATGAAGTCCAGGGGCGCTGCTCCGTGGGTCAGAGTGGATACTGTTCTCATAACCTGTTCTGCTCTCTTTCATCAGGCATCTCTCACTTTACCTTTTCTATGACACTATACAAAAGAGACCCTGCACAAAAATCAGAAGTTAATATCAGGCTTTAGTGCAAAAGTAATTGTCAATTTGAAGGTAAAGAAGAACAAGAAAGTAATTAAGTAAAGAACTCCAGACTTACCTAGTCATAGTACACAATTGTATTAGTAATACTGTTTCAAGTCGGTGATTTAAAAGGTTAAAGTAATTAGAACCTCTTATTAAAAACGATTATAATGATTATCTTCAACTTTCTCTTTTTATTGATGGTTGACTAATACATTGCATTACCTCTTTACTAGAACTCTGCATTCAAATGTTTCATAATGTTTTTTTTAAAGATCTAAGCGTGACGGGAAGGGCCATTTATTTTCTATGAAAAAGGAAAGTAAAAGTAGTCAATGATGTGACTGGTCGTTGTTCGTTGTTTTAGGGTTGCCCATGAATGATTCATAGCTACGGTATCTACAGTCACGTAAAAAGTGATTGTTTCAGGTTTTTTTCTTCAACTAAAGATTCATTTCTTTAGACAAACAAAGATTAGAAGAACATTATCTCACAGGAGTTTAATTTAAAGGTCAACTAATGTGTTGATTTAAGTTTGTCTTAAATAGATGTTGGACTCTATTGTATCATCCGTATGTGTGTGTTTGTACAAAACTCACTTTTCATTGAAATATTTATAAAGTCATGATGAGAGACTTACTACATCTTGGAGAGGAAGACTTCAAAACATGTGAATGAGTCCAAGTGGAGTTTGACTTTAGTAGACCTTTTAAATCTGATTTCCATGATGACTAATTTCTCTTATTCTTACTATTTTCTTTTTTTATATTGTACGTGTTCTCATTTTGACATTATAATACTTTGTCATGACTCGTAAATAAATCAAATATCAAAATGAGGAATATAAAAGGAGTAATTGTAATTGCTATTCGGATTATAGATTATGTGTAAAGTTGGTATGGAGACAAATAAAAATGATGTTTGTGAAATAATAGCGAATAATATATATTATATATATATTACATGGCTGGTCAAACAGTACTGTCAGTAAAACTGGACTGACAGACCTTTGCCAGATGACCCAAACTAGGAACCTCACTGGAATTCAACCCACAGTTCTTTCTTCATAATATTTGTCGCGTCAGTAAGATAACGGTTTGACGGCTGATAAATTCACTGTCCCAACACTGAAGGATGTCATGTGACTGCGACAGCTCTTGGATATCATTAGACTTAAAGCAGATACTTACTGTAGTAGCTTCTCTCCAGATTCCTAAGGTAGAATACTGTAGTTTAAACTTTACAACTCCTGCTCTGAAAGTATTTTCAATTGGTTTATATATCTTGATGAAGCATCAGATGTATGCTCATCTTCATCATTGATAGACAGGAGCTGGAGCTGTGACGAGCGACAAGGATGTTGCAGGTGTATCCTTCCCAGTGTTTTATTAATAGAACTTCTTAGATTCAGCTGTGCCGAGTGAGTGGGAGCTACCGGGTCATGTTTTGGATCAACTAAATTAATGTCACACATCTGGAAGAAGGCTTCTGCTCCACCCTCCGCTGTGCTGCGTTGGTGTGATTCCCAGTTTCCTCTTTTGTGTCTGTAAATGTGTGTGTGTGCGAGTGAATGTAGGTGTAATATTTCCAGTGCTCCTCTTTTCAAACGGACCACCCACTCGGAGGACCAATAGACTGACCATAGGGAGCCCCGGTAGACACACACACACCAATATATTTACGCACAATAAAAAATACTCCCACAAAGTAAGGCAAAGATGTGCACACACACGTGCGCACACTTTCATGCATGTGTGGGTGTGTTTTGTGTTGCATGTGCTCAGGGAGCCTTCATTCGCCCACTCGGGTCAGCTCCAAACAACAGGAAGGGTCAGCAGCGTACAAATTAAAGTATTAGCACAGCGGCAGTAGAGAGTCTCACGGGTCGACTCAGAACCGGCACTTATGAATACCAGATTTCCTCCAAAATAGTTAGTGACGCACGGCTTCCAAGGAAGAAAAGGAGGTTCAGGGGTGGGGGGGCGTCGGGTGGGCAGCGGGGTACTTATGAGTCGGATGTGTAGGTGTTAGGGGAATTCTGGAACTGATTCTTGTAAGATGGGCTTCATCATATAGGAGAATGTTTAGTCAGGAGGGAACAAACACTGGGTTTATTTTTGATAAGGCAGATCAGCAAAACACACACTCACAGTCTGTGTACATAGTTTCTGGTTTGACTGATTGGACTTCTTTGTATTACATAACTACTCAACACAGAACGATGGGATTATCTTTTAACAACAAGAGTGCGTTTCTGTGTTCTGAACATACATTTTACAAGTTACAAAATAAACACGTCTTCATTTTGTTTTCACACACACATTCCATACTTTAAACAACGTACAGTACTACCTCAATAGGTACAATAGGTGATAGTTCAGCCAAAATTCAAACTTCACTTATTTTATACTCACCCTCATGTCGACTAAGGGTTGGGATTATTTCAGAGTAATCTTTAACGTCAAGAACTTCTGCCAACAACAATCTTAAAATACAGACTTATTTATATTATATTATATTATTATATTAATTATTATTAATAATTATATTAATAATTAATTTCAAGGCTTCAATACAAGATGGATGTTGTAGATGAGCGGTATGGAGGTATTTGGATGTTTTTAAGTTTATTTTTGGACAAAGATGAAGATGAAGACAACTGAGCTCCAGTCAATACATTAAAATGAACAAACATTTTAGTCTATAGCTCTAAAAAAGAACAGATTACTCTAAAAATAATCCCAATTCTTTGTCGACATGAGCGTGAGTAGAAAATGAGTGAAGTTTGAATTTGAGAAAAAAAGCTAAAACAAACCCCATATTTCAATCACTACAGAAAATATTGAAAAAACACTTGCCCAGTAATTTGCGTAAACATCCAGCCACACCACTTTAATACAATGATTTTAACTTGAGCAAAGTATGTATAACATGACAACTCAACGAGTGTATAGACAAAAAGAACATGTACTATATAATGAGAAATGTCAGCCAGAAAATGCGAACAATTTAATTTAAAAAACAGAAATATTTATCATGCCAAATAATACAAAACTGAGGTGAAGTAAACGTCGAAGATGCTTTTCCATTAGGCTGTAACCACGTTCATCTCCTAGTCGGAGGCACGTCGCTGGATAGAAGGTAGGTGCTTTGCCATTCTGCTAGTCTTATGAGACGTCTCCCCTTCCCTCACGAAGGTTATGGCGGACGAGCTTGTTTGTGGTTTACATTAACCGGTTGCTGCTCCACCCAATTGGCAATTTCCGAAAGGACATTATCATGCCTCTAACTGTAGCGCCCTTCTGCCAGCGCCTTACGGCACACTGTGAGGATGTGATTCAGTGTGTAGGCAGATGCCCCACATTGCTTACATGATGAGCCTTCTTCTCTGCCACAGATCTTCAAGTTGGTTGGGGTGGGCAACAGGAATGCAAGAGAAAGCTTAACTTGGTCGGTTTGCCACAGCTCCTTCCAAAACAGTTGCCCCTCCTGTGCCTGGTCCCACTGCGTCCATCGACCCTGAGAGGCCAGTCCGATTGCCTTCACCCGATGGTCCTCCTCTAATGCCTCCCAGACTCAGACTCAAGGCCTATTTTGGCTCAAGGATCAGCTCTGCCCCACCTGCTCCCACTGTAGTGACCCACGCCCACTGGCATACAATGCCTACAATTTCCTAGTTTTTCCAGTGGGATTCTGCATCGATCACAGCTTGTTGGGGCTTCAGTTTCCTGCCGTATTTGGTGTTTTTGCTTGCGTGCTGAACCTTCTTGTCCTTGGACAAAAGGAGTGTACTGACTGCCCTTGCCTTAGTGGCCTTGAACTCCTCCACCACTGATGAAACAGGCAAGGGAAGCTAGGATGTCTTGCTATACAGGTTGGCTGCACTAAAGGATGTGGGCACTCCCAGCCATTTTCGCAGAAACTTTCTGCACAGTCTTTCCCAACCTTCTACTTGGGACATGGGAAAGTCGTAGAGTAAGAAGGGCCATTGGAGGCGCGGTATGATCCTGTATTGAGAGCACCATACTTCGAATCTTCAAAGGAGCTGGATTTGCTCGATAGCCCTTAGCCAGGTGTTCAGCTTGGCTTTGGTGGTGTTGAGATTGTGACTTGAGGGTGAGTAGATTTGAATTTCACCTTAAGACCAGAACCAACAAACATATTCAGGAAACAAATACGAAAGTATCATGAGTAAATACTCGAATCACATTACATTGTAACCTTGAGAATCCACTTTGGTTTTGCCCGGATTAAACGTTGTTATGAGATTAGATCATCTGTCAGTCGGAATCATTGTATTTGCTGCTAAACTGGTTTGATTAATCCCATTGTAAAATGTTGATTCAACAGCGATGTTCCCACACATGATTGTCATCACAAACTCTCTGAATAAAGAAGTTAAAAATATTCTGAAATCACAATCACAAACTGTAGGTCTGGACCATGGACAGACTATTTTTGAACCTGATATTAAAGGCAATCAAAAGAGAGGTGAGGTTTTGATTTAGAAACAACAATCATCTACTCATACACCACCACAATTTTCACAATAAGTCTCTGATTTATTGTATAAACTTCATGGCAAGCAAGCAAGCAATCTATCAGCCTTCGCAGAAATAGTAATAGTAGTAAAAGTGATGAATTGTGATCTATACACTGGGCTCTTTGCTACGTACATGTTTTTAATGGGCTTTTTGTAAACAACTACATCCAGTATGTGGCAATGGCATAATCTTTGACTTTCTTAAATGTTAACATGTTTCAAATGTTAAAGTCTTCCTCCAAGATACAGTAAGTCATTCATCATGACCATGTTTTGAACTTATTACTATATAAAGTTCTCCCCCGTCCGGGCGAACGAGAGGTTACGAGAGCGATGACGTAACAATGGCTTCACTCCTCCTGGAGGAGGACAGAGCTGTAATCACGCCCTGCTTTGTTTATACAATGAGTCCCTTGGAGGAGGAGACTCCAGGGGTTGATGACGCATGGTGACCAACTTCGATGTTTCACCAATCACAGCACAGTGGGCGTGGTTATCGAACACAAGATTTCATCTCCAAAAGAAAGTGTTTTCAGTGGATATTTTCTGTTAATATTTCAATGAGAGAGTTTTGTACGAACAGGCCTTTAATGACAATGAAAATATAATTATTTATTATTATATATAATTATTATTTTATAAGCAGCTGCAATTAAACCCTGATTTAAATACATTTTCCAGCCTTAAGTTCTCCAGTGACTTCATTTACAATATCTTATGCTTCATGCTTTCCACATCCTCTTATATCTCCAGCTGTATTAGGAAGCCTGCAGTGAAGATCACAAACCTTTTATTTACAGTCCCAGATAAGCCGGCTGCCCTCCTACGTGCAATTAAGTGTCTTATCCAGCGTGTTCTGACCCGTGCATGTAAACTGAAAGGAACCTTTGCTGGAACAAGAAGAACCTGCCAGAACCTGACACGCTACCATAACACGAAGTCCGATTTCCACCGATGGTTTTCTGTCATGTTTATAGTTTACTGACCACATTTTTTTTTAAACTTTGTATAGAAATTTCACATCGTTTGCTACCCTTTTACATTTTTACCCCATTATGTCTTCATAGCAGATTAATTGTATGTGATAAAATTACTGAAGCATTAGCAAGTACTTGCTCTCATATTCCATTGGACCCTATGAACTTGCAAAAATTGCACACATACTAAATTCCCGCTAATATTGCTGCTGCAGCGAAGGTTTCCAGATAAAACGCCTGAGGATGAAATTGTAATATTAACTGTCAGTGACTCTGTTCCCTCATTGGGAGGAGAAGATTTGTTCCAGAAACCAAATATAAAAGAGACATAACAATGATTCACTTGTGTTTTCACCAATTAAATTATACTGTTCTTTTTTATTATTTTTATTGACTCCCCTTTGAGAATTTATCCGACTACATCTGATCTTCAATTTAATTTTATTTCCAGTTTTAAATCGTAACAGATGTTATCTTGAGACACATTTTACAGTTTAAGTGAAACTTAACGAGAGAAGATAAAAACAGGTCCATCAAATCACAATGAGGCGAGGAAAGCGGTATTTTAACGGGCAGAAACCTTGAGCAGAACAAGACTTCCAAAATGTTATATCTGTGCTTGGCCATTACATTTAACAATAATAATAATCATATTTATTTAGCGCTTTTTGGGACACACAAAGACGCTTTAATAAAAATTATGAGAAACATACACCAAAAAAGGGTTAAACAGACATTGAAGCGAAGGCAATTTTGAACAGGTGGGTTATGAGAAGAGTCTGGAGCGAGTCAGAGTTCATGACAGGTCGAGGGAGTGAGTTCCAGAGTTTGGGGGCGGCAGCAGAGAAGGCTCGGTCCCCCATTTCCTTTAGGGGGCCACATTTTACACAGTGGCTTTTAATTTGGGACAATCAAGCCCAAACAAAGGAGCGAAAAGCAATAGAATAAAAAAAGAAAATCAAGCTCAACAAGCTAAAATTACTATTTAAATATATTTGACATAACTTTCATATTTTTCCTCATTTGTTTTTACTCACCTTAATCTTTTTGAGGAGCAATAAATACTCATTTATTTTACAGAAAATCTTATTTTCAAAAGTTGTTATAATTTATTGACAAGTAATTAATAATAGAAATACAGTAAATACAAAAATGAGGGCCACACAAATACAGTCAAGGGACGCTTGCCTTTAAAAAGCAAAATGGATACATCATTGTATGTCTTGTGTTGTTACACAAACTTTTTTTTCTGTTTTCTATTTGTTTTTAATTACAATGTATATTTACAAAAAAAATATGTAAAAAGCCTGTTAAAACATATTTCGATACATTATTGTCTGAGTATTAGTGCAGTGGACAATAGGGAGACTACTTTTATATTGTTTAAACATTTCAACGTGGATTGAGTTCATAAAAAAATAACAGAAATGTATAGAAACTGTGTGAACATTAGTTTAACTTAACGGTAAGTTAAGAGTTGACGTCATTAGTCCTATAACTGTTTGGTCAAGGAGGTGTTGGTTTGAGTCTGACAGTGTCAAAGTTGGTGTTGAGCAAACAGCAGTGTGCGTGTGTGTGTGTGTTTTTTGATGTGTTGATTGATCTGTGAGACGCTTATTCATACAACTCTGAGGATGAATTATCTTTATCAGTGTTTGTTTCAAGAGTGATCCACTGCTTTTCTTTGGTGCGTTAGCTTGAGAGTTTAAAGTCAAAATAAAAAGGTTTATATCTTTGAATATTTTGTCAAACGTGTCGACACCATGTTGAGGCTCCTCACGATGATGGAGCGGAAACGTTGATGAATAAGAACCGGTGAAGCTCCTTGACATGGCTCTGACCTCTGAAAGCAAGATATGAAAACCCATAACTACAGTCATTACTAAGTTCCATGAAGCAGGGATTGCGACACAATGACGACGCTTGGATGTGTGTGTTTGTTCAAGGTCAAGCCATCGACTGAAAGAGTGTGGGAAGACAAAGTCCTTGTAAGTTAGGTGGAGACTCCAGACATTGTGGAGACACGTCGTAATAAAAAATACCTTTCAAGTCAGGTTTCATACTTGTAATGACTTTTTATTATTAGATTTGAAATTCGACTTTACAATGTGTACACAAGCAAGACCTGTTTTATAGTTCACCTGTGATTCAAGAACAGTTCACACGCTTCCACGAAACAAACATCACATAATCATCATTCTTTTTTACCATTAATAATATTTAATTCCAAGAAAAACTATTTGCTTTAGTACTTTGCGATCTGATGTTTGTTATAAATAAATAAATATTCATAATAATAATTTAATTCACATAACTTTTGTAATAATTGTTTTGTTTTGATAATTATAAAACAAATGTATTCCTTAATCTATCACAAGGCCGACATGTTTGCATTGTAACTAATAGACATACTATTGTTTCCTGGCCTGACAACACCACAATCTTATCTTTATCTCGATGATTAAACATTAACTCTGAAGACTTGCTTTTATGTTCAAAACAAGAGGGGAATTTCAAAAACGTGACAGTCGTAAATTGAAGAAAATAAATAAACTGGAGGAAAAAGAAAAACGGTGAGAGTTGTTCAGTGGAATTTTGTGTTGATTCATTAGTGTTCATTTTGATAAACATCTGTTTAAATCTGTTGATGAAGTACTACGAGGCTGTGTTTTGCTACCATCTTGTGGAGAAACTGTAAATTACACCCTTTTCTTGAATGACGAGACATGATTTTATTAAGTAAGTAAGTAAGTAAGTAATATTTATTTATATAGCGCTTTTCGAGACCAGGGTCACAAAGCGCTTAGACAATCAAAACAACTTCACAGTTTACAGTTTTTAGCTTATTCTACATAATTTATAATAAAAACAATTCCATTTTGAACGAATAAACGTTTATTTTACACCAAATAAAATTATTTCCTGTGTTTACATTTTCTTTTGAAAAAAATTGAAATGAAGCAACATTGTTACACTGCATTTCTAAATGAATCGTAGAGTCGCTTGGCCTTTTTTCTATGTCGGAGGAATGGATTTTTGGCTGCATCTCTTCCATGAAGACACTTCTGGACACACTTCTCCGGACAGTAGATGGGTGTACCTCAACCAGCTGGTTTCTGCCAGTTCTGAGGTGATGGCACGGCTGGACATCTTCTGATTTCGAAGGGAAATAAGCTTGATGTGTCTTTCATCTGCTGCACCAAGTTTTCTTTGGCCGAACACTGCGTCTACGATCCTCATCGTTGTTTCTTTGTGCTTCTTCAAAAGAGCTTGAACGGCACATCTTGAAACCCCAGTCTGCTTTGAAATCTTTGTCTGTGAGAAACCTTGTTGATGCAGTAGAACTACCTTGTGTCTTGTTGCTGCTCAGTCTTGCCATGTTATATGACCTTTGACATGAAACTGTCTTCCACAACCTCAGCTTGGTAGCAGAGTTTGTTCCTCACAGTTTTAAGCTCCTAAACATCTGTATCTTTTTCACTTAATGACTGTGTTTCAACCTACTTTTAAAATTGATGATCATTAGCATGTGTTTGGTATCATTGGTTGATCATACACATCACTAGAATCCTACAAAACCCATGACTTTGTGCAAATGTAACTTTAAGAATTGATGCTGGTTTGAAGGCAAAGGGTAGTAACAACAAATATTGATTTGTTTTTAGATTTATCTTATTTTCGCTCACTTTACATTTTGTAAATTGATAAAAAATATACAAGTATTATTTACATTCTTAGTTTAGAGTATTTTTTCACACCTGCCTAAAACTTTTGCACAGTACTGTATATTAATAAAATATAAATAGAGAGAGAGACCATCGTGTTTGTTTGCTCTATGTAATGTAAGTTTTGTGTATTGTTAAAATGAAAATATAGATAAAAAAACAACACTTCACACTCCTTTATGTTTTGTTTTCCTTCCTCATGTGACCACTTTTTTCTTTTTTTAATGAAGACACATTTTGAACAACGAACATCACACCATTGTATAAAGTCATTTGGTCCAGTGTACAACACTTATTCTGCATGCAAGTGTCTGAAGACAGACGTGAACCCCACAACATTGTGATCCCACAAAGAGTTGAGCAGCACACCATCATAGCTGGTCACCTTTTAAAAAGATGACATCTTAATATACTGCATTATTGTCCTGATTTTAACCTCTGTTTGCACCTTCTAAAGACCAGTTATGCATATTGTTGGTTAATGTGTGTTAATATGTTGTACACTTGTGGTTAGTTTGGAACCCTAAGGTCTACACAGTATTATTTATTTTCATCACACCAACACATGTATTGTTACCGGCCCATTATTTGCTCACACACAATTCACGATTTTTCCATCCGAACAAAGTTCATTTTAAGGCTATATTTAGTGATGAATGATAAGCTGTTGACACATGTTCAGCTTCACACTGTTTGACAACATAATGTGACATGAGTGAAAAAAGCTGTGACAACACTTTGATTGATAGCAGCACCAGGACAGTTTTGTCGAACAGCATAAAACAAATGGAAAGATAGATTATGCAGTTTTTCTGACTTATTACGGCATGTATATTCAACAGTTTTTCATCATTCCTATGCAATATTTATTTTCCACATTTACAATGACGTTTAATGTTCATTTCCATTTGTGAGAGTGATTATTTGATCTGATGTCATTTGCTTTGTCAATAATAATTTCTCATCCTGTCTCCTAAAGGTAATTTTTAAGGCCTTTCCCATTCTTAATCCTGTTAATTCTTAGTTATCTTCAACCATTTACCCACTAATTCAGCCTCAGCCTGGCTGTCATTGAACCAGAAAAAAGCTTAAACACACAATTGATAAAATACGTTGAATTAGTCATTAAACATGAAAAAAAAATTCAATAAAGCACAAAAAAAAGCTAAATATTTTACAAACGGACAGTCCAGTTCAGAGTATTATGACAAAAACAAAAATTAAAACTGAAAACAAACTGTAAAGTTACATGATAAGACCAAAGAAAATAAAATCCTTTAACAAACAGAGCCCATACAGTTTTAATTTCTAATATTATTTTGACACCCAGAGGGGCAGATTTTGTCCTTGGCTACAACTTGACTAGTCAAAAATTCAATTAATACATATTCCTATATTTCAAAAAGTCATACAACTTTCCACTCACCACAATATAGATGTATTTGATGGCAAATATGTAGTTGATTTATATTTTCTTCCCCCAAAATTAAACCCTGGATAGTTTTCTTCATCTCATTAAGGTTCAACCAGAGCTCTTCTTATTCATATAGTAGAATTGACAGGAAAGATTAGGATTATCCAGTAAAAATAAATGTCCGTCAATCGTCACATGCATGAACACTTCCGCCTTATAATGTCATTTTCAGGTGATAAAACTACACACAATAATTGCCATGTTTCCCAAGTTTTATTTTGTCGGTGTGTTTCCATCGTTCGGTTTTTCAGGCAGGTGCACATGGTTAAAGATGAGTGGAGTGAAGGTTTGGCTTCTCCTCGTTCTCGTTTCCCGCGGATTGTCCTGTGTTTCCTGACGGACAATTCCTGATGTTGTCAATGTTTTTAGTTTCTCACTTTTCAACATGTTCGGCGATGTTTTTGATTTATCGACTGGATTAATTGTTTGACGTTTCCATTCACTCTTCAGTTTAGTTTAGTCACTCGTCACAAGAACAACTTGGCGGACACAAAGACAACAATGTCAACAACAGTGCTTTGGATTAGTGCAGCAGATAAAAAAAAGTTAATCACAATCTTGATTCTTGGTGACTATAAACTACAATATTTAACCTGACATCTTTTGGAAGCATTTTTTTTTTTCCTGTTTTGGTAATTAACCATATATTACCATATAATCTATTTCATGAATCTATGTATTTACAGAAATGATCTTTTCATAAGTTAATATTTTTAATTCTTTTTTTTTATTCAGGAAAAAATAATTAGAAATACATATAAAACAAGTGCACATGTATAAAGTATGAAGTGTGCAAAAAATAATAATAATGTCTATTTGTATAGCGCCTTAAATACCAAAATAAAGAAGAAAACCCACTGAGTTTTGAGTTTACAACAGGAAATCATAATATTCTTTTCAAAAACAAATAATATATTTCATCGTCAACTTTTTTTTTTTCATTTAGAATTTGTGTCTGTTTTTCACTATTCAATTGCAAAATTACCAACATCACAACATGGATTCAGTGTTAGCATGTAGCAATGTTCTCATTAGCTTCCTGTTTGTTTATTTTTATTCCTCATAATGTTTAAAATGCATGATTTCATTATGATCAATACAAATGTACAAATACTTTTAATTGGCTATATAACTTTGTATGGTTTTTACGACTAGTAACAAACATGTTTTAGCGTTAAGCAACTGTAAACTACCCAATCTTTATTTGAAATTAAAAGTTAAGTTGTTGCTTAAAATTTTTGAAAAATGTTGTATAAATGTTTTACCATGAAGCTACTTTCTTGGTATAACATTATTTATTTTTTTAATCTGTGATAAACAGGGACATATTTTTTAAACATAAATATGTATTTTTGGAGCTGATTTCTGATTTAAAGCTGCACATATTTAACAAAGATATTCGGATTTTAAACTCCAATTCAGATTCAGATTAAAGCTGTGTATTTGTTGCGCACAGAAGCCCTGAATGGCTCATTTGTGTCTTTTAACAGGAATACCATTGTAGATTGATCTACTGTGGTGACTTTAAGGGTGGTACAAGACAACTAATAAAACAGCAAAAGATCTTTAAACTTCAGAGATGGTCACAGGATCTTTAAGCAAATGTAAAAGTCAGCAGTAAGCGAGGCATGGTAAGCTTACTGTAACACAACAGTGAGCCAAAGAGCTGATAAAAAAAGGTGTTTGAAAGTGAAACTGCCTGGATGTTAAATCAATCTTAGTGCTTGTTAAAAGTAGTTTCATGATCTCAGTTTACATCTGTGCAACACATTTTATAAACAGCTTAACATCTACATCTGCAGCCACACCAAGAAGTTCACTTGCCAAACACAGACACACAACCCGCTTGCAGAGGAACAGAAGAGAACACGGCACAATCCATGTTTTTGTACGCATGCAGCTTGTGAACACACTTCAGTCCTGGTTGGCCAAGATTCAGATTTTTGATTGTGAAATCTACAGTATGTGTGAATTCATCCATCTTTTGCCCTGCTGTCGTAGTGAAGAGAGTGTCGGCCCAGGATTCTTAACATCGTCGTGTTCGTTGGATATTTACAGATAAAGAGGGATCAAGCGTCACCTTGGCACTGCTTCAGCAACATCACAAGAAGGCCGTTTGGACGAGGAAGAGTGGGAACGTTTCCTCCTTCGCTTCACTGTGTGGGAGAACACTCATCCAGATCCAGCAGCTCTCGGACCAGCCTCTCGCCAAACTGAGCTCGGCTGTAACGCTTGGCTGCGTAAGCGTCTGACATCTTGTACAGGATGTACGCGTTGTTGATGGCGATGCTGATGCTCAGCCAGAAGACTTGTTGCCAGGTCTTGTTGGGCTTATGGAAGATAAAGTATCTAAGAAGAATAGACAGAGATATACATCCATTTATTTAACGTATGATCGAATCCCAAAAGATTTGAATAGTATTTTAAAACTACCGACTTAATCTTTGTACCCTTAGAGCAATGATTGTCTTAAACATGATGGTGTATAAGACTTATGTAGACTGTGTCTAATATCATAACTGGTCTGATCAAAGACTACAGTTTGATGTAGTTAAGAAAAGTATCTGTGGTTTTAATGTGAGTATTCAATATCTGTATCTGTATCTGTATCTGTATCTGTATCTGTATCTGTATCTGTATCTGTATCTGTATCTGTATCTGTATCTGTATCTGTATCTGTATCTGTATCTGTATCTCTATCTGTATCTCTATCTCGATCTCTATCTCGATCTCTATCTCAGTATTATCTTGACCTTTAAAGTATATATTCTATTGAGTATTGTTTTGATTGTTTAAGCGCTTTGTGACCCTTGTCTGGAAAAAGCGCTATACAAATACATAATACTTACTTACTTACTTATATCTATATCTATATCTATATCTATATATATATCTAAATCTATATCTATATCTATATCTGTGTCTGTGTCTGTGTCTGTGTCTGTGTCTGTGTCTGTGTCTGTGTCTGTGTCTGTGTCTGTGTCTGTGTCTGTGTCTGTGTCTGTGTCTGTGTCTGTGTCTGTGTCTGTGTCAAAAGCTATATATACTTCTATATCAATAGCTGTATTGATAATTATACTACATATATTATTATACATATTAAGATCCCTGATATATATCAAACAAAAAACAAAAATGACAATTTGTTTCTTTTTACAGTTACATGCATAAATTCAGCATCAGTCAACATTACTTTTGGGAATAGTATTTAATATTTTTTTCTGAACACGTGTGAACTTGTAGACTAATCCCCTCACCTTATGGTTGGTAAGATAAAAGGTACTTCAGACAATACAAGTGAGACATTTCGACATACTTGCTGTATTTGTCGTCATATTTGCAGATGTAGCTGAGGTGAGCTGCAAAAGCTTCCACAGCTAAAGGACATGGAATCTCTCCGCTTTTTCTCTTGATGATCATCCCTGAAAAAAAAACAAGACTAATGGTGAATACTAAAGTGATATGAAGGACTAAATAAAGAGCACTATCTGATCTTCCTGATTTCACATTGATGACATTTTTCAGATTCATTCAGAACATTTAAGTTTGTTGAACACAATATCGATAAAACACGTGTCATTTATTGTACGTTTACAATAACTTCCCTTCAAATTTAAATAGAATTGTATTGCTTTATTGCTATAGTTCTGTTGTTTCATTAACTGTAACTTTCCGAATGTTATCAGCCTTCGAATGTTATCTACATGTTCTATTGTTTGGATTTTGTTGTTGTCATTTAAATGTGCTTTATGTTCAATTTATTCGTTTGTGATAATTCACCCAAAATTTTAATTGAACTAATTGTCCACTCACCCTCGTGGCGACCAAAAGGATTATTTTCAGAGAAATCTATTCCTTTTAAGAGTTATAGCCGAAAATGTTTGTTTATTTTAATGTAGTGACTGAAGCTCAGTGGTCTTCGTCTTCATCTTTGTACAAAAAGACACTTAAAAAAATCGACATGATGCTGAGTAGAAATTTTTATTAAAATTTTGAGTGAACTTTCACTTTAAGTCTGATCAAGTTGATCTTTAATTATGAGCGCTGGGCCCTTTCTCATGGGGAAATCAATTTTCTTGGCCTTATGACGAAGTCCAAATAAAAATACTGGACAATTAAAATCTCAAAACTTTCCCTGTCCTTGCAGAGATTTTCTGCCAAAAAGGACAGCTTGCAGGCAAGAAAAAAAAACGTTGTTCTTTAACAAAATGATTCCGCACAATCACACAAATACACCCACACACTGAGGGGGAAGTGAAGATCAATACATTATTTTTATTGTTGAACCAGAGTGGCTTGGCTTTCTCTTTCCTCACTCTCAGCTGTCAGTATCAAACCGAGGTGAGAGAAAAAGAGAGAGAGAGGGAGAGAGAGAGAGGGAGAGAGAGAGAGAGAGAGAGAGAGTCGAGGCATAATGGTTGCTTTGCTTGATGGGAAACGATATCAAACACTCAAGACTATTCACCTTCTTTTGTTGGCGAGTATGCGTTGGTCAAGAACCTGAAGTGTCCCTTGTTGTACCAGCTGATCAGCGACATGCTGCCCTTCATCATGACCCGAGACTGGCCGCGCTGGGCTGGCGTGGACCCACAGACCAGCATGTTCTGAGGCAAACCTGTGCAGTCGCTCTTCCTGGTGCTCAACAGGCCGCAGCAGTAAATGTCTGCGGCAGTAAAAGAAGGAAGAACATTAGCAGAGGCAAGGCGTGAAGAATTGCTCAGGATAAGATGAGAAGAAATATGATTCAGCTCGAGAGAGAGAGAGAGAGAGAGAGAGATGGTCTAAGCAGAGCTACTCTGATCTGATCATGAAGATCTATTGCTGGGATGGGATGTATCATATATAATGTATAAGATGTGATGTAACAAGTTTGGACCATCGATGTAGCGCTCCATGGAAGCATGTGAAGCTGGACGAGCTTCCTTGAGATTTCTACGCTGAAGAATGGTACTTTTCTTTTTTAATAATTTGTAAAAAAGACACATAACATTCAAGAAAACTCTCTTACGCTCTTAAGGCTACCTTTGTTTCAGCTTTAAAAACAGCTTAAAACAAATATTTGACTTAATAAATGTTGAAGTATTCCTCTTTAAGATGCAAGTCCCTCATCATGACCATGTCCTAAAGCTATTACTTTATAAAGTTCTCCCCCGTCTGAAATCTCGGCGAACAAGAAGTTACGAGAGCGGAGTCCTATGATGTAATAATGGCTTTATTCCTCCTCCAGCCAATTGTAATCACGCCCCACTTTGTTTATACAACGAGTCCCTTGGAGGTGGATTGATGACACGCAATGACAAAACTTGGTGTTTGACCCAATCATTGCAGTGCAGAGTGGGTGTGGTTATGGTAAACAAGATTTCATCTTCAGAGGAGTAGCACCACAAACCAGCTCTGAGCTCACCTTGTTTGCTAAACTCGGTGAAGAGGCCCAGGCTGGTGATGGACGGTCCGGTAAAGACTATTGTGTTCTTGCCGGAAATGTTCTGGCAGAGCTGCTTAGCAACGAGACTGTGGAGCTGCGGTTTATTCTTCAGAGGTGCCAGACCATCAGCTCCCAGGCCCTCCTTCAAGTGAACCGATATCTGCAGGAAAACACAGAATAAAGTTCCTAGACACGAAATTAAAAATATTTTTTATTATAATCCAATATTAATTAATCACTGTTAACCTAATAATCCACTGGCAACAAGTGGAAATATGACGAGACTGGAGTGTTCATCCTTTGTTGTCCTTAGACTGCTGGCTCAAATGTGAGTGAGTATGTACATCCGTCAGTCTGGTTACGACTAGGGCGGCGGCCAAATGGATGCTTTCAGCATGCTTTTTAATCTACATTCATTTAAGTGAATGAGATGAGAGTCTTCAATTATGAAGAAGGGATGGATGACTTTCTTTCTGGAACGAACTGTTGCACTGTAGGGTTGAAACATTTATCAAGTCTAATCCAATATGCTTGGTGGATGGTTTTAGAGTCAAAATTGAAAAACAGCAGAACCAGAACACTATCTGAACCAGAAGCCATTTTGCCTTACGTTCCAATGACGTTAAAACTGCAAACTTTATTTCAGTAGGAGATTTCCGCTCCATTTTTAAAAATAGACCCTGGAGATCCAATGAAAAGTCTCCATGTTTTTAAATGGTTAGTGTGACCATAACTCCAGCACATATTTGTCTGGTTTCAATCTTGTAATTCTTGCCCTTGTTTTTAACCACATATGGTGTGTGCTCTGTGTTGGTCAGGTCGACTTTGTAAAACAGATCTTGATCTCAATGGGTCTTTTATCTGTTAAAATAAAAGCTCAATAATAATTTAAAAAAATTAAACCTTATGTGACTAAAGTACTCTCATAATTTTAATGAAATGTTTTTGTCCTAGAAGAGACGTAATGTTTATTAACCATCATCAACCATGTTTATAGTGATGTTAATTCATCTAAATAAATTGGGATTAAACATTTAAGTCACAAGCACATAACTTCATATATGAATGTACGACAATTCCAAGTGAAGCCAAACAAATTGGTTGTAGAGGTCAGTTCCACAACATGAATAGAAGTACTTTTTAATATATAATAATAAAGATAAAGAGATGGGCAGTATGGTGATAAAAGACAATAAAGTACAATTAAAATGAGAAAAATATGATCCTCAAGATAAATAAATATGTATTATTTGGCATTTTGTGTTATTTTTATTAATTGATTGATCAAACCAAATAAAAAAAGAATGCTTTTAATGTTCAAACATGAATGAAATCATTTGGAATCTACCTGACAGATGAATCCAGTGGAAGTGCACTGTCGCACCCACAGACTGAACTTCCTCTTCTTCCTCTTGCGCAGTTCTCGCTCTGTGCAGGTGGTGATGAAGACGGGGTCCTCGTCTATCAAGGGCTCATGAAGAACCTGGAATGCAGAAGCTCGTGAATGACATTGTCATATAAACTCAGAAGTCAAATTCAAGGGTGAAAGAGAAGATGCAGCCAATAATTTAAAGTATTTTTTGACTTAGCGTTGATGTGATGCAACAAGACAGCGGTCACAAAAAGCAAGACTTCTCATTTAAGACCCTCAAGTCCTTCACTCAATGGATTCTTTGAAGGAGGAAAAACATAATTTCAATATTTTAGGAGCAGATAGAATTTAGTCTTTTAAGAAAATAATAGCTATATACTTTTTCACAAGACAAATTTCAACGTAATGTCAAAATATCAAATTAAGAAATACCTACTTTCATTTGTCATGTTTTGCAGAAGTTTGAGACTAATTTTGTCAAAAGAAATATAACTTTTGACACAAAAAGATGGCAATAGTCTTGAGGATGTTTTGTAAAAATGTATCGCAAACAACGTTTGAATAAATATGAAACCGTCGGTAAAGCCTGTTGGTTAAATAAAACCATAATTTGCTCAAATATTTTATGAGTCAGATTTGCCATTCAAAAGTTTACATCTACAATGAGAATAACATTTAATTTCTAGTCAAATATGGATTTATTCATTAAAAAAGTGGAGCATTAGAGACCATTATCCTGCTGTTAGAATGGTGTTGTGCGATCACAGCAAAAATATTTTTAACTGCCTCTAAAAACTCTAACATTTTAACCACAAAGGTATTATCATATCATGAGTTGTATATCTGCAAATTGAACCAGAACCAACAATGGTTGCTAATGAATCTTAAAACTAGAGGAAGTAAGTATCAATGTTCTAGTTGCATCCATGGAAGCAGCTCCTGGAACATTCGGCAAATTAGATCTGGATACTCTTTTTTCGCATTAATTCAGTAAAGTGGGACTGTGTATTGGCAAGAATAGATATTTATTACGATGAAGGGAAAACAATACGATATACTGTGCTACTGCTGTAACAAGGATATATTTGTAGTATTGTCGAGTACTTGACTCTGGTGTTGCAGGATTTTCAGACTACATCACAAAGTCTTAACCGCTTTCATTTGTTTTGAAAGCAAATTGTGTCAGTGAAATCAGCTTCAAAAGCTGCTGGAGCTGACTGTATCCTCTCGTCCTCAGTCATCTTTGCAGGATTTCTATATGAATTTAGCTGCAGAGGACCTAATGACGTAATCTAGAGGCCCCAAGATCATTTTGTATTATATTATTTTTTATCGATAGTGCTGTCGAATGTTGATACAGTATCATTGAAAATAATATTGAGACATATCGCCATATCTTAATTTCATAACAGCCCTAGTTTGAACTCTATTGAGCTTTTTCTTCAACGATAGATGCAGGTCCATAAGTCTATGACAGTCTACAGATAAAGTTAACATGCACAAAGATAAATCAGACATAAAGCTAAAATAATTAAATGATTTATCTTCCTCTTTATTACATGCTTGTATCTAAAAGTGACCACAAGTGTGTTGTGATGTGTTGTTCATATTCATTTTGATCCTTTATCAACGGAATTGATCGACTTTACAGCTGGTGTTTGTATGTATTTAGCTACTAAACTACCGAAAGAACATTTTTTAAAAAAGGAATCAAGGTAGTCACCTGAGTCTGTGAAGGTCTGAAGGTGCAACTGAATGACTGCTGGAGAGAGTCCAGGAACGGCTGGATCTTGTACAGACCCTGATTGCTTCCTTGCGACGGCCGAAACGCAACGATGTGGAAGTACTTGAGGATCTTCTCAAAGCGAGCCTGACTCATCTTCAAGGCTATGCTGCGGTTGCTGAAGAAGCCGGAGCTCCAAATGCTGAGCACGGACTCACAGCGGTGAACACTGGTGGAGGAGACGAACCCCAGAAAGGCCTTGATTTCACTGGCAGTGACTGGACACCAGCCCTCGTCCGAGCCGAACCGCTCCTGGAACTTCTTAGCGTACATGTTAGTCTGGGTGACCATGTTTTGGATGCAGTTGTCAGGGATGTAGAGTTGGAAGAAGTCCAAAGCCGTGGCGTTGGCTGGCATCTTTTGTGCAGGGCCTTTAACAGAAGAAGAGAGAAGACGGCCAGTGAAGGATAATGAAGCAGACACATTTGACAGTTGGTCCCACTTGGGCCACATCACGGATGCAACTGTCAGATTTATTCTTCACTCTGAGTGACTCTGCTGAGAATGTCTCTCTCTCAAATCACAGGAGGACGATGAAAGTTGGATTAGTTGAGATGTCATCGTCGGCCTGAATTCAAACTCCAGTCCTACTTTTAAAACCTGCCTCACAGCAGACACTGTATGTCTGTATGTAAGATCAAGTCACACATTAAAAACAAACAAATAGCTTAGGAGAGTTTAATTTAAGAGCTGATATACTTACATTTTTCATGTTTTAATAATAATAATAGCTATAACATTGTACTGATTGTACTCAGGTAAAGTACTTTTTAGCCAATCCATATTTTCTAAGTGCACTCTAAATGAAAGGTCAACTAATGTGAAAACCGCACCTTCCTGACTCACTCACATGTTAAAATGTTGAAATCAGTGCAGTAATGAGTAGATGCAGTAAGTCCCTCATCATGACCATGTTTGAACTTATTACTTTATTAAGTTCTCCCCCGTCTGAAATCTGGGCGAACAAGAGGTTACGAGAGCAGAGTCCATGATGACGTAATAATGGCTTCACTCCTCCTCCAGCCATCTGGTTTATACAACGAGTCCCTTGGAGGTGGAGACCTCCTGGATTGATGACACGCAGTGACAAACCTTGAAGTGTTTTCTGTGGGCGGGGCTTAAGATCATTTTCTAATGTCTTGAATCAGGGATTGTATGAGGCTTGTGAAAGCTGAATTTTGGACTTGCCAATTGTGATGGATTTAAATGGTCATCCCCATCAAGGAGGATTTAGGTATTGCAGATTCAGGATGCGATGGACGTAGTAGAGGTGATATCGAAGATAAAAGACAAAGTCCGATGAAAGGTTAAAACGAATGAGAGGATCCTGTTGACCCCCATACTCTCAACTTCAAGGACGAATGGACTACAAAGTAATAATCCCATTACACGTCTACACATGAACACACTTCAAGGTTTTACTTTCAATCACCCTATCCCCAGAGGTGTTGAAAAATGTCTTCATCTTAAATGCACTCTGATACCATTGAAACTTTGATGCTAGGATGATGCTCAACGATTGAAAAGATCGACTTCATTGATGACTGACACACTAAAAACAAGAGATAATTACGGTTTTCTTGACACACAACCCATTCACAAAAAATATTGCTTATAACATGTATTAGCTGGATGAATGTGCTCTTCTAATTGAATAGACATTGAACGTCAAAATTAATCTGCAGGACAAGTTCAGGCTCAATTGAACAGTACAGTAACTTTCATTATCTCCGCTGAACAAGATTTATACTCTCTCTCTCTCTGTTGCTTCACTTCGCTCTGAAGTGCAGCGGCAATCATGATTTGCTGATTTCCTCATGCCGAGATAATGATAACGCTCAACACTTCGATGCAATGATGTAGGAGGAAAGTCACAGGCGAGCTTGGGAACAAAGTGAAGGAGAAATAGTTTCATTTAACTTCCAGCAGACATGAAAGGTATAATCCAGCGTGACTTCTCTGATGCACAGCTCAAATATAGCATCCGTTTCTGAAAGATGACTCACATTGTAAAATATATCTGACCAAAGGAAGTTCAACTACATTTGCCTTATCTCCTGTTGGTTGATAAGAAAGAGTGAAGACAGCACGGGTCAATAAAGACGTCATCGCAAGATGGTAAGTAGTTTTAAGGGAATTGTTATTGTGATTTTCTCTCCTTTAACATTACATAAGAAAGTCAATAAGATTGTTTATAGATTTCAAGCAGACAAACAAGGGCACACTATACCAGAGATTTAGTCACTTTAAAAAAAGGTGAAAAAAGAGGAACATATTTTTCAAATAAACAATACATTCTCATTCAGGTTGTCTGTGTATCTTGTCTCTATGGACCTGAAAATAGGGACGTCCAACTGTCATGAACTAACCTCAAACAAACAAAGAGGATTTAAGTACTGAACAACTAAACTTTCCTGTTGGATAATGAAGCAGAAGCTAGAAAATCATTCTTGACCTCTTGTGGCCTAATTCAATCATTAGCTTCAGAACTATTCAATCAACATTTTTTAATGCATATATTTTTTTCAGAACAGGAAAATAATCTGGATGTTTTTGCAGTGTTTTTTCTGTAGGCAGCATCTGCCCATTAAGGCTCTCCAGGCTTGGATTTACTACCACAAATAGAGATTACATTTTCAGAGACTGGATTACAGTGGCTCGTCTATCAATGTTGGGATCAAAAACGTCCCTCATCTCCCAAGCCAGATCAACACTGGTTGAAACAGAGGTTAAGATATTTTTGTGTAAATCTTTAATAAATTAGGTTCTTTGAAGCAACATGCTGGTGGTGGAACACACTAGGAAATAAACCATGTGGTCAATAATCACAGATTTACAGAATTAATGTCTCTAATTCTTTCTTTCGTGACCAAAAGGAAGTTATATAATCTAAAAATGCTGCCTCATAATCCTCAGATCAGGTTTTTTAAACCAAAGAGTCGCAGCATTGAATCTTACACTAAAGCTATGATAGTAGTTTTTGGCAAAACTGGTGTCTCACCTGTCTGTCTCACCTCCTGCCATTGTCATGTTTTATTGTAGCTTTAAGTGATTGGGCCTCCATTTCTTTGTGGCAAAATAAAACTCAGCGTCTGCAAAGTACTTTGGCTGGCTGTGTGCCGCAGTTTAATCAGTGAAGTATGGAGTTTACACGGGAAAGTCAGCAACCCTTCAACAGGGACCAGCTGTTGTCACTCAAACCGGGACACTCTGGTCTACATCCACTGGCCAAGTATCCACAGCTCAAACACACCAGAATGCAAAAAAAAGAGACTAAAATAAAGAAAAGAGGATCAAGAGGTAGAGTGAGAGAAACACTAAGGAGGTAAAACATTTTTTCAACTGGACTACACACTCCAGTTGCTTTGGAACCACTTGGATAACCATGACCTGGATGAATAAGAATCTACACAGACCAAGATTTTCTAATGCGACAAGATGAATGGCAGAGAAATCTTATCTGTTTTAGTGAAACAGT
Source organism: Callionymus lyra (assembly GCF_982586985.1). Classification (NCBI taxonomy): domain Eukaryota; kingdom Metazoa; phylum Chordata; class Actinopteri; order Syngnathiformes; family Callionymidae; genus Callionymus; species Callionymus lyra. The sequence goes on along the minus strand of NC_141828.1, from coordinate 22,979,967 downwards.
TATTCAGGCTGACGCAGCCATTCATTCGTCACAGAAATCTATTGCGATGACTTGTTGCTATGTGAATACACTGGGCTACCAAGCACAACGTCTGTATGAACAATATAATAATCCTGGTGGTCTAATTTCTACCTCCAGAAAATTTGGCCAGAATACAATTATACTGTGGTGGTAAATGTACCTGGGCCGGACTTCATGCGAGCTGCGACCAGGGTAGCCGTGAGCTATGACACCTCCCTGTCCTACACAGCTCACCAATCCGTCCTCTTGCTCAGCAACTTTAACCCTCGTGACCTGTCTGATCTACTCTACATCAGTATGTCAACTGTCTGACCCCCCCTGGCATGGGCCGTGGATAAGTGCTATGGCAACATACCAGACGCCTATAAATCCACCTGTAGGTCTGTCTCGTCCGACGACATTGTCATACATCTACTTTCAAGTTATAGATCTAAATTGCTACAGGAAAAGCCAGTGGTTAAAAAATTGTGCTCTGGATTGAGGATTGTATGGAGGAGATGAGATGTGAGTTGATTTCTACCCATTTCTTTAATCATGTGACGCCCCCCGTTAACTTTTTGACTCTTTTACAACCAATTTTTTGTTTAATAAAGTTAATCATTGTGGTATTACTAATAACCATTCCTTGATTGTCTAGAGATCTAAAGGAGTGTATCAGAAAATCAAGGGGAGGGTTATATGCGATGATGGACAGGCATATCCCTCTCCATCTTTGGCAAATGATCTAAATGTCTTTTTCAGTCGTTTTGATAAGAATTATTTTGGTGCTAAAAATGATTGTGTGTGACGGTCCATTTCGGGATACGCCACGATTACACTCAATGAATATGAGATTGTCAGTCTAGTAGTAAACTCAACTGGTCCTCAGGGACTGAGAGGAAAGAGTTTTAAAAGAGAAAGCACTTAAATGCATTATGTTCTAGTTCTTCTAGTATTTGCTCAAGTATCTAACAACAACAAGTATCTAATTATGGAAAATGTATTTGAATGTGCCTCTTTTGAAAAAGCCCGGAGCTCCCTAATTTAACCCTTGTGTTATTTCAGGGTCAAGGTGACCCGAAGGACTGAAAACAAATGTTTACAGTATCCCTTGTGTTGTCTCTGAGTCAGGCTTCAAGAAATACATTTGCAGTGGCTGAGGTCGTTCACCTTGACCCATAGGCAACACAAGGACAAAGAAAAGGCATTTGTTTTCGTGCCTTTGGGTCACCTTGACCCTGAGATAACACAAGGGTTAAAAGATGTAAAGCCAAGTGCTCTAACTTCTTTAAATGATTTAAGAGACTTATAAGCAGACAAATTACAGCTTAGTTGTATTAGATAGATGTATTAGATTTTCTCCTGTCAATAATGCTATTTTGCTTAATACTGGTGCTCCACAGGGGATCATTTTATCCCCATTACTTTTCTCTATATACACAAATGATTCGAGTTAGATCTAGAAATGATTTGTTTAGTTAAATATGCAGATGATGTGGCCGTGGTTCCATTGTTTAAGAAGGCCAGGTTAGTTGGAGAAGAAGAATACAGACCACATGTGTCGTCTCTCCAGAAGAAGAGTGACAAAAGCTTACTAAACTTAACTTAAGAGAATGCAAGCATAGTATGGAAACAATGTATAAGAACATTGGAAATTAAGTACATTAAATCAAAAGGAAGAAGCGAGCTGCAGAGGGTAACAACGCTTTAAAACTCATAGCGATGAGACAGAAACAATGAAGTTAAACGTACAAAAAAGTGTTAAGGAAAAAATCAGTCAAAATAGAAAACGATCTCTTTCATCTCCCGAATAGCGACTTTAAACATCTTCCCTCTGTTATAAGATACAACAAACCAAGGGCATATGGTAATATATTTAAAATGTCTTAATCTGGAATGTCATTGGAGAAATAAACACTAAATCCCGTTGATGCGTTTTTAATGTAACTGCCACTGCTGTCTCGCTTTCTGCCCTGAAGTTGTTTGTGCGTAAGTGTTTTTTTTTGTCTCTTTCCTGCTCGTTGGAGCCGATGTAATCTTATTTTCTAATGTAAATATTTCAATTAAAACAATCACATATTGATGAGTACAATATTTTTTCCCACCATTATTGAATCGTCGTTTACCAGTTCCACAATAATAACAACTCAATGATTCATTAGAAATCACTTACAAAACACAACAGATTTTTAACTTGCAAAATGCAAGTCTGACTGCAGTCAGAGAGACAAATGTGCAGATAAAGTGTCCCTGAAAGCAAATAAATAAACAGAAGCTGGAAAACTTCCAGTGGGCTTAAAGTGCCAATTTCAGGGCAGAAAGGATTCTTTGGCTTTTTGGTAACCACGCTCTGTGACCACAGAAACCGCCAGAGACAAACGACGCCACGCCTACCAAGTCTGTGATTTTACATATCATATTCATAAAGAATAATTTAGCATAGAGATTACAAAAAAATCTTCTTAACAGCTTGTGCTTCCTCTGGGTTTCAGATGTTGGCAGAGAAGAATGTGGTTTAATGAAGAAATTAGTTCGCTCAGATCTCAGAGCAGGCTTGCATTAAAAACAAACAAAGAAATGACTATTCCTGTTTATGTGGAGAGACTTAACACTGATGACCAAGATTGACAAGGAGACAAATGGAGCACTTATGGGTTTAGTGGTCAATAACACTTTGTTGCACGGTGGTGTTTTAAGACAAACCTCTTATAGACGGAAAATAAATCATAAACATGTGTATACAGGCAATACATACACGTACATATATATTTAATTTCTGAGCTTCAAATGAAACCATCTGTAGGAAGCAACAAGTCTTCCACCACTGCAGAGAAAAATAATGCATCAAACAACAAGACAAATAAGAAAGTTTCATTAGAGAAAGAGACAATAAATCATCAAAGAAGCTTTCAAAGAAAAAGCAGCCGATAAAGATCAAAACCAGTGCAAGATTGCCAATACACACTATATATTGTACTCATTTGACAGTTGATCTGAAGATGTTTAATTCCTGATACTTTTAAAAATGTTTATCATCATTTAATAGCAAATCGTAGATATATATGAGATGTGCAAAATATTTTCAAATCAAGGAGTAATTCTTCAAACATATTAAGATATCCATCCATATATTGACCTTCTTCTTCTGCTTACTGAAGGTCATGAAGGCATCCTTAGAAATAAAACATACCATGTGTTAAGTGTGTCCTTGGGAAGCTTCTAGTCTGAGGCTTGAAATGAACCAGCATCTTACTGGCTCTCTGAGGGAGTCAAGGCTGTCTCAGGTAGGATTTTACATCAACCCCCCTAAAAACAGAAATGTTGTCTCTCAGCTCGGCACCATTTCAGCCTAGATAGAGCCATCTGTTGAGCTCCATCTTCACACACAGCTTTTCATCACATATTCTGACCACAAACCCTTTGATCAAGAAAGGCTATCAGTGGGATTGAAAACCCTTCTACTTGAAATGACATCCTTAAAAGTTATAAATATTGATCTTTTAACTTTATCATGTATCTGGAACAACTGCTATTTTTTTGGCATGACCAAGGGACTTTTTTTTGCAAACACTGCATTCTGTCATTGATGATGATTCATGGATCAATAATTACGAATCTAATGTGACCGTAGTCATTTCGTCACGTCTCACCGTATGTGTCTTTGTACGGCGGAACGGTGACATCCTGAAGCCCCTCCGACCAGCCCTCTTCCTCCGCCTGACTCCTGGACAGCGAGCCCGGAGGACCCGCTCCACCAGCACCTCCTCCTCCGGTCTCCTTCTCCGCTCTCTTCTGATGGTGGTGATGATGATGGTGATGGTGGTGCTGCTGGTCCTCCTCGCCCACCTCCACTATGCAGTTGTCAGACTCGGAGTCCCCCGAGGTGCTGTAGAAGGGGTTGTCGCTGCTGTCTTCCCCGGACTCGCCGAACACGTCGTCGGAGATCTGCAGGCTCTCGTACCGGGAGCGGGCCGCCTCCAGGAGGGACAGCGCCTTCCGGCCGCACTCCGCCATCACTCTCTGTGTGTCGGTTGTGGTGCTGATGCTGCGGCTCCGCCTCCCTCTCGCGCGGAAAGCTCACGATGTCAGACGCTGTCAATATGTCCTACACGGGGGTCTGGGTGGGTTCGGCAGGAGCCGCCCGAGTGTATCCGGGTTAGGAGAAGAGATTTCCTCCCCCCCCTCACGAGTAAAATCCGAGATTTGTAATGGCTGCTCCAGCATCAGCTGACTGTCCTGCCCTACAAACCTCCAGCACGCTTCACGATGACATCATTTTAATAGGATTTCACATGCAAAACCTTACATTAATATTTATTTTTTAAGTACAATAAATGCCTGTTTAAGATGTGATTCAATTTTAAAGTTCGAAGTAAATTTTATTAACGGAACAGAATCCGTTCTCATAACAAATGTCAAATTAATCTTAAATTATTTTTTGATTTTGTTATTAGAAAGAAAAGACACAAGTATTTCTATTCCTATGTATATTTTGATATATATTCGAAATAAATCCCGCTTTGTTTTTACAAACTTCATGTTTTTTTCTGACATGGTTGATAATAAAGCTGTTTCTGATTGTGATTATACCAATTGATGGGTTACAAATATATTTTAGGACATAAACATTAAAAATGGCGCAAAAATATTTCCCTTTAATACTTCGCCTCGGAAATGATTGACTAAATTTCAGACATACACTTTATTGAAAGCATTTTAAGACAGTCCTTACTTTTTAATTCGTTGTTCGAAATAATTAGTAAATTATTATTATTTTTAATCACTGAGCTGACTCTCAAGGTACAGTTGACGTTGCAGTTCCGTCAAAATGCCACGCGGTGTCGTTGTAGGCCATCGCGTTCCTTCGCTCATGAATCGTCTTCTTCGCTTCTTGCCATGTTTGCGGAAGTCCGTTTTGTGCTACTGCTAACTTTCTGAATGTACTGCCTTGTTTAATACAGTTTGTCAGTTAAATACATCAAAATGAATTTACCAAAGGGCCCAGATTCGTTGTGCTTCGACAAGGATGTTCTTATGAAGGTAACAACAATATTAAGAATGGTCGTGTCAGTGTCAGGGAGATATAGCCTTGTAATACAAGTGATAATATTTTAATATCAGTTCACGTTGTGCTCTTCATACCTCAAATCTAACTGAAAGGTCTGTCTCTTTAATTCGGAACAGCAGGATTATGATAAATGATGTTAAAACGTCAATTCAATGGGCAGTAGCCCTCCGTACAAAACATTCGTTATATTACTGTAATGTGTGTACAATTTTAAAGATGAATTGATAATAACCAGTATAATTAGAAAGGTGTTGTAAAGAAGATTCCAGTGATGTAAGTATTATTAACCTGTGACAAATATTAAGAAAGTTATGGATTATTTAAAAATAATTCTGGTCAACCTTCATAAGTCAACAGGGTTTAATATTTTAGGTGTAACCTTTTTGTTAAATCCGACTTTCAAAATGTCATAACATGCTTAATGTTTGCCTTATTTTTTTTAAAAGCTTGGTATTATTGGAAAGCTTGCTAAACTAGGAAACCGAAACCATAATGATATTAATGATTTGTAATAAAATAATTAACATGAAATCTGAAAAGACTTCATAGAAAATGCAAATTAATATCCCAGATGGAAAAACACTCCATAAATTGTTTATATATATAGTAAAAGAAACATAAAGCACAGTAACTGTGTATTTCGAATTGATTCATTTCATGAAATTAGTATTGGAAGTGACGGATATGTCAGTAAACATGGCTGGTTGGACTCTTAATAGGCAATTGGTGGGCAGAGAAAATCAGTGCGTGAATCAATCAATTTAGAAGATATTTGGCAGATAAATGTACAAACTTATATTAAAATAGGGATTCCAAGGAATATTTTACTCGCTTGTTTTGCGAGGGACTTTTGAGTGAAAACTTGGTAAATGTGCGTTTACTTGATCAATCTGAAAATTTTAGATATTTTCAATAAACCAGGTCATGTGTTCTACGCATCATTATTGTGACGAAAACAACACAAATACAGTTGAACAGGGAGTACAGGGGTCCGGCCGTTATTCAAATTGCGCGATCAAACGTGAAACGTGCTGATTGACCACTGCATTACTGTAATGGTCACATTTTGATGTCACTTAACTGATTTTTCTTCAATCCTTTCCTTAATTTGAAACATCTTTTACAGGATGATTTTGATGTGGACCAGTTTGTGGCGGAATGCCGTAAGCAAGTCCAGCTGGAAGAGATGAAGGATGACTTGGAGCTTTACAACAAGTTGCTAAAAACGGCAATGGTGGAGCTCATTAACAAGGACTACGCAGATTTTGTTAATCTCTCCACCAATCTGGTGAGCTCTACAATGTTGTTCCCATTTCGGTGTTTCATCTGATTTCAAGTTTAATACTAGAATAAACGTTGGACATGTAAAACAGTTCTTATTGTTTTGTACATGTTTAACAATTAAATTGGATTTTGTGAAGAGAATTTTACGTATATATTGCTGGTTATTTCCACAAGTCTAATAATAGTAATTTGCATTTACGTATTGTTTATTTTAATCCTGATTTTCACTCTTACTCAGTCAAAAAAATGTTATTCATTTTCCATTTTCTGATTTTTTTAGGTGGGAATGGACAAAGCCCTCAATCAGCTGTCTGTGCCACTTGGACAATTGCGAGAGGAAGTGATGGTAAGCATTATAATTATATTCGCTTATAAATTACATCATTAAATTATCTGTTCATCATTTTTACTTTTGTCTAATTTAGAGCCTTCGATCTTGTGTTGGTGAAGTAATCCAGGCAATAGACAACCAATTGTCTAAGCAGGAAGATGTTCAAAAGAAAAAGGTGGGACCTCTAGAGGTTTTATTAATTTGTACAAATGTATCCTTTTTTCGTTGTTAATGGCAAAGATTATACAAAAATAACACTATCTCTTCCATTAGGTCTGCGTCTTGAGGCTCATACAGGTTGTTCGATCGGTTGAAAAAATTGAGAAAATTCTGAACTCGCAAAACTCCAAGGAGTCGAACTCTCTGGAAATAAGCAGGTGAGTGTCAAAAAATAGGTTGATTTTGTCACTATTTAGGATTTCACCTTTTATGATTTAAAAAATATTTATAAATGTATGAAAAACATGTAACTACTAAAGCGGTAGACACCATTATCTATTAATGTTAAAATCTACCAAATATTGATGATATCTTGTGTGATTTCTGAGGTTTATCTATAAGTGAATTATTTGTGGGAAATGATCGGACTTCAGTTATATCTTGTCTCATTCCCTTGACAGCCCCTTGCTAGCAGGTCAGACACTGGAACGGATTGCTACAGAATTCAACCAGCTGCAGTTCCACGCAGTACAGAGCAAAGGCATGCCTCTCCTGGACAAAGTCCGACCTGTAAGTGTTAAAGACTGGATAAAAGCATTAAATCTCTGATGTGTCATTTGATGTCCCTACACTACTTCGACAAGTCACTGTTCAGTAGATTGAACTATTAGAGTGGAATCTGTGCAGCTTCATTTAAAATGTTTTAATGTTATGAGGCAGCAAAATATCCTTGGCAGTTAGACCCTATCATCAGAGTTTTATGAATGATGGGGGGGGTTAGAGATGTGGTCCCCGATGTGGTCTTGACACTGGTGGGGCTAAGTTTGCTGTGTCTTGGAAAGAAAGCACCAGATGAGTGAAATAGTTGTAAGAAGGTAACATAGAAATTTTCCTGATTTACATTTTTGGTTAGCTTCATCTCAACAACTGTAAAACAAAATGAATCTTGGGTATGTTTTATTTATATAAACAATCCTGTTTCTTTTGCCTAGCGCATCGCTGGAATCACTTCTATGCTGCAGCAGTCCTTGGAGGGACTTCTTATTGAAGGTCTTCAGACTTCCAACATGGACATCGTGCGCCATTGCCTGAGGACGTATGCCACCATTGACAAGACCCGGGATGCCGAGGCTCTAGTGGGACAAGTGCTGGTCAAGCCATATATGGATCAGGTAAAGAACTGTTGAATCGCAATAAATACTCTTGGTGTAACATTTTCTTCTGTGACAGGTTATAGTGGCAGAGATGATCAAGTCAACGCCAAATGGCCTCCAGACGATGTATTCTAGGTTGCTGGAGTTTGTTCCTCATCATTGTAGACTGCTTAAGGAAGTGACTGGAAGCGGCATCTCAAGGTAGAAAAAAAAAGTTGAATGTAGGGATGCACTGATCCGATCAGGCCTCTCAGAGTAGGATCAGGTCGGATTGGTGGAACGATCTAGGTAATTAAAGTCACGCCACAAGATTCAACAACACTTGCTTCATTAAGCATCTAAAGAAGCATCACGCCAACGAATTTGAGCGGTTCAAGAAAAGCCATTAATTTTGCTGGCTAATCTGAGACAAGCGAAGCTTTCAACTGATTGTATAAAAGCGTCAACTATAACAGAAATAGTGCTTGCATTTGTTTAGATGGACAGTCCTAAAAGTGGTTCAAAATGAGACACATGTCGCAATGTTAATTATTTCAGAACCACGGCACTGTCTGCTCTCCCGTAAATATTTTTTTTTTTTTTTTTTAGAATCCCTTATTAGTCCCGCGAGGGGAAACATTTGATATCCTCTTAATAGAAATTGTATATTATATGCTATTTGACTTGGACATTTTTGTTCAATGGCGCTTAAACTTTGTTTTGACGTTTTGTTTTCACATACAGAGCTCGCACTGTTTGTAATTTCATATGTAGTTATTTTCTTTATTCAAAGCACGACTAGTATTATCTCGCAGCAGGACAAGAGAGTACATATTTTAACACTGGTATCAGATGTGGATCGGTCGACAGGTATCAGTGTCAGAACCATAAAAGTCAGATTGGTGCATCCCTGGTTAGATTTATTTGCAGTGCTGTACAATTTAATTATTTCACAATGTTTTTTCTCTCATAGTGACAAGTCTGACATCATACCTGGCTATGATTTCCTGGTAAATTCTGTTTGGCCCGAGATAATCAACGGAATAGAGGAACGACTGTCTTATCTCTTCAATCCAGGGAACGCTGACATTTTCTTTGAGGTAAGAGTGCTTCGTTATGCATTTTGTCTGGTCTGCACCTTTGAATTGTTTGTTCACGTTTAGTTTTCTTCTTCCCCAAGCGTTACAGTGGTAGTATGGACTTTGTGAGGAAATTTGAACGCCAGTGCAGCTCCCAGGCCAGCGTGAAGCGACTTCGAGTTCATCCATCCTACACCAGCTTCCACAACAAATGGAACCTGCCGGTGTACTTTCAACTGCGGTACATATTTTTCCAATATAATATCCATATGGTGCCATGGTACTGAGAAATCTGCAGCCGATTATATTGAGGCTGTGATCGTACAATAGTAAATCCAAGATTATCTTTCTAGGATCAAAACAGATTAACTAAAAATACAAATGCAACAATAAGAAGTTGACCTACATTTTATACTTGACGTGTTGAATGTATTCATAGATTAATGTTATTTTAGAGACCATGATGGCACAGATGTATGGTCCATTTATTTCTTTATATTTCTTTATATTGTCACGTACTAAGATAAATGCTCATATATGAAACCAGTAGAATGTTTACAATGTTTTTCAAACTCTGTCTCTTTTTCCTTTTGTATTAATTTACTTCTGTAATTAAAAAATAACATTAATACTTTAAGACATTATGTTTCATGTTTTATATGTTGTACTAGGGTTTATACTTTTTTAGCGAGATTGTGATTACTAATCCATGACTATTAAAAAAAAAAAACCCATTGCACACATTGTACTGTAAATACAACACACCCACACAAATGCACATAAAGATCAGACCTGTGTGCTAATTTTTCAATGCAAACCTACAAGGTTCACCGTGTTTGTTTGTCATTCGCTGTCATATTCAAATATTGTCATTGATGACGCACAAGATGTAACAAATGATGACCTTCTGTTTCTCAGCTACAAGGAAATCGCAGGAAGTTTGGAAATTGCCATAAACAATTGCTTAATGGCAGCACCAGGTATTTGTCGTTCCACTCTTGTGATTGTAAGACAATGTTTCGAATTTTAAGGTGAAGAATTGACACTTTTTATCTTTATGTTTAGCCGGCAGTTCGTTTCACCTTCATGTGACGGTGGTGTTGTGGTCCTGCTTAGTGAGGTGCTGGTCAGACGAGGTTTACCTCTCACCCCTGGCTCATCGCTTTTGGAAACTCTTTCTTCAGCTTTACTCACGATATGCCAAGTTTCTTGAGGAGGTAAAACCAAAAGTCGACTCGATAGTATTTTTAAATCTCGCCTTAAAAAACCCTTCCTGGCTTTTAAGACAGCATTAGACTCCATATGTGTTCTTAGTGCCTTTTACTTGTTTTATTTGGAATTGTATTATCTTAGTGTTTTTAACTGTGCTTATTTTATAAAATATATGTTTATGTTCTTGTACAGCACTTTGTATCAACTGATGTTGTTATCAACTGAAACATAAATAAAGTTAAGTGGAGTATTTGGTCAACTTTGCCAATTTTTCCCTGCAGGTGTTGACTAAACGCCCAATACCTGAAGCATCCAAAGAACCAACTCGGCCTCTTCCCAGCTCAGCGTCGTCCACTTCCAGCAGAACGTCGATGGAGGAGACGGGCAGTGAGAGTGGAAGTCCTACGTCAATTTCCACGAAGCAGCTTGTGTTTATCGCAGCAGACATTCAGAAGCTACAGGAACAGGTTCTCACTTTGAAAGACAGTCTGTGTGTCCTTTCTTTGGGTTTTCTAATGAAATAATGTCTTTACATACATTTCAATATTTCTTTTGTGATTTAATATTAATGTTGTCTCTTTTTTACAGTCACCAAAAATGTTAGAAATGGTCCGACAACGGTTGGATGTGATCGGATTTAAAAACTTTGCTATTGTAGAAGGTAAGAAGACTTAAAAAGTTCAAAACGACATAAAATCTTCCTATTTTCATTTGTTTACATTAATTTGCACTAACTAACCTCTTCTTCACATGTCAGAGGCTCTGGTGGACTCCAAGACCTGTCTATCAAGTAACATCCCGACCCTTAACACAAAGATGACCCAGCATCTCACAGAGAGGTGCTGCAGATTTCTCAAAAGTGCCTCTGAGGTTCCTCGACTCTACCGAAGGACTAACAAGGTTTGTGCTGCAGTCTAGACCAAACATTATGTTGATGATTGTAGTAAGGGGCTGTCAAAAAGCCCAGAAAAAAGGGAACAAGAATTGTATTGGATAATTTAAAGTGCAACAAATGTGACTCTCCTGACTCACTCACATGTTTCAAATGTTGAAGTCTTTCTCTCCAAGATACAGTAAGTCTCTCATCATGACCATGTTTTGAAATTATTACTTTATAAAGTTCTCCCCTGTCTGGAATTTGGGCAAACAAGAGGTTACAAGAGCGGAGTCCATTTTGACATAATAATGGCTTCACTCCTCCAGCCAGCTGTAATCACACCCCGCTTTGTTCATACAACAAGTCACTTGGAGGTGGAGACTTCCCGGATTGATGAAGTGCGGTGACAAACGCCAATGTCTGACTAATCACTGCACAGTGGGTGTGGTTATGGTAAACTAGATTTAATCTCCAGAAAAAACAGTGTTTTCAGTGGGTGGGCCTAGTCCTGGACTTAAAGAAGAGCTGGATGTTACCCTGTATGTATGATTTATGCTTTGAATGAATTCCATGAAGTGGAAATTATAGACAATTTATATTCCAATGGACCAGTTGTCTTCATGCACCTAGAAATATGGAAAGGAACCTCAACACTTGTCCTCCTTCTCTCTGGTCAGGAAGTACCTGTGCGTGCCTCAGCGTATATGGATAATGCTTTACGTCCACTTCATCAACTGGTGATCGACTCAACAGGACTAGTAACACCAGCCACTGCACATGAGTGGCTGCGCATCGTACTGTCTGACTGCACACAGAAGTAAGAGCGATCTGCACACAAACCTTCCAACTTAGTTGCTTCTTCAGACTGCTCAAAGTCTTTTTTCTAATCCTATTCCTTTTTTTCTGTAGATACTATGAGAACATTGCAGAAGTTCTGAGCTCGGTGAGGAAGATGGAGGAGAGTCTTAAGCGATTGAAACAGGCAAGGAAGGGGGCAACTATGACTACAACAACAGGACACAACGGTGGACCCTCAGATGACACCAAGATTCGTCTACAGCTGGCGTTAGACGTCGAGTACCTTGGTGAACAGGTAGGCGGCAGATGCAGATTCGTTCAAAGGGCGACTTATGTGTAGATTTAAGTGTTTAAAATAGATGTTGTACCTCTATTGTACTCATCAGTATGTGTCTGTTTGTAAAAAACTCTCTTTTCATTGAAATATTTATATTAGATTGGTCGAGTAACCAGGATTTATCAATCCCTGAAGTCTCCACCTCCTAGGGACTCGTTGTATAAACAAAGTGGGGCGTGATTACAGCTGACAGGAGGAGTGAATCCATTATTACATCATAATGGACTCAACTCTCGTAACCTCTCTTTAACTTTATAAAGTAATTAGTTCAAACTTCAAGAGAGTTGGGTTTCAACATTAGTTGCCCTTTAAAAAAAATGTTCTCAATGTTAATTTGAACTTTTTTCTCTCAGATCGTGAAGATGGGCCTTCAACCGTCTGACATTCCTATTTTCTCCACCCTGTTGGAGCTGGTCAAAGAAGCCCGGGAGCTGGCCGAGCACACCCAGTAGACGTTTGTGAGCACACAACTCACACCATTGACTAGGATAAAAAGAGTGAAGGAAGGAAACGTGTTTCTGTCCATTGATCAGGGATGACGTAGGACAATGATGCAGTACTACTATCAACCGTCTCTAGATTTCCAGATGGATGAAAGGTGGGACTAGAGGTTGGGGATCAAATGTTGGATGCACTGTAGATGAAGTCAACAAAGAAAATGGGTCTGGTGTTGGTGTTTTACTCTACACTATACAAGAAGTTGTCGGGATGAAGTTCCTTGTATCATTTGTTTCTGGATTTGGAAATAATAAAAGAAGGTGTGGTTTTATTTACATCTGGATAAATGAGAAAATTATTACATGTTTTTGTTTAGTAAACATGAATCCTTTATATTCTGCCTTTACCTTTAATTGTATTGAATTGTTTAAAGAATAATGCTTATTGTAATTATGGACATCTGGCTCATATTTTCCAGCTGCAACAAGTGCCATAAAAGCTGCAGGATCTGCATGTAGTGACAGATATCCAAAAGCCATCCCAGAAAGAGGTGAAAGTTGATGATGTAGTCTTGTAATTTTCTACCGTAGTTCACTTTCTTTTAGGAATTTGAGCTTTTGTACATTCCTTCCTCTAAACACCTTTGATAGGTTAGATATTTGGAGAGCAAGAGTTGCCAATTTTGGAGGAAAACAAAATAAACCCAGGTTTAAGGGAAATGTATCATTTTAATAGTAGAATATTCTCATTAATTATGATGCATTTCTTATGAAGTATATCAGTGGCATCAGAATAATGAATCGTTGAATTTAACATTTCAAATATTGTAACATTTAACTCATTTTTTAAATAATGGAAATCAATACTTTTTAAACGAAGGAATTTTTCACACATACAGTTTGATATTCCAATAATTCAAAAATAAAATTTCAAGATTCAGTATTTTTTTATTTGCAACCTTTTAAATTCAATATTATGACATCTGAAGCATAAATAAAATGCTGTTATATCAGTGCAACCAGGCAAACCAAAAGAGTACCAAAATGTCTTTATTTAAGATTTAAAATGCTACGAATTTAAAAAATGTTGAACCTAGAAAATTTAATTTTTAGTCATTGAAACGAGAGTATCAAACTATATGTGGAAAAGAAAATGTAATTCAATTCGAAAATATTCGCCTTTTTTTTTAAATTCAATTAATTAAAAAAACGAATTCAACCTTTCGATACTTGAATTATTGAATTAATTTATTCCAAAAAAATGAATTTATTCAAATGACAACATTCACATAATACAAAATGTTAAATTGAACCATTCAATATCCTACTGATATACTTCCTTAAATTTCTCCTGATTCTTAATCTGACCCTTTGAAATCAGATTAACACGCAGATTCCAGAGACCAACACAAGAACCAATTTATTGAAAACATGTTTTATTTGTGTAATTACAAACTACCAAACCAAAAAATAAACTCTTAGTTACAATATACAATGATATTATAGATCAACACACCTGTTCTACTGAAATGCTGTACAAAAGAAATTAACACATGAAAGCAATTATGTTTTTATAAATACTGAAAGTTTTTCTTTTTAAACAGAATGATGAAACATTTGAATACTGCACAAATGAACGAAGTGCTTCAGTTCATTTAAGTACTTTTGGTCATAATTTGGCAAGTAAACAGATACAAGATGTAACTTTTAAAGTGTAGGGTTGCTGATTCTACCCAGGACAAGCATGGAATTGGAATCTTCCTTCACGACGGAAAAGAAAAATGGACGGTTGATCGACAGCTTGATGGGAACGCCAGCCACGGGTACATCGTCCAGAGGCTCCAGTACTTCCTCAGACATCTCAAACGACACCTCGTTCACCGCCTGAGAAACAGAAGGTGCTCCACTCAGTGATTCATGCACACATTTAGCGTTTGCAGTGATTTACCTGATCTATGGTGAAAGGTTTGTTGTCGCCGATTTTGGTGTATTCGGACTCTGAGCCCAAAAGTTTGGCTTCCACTTCTGGATCCATGTTGGACAACACCTGACGCAGGTCGTTTTCAAAGGAGACGGGGAACTTGGGAAGAGATAGTGACAGCAAACTGGAGAGAGACGTTGGATTTAATTCATGGTTTTTGTTTGATTGAAAAAAACACCATTAGCTCAATAGCATTGAGCTACATTAAAACTTGCCGTTAAATTAACCTGCTCAACAAAACATTATTTTAAGACAACAAAGGTTATAATGTTATTATAGTGACCAGCAAACAAACCTCGAATACAACATTGTTTTATAATGGTATGTTAAACTAAAGGTTGTAATATACTTATTCATAGTTTTAAAAGGTATTTGTAGGCTTTCACCAAGTGCCAATCTCACCCTTCCTGAAGGTTCTCGTGCCAGCCCGACATGACGTTAGTGAGCAGCTTGGATTCAATCTGATGAAGGTCGACTCCTTCATGAGGCAGAACCAGCAACATGTAGCAGCTTTTGCTCAAGGACAGCTTGACCACAGTGCAGCGCCACATCTTTACGAATCATCAGAGAATATCTATTGAGTATTTTGTGCCTCAGTACATTCCCACCTCAGTGGATATTCACCTTGTCATTCAGGTAATGGAATTGGCCGATGCGGTTCATCGTTGGAACCATGACTGTAGTGTTTTTATCCACATGAAACTCTGCTACTGAGGTTTTTTCAGGCTTGAACGTTGTTCTCCAGTTTCCTAAGAACACACGCAGCAGGTTGATGAATGAAAAAACATCAACTTAATGAGCATATAAAAAACAGTTGACAAAATTATTAGAATGAAATGATTGATCGTGAAATTAAAAAAAGAATCCAAAGAACCGAAGATTGTATACATGTAGTACATATACGCTCTATTACTTACAATGGTAACTGGCATTTGAATAATGAAAAAAGAACAAAACAAGTTATGAATTTTACTTCAACAAAAAAGAACATTCAACGTATCATCAAATTCCATTTTGCGTTAAATAAAGACACAATGTCTCACAAAATCATTTGGAATGATCCAGACAAGGTGTTGCTTCAATTGTATTCTTTAAAATTGAAATTTTACATCAGACATACTTGACTTGCTATACGGTGTATCCTATGTAAATATATATTAGGGCCAAAAAGCGTTTAATTTCTTTTTTTTAATTTTAAAGTTGACTTAAATAATTTGTATATTGAATGGTTTAATTTATTTTCCTTGAATAATTGAATTCGTTTTTTGATTTTTAATAATTTAACTTTAAATAATTGAATATTTTCAAAATAAATGCATTTTATATTAAACATATAGTTTTTATATTGTAACTAATCATTAACATTTTAATTCCATATTGTTTAATTAGCTGTCTTTTAAATGTAATATTTTAAAGTTCAAAGTCTTTTAAATTCCATGTAAAATGCTGGTATAAGTACCAAGCACCTGATCTTCTATGGCTCACCTGATTGGCTAAAAGTTCAATCAAGTAGCTCGGCACTATTTTTGGTATTGTCTCAAAAAAAATTGAATTTAGAAAAATATTTTCTATTATTTGAATCAGAATATCAAACCTTATCTTTGAAATAAAACAAAAAAACATTAATTTTGAAAATATTCAAATTACTAATTTAATTTGAATTGAACTATTCAATAAAAACCAATTCAACTTTTTTATATTCAAATAACTGGAATAAATTTGTAAATTAAAAAGAAATGTAACTTTTAAAAACAGAAATAATTACATTTATTTTTCAAATAAATAATTAAATGCTATACAAAAATACATTGAAAGGTGTTGAATTCAACTATTCTAATATTCCGATGGCACTGATCTACTTCCATATGAGTTAATTAAATATGTTCTAATATTCTGTACATCAGTTGTCCAGTGAAGAAAAAGAACAATTGTTAAATTGCAACACAATATTTTAAAAGCAAAACATGGTTGCTTCGGTCCTTTCTTTGTTTTGGGGTAAATTCAACCTTTTTTTTTTACTTCACGTTCCTCAAAATCATGTACTTGTTTCAAAAGCTGTTAAATGAAGGCTCCAGTCTACCAAATCTTAAAGATTCTGGGATGCACTTGTTGTAGAAGAGGAATTAAAACAAACCTTGGAAGTTGAAGGAAGTAACGAAGAGCATGTTGGAGTTGGCGTTGATGTTTTGGAAGAGGCCCTTTATCTTTCCACCGGATGTTTTTTCCATGAAAGTGTTCACCAACGTGGCCGCCTCCTCGTGCTGGGAAAAGTCCACTCCGCGGACAAATGACGTGTCCGAGAGGTCTTGAGTGCCTTTGACAAAGTCTTCAGATAACGTTGTGTTGTGGCGGACGAACGCCCAGACTTGTGTGGTGATTTCATCCTTGGGTCCGTCGTCCACCTGGGAGACGATGCTTTGTAGGGTCTTCAGAACTTTGTGTCCGTCCATCAGGGACACGCAGTCCTCGCGGTCCGTGTCGCTCCCAAGACCCAGAAGACGCTAGGAAGTCAAGAGAGTTTGCGTTAGTATGTGGTGTGTGTTGTTTTGGCGAAAAAACAAAGATGTACCTGGAACAGTCTGGCGGTCACCTTGGACGTCCCCAGGTAGAGGGTGACCAGAGCTCCATACGTGTTGATGGGAGAGATGACGGTGTTGATGCCCTTCTGCTTGCTGCTGAGACCCTTGTACATCCTCAGGCCCAGAGAGTTCACCAGCTCAGCCAGCACTGCAGCTCTCTCTGTGATGTTCTGTCCGTTCTGTGTCAGAGCGTCTCTGCCGTCGGCGGCCAGGACCTCGACGTCCAGAGGCGTGACAGGGATGTGTTTCAAGTTCAGGTCGGTTCGGCTGTGCAGAGGCTCACAGCTGACGTTCTCTGCGGCGAAGAGGGCGAAGGGATGCACGTAGACGCGGTTGCAATGTCCTCCCGCGAGAAGGCAGCAGAGGAGCATCGGCAGATGCAAGGCTTGCATTTTTACTGTCAAGGAGCTACAACTCAAAATGATTCTTCTGTTGAAGGAAAATAAAGTCAATGTCATGTAATACCTGCAAACATTCTCTTGAAGCTTAGCTTGTCATATGTAGAAGCCACACTGAAAGGTGAAATTGATCCAAAGCCACTGACCTAAATAGGTTATGCAGTGCTGGTTACGCACAAAGATTTTGGATCGCTTGTGTACATAATTTCAAACATGACAGCCAAAATACTTTGTCACCTGGTCATCGTCACTTACAGGGTTATGGTCGAGATGCACAATTGTTCAAATTGCAATTGTGATAATACACCGTGCGATTCAACTGGTTCAACTGGATCTCAGTTGTCTTCATCTTCTTCTTCGTCCAAAAAGACACTTAAAAAATCCAAATACCTCCATACTACTCGTCTGTAACGTCCATCTTGTATTGAAGCCTCGACATGAGGAATTGTTATGACATCAATTTAAATAAGTCTATATTTGAAGCTTGTTGGTAGCAGAAGGAAAATCTCACTCAAGTTTTCTGTCTGTGTAGCATGTTAGCATTCACGCTTTCTCTTAAAAAAAAGCTTAAAATATAGAATTGTTTCATTATTTTCTGAACAATTCCTCATGTTGATGCTTCAATACAAGATGGACGTTACAGACGAGCCGAATGGAGATATTTGAATGTTTTTAAGTTTCTTTTTGGACGAAGATGAAGACGAAGACAACTGAGTTCAGTCGCTACATTAGCATGAACATACATTTTTGTCTATAATATAAAAAGAACAGATTACTAATATATAAAATAATCCCAACTCTTAGTCAACATGTGTGAGTAGAAAAAAATTCAATTTTGGGTGAACCATCACTTTAACTTGTTTAATTAGCACGATATTGGATTCAAAATTTTTGTATTAGCAAAGTATCAAACGACAACATGTAGAAATATTATTCAATTTAATACATGTTAAACTATTGACAAGAATACAATTTCAACTGAATAATGCATTCTAGTGGTCTGGAGCTTGTGTTACTGATGAATTTTTGGTTAAAATAACACATTTGGGTTTTTAATCGGTGGATCTTGTATCTGGCAGAGACGAATGGACTCACTGAACGTTGATGCCATCTTGTGGACGTTTTGCCGCACTATTCCTTAACATTTATTACAATTATTTTAATTTTATTATTGTCACTTTGTTTTTTATTAACTCCTGGCTAATACGTTTTGTGACAGCTCCTTTTGGTGCAGCATCAGTTGGCACTTAATCTATGTCAATTGAAAAAAAAAACCTGAACAAGACTTTTTTTTAAATTCAAATTAGATATATTTTGATGCATTTTTTTTGTCACAATTTAGTACCTCCATATCTAACACTGTTGGGCACCAAATTAAAGTCACTTTTGGAAGAAAACCTACATTATTTATTTAACCGTTTGTCTTATTTTGATTGTAAACTTCTGGTTTTATAGTTTTTATTTGTATGTTTTGATAGTATTGGCAATATTGTTCACGTACATTAAACATTTTCGTCCCATCTTGCAGCCATAGTTTATGGTATGATGACTGACAAACACAACTATAACGAACTTGAAAACTTATATAACATATAGTTCTCTTAAGTGTTATTATTCGTTGTGTTTTTTTTTCTTCTGGAAATTTGGAATCCAAGTACAGAAATTGCATGATGTGAGGATGTAAACAGGAAGATAAGTTAGAAAAAAGGTATTCTATGACCACTGAGTCAAGACACGCTTAGTTCTTTTGGTACCAACAAGTATTTCTGTAAGTCTAGTTTCTGGTTTAATGTAAAACTAGTATGCAATAGATGGTTTAAGTTCTTGCAGGCCACATAAAATGTCATGTCCTGTTTTGCAATGTCTAATAGAGTTGCTGCTGAAATGTTTTCCTGTTCCTAGTTCAGGTTGTGTGACAGTTAAAAATAGCAGCTCATAAAACTCTTTTGTCAGCACTTAATAACACACACGCAGGTGTGCGACTAGTTCTGAGAATTGTATGGACTGAAGTACAATTCTATTATGTTGCTTTAAGAAATCTGGCTGGATCTGGTTTGTTGTCTTTGGCAGGAACGTTGAGCTCAGAGCTGCATGTCAGTGATTGATTGATTGCTCTTTGTGTGTCCTTTTCCCAGGCTGGTCGTTGAATGAACTTAGGCTTTAGCCTGCGACGCAGAGGTTGCTTAAATAATGAAGCGCATCTTTGCATGTGAAAGATCTTCGTCAAAGTTTCTTGCAGTTAAAGGTGCATTTCCCTGTTTAGATGAAGGAGATCATCAAGGTTGTGCAAAGGGACTTTATCATCTCTGCAGTAATCTGGACTGATGGACTTTCAGAGGAGATGAACAAACACAAGATTTCTGGGTGTTTGAACACGTACAACAGGACATGGCCTTGGTCCCCAATCAATAAAACCTTTTTAAGGTGAACCCGTTTAGTTCAAGCATTATCTGGGTTATTGACTCCATTCGAACAACTTTTTAAAGTTTATGTGTCACATATTTCACGGTGAAATCTTCAACATTCACCATATAGAGTCTGAACCACACGGTTTAAATTAATATCAATGCTATGTAAAATAAAGGAAATGTCTTACTGTGTGAAGGTTGTTGCTGCTGCTCCTGCTTCCAAATGAAGTCCCGACTCTTTTGCTCCTCTTTTTGAACTGGATCAGCGGAGATCCTGTCCCTGTTACTGATTAACCCGGACCAGCATTGACTCAGGGGTTGTCCTGTCGTGACTCATTACTGGTACTGACCAGAAATGGGTCTGACGGAGAGGAGAGACCACCCAATGTCCCTCTCGGTGTTGACTTTAGGAGGTTGATGCAAGCACATCCTGGAGGGGGAAATAGTGGGTCTCGACCTCCACCTCGGAGGGAAGCAGTAGGTTTGTTTGTGTTGGCTGTTCTTCAAAGTGATTCACTTATTCTTCAATCTTGTTCAGGGGCACAGTCTTGTCGTCAGCTGCTTGTGAAATCGTGAAGTATGTTGTGTCAATATTTTCTCATTGATTGAATGAACGAAACAAAGTTCTACGTAGTGATAAACACATGTTTTATTTTCCAGAAACAGATAATACTAACCATAGAAGCAGCCTCATTCTATAGGCTCTGCTGGTTCATCACATTTGATCAAAAATACATTTAAAATATATCAATTTATGACAGAATAATGTCCTCAGCTTGATATGAGAAAGAAAGGTTTGTTATTTTGTATAAGGCTTGTACTCTGGGCACTCCGGTTTCCTCCAACAGTTCAAAACATACAGGGGTTGATTTGGAACTGCAAAATTTCTGTAGGTGTAAATGGTTGTGTGTCTCTGTGTGCCCTGGGAAAGACTGGCGTCCTGTCCAGGGTGTCCCCCGTCTCGCCCTAAGAAGCTGGGATAGGCTCCGGCCCCCCCGCAAACCCCATAAGGGAATTAGTGGAAGAAAATTAATGATTTAGTTAGTTAAAAAAGATAATTATGAAATCATATGTGAGCATAGCATAAGGAAATTGTCATTTAAAAAGGAATCAAAATTGTAGATGTTAAATTCCTTTTTTTTTTATTGTCATTTAAAACATTAAAACAATTTTACTAAAGGTCTTGTTATGTAAAAAACAAACTTTCCTGACTCACTCGCATGTTTCAAATCACTTTAAGACAAGAACCAACAAACATTTTCAGGAAACAAATATGAAAGCATCATGAATAAATACTCAAATCACATATTATATTAGAATTGTAAACTTGAGAATCCACTTTGGTCTTGCCGGGATTAAATGATGTTATGAGATTATTTCATCTATCAATCAGAATCATTGTATTTGCTGCTAAACTGGTTTGATTAATCCCATTGTAAAATGTTGATTCAACAGAGATGTTCCCACACATGATTGTCATCACACATTATCTGAATAAAGAAGTTAAAAATATTCAGAAATCACAATCACAGACTGTAGATCTGGACAGTTTAGATTCTGGCGTTTGTACCTGATGTTAAAAGTTATCAAAAGAGAGGTGAGGTTTCAATTTAGAAACGAAAACCATTAACTCACACACCACCACAATTTTTACTATAAGACTCAATGATAAATTGAAATTAAACTGTAAACATTTCCTTGCGAGCAAGCAAACAATCTATCAAGCTTTGACGAAAAAGTATTCAAAGTAATTTTCATTTTCAAAGTGTTGAATTGTGATCTATACACTGGGCTCTTTGCTACGTACATTTTTTAATGGGTTTTGTTGGGGTTTTGAGAGTTTAAGAGAAAATTCTCGTTTAGTGAAATATGCAAAAGTCAGAGACACACTTACATGATTCATGGACGCTTAGCAAGCAGAAATCTATCGCAGAGAGGTCTTTAAATGTCGAAGCAAATACTAACGAAATGGCGGATCTTTTATAGTATGACTATTCAGGTAAACGCCTCTAGTCATTTGTGCATGTATGATTGGTCACACCTGACATCTAAGATGGCCGTGCCACGTGGTGGTTGTGGAAAGTTACCAGAGTTTGATCTTCTAGAGAGAATCTGTTTATCAGATGAATTGCGTAGATGTCTGTCCTTGGTCCAGAGACAAACTGGCGCCATCTACAGATTGTTTTGTATTTCTTAGTGTGACCTGACCTGAAGAATTGCCGAGGACATGAATTTCTAAAGAGATATGAATTAAATATGAAAGATTATCAGTTAATCAAGTGATTATTTGAAATGTATGTTCAATTCTAGATGATTGATTACAGTAATGCTGTCATATCCTTACAGTTTTATGCAAACAATTACATCTGGTATGTGGCAATGGCATCATCCTATTGTCTCACTCACATGTTTTAAATGTTGAAGTCTTCCTCTTCAAGATGCAGTAAGTCCCTCATTATGACCATGTTTTGAACTTATTACTTTATTAATTTTTCTCCTGTCTGAAATCTGGGAAAATGAGAGGTTACGAGAGCGGAGTCCATTGTGACGTGATAATGGCTTCACTCCTCCTGCAGCCCGCTTTGTTTATACAACGAGTCCCTTGGAGTTGGAGACTTTTGGAATCGATGACGCGCGGTGATGTTTGACCAATCACAGCAGAGTGGGTGCCGTTATAGTTAACAAGATTGAATCTCCAGAAAATGTGTTTTCAGTGGGCGGGGCTTAAGCACATTTTCTAATGTAAGTAAGTAAGTAATATTTATTTATATAGCGCTTTTCGAGACCAGGGTCACAAAGTTCTAAATATTTCAATGAAAAGAGAGTTTTGTACAAACACACACATACTGATGATACAATAGAGGTACAAGATGCATTTAAGACACACTTAAATAAACACTTTAGTTGAACTATAAATGAACTGATTACAAGACAAGGATTTAATTGATGGAAAATAACGCTGGTATAATTCTTTATTTGTTTCATTCTCCACTCCAAGGGTCACTAAGCGCTGTAGCCAATCTGACTTCCCTTGAGGCACAAGTGCATCCTGGAAAGAAGGTACCAACTGCTAGTTAGGGCTGGTCATTATTGAGTCTGGAGGCTTTACCAGAACCATTGCATTCTAATAGAGCTTATCTAAATTGCCATGAGAAATCTCTGAACAACCTTCACATGGTTTCTATGAGCAGCAATTTCAATCGTGGCACCAGTTGTGTGGGGAATACACACCTGAACAAATAAAGATATCTTCATTTTTGTCTCCTACAGCACTAGTAATACTAGTAATACTAGTGCTATAGGAGACAAAAATAAAGTGTAATTGATCGTATAGTGAGAACATTGTAGTTCTAACAAGTGTGGTTAAACTTCAGAAAAAAAAGCAGATCTTACCTATCTCCGACCACAATCTTCATCCTTGTCCGACCCACGTCAAGAGCCTTGTGATCCTCCAACTCAAACACCATAAACCACCTTGATGATGGCCCACGTCTGTGGCATTCCCAGGATTATTATGGTGACACGCCATTCTTTATTGTTGCCTGTCTTGTATAAAGGAAATGCACCTCAGCATTCAGGCAGATTGAAAGGTGACAACATTCATCATGTTGAATCTTCTGCTCTCCCTCAGTCTGCTCCTCACTGCTCACAGTGAACAAGGTAAAATTTGCTTGTCAGCGTTTTTTCAGTTTTTGCTTCAGTCATTTTTAAGATCTTCCTGTGTCCGACGGTAAAGATCTTCCTCTGTCCCGCGGTAAAGATCTTCCTCTCTCCGGCGGTAAAGATCTTCCTCTGTCCGGCGGTAAAGATCTTCCTCTGTCCGGCGGTAAAGATCTTCCTCTGTCAGGTGCTAAAGCTCCAAAATGGACCAACTACTGGACCGCAGGTACTTCTCTTTAAATTCACAACAGCCACGGCTATTATAAAATATGGAGACAGTAAAACATCCACGATTCTTCTTCTTGAAGTGATGATTGGTTGATCAATAAAGTTCTACCTAACCTGGTTGTTCCATGCGGCGTAAACTGTTAACTTTGATCCTATTCTCTCTCTATTTTCTTTTCAAGTTAAATCAAAATCAAAGTCATTATTTAAGTTGGCCGTTCATCTGATTCCATCCTTTCATGCGCTTCCTCTTCAGGTCAGCAGTCGTGTCGCTACAACTGTGGCTATCACATGGGAGGCTGCTCCTGTGAAAGCTATTGTTGGAACTATGGCAACTGTTGCCATGACTACAACAGTAAGTGTCAAAAAATTATTTTCCCTTTTTTTTCTTTAAAATATCTTTTTACAAATGATAGATTTTCTCTGCTCTTTTATAGTTATTTAAGTTGTTAAGTGTATTAAAATAAAACAGTTATGATTTCACACTTTAAATAAAAGGTTTCTAATGAACACATTTTTGCAGGATACTGTCCCTCGACGACTTATGAGCCTCAGCGGTCGTGTCGCTACAACTGTGGCAATCACATGGGAAGCTGTTCCTGCGACAGCTCTTGTCGATACTATGGAAACTGTTGCCATGACTACAACAGTACAACAGTTTTTCAGTTTTCATCTATGAAAATATCTTTTTACAAACTAGAGATTTTCTCTTCTCTTTCATTGAGTTATTTAAGTTGTTATGTGTATTGAAATAAAACAGTTATGATTCCAGGCTTTAAATAAAATGTATCTAATGAACACATTTTTGCAGGATACTGCCCGTCAACGACTACTACACCTCCTACGACCAGTGGTATGAAATATATCTTTTTAAACTACTAACGCTGATTCAACAGTATATTTCTCACACTGAAAGAAATATGTCAACCCTCAGGTCAGCCGTCGTGTCGCTACAACTGTGGCAATCACATGGGAAGCTGCTCCTGCTCAAGCTCTTGTCGATACTATGGCAACTGTTGCCATGACTACAACAGTACAACAGTTTTTCAGTTTTCATCTATGAAAATATCTTTTTACAAACTAGAGATTTTCTCTTCTCTTTCATTGAGTTATTTAAGTTGTTATGTGTATTGAAATAAAACAGTTATGATTCCAGGCTTTAAATAAAATGTATCTAATGAACACATTTTTGCAGGATACTGCCCGTCAACGACTACTACACCTCCTACGACCAGTGGTATGAAATATATCTTTTTAAACTACTAACGCTGATTCAACAGTATATTTCTCACACTGAAAGAAATATGTCAACCCTCAGGTCAGCTGTCGTGTCGCTACAACTGTGGCAATCACATGGGAAGCTGCTCCTGCTCAAGCTCTTGTCGATACTATGGCAACTGTTGCCATGACTACAACAGTAAGTGTCAAATTTATCTTTTCCAGTTTTTGTCTTTAAAATATCTTTTTACAAATATAGATTTTCTCTTTTCTATTATAGTTATTTAAGTTGTTAAGTTTGTTGAAATAAAACAGTTATGATTTCACACTTTAAATAAAATGTATCTAATGAACACATTTTTGCAGGCTACTGTCCCTCGACGACCAGTGGTATGAAATATAACTTTTTAAACTAATAATCCTGATTCAACAGTATATTTCTAACAATGAAAGAAACATGTCAACCCTCAGGTCAGCGGTCGTGTCGCTACAACTGTGGCAATCACATGGGAAGCTGTTCCTGCTCGAGCTCTTGTCGATACTATGGCAACTGTTGCCATGACTACAACAGTAAGTGTCAAGAATTGTTTTGCAGTTTTTGTCTTTAAAATATCTTTTTACAAAGATAGATTTTCTCTTCCCTTTTATAGTTATTTAAGTTGTTAAGTGTATTAAAATAAAACAGTTATGATTTCACACTTTAAATAAAATATATCTAATATACACATTTTTGCAGACTACTGTCCCTCGACGACTTATGAGCCTCGTCCAACCAGTGGTATGATGTATATCTTTTTTAACTAATAATTCTGATTCAACAGTATATTTCTAACACTGAAAGAAACATGTCAACCCTCAGGTCAGCGGTCGTGTCGCTACAACTGTGGCAATCACATGGGAAGCTGCTCCTGCTCGAGCTCTTGTCGATACTATGGCAACTGTTGCCATGACTACAACAGTACAACAGTTTTTCAGTTTTCATCAATGGAAATATCTTTTTTCAAACTAGAGATTTTCTCTTCTCTTTCATTGAGTTATTTAAGTTGTTATGTGTATTGAAATAAAACAGTTATGATTCCAGGCTTTAAATCAAATGTATCTAATGAACACATTTTTGCAGGATACTGCCCGTCAACGACTACTACACCTCTTACGACCAGTGGTATGAAATATATCTTTTTAAACTAATAATCCTGATTCAACAGTATATTTCTAACAATGAAAGAAACATGTCAACCCTCAGGTCAGCGGTCGTGTCGCTACAACTGTGGCAATCACATGGGAAGCTGTTCCTGCTCGAGCTCTTGTCGATACTATGGCAACTGTTGCCATGACTACAATAGTGAGTCTCCAACCTCCAGTTTTCATCATTGAATTATCTGTTAAACATTATTGAAATGCAAGGAAATATTAATCTAAAATAAATGTGTAGGGTACTGTTATACACCAACTCACGACCCCTGGTGGACAACGCCAGGTACTATACCTCATTAAACTTCAAACATTTACGGGTTAACTGCAAATTTCAGTAATTCTGTTTAATACAGCGAAAACCTGTGGAGGATCCTTGTATGGTGGTGGAACTTTCACCAGCCCGAACCACCCAAACCACTACAGCGACAGGACACGTTGTGAATGGCAGATCAGGGCTCAAAGTGACCACCGGGTTTTCTTGAGGTTCACCTACGTGGAGTGAGTTCTTTTCTAATTATTTTTTTCTTTTTGCATCATGTAATCAAGAATCAATAATTTAAGCAGCACCAACAGTGGTTATATATTATTATATATATATATATATATTATAAATGCAAAAATTAAAATACTGAGAAAATTGTCTAAAAATAATACTTAACTTACTTAAGGAAAAATAAAAATATACATATTGTATATGAATTGTGATTGTCATTATTTGCAGATTAGAGAACTGCTGTAACTGCGACTACATCAGCGTCTATGATGGTCCTTCCACTGGATATCCATATCTTGGGAAGATCTGCAACAGTACCTTAAGGTCCTTTTACTCCTCTGGCAACGTGATGACTGTGGTTTTCAAGACCGATAGTTCAGTGGTGGCCCGAGGATTCAAAGCAGAGTATCACAACTCTCTGTCTCCCAACTCAGGTGAGACAACACGAGCCGCCTGTCTGAAACAAAAGGTTTAGAAGCAGCCCTTGACTCGTTGACCAAATATGCATTAGTGATGACTGGGGTGGGTGATCTTCAAAGCTTTGTGAGCACACGGAGCTCTGGCTAGATTAACCCGAAGTGTCTCTGTCTGTGTAGCATGTTTGCTTGTAGCTTCTGCTACAAATAAGATAAAAATATAGACTTTTTTAGACATTTTTTCCAAACAATTCTTCTTGTCGAGGCTTTAATACAAGAGGGACGTTACAGACGAGCAGTACGGAGTTATTTGGATGTTTTTAAGTGACTTTTTGGATGAAGATGAAGACAATTGAGCTCCAGTTGCTACATTAAAATGAACAAATATTTTTTCTATAACTCTTAAAAGATCAGAGTACTCTGAAAAAGAATCCCAACCCTAAATCGACATGAGGACGAGTAGAAAATGAGTGAAACTGTCCCTTTAAGTGTCAACAATTTATATTTTTTTGAAACTTTGAGTTTTTTGCATTGAATAGAAGTAGGTAGAAGTTTTTGGTGCCAATAATAGGAAATCTGCATTTATAGAAGTCAAACTTTGATCCATTGATTAGATTGACGAGTCATTTTGTTTAGATTGTACATCAGATGTCAGTGTAGCTCGGAAATTGTCCTTATTCTGTCATAAGACCTGGAAGCGAACTAGCAAGTGAGTCGATCCCGCTAAACACTGCACCACCGTGCTCCCAAGTTATTACTTCATAATGTCCCCCCCCGTCTGAAATCTCGGTGGACAAGAGGTTACGAGAGCAGAATCCATCATCATGTAATCATGGCTTCACTCCTCCTCCAACCCGCTGATTTGTTTATACAACATATCCCTTGGAGTTGCAGGCTTCCTGGATTTATGATGCGTGATGACAGACCTGGATGCTTGGAGAAACCGAAAACTGTTTTCAGTGGGTTTGGTCTCTGTCTTCAGGCTCCATCAGCTGCTCCGACTCCAAAATGACCGTCACGCTCAGAAAAAGCTACTTGCAGTCCGTGGGCTACGAAGCTGAAAATCTCTTCCTGAACGACGAAACCTGTCGACCTCGGGAAACCTACTACGATGTCATCTTCAGCTTCCCCATCGACACGTGTGGCAACGTCCAGAAGGTGGATCTTTGCTCCTAATTCGTTCAGCCTCGTGCTTTCTCCCTCTGAGCGTCTGGTGTCTTCGGCAGTTCGTGAACGGCACCGCGCTCTACACCAACGTCCTGCGAGGCTTCCCCAACCCCGGTGGCGAGATCACACGGCAGGACTTCTTCCGGCTGAACCTCACCTGCCTCATGAATCAGGAGTCGTTCTCCCAGATCCTTTACGTGGTCAAACATAATGGGAACAGCAGCATCATCGGAAGTGGGATGTTTAAAACCAGCATGGATTTCTACACATCCAGCAGCTTCTACTACAAGGTGGCCACACACTGAGCTCCACTTGAAGTGAGTCACGCTGACCTGTCGTTGTGAAAACAGGTGAATCAATGGCCGTATGAGGTGAGCCTCAGGCAGTACCTGTACGTGCAAATCAACATGGACCACCAACTCAACAACAGCCTACATGTCTATATCGACACATGCGTGGCTTCTCCTTCCCGCACAGACTTCCAGAACAGAGCCTACTATCTGATCCGCGACGGGTACGTCAGCAGAACTTCTTTTTTTCTCTTTTCAAAAATAAAACTAGAATGAATTTGAGTGCAGTTCTGTAGTTCCAGTCACTGTTGCTCACACATTCGTGTCTCCGGGTCAAGGTGACCCAGTGGCCTGAAAACAAAGTTGTTTGTAGTATCATCTTGTGTTATCTCTGGGTCAAGGTAACCCAGGGGCCTGAAAACAAAGGCGTTTGTGGCATCACCTTGTGTTATCTCTGGGTCAAGATGAACGACCTCCACCAGTGCATATGTATGAAGCCAGGGAGGTTGAGAGACAACACAAGGGATACCACAAACACCTTTGTTTTCAGGCCCCTTGGTCACCTTAACCCAGAGACAACACAAGATGATACAACAAATACTTTTGTTTTCAGGCCCCTGGGTCACCTTGACCCAGAGACAAAACAAGGGTTAGGAACTAGCAACAACAGTTTTTTTTAGCTATGTGACGAAAAATGTATGCTGTCAAGTGAAAAATGAACAGATTAATTGATGATACATAATTAATACATGCTTTTTTTATTTTTATTTAATGATTGTATCAGATGAACAATTGAGACATTAGTGGTTTTGCTGAAACTGGTCCAAACTGTTTCCTTCAACCCTATGTTTCCACCAGCAGAGTTCAATATTTCTATGTTCTTTCTCAGATGTACGCGTGACAGCACCTACTACTCCTACGTGAGCGGCACGCAACCCTACGCCCGCTTCAGGTTCCAGGCCTTTCAGTTCCTTAGAGCCACGGACACAGTCTACCTGCAGTGCAAGGTCTTCGTCTGTCAGGCTCCGTACTGGAACTCCGCCTGTCGCAGGACCTGCAACGGACGAAGGAAGAGAGAACTGACGTCCAATCATGAGATCCGAACTCTGACCCTGGGTCCCATCCAGCTGAAAGGTTGTGCGAGTGTTGGCCGTCGTCGGAGCTGAAGAGATCCGACCCTGATTCTCATCTCTTTAACTTTGTCCACAGCTGGTGAAGACACCAAGGAAGAAGGGAGTGAGAAAAAGGAGCCTTAAAACGAGGCGGGATTCATCCTTCATTCCACGAATCAAAACCGTTCTACAAGATTTCTTACTTTCCTCCTCTTTTTAATTAAAAGCATTCAAGTCATTCTGTGTTCACGTGTTTCTTTTTCACCATCGGACTCTTATTTAGTATTTAAAAACATTGCAGGAAAGTTCTACTTCTCATCATATATATTTCTACTTCAATACCTGAGGGTCAAGTATCCGAATGAGTCACTCCGTTAAGCACTTGAATCTTTATTTAAAAAATGATCTCAGTGTCTCAGCCACACCTGCGAAACATATCCCAAACTCGGGTCTTCTTGGTTTTACTGTTGTTCAGTTAAAAAGCAGCAGTTAGTCCAGTGAGAAAACACTTATAAATTCAATAAAAGAAAGGAATTCCAGACGTTTGATCGTCCAGAAACGATTGAGGAGCGATCGAACATTCCAGAAGAACCTACGACACCGAGTAAGGCGGTCATGACCGAACTTGACAACAAGAGGTTCTAAAACTATTTCTGTACAGGCGTTGCCAGATAATAGGCAACTAAGAACAATCTTTAAATATAGCAGTTTTACAGTTGAGTTGCTTCTTTTACGACACTTACATCAACACTTTGATTACAAGTTTAGAGTCAGAGAAACAACATTGGCTCGACGAAAGACTTCAAGTGTTATGCTACTTCTGACGGAGCCTGCCGAGCTAAGACGATTCCGATCTCTTACACAACGTGAAAAACATGTGCACTTGATCTGAAGCTCTGAGGCAACAGATGAAGAGGTGAATGTGAGGGCAAGTGGTGACTCAAAGCAACATGGTGATAGTGAGGGGGGGGCTCTCCATATAACATCACATAAACAATGTCTCGGACTCACCGCAGGACTTTGAGTAACAGCGCTGAATGACGTTTAAAGCAAACACAACATACAATCCCTTACACAACTCACACACGTACGTGCACACAATGATTCACAGACGAGTGATCACAAAAACAAGGCAATAACCAACATAAACAGTGAAAGTATGAGTATATTTTGCTGGAGGCAAAAACAATTACAAGTCAAATAAATAAACAGACACACAAACATGTGTGTGAGGCACAAAAAGACACACTTTCACACAAACACAGACAGACATTGGACCCACAGCACTAAGAGAAACTAGTAGTTTTCAAAGTTACTCAAAGTCTTGCAGCGTGATTGTCGACTAGTCCGGCCATAACCGTGACACCAGTGAAGACGAGGCACATCAGACTTACTCAAACTCCTAAAAAACTTTTAACTTTTAAAATACTACAATCTGTCATCTATCATTTCAGTCTGACATTTTGTTGACATCATCCGACACACAACGCTCATCTTAAATAATTCCTTGCACTTCATGTTTATTCGTGACAATTAAACAGTTTCCTTCCTTTAAGACAGACACATGAGAAACTTGGTCCAGTTAGTAAGGCAGGTTTAAAACACTTATGATTAAATGAGCCTCGTCATTTTGAGCACTTAAAACAACAACTTTTCTCTCACAACAATGGTATAATTCTCAAGAGGCAACAATTCTTCTCTAATGTGTTACTGTGTTTATACTTCAGTAGTCAATGGAAACTAAATATTGCTGCTCATGTTCAAGTCATTCCAACCGTCCACCGACGTCATCCCCTTTTTCCTTCTGGCTGTCAGAACGACTCGTCACTTTTCACCAGACAATTTCACAGACGACGACACATGGAATCACCTGATTGAACGTCTATGCTACATGGCGGCACCAGTAACGGATGAAACTATTCTCCGGAGCGGCTCCCCTTCACTTGTGCTGCCCGCGGGCGAAGTGGCAGGCGAAGTCGTACTTGCTCTTGCACTTGTGGCCGCAGATGTTGCACTGGAACGGGTTCTCGTAGCCGTGGCAACCCATGTGGATGGTGTAGAGGATGTTGTCGGAGAAGTAGATGTCGCAGTGCTGACACTGCTGCAGCACCTGAGGGTCCAGGTTCGGGGCCGAAAGCCCGGGGAGCGGGGTGCTGGGTTGGCTGTTCGAGATGCTGGGGGTGCTGGTGCGATCGCTGCAAGCTCCGCCTTCGGGGCTGCAGTTACTGTGTGGAGGGGGGCGGGGCTCCGGGGGCACGGGCGACGAAGAGGAGGGGTGGGTCATGTTGGGCGGTACAGCAACAGGCGCCGTGGCCGGGTAGGGCTGCTGGATGAGGAAGGGTTTCTCGTCGACGATGGACTCGGCGCCGGGAGACAGAGGAGGTTGACTTTGGGTCTGGGACTCGGAGGGAAGGCTCGCCAATTGTCCCGCCAGCGTGGACAGCTGGTTCAGCGGGTTGTCCATGACCATGTCCTGGTGGTTCTGACCGATGGAGAGACCCTCCTCGCTCCCTTGACTCTGGTTCTCGTAGCACTCCTGGTTCAGGTGCGGCAGCTCGTGGGCGTAGCCGCCGCCGCCGCTCTCGGGCTTGAGCGCCGCCATGGAGGGAGGGTTGTAGTTGATGAGGAGGCGGCGGCTGAAGCCCAGCGAGCTGGCCTTCTTCTGCAGGGCGCTCAGCATCTTCTTGTGGGACAGGGAGCGGGCGCCTTTCATCGGCAGGAGCTTGTGGCGTCTGCGGCGATGGTGGGACAGGTTGCTGCGGTCGCTGCAGCGGAAGGAACAGAGTTCGCACTTGTACGGCTTCTCCCCGGTGTGGGAGCGCATGTGCGCCTCCAGGTGGCGCTCGTAGGCCGAAGCGAAGGGACAGAGGTGGCAGCGGTGAGGTTTTTCCCCTGTTGAAAGTAATTTTTAGAGATTTAACAAAACAATTATGACACATTTTTTCACATTTGAAACTGGAGGGTTTGTGTCTTCACCTATTTTCACCTATTAAACTTATCCAATCAAATTCTGTAAAATCAATCAACTAAAAACTAATTCTGTCTCAATGTTAGACACCATCTCAGCAGAAGCACTTGCCGGTGTGAATCCGAATATGCTCGATGAGTCGCGCGGTCCCTCTGGTCGCATAGTTGCAGTATCGACACTTGAGTTTGCCGTCGTACGTTCGCTCAAAACCGTCCACCAGAATCCCGGAG
Source organism: Callionymus lyra (assembly GCF_982586985.1). NCBI lineage: Eukaryota > Metazoa > Chordata > Actinopteri > Syngnathiformes > Callionymidae > Callionymus > Callionymus lyra. The sequence goes on along the minus strand of NC_141828.1, from coordinate 22,946,913 downwards.
CCGTCCTCCAGGGACATGTCCACGGGTGGATGGTCCAGTCCGTTGTGGCTGCAGTCTGCAGGAGAGGTCATCAGAGGGAGTTCATGCTTTAACTTTGTACGACACAAACATGCATAATATCTAATTTTCCTGGATTGTGAACACTTTCGTCTTTCGGATGTCAAGACGGATAAAAGCTATATTAAGTAAGTAAGTAGTTATTGTTAGGGCTTTTCCAGACCAGGGTCACAAAGCGCTTAAACAATCAAAACAATATTCAATAAAGTATATACTTTAAAGATCAAGATAAAACTGATAACACAACAGGAGTTCCAGAAAATCAAGGAAAAGCCTGAACAAATAAAAACGTCTTAAGATGTTTCTTGAAGGAGTCAGTAGATCCATCAAACACAGAGAGAGAGGAAGATTGTTCCAAAGCTTAGGAGCAACAGCCTGGAAGGATTTCTCTCCTCTGGTCCTGAACCTTGTTCAGGAACCATAAGTAGATTCTGATCCACAGACCTCAGAGCCCGAGCTGGGGTGTAAGGCTGGATCAGATCAGTGATTTAAGGAGGAGCCTGACCATGAATAGATCTGAAAGTAAGAACCAAAATTTTAAAGTTGATCCTGAAAGAAACTGGAAGCCAGTGAAGAGTTTTAAGCATCGGAGAAATGTGAGTTCTTCTACTAGAGCGGGTTAGAATTCTCGCTGCAGAGTTCTGAATCAACTGCAGGCGAGACAGCTCCTTCTTATTAAGACATGAAAACAAACTGTTACAATAGTCCAGGCGAGAACAAACAAACGCATGAATTACAAGCTCCAGATCATCTTGTGACAACATTTTCCTAAGTTTAGAGATTTTTCTCAGTTGAAGGAAACTTCTGGTCAGTTTTCTGCATCATTTGTTTTATTTTCGACCATTCCTTGGTTTACAGATCCGTAAAATGTATTTAGAATAAACTTATTTGATTTTTTTTACCATGCAGACATTGAACAAAGAAATCCTGGCAGATCCAGGCGATGACTGAGGTTGAGAGGATACAGTCCGCTCCAGCAGCTTTTAAAGCTGATGTTTGGACATATTTTGGTTTCAAAACAAATGAAAGTATATACGACTTTGTCAAGAATCATGTTCTGTAAATTCTGCAACCCCAGAGTCAAGTACTCGACAACACTACAAATATATCCTACAGTACCACAATATATCGTATTGTTCCCCCTGTATCATACATGTAGGTATCGCCATATTCTTGCCAATACACACCCTGACAAAGTATGGTTATCTGAATTAGTAAAAATAAGTAAGTAAGCTTAGGATTTACTAACAGAAAAGTGGTATTATACAGAAATCCCTACAACTTATTTGGTAGCAAAACGATCAACCGCACACACTTTTAACAATATCTATCAAGCAAACAAAGCAACTGACAATCAAAATGACGAGGGCAGGAAAGTGTGTCACCTGGTGGAATTTCATCCGTTTCTTTCACGCCACTGACGGAGCCTGATATCATGTTGACATGCTGCGTCTGCTGGCTCAGGTACTCCTGGAAGTCCTTGACGAAGTCCAGCGTGTCGGGCTTCTCTTCCCCCATTAGGACGATGTGAAGGGCCAACACTGAAATTCAAAATGTGAGAATTGATCAACCGAAAAACACAAAATACAATATAAATAAATCCATATTAACCTCTGCCCTTAATCGTCACTTTGCAAAAATGGCAGACTAAACATGTGTTTTACTTCTTAAATGTTTGACAAGCAGAGGAGAAAGTAGGACAAAGTAATAAGATTCAAACATCTGATTTAAAAAAAAAAAAACGACAATGAATTTGTCACTGTGCGTCATCAATCCAGGAAGTCTCCACCTCCAAGTGACTTCTTGTTATTACGTTATAACAGAAGGAGGAGAATTTATAAAGAACTAACTTTACCAAAACATGGTCATGATGAGAGACTTACTGCATCTTGGAGAGAAAGACTTGAACATTTGAAACATGTGTATCAGAAGAGTTGGGTTTTCACATTAGTTGCCCTTTAACTGTCAAACTTTCATAGTTCTGGTAGAGATGATCTTCTCTCAGTTCTCACCTAATATGGAACATTTAGGTGACTCAAATATTAAGATTTGCTTTGAAAAAAAAGCAATAACAATTATTATCTATTGCTTGAAACTGTTTATATGTGACTATTTAATGCAACCAGAATAATATTGACTAGTTAAAAGTAAACAAAGCAGGTAAAATGTTGTAACACTTGGATGGACATTAGGATGGAGTGAAAGAATGCAACAGTTTTCAACGTAAAGACGTGATGAAGCTCAATGATTTCGTTTTGTGTCCATAGTTAACACCGACGTACCTCACAGACAATATCCAGCTGCTTGTAGCGGATTATTTTCTCAGGAAACGGGTTTAAGACGAACTGAACATGAGTGTTGATCCAGAGTCGAGTGTTAGCCTGAGAGCAAACATTAGCTTCAGAGATAAACACGGTCTTCGTCGTCCCGGTGACGAGGCCTTTCCATCATCGTCAGTGGACGACAGGGAAAAATGGCTGTGAAAGAAGAGGTTTTTTCTAAAAGGCCGCGATGTGAATCTGGAGAAAAGACGAACCAAAACAATAATGTCTGTGTTAAGGTAAAGGGTCGCGGCTGGGCGGTGATCGGTCTTCGAAACACCGCCACCTAGTGGACCGGAGGAGGTTATCGCCATGACACAGAAGAATACAACAACAACAATAATAATATTATAAATGACGATGTTAATAATTATGACAATAACAATAATGGCAATTACGAATATATTAATTACTATAATAGTAATAATAATAATATATGCTCTTAAATTATAATAAAACTCTATATGTAAAACGACCACGAGAGCTTCTGCTACTGCGACTCTCTAAAACAAACGAATGAGTTATTTTATTTAAATTTCTAACATGATAATGTCTCTTTTTTTATTTAAATGTATTGTATGGTATTTTATTAATCTCTTTTTATTTTATTCGTATTATTTCTTTAAAAAATATATATATTCTTTAATGCCACTACAACAAACAACGGTGTCACTGGCAATAAAAGTTTTTCTGAATCCGATTCTAAATTATTGACAGTTGTATTTTTGCGTGTTTAAACATTGCTTTCTGACCATGAATACTATTTAATAATATTTAACGTTTTTCATGTTTTAATTTAGTTTAATGTAATTTAATATATATATATTTAAATTATTAATTATTCCTTATTTATAAGCCATTTTGTGTTATTTTATTTTAAGGTAAGGTAAGATAAGGTAAAAACTTTATTGATCTTGAAATTGTTTTTTTCCAATAGCCACAGAAAATACAGCAATTTTTCATAAGAAATAAATCAAAATAAAATAAGAACAAGAACAAAGAGAAATAAAGAGAAAGCACAAGATGATACAATCTAAGTCTAAAACGATATTTATTATTACGATATATTTATTAACAATATTTATTGTACTAATTTAATTTTTTTTAATTCACATTATTTCATTTCTATATTCTCTTATATCACCACAGCAGATTCCTGAGTTGTGTTTACAACACTGACATTAAAAGTCTTTTTGATTCTGATTACAAATATCACAAGATACAATTATTTCGAGATGAATAAAACATGTCCATGATCATTTCATTGTTATGATGAGATACAGACGCTGGCTCACTTTGCCAGCAGCTAGTTAGTTATTTAGTTAGTTATTGAGCTGATCCTGACACGACATACTTTCATCATGCGATTACAGGCAAGTAAGTTGCTAAATGAGGCACAACAATCGCATTACTTTCAAAAGCTATTGACTCATCAATAATTGACCAGTGAGTGCTTAGCAAAGATCGAGTTGCTCCATTTGTGTCAAAGTTGCTGAAGAAGCACTGGTGAGAAGATGATAAATGGTCAAGTTGAGCGAGGACGCCGGATCCTTTTACCACATTTACAACTCCATTGTCAAGAGTCCAGTTGCTGTCAAAGCTTGGACACAAGCTACAGATGATGTCAATCTAATTCAGCCGACATGATTGTCAGCTAAAATAAAACTGCTATTATCACAACTGATACTACTGTTGCTACTACTAGAATTAGAACCGCCGTATATAATGTATTATTTAATTAACAACTGCTGCTATACATACTACAAGTTGCAAAAAAAGAAATTACTACTATTTAATGATGGATTACAAAGAATGAAAAAATATAACACACAAAATCGGCAATACTTGCTGACTTACTTGGTGCTGGTTATGGTAAAGAAGATTTAATCAACAGAAAAACAACCATTGCAAAACTCCATCATAGTTTTAGTATTTTGGGATTTTTGTACCATAACCACCCCAACTCTGCTGTGATTGGTCAAACATCAAGGTTTGTCACCATGTGTCACCAATCCCAGAAGTCTCCACCTCTAAGGGACCGATGTATAAACAAAGCGGGGTGTGATCACAGCTGGCTGGAGGAGGAGTGAAGCCAATATTATATCATAATGGACTCCGCTCTCGTAAGTCTTGTTGGCCGAGATAGACAGACGGACGGACGGACGGACGGATGGATGGATGGATGGATGGATGGATGGATGGATGGATGGATGGATGGATGGATGGATGGATGGATGGATGGATGGATGGATGGATGGATGGATGGATGGATGGATGGATGGATGGATGGATGGATGGATGGATGGATGGATGGACGGACGGACGGACGGATGGACAGACAGATAGATGGATAGAATGGACCTAAATGGATATCGACTGGTCCAGTTTCGAACAATGAACATTTCTTTTGCCCTTTAAAACACATTTAGTATCTCTTACTGGTTACCTTAAATGCAGTTTGATATTTAAACACTAGATGGCAGACTTGCCTCAGAGACTAATCACCAGGTTTCTGTCCATCCAGGATCATCTGAAATGTTTACAGTGTGTTTTATATATTTAATGTCTCAAATGTTTCAACGTTTTTTTATTTTTACTCACGGCTCACAAACCAGATTTATTGAAAGCAAGTGTCAGCCGGCAGGTTGAGGTGGAAGACTCGCTGACACTTGACCTCCTCAGGTGAACCATGACCAAGAACCGGAGCAGCTAATTACATCAACTCCCAACAGCCTGTCCTCACTAATGTTATTTTATTGCAATTTAATTATCCTCAGGTTTCCAGCCGAAGCCAGATCCTGCTCAATAATTCACCTCCTGACACAATGATTTGTGAACGTGGAAGACAAAGAGCATGTCTCTCACTAGTTTCTCTCACTCGGACCACACTTGTTGACTGAAATCTTACTGCTTAAACACACCTGCCGGTGAAACTTTCATTCTAAAACGATCGAGTCCAGCTTCATTTGCAAGGATGTGTACTTACAACTGCAGTTACGTCCAGTCTAGATTCAACAAGCTTAAAGTGATAGTTCACCCAAAATTCACCCTCATGCCGACTAGGGGCTGGGATTATTTTCAGTAATCTGATTGTTTTTAGTGTTATGGACAAAAATGTTTGTTCATTTTAATGTAGTGACTGGAGCTCAGTTGTTTTCGTCTTCATTTCATCCAAAAAGACACTTAAAAACATCTAAATACCTCCATACTGCTTGTCTGTAACGTCCATCTTGTATTGAAGCCTCGACATGAGGAATTATTTTGAAATAATTAAACAAGTCTATATTTTAAGCAAGTTTGTAGCAGAATGCTAAAAAGCCAACAGGCAGCGTATATTAGACATTAGCGTTTCCTGTCTGTGTAGCATGTTAGCCTTTTAGCTTCTTCTAAAAGCGATCTTAAAGTATAATCTTATTAACGTATTTCTCATGTCGAGGCTTCGATACAAGATGAACGTTACAGACGAGCAGTATGGAGGTATTTTGATGTTTTTAAAAGTATTTTTGGACGAAGATGAAGACGAAGACAACTGAACTCCAGTGGCTACATTAAAATGAACAAACATTTTTGTCTATAACTCTAAAAAGGAACAGGGAAAATAATCCCAACCCTCACCCGAGGGTGAGTACAAAATGAGTCAAATAAAAATTCTAGGTAAACTATCCCTTAAACATTAAAAGTTAAAGTATTTTTTTTTTTTACATGTAAACATTCACAGTGCAGTTTGGAAAAAGTGTATAGTATTCAAAGAAAGGGCTGTTAAAAAATAAATAAAATACATATATATATACATATAATTTTGTATTCACTTTAAACATAAATGCACACCTTTTCTTTAGTATTAATAGTGAATAATTTCATTTTCTCTCTCCAGCTTGACTGTGTTTAGTACAACAAAACAAACAAAGATGTCGAGGTGAGGGTTGAACCCGTGCTCAGGCTCCCTCCGTTGAAAAGGTTCCTCCAGCTCTTCACCGCTTCCTTCAGGAGCTTGTTTGTGGTTCAGCCAACACATCATTGAAGCCTCGTTTTCCTGTGAGGAATTGGAATTTAATTTGTGGCAGCAGTTCTGGGTCACTTTGTGGGGGCAGCCTTCTGGAAAAGCCCTTTGAACGGGAGACAAGTGCAGCCATAGTAACGCGGGCGGAGGCCTCTCCAGGCCGAGGATTTATTCTTCTTGTGAGACTGTTTCTTTCTTGAAGTCGCCCGCTGCTCGTGGAGCTTTTTCAAAAAGAAGGAGAGGAGAAATAAAGGAGGCGTATATTGAGCTTTCTTCCCCCCTCACCACTTAATTTCCTCGCAGACGCGCCGCACGCCGTTGTAATGAATGTAATTGCTGCCTTTGATGAGAATGCTATTATCTGGATCACACTTTACATGGACAAACAGGCCGGCCCCTCCTCTCCATTCAACTCGGCAATGAGACCCCCCCCCCCCTCCAATTATGCAGGAACAAGTGGCTTTTCATGAGCCGGCTCTTGATTGGCGCGGCCCGGATCCAGCCACGTGTGGACAAAAGAGAGATTAGATGAGATACAGCCTCCACCAAGAACCCTATTTCCCTGATTAATTTCCTGCGTGTCGCTAGAAAGGCTCACTCGCTCCCGAAGTCTGTCTCGTCCTGAAAGACAAACTTTCATCTTTTGCAGTCAATGAGGGAGACCATGTTTACTGACTCAAGTTTGACAACAGGTTCATGTTTTCTGACAGAAACTGCTTGTGTTTAGATAACCTTGAAACATTATATTGTGTTGTGTAACGACAACATGCAAACATGTTTACACACACGCAGACATACATGAACACACATGCACACATGCAAACACATTTACATACACACACACATGCAGACACACTCACACACGCACACATACACACACACATATACATATTTAGACACATACAAACTCACACACAAACACATGCACGCATGCAGACAGACACGCACATGCATACATATTTACACACACACATTGACGTACACACACACACACACACACACAGACAAACTCACACTGAACACACGCAAACACAGGTTTGATGGTCGATGTGAGAGAAAAACTGAATTTTGTCTGAAACGACCCCTCATAGACAAACACACAAAGACACACTCACATAAACTCGGACACACTAACACAACGCAAGCAGAAACACACGCTTACACACATACACCTACACACTTACAAAGAAATGCACACACAGATACAAACACACGTATACACACAAACACAAATGCACACACATGAATGCACACACACATGCACACACACACACATATACATACAACCCTACATCTAAACACACACACACAACTAACTTTCAGATCTATTCATGGTCAGGCTCCTCCTTACATCAGTGATCTGATCCAGCCTTACACCCCAGCTCGGGCTCTGAGGTCTGTGGATCAGAATCTACTGATGGTTCCTGAACATGCCTCCGGACCAGAGGAGAGAAATCCTTTCAAGCTGTTGCTCCTAAGCTCTGAGTTTGATGGATCACCTGACTCCATCAAGAAACATCTTAAGACATTTTTATTCGTTCAGGCTTTTCCGTGATTTTCTGAGACTCCTGTGTTTGTCTTATGTGTCTTGATCTTTTAAAGTATATATTTTAACTTTGTATTGTTTTTGATTGTTAAAGGGTTTTGTGACCCTGGTCTAGAAAGGTGCTTTACAAATAACCATTACTTGCTTACTTGCTTACTTACTTACACACAAACACACACAAACCCACACATGAAGACATGTTAAACAGCTATAATGGACTTTACCATGTGATGCGCGATGAAGCTGCGCTTGTGTGAGGAAGTCTAAGTGTTTTTCTGACTGGATTATTACAGTATTCAAGCATCACTTGACAAATCCTGGCACACCTCGGCCTCATTCAGCAGGCTGACATATCGGAAACAATCAAATGAAAAAAAAAAGAAGTGACAAATGACACTATTACTTCTTAAATATTGTCATCCTTGAAATGTATTCACACATTTGGTCTTCACGGCTGATGGATGGTTCCTCACAGCGAGCCATTCCCAGCTGATGGATTGATAATCAATTCATTTGACTATTATGCTTGGCTGCGAGGGGTTAGCGCTATTGCTCACTTTTATCAACCATAAAATGACCAGAGCTGATGGATGCCGGTCGCCCGAGCACCAGATTCCTCCGGAGGAGCTTCTCATCCCGGAGCAGGTCAGGTGACAGCCAAACGATCGTCCAATATTTGTGACTAAAGTGGCCTTTTAGCGGTTTTCTGGACGAGTGCTCGCCTGGGCCACAAATAAAGAAGATGGTATCGGGAATTCTTGCGTGGTCACCGGGCCACGGATTTGAAATGAAGTGTCTGGCTGTGAGTTATAGTGACCCAACATCATTTGTACAGCCCGGAAAGTTGGGACATTTACCAGCTTGTCACTCCTCGGCTATAGTTCATTGTCTCAATGCACATGGATTTCGCTGTCCGTGAAAATATACGGGTTTGAATCTGCTTCCTTAAACAGCAGCAGTCGTGAGATAATTTCGACCACATTCCCCTGCTGTGTCCTAACTATTAAGTTAACAATACTCAGCACTACACAACTTTGTCTGGACAGTCTGTGGATTTTAGACTTAAGACAGAAGTGCTGAGACACTAAAAAACAACGGTTTTAATATTTGGTAAAAAAAAATTGTACATGTCGTATTTGGCAATGGTGCAGCAGAGAAGTCACGACATTGAAATCGAAACATTTTCTGACACTGTGAAGAGCCATAAGAAAATAAATGTATCTTCCTTTCTGAACCAGTTGCTTTTTGATGTTAACTTTACTACTATACTTTACTACTTGTACTCACTATTGTGAACTTGTTACTTTAGCATGTGGTCGGCTAGGCAAGCCAACCTACAACATGTCAGCAGTATATTCTACATACCTGCGTTGGATCCCGAAGTATAGATTCTATGATGAACGATTCCTCGTGTGGCAGCTGATAATCATTAAAACATGCCCAAAGCCCACAATCAACACTGTTGCTGGCGCCATTCTTGCCGTATCTGTTGTTGTAAAACGCCACGTCGATGTATTCGTGGACCTATGATGACGTACCTACTTTAAGGGTGCGTCCTATTTCTTAGTAGCTAAATGTCCCTCATTCCTTAGTTTTAAAGGGTAGCTTTAAGGATAGTTCTTGAGCACGATCGTCGTTTACCTTGACCCAGTGTCTCTCCACAATATCCTTGGTCTCCCCCCATGGTCTCCTAATATGGGTCATGCCCTCACCAGCGAGGCGTCCAGGAGGCGTCATTACCAGTCACAAGCTACCTCAACTGACTCCTCTCAACACGGAGAACCAGCAGCTCTACTCTGAGCCTCTCCTGGACGACCATTCTTCTCACCCTATCTCTCAGAGAGAGCCCAGCCATGCTTTAGAGAAAACTTATGACCATTCATGACCAAAGGTGAGGGAAGGAACGCAGATAAACCGGTATACAGAAACCTTTGCATTTTGGCTTAGCTCTATTTTTACCCCCCCAGACTGCTGTCAATCTCACGCCAGATACTTTGGGGCAGGATAACTTCAGTCTTATCACATGACCAAAGACACATGTTATATATCTTCATGACATCATAACACATTAAACACAACATTTCCTTGTATTTCTGATCACATGACCAAATACACAACACATGGTATATACTTTAATGACATCATAACACATTTAAAAAAACACTCCCTTGTAGTTCTGATCACATGACCAAATGCACAACACATGTTATATACTTTCATGACATCATAACACATTAAACACAACACTTCCTCTTTGTTATGATCACATGACCAAATAGACAAAACATGTTATATACTTTCATGACATCATAAAATATTAAACACAACAGTTCCTTGTTGTTCTGATGACATGACCAAATACACAACACATGTTATATACTTTCATGACATCATAACACATTAAACACAACACCTTCTTGTAGTTCTGATCACATGACCAAATACACAACACATGTTATATACTTTCATGACATCATAACACATTAAACACAACACTTCCTCTTTGTTCTGATCACATGACCAAATACACAAAACATGTTATATACTCTCATGACATAATAATACATTAAACACAACACTTCCTCTTTGTTATGATCACATGACCAAATACACAACACATGTTATATACTTTCATGACATCATAACACATTAAACACAACACTTCCTTGTAGTTCTGATCACACGACCAAATACACAAAACATGTTATATACTCTCATGACATCATAACACATTAAACACAACACTTCCTCTTTGTTATGATCACATGACCAAGTACACAACACATTTTTAACACTCACATGTTCAACACATTGAACACACTCCTGCCTCTCTGCTCGTCCTGCAGGCATCGTTAGCCGGCGATGATGGGAGCTACGGCGGCTATAATGGAGGGTTGACTGACCTCTGACCCGATATTGATCTGATGGCTGTGTCCAGCTGGGCCTCCCCAAACCCAGTCAGCTGGAGAGGTGTCTGAGAGCTAACACTCGAGCACCCGTCCAGTCCACTACACACTCATTAATTACATCATTTACCTGTGACAGTGACAAACCTGCACGACCACGCCGCACTTTATTAGGGTCAGTGTGTGAAGTCCAGGCCAAACTCAGACCAGACGTGTGTGAGCATGTGTGTGTGTGTACGTATGTATGTGCACGTGCGTGTGTGTGCGTGTGTGTGTGTGTGTGTGCAGTGGGGAGTGAAGGACCCATCTCATACAGTGAAGCATTACGATTATGGATGTACGCTCCAAACTGGAAGAGTGTGTAATTCGTCTTGGTTTATTTTGATTTATTTAAGATGTTGAAAGACGATAATAGACATTTTCCCTTTCAAAAGATGAAATCTACAATTCAGTAAATAAAGCAACTGTACAGAAAAATAAACTCACACAAAAGAGGAGTTGAGCCAAAGATGATGAAATTAAAAAGTAAGGGTAATAAAGAGAGAAATGTGCATATATGTGTGTGTGTGTGTGTGTGATGATGCTTGTGTGTCTGTGTATACATTTGTGCATGTTAAAATCATGGAGGCGTCTGGAGATGTCCAAGTAAGGTTGGTTCCACTGTCATTATTAGCAGCCAAATAATTTATGTTGTGAATTATCATTAGCATTAGCATTACTTTGTGTATCAGTTCAGTTACAGAGACTAAATGTTTTGCTAAAAATAATAAATAAAAAATATATATAAAATGACTGCTCTCACTTTCACAAGTTTCAAGACCTCTTCTTTGCGCTTGATGGAGTCTACTGACTCCTTTAAGAAACATCTTAAGACGTTTCTATTTGTTCAGGCTTTTCCTTGAATTTCTCGAACTCCTGTGTTGTTCTCGGTGTTGTCTTGATCTTTGAAGTATGTACTGTTTTGAGTATTGTTTTGATTGTTAAAGCGCTTTGTGACCCTGGTCTCGAAAAGCGCTATATAAATAAATATTACTTACTTACTTACTTACTTACTTTTAATATAGGTCATGACAACCTGTGTTGTTCTCAGTAGTATCTTGACCTTTAAAGTATATGTTTTATTGAGTATTGTTTTGATTGTTTAAGCACTTTGTGACCCTGGAAAAGCGCTCTATAAATACAAATTACTTACTAACTTACAACAACATAAAAGAAGTACATTTAAAGGTAGTATTCATTTTTTTTTTCAAAACAAGCTGAAATATATAAAGTAGAATGAATGTGACTTGAATGAAAACAAATATATATTAAATGAACAATGGGGAGAAAATAACGATAAGACTTTTTGAAGCAAGGAGATAAATATCTTAAACAACTTCTACTTACATGTTTAAAGGACAATATAAAAACTGAACTCTCTTGAGTCACTCACATGTTTCAAATGTTGAATCTTCCTCTCCAAGATGCAGTAAGTCTCTCATCATGACCATGTTTTGAACTTATTACTTTATAAAGTTCTCCGCGTCTGAAATCTGGGCGAACGAGAGGTTACGAGAACAGAGTCCATTATGATGCAATAATGGTTTCACTCCTCCTTCAGCCAGCTGTAATCACACCCTGTTTCGCTTATACAACAAGTCCATTGGAAATGGAGACTTCCAGGATTGAAGGCGTGAAGTGACAAACCTTGATGTTTGACCAACGACAGCAGAGTGGGTGCGGTTATGGTAAACCAGATTTCATCTCCAGAAAAACAAAGTGTTTCAGTGGGCGGTACTTAACACATCATGTAAATATTTCAATAAAAAGAGAGTTTTGTACAAACAGACACATACTGAAGAGTACAATAGAGATACAACATATATTAAAGACACACTTAGATCAACACATTAGTTGCCCTTAACTATTTTCCTTATAAATAAAAAGTATAACCGATGCAGATATTAACGCCTGTGACTCATGGAATAATTCACTTGGTTTGGTCAGAGTTAGTGATCATAGATCAATGATACGTTATATTTACAACATATTTTCTTTTTGCTTTCTGATGTCTCTGATGTGTTGACTCAGCTCTTGGCTGCTGTGTGTTGTCTTAGCAGGATTTAACGGTGAACTTTTGTTGCTGACCACTGCCTTCAAACCACCGCTTTTCTCATCCACTGTAGCCACGATTGAAGTCTATTGTTTCCCTGTCGCTGTAGCTCTCCCGCTGCACACTGGTATTTTAATCTTGACTGGGCCTACCAGTCTTACCTGCCGGCATAAAGAATTGGGACGGGAACTAAATCTGCAGCAGGTCGCAACTGGGAGGAAATAAGCAGCAAATGTAAGCAAGCATGAAATAGTTTTTCATTAATAATCCTCCTGACAGCGGCTTTTCTAATGCTGCCAGGGGGCTGTAAAAGAATATGTTGCCAATTCCCACCCTATTAAGGTGGAATAGAATGGGAAAGCCATAATGGTGCGGAAGGAGACGTTGCATATAGCAGCAGGAGATGGTGCTGGAGCGAGAGAAGGATGTCTCTGCGACGATCAATGGGTCAATCGTTTTCTCACACCGAGGTTCCGCTCATCAAAGTGTTGAGTATCACTTATGACTTAGCAAATAATCAATGCTCAAGTTGGACTGATAGGGTAGGAAAACAGTGACGTTTAAACACTACAGTCCAACAATGTTCTGCACTAAATATCCTGTGTCAACCAAACATCAACGACCTTAAAGCAGCTATATGTAAGATTGGAAACATTGACTTCTGTGTGGCTGAATTATAAGATTATTGTTGTGTCAAGGTCTGGTAACTTCAAGAAGTCTCAGTAATTCAATAATACTGTCTCTGCGTAATAGCGGTTTGTTTTATTATTTTTTAAAACAAAAACAAAAGTATACAACAACAAAAAATAAAAGCTATTAGCAAACAAACTAAGCAAAACATGTTAAAGTGATACTTCACACAAAATTCAAATTTCACTCATTTTCTACTCTTCCTCAAGTCGACTAAGAAGGAGCCGACTACTTGGAAATAATCCCAACCCTTTGTCGACATCAGGATGAGTAGAAAATGAATGAAATCTGAATTTTGGTTTAACTATCACTTTAATCCAATCTGCACATAAAAAACATAAATGTTAATAAAATGAATTATGACCTTAGGGTGGATCATTGACTATCATCTATTCGAGAAAGTTCTTTATTGTGGAACATATCCAACACAAAGCCGCCTCTGAACAATGTCACATGTAGTGTCTGTTTAGTCCTCTGTGCTGTGAGTATTTGTGTCCTCATGTTTCCTGACGTTACGAAGCCCTGCTGTAAGAGCGAGTCAATCACACTGATGAAACCAGAGAGAGAGGAAAGAAGGCAAACAAACACCAATTGTCGCCTGTCACAAGGAGGAGGAGAGTTTCCCTAGTTCTCACTGAGCCAACAAGAGTTGTGTCAATCAGTGTCAAGTAGGAAACGCCGCGTCTGCCCTTTCATCTTGTTAACTTGAGTCTTGTTTGGTTGTCTCCTCAGTTTATCCTCTTCAACTCCTGACAGACGAAGCTGAGGGAAAACAAACAGGTAGTTAAATGGCTATTAGTTTTGATCGGCCAGTAATGGACTCTTATTTAGAAGTCGATTGATTGATCATGGACTAATCAGTTTTGGTTCATTTCCAGCTCATGGGCTGGATCTCAAGCCACTTTCCTCCAGTGAAGAGAATCCAAGTGAAATTGATCTGAAGTCCATCACAGACCAAAGGTCAACAGAAGATCAAAGAGTTTCCACATAATTTATTTAGTCAGAACGCTTCATAAAGGAAGGACACTCTGGAAAGGATAATTTGTCTCCTATTATTTTTTCTTCATTACTATATCATTTGTTCATCATTATTTTCTTTATTTGCTACAAAACTGTATCAATATTTGACAGCACTGTATTGATTATTTAAATTTAATATATATGTATATAGTTGAATAATGTGTATGTAAAATTAAAAATAAATATATATTTTTTCATTTATAATTAACAATAATAATTGCAGATCAATATATTGCAATGTATCCTATCGTTTCCCCTGTATCGTGATACGTCTCGTATCGTCAGATTCTTGCTTAACACGTATGACATATACTCATGATGTGCTTAAAACGACATTTAAAAAAAAAGAAAATTCAGATATCTTGAGTGAAAAAGGCTGTTCAACTAGTGATCGATAACAAGACTAAATTCACAGTACTGGTCCGGCGATACTATCCCTGTCTCTCATGAGGCCCCTGCCTGAGGACCCTGAATGGCTCCGCCCTGGTCTAAGGTAATAGAACAGCCCCTTATTTATGCAGCAGAGGGATCAGATGTCTCCTTGGATGGACAAGATAATGTCGTGTCACTGAAGGTTCACTACATTGTCTCTCTGAATCGAGTCTCTGGATTTGTAGCGCAAGCAGTTAAGAGATCAGTCATGATTCTGGAGGAAAATACTCCAGTTAGTGTCTGATTGTAGGAGAACTAACTTCACATTTCTTAAGCAGTCCGAGAGTTACTTCCTATTTTACTAGAGTTTAAGATGTTAAAAGCTTCTTTTAGAGGTCAACTAATGTGATTTAGGTGTGTGTTAAATAGATCCTGGACCTCTATTGTACTCATCAGTATGTGTCTGTTTGTACAAAACTATATTTTCATTGAAATATATATTTACATTACAAAATGAGCTTAAGCCCCGCCCACTGAAAACTCTTTGTTTTTCTGGAGATGAAATCATGTTTACCATAACCATTCCCACGATGCTGTGATTGGTCAAAAATCCAGGTTTGGTCACCGAGTGTCATCAATCCTGGAAGTCTCCTCCTCCAAGGGACTTGTTGTATAAACAAAGCGGCTGGAGGAGGAGTGAAGCCATTATTACGTCATAATATTTAAATAATAAATGAGGACGTCTATAGCCTTCGCCATGAACTATTGAACGAGGAACTATTACCAACATATTGGTACGGTCTATCATGTTTTTCTTCATGACATTTTATGTTGTTTTTAATTTGACTTAAAGCAGAGATCAGAATATCATGACAAGATTAAAAATGCAGCAGATTTCCAAACAAATCAATGGAGAAACAAACATTCATTCTGGGTCATGTGGGTCGGTGCCGGGTCACATTTAACATTGTTAAGTGGCTGTGAATAGCTGCCTCCATTTTACAGTTTCCAAAATGACCCACAATAATCAGGTCATTAAAACGAGACCATTTCCCCGCATCGGACACACTTCCACGGCCGCCTCATCTGAATACCAAATCGGACGTTCAAAGAAAAATAGAAGGGAAGGACGGAAAACAAGCTTTTGTTGTCCAGTTAACCTCACAGCGACATTTGAGTGTAAAGAATGGGACAAAAAGAGGAAAGGCCGCTGTCCAAAGTACCATTCTGTGTATGAAAGGAGGCGGTTTTCTTAATTCATCCCTCAGGACCGGATCAGTCTATCAATCTGTTGGATTGGAAAGCCATTAGCTGCCCTGGTTCATGTGTTTCAAGCTGTTAACTAGAGGCTGATTGATTGTTGTTCCTTTGATGGGATATGCTGATCTAATCTCAGCGTGTGCACGTTTGCAATAAATTACACAATTCATTTCCCACATTTAGAGGGGCGACGGCGGTGGGGGTCACACCTCCAGGCATGCCGGCGTTCGGCAGGCAAAAGAGCAGGGAACCTATTTTATGGCGCCATTTAGCCGGCGAGCTCGAACAATCCCAGCGATCCCTCTCCAGGAGGGAGAGAAAAAAAAATCGAAGCATAATCAAGGTGTATGTTTATAAAATTTATTGTTATAATTTCCCACGTAATCTGCTCCATTTTCACGCAGCGGCACAGGCATAGATCATCATCTAAAATAGAAGAGAATTGATCGCAGTTTAAAATTTATCGGCCTTTGATTCTCAATTATACGTTTTTATGACTTCATCTGTCTTCGGCCACTTCAACCTTTTCCATTACGGAGGAATATTATTTGTACGGAATCCATTAAATTTACCAGGAAAGGCTCTAATGGCCGCGGCTGCAGCGATGTGCAGAGGGAAAAGTTTTTGAGAGGTTGTCTTTAGGAGACCGTGCGCTGTTGTGACACCCCAAATTGCTTTATTGATGGTCAGCCTGGCCGCCTATGTATTTGGCCATTTGTTACCCGGCTCACATCTATATCTCACACTGACACCGGTGACAACTTTTCAGGTGCCCTCATGTGATACATTCAGGCGTAATGGAGAAAGGCTGGGATGAATCTGAAAGAATAAAAATGTGGAAAAACAGGATAAATTATTACAATATTTCAAATATTCTTGGGTTTAGAAACTGAAACAATAGATGTGAGAAGAAGTAGGGGATTATTATTATTGCTTCGGACGTCCACTTATGTGGGTTTCTGATATGTTTCCACCAAGCTGTTTAACCATCTTGGACCGGGACCATATTTGGTACACTTTGCTAGACGTACCAAACTAGGTTATTTGGGGCTCCAACGCTGGTAAATGGTAAATGACTCTTACTTATATAGCGCTTTTTCAAAGTGCTTTATACTTGGTTATGCTTTCACTCATACACACACAAAAAAGCACTGATGGGAGTAGGCTGCAACGCAGCGGGCCGGCTCAACCATCAGGACCAACTAGGGCTGGGTATCGATATAAAGGTTTGGATACCGGTACTAATACAGATACATTCACTTCAATACCGTTTCCTGAAAGACATTATTTTCGATACTTCTTTCATGAAATCGATTCTAAAAAAAAGAAAATAATGTTACACTGTTCAACATTGCACAATAAATACTCCAAACTGTTTTCATACAAAAAACATTAACCACCAGTTTTTCTTCAGAAAAATCCACACATCATGTTTTTTAGTTTGGATTACACATGAATACTTAAACTTGGCAACGACGGACGAAAGATGTTTGATACTCGGTATTACCGAAGCATTACGGAGTAATCAAGGATGAAGTTTCTTGCTCAGGAACACAAAGCCACAATTTCATCCAGGGCTGGGATTGAACCCACAAGATCTCAGGCCACAAGCCACTTTACCATCTGAGCTATGAAACCTGGTGACACTTTGTGTGCCGTGCATACATTAATCAAAATCAACATATGCAACAGCAGTCATGTGTGACTGTCATTAGCACAGTAGCCGCAATGAATACAACATTTCAATTCCTTTTTTTTTCCATTTTATTTTTTCTTCAAAATATACAGTACTGTGAAAAACTTTTAGGCAGATGTGAAACAATGCTGTAAACTAAGAATGCTTTCAAAAATCAAAAGTGTTGATAGTTTATTTTCATCAATTAACAAAATACAGTGAATGAACAGAAGAGAAATGTAAATCAAATCAATATCTGGTGTGACCACCTTTGCCTTCAAAACAACAACAAATTCTTCTAGGTTCACCTACACACAGTTTTTGAAGGAACTCGGCTGGAAGGTTGTTCCAAACATCTTGGAGAACTAACCATAGATCTTCTGTAGATGTTTCTCAAATCCTTCTGTCTCTTCATGTGATCCCAGACAGATTCCATGATGTTGAGATCAGGGTTCTGTGGGGGCCATACCACAGAGCCCTATCTTATCTGCCAATCAAATGAGGTCTGAATCAGCAGATCTGTTGTGTGGAGTCCCACAAGGTTCTGTTCAGGGTCTTTTATTGTTTTTGCTGTACTTGGTTCCCCTCGGTAAAATCATTCAGAGATTTCTTGATGTTTCTTAATACATTTTTGCTGATGACTACCAGCTTTACTGCTCTTTTGATCCAACTGAGCCCGAGAGGCTGAACAGCTTAGTCAATGTCTGAGTGAAAACCCTTTGCAGCTAAATGTGGAAAAAACTGAAACTCTGGTTATTGCGCCTGATGATAAAGTTCTAGGGTTGAGTCAGTACTTGGGGGACTAAGGTCTGTCAAACTGAGCCTGAGAAACCTGGGTGTTGTATTTGACAAAGACATGTCTCTTGTTTAGCACTGCAGAAAACTGACCAGAAACTGTTTCCTTCAACTGAGAAAAATCTCTTAATTTAGGAAAATGTTGTCACAGCATGATCTGGAGCTTGTAATCCATGCGTTTGTTTCTTCTCGCCTGGACTATTGTAACAGTTTGTTTTCATGTCTTAACAAGAAGGAGCTGTCTCGCCTACAGTTGATTCAGAACTCTGCAGGATTCTGACCCGCTCTAGTAGAAGAACTCACATTTCTCCGATCCTTAAATCTCTTCACTGGCTTCCATTTTCTTTCAGGATCAACTTTAAAATGACTTACTTACTTACTTACTTCCACGACTTCTTCTTCTTTACGCTGATGATATTTCTCAATGACATTGGCTGTATGCTTGGGGTTGTTGTCCTGCTGCAGAATACATTTTGGGCCAATCATACGCCTCCCTGATGGTATCTGCCTGTATTTCTCAGCATCGATACCAATAATTCTGACCAAATCTCCAACAACATTTGTAGAAATTTAGCCCCAAACTTGCAAGAAGCTCCACCATGTTCCACTGTTGCCTGTAGACACTCATTATTGTTCTGCTCTCCAGCCCTTCTGCAAACAAACTGCCTTCTGCTACAGCCAAATATTTTACAATTCTGATTCATCAGTCCAGAGCACCTGCTGTCATTTTTCTGCACCCCAGTTCCTATGCTTTCGTGCATGGTTGAGTCGCTTGGCCTTGTTTCCATGTCGGAGGAATCTTTTTTTGGCTGCAACTCTTCCATGAAGACACTTCTGGCCACACTCCTCCGGACAGTAGATGGTGTACCTGGGTCACACTGGTTTCTGCCAGTTCTGAGGTGATGGCACTGCTGGACATCTTCCCATTTCGAAGGGAAATAAACTTGATGTGTCTTTCATCTGCTGCACTAAGTTTCCTTGGTGACCACTGCGTCTATGATCCTCAACTTTGCCCTTTCTTTGTGCTTCTTCAAAAGAGCTTGAAAAGCACATATTGAAACCCCAGTCTGCTTTGTCTTTGAGAAACCTTGCTGATCCAGTAGAACTACCTTGTGTCTTGTTGCTGTGCTCAGTCTTGCCATGTTATATGACCTTTGACATGAAACTGTCTTCCACAACCTCAGCTTGGTAGCAGAGTTTGTTCCTCTCCCAGTTTTAACTCCTACACATCTGTATCTTTTTCACTTAATGACTGTGTTTCAACATACTTGTGAAATTGAAGATCATTAGCACATGTTTGGTATAATTGGTTGATCATACACATCACTAGAATCCTACAAAACTCCTGACTTTGTGCAAATGTACCTTTAAGAATTGATGCTGGTTTGAAGGCAAAGGGTAGTAACAACAAATATTGATTTGATTTCAATTTCTCTTTTGTTTGCTCACACTTTTTGCACGCCTGCCTTAAACTTTTGCACAGTACTTTATATTAAGTGCAGAAAAATATTTAAGTATGTCTATGCCAAAAATGTCCATTTAAATACTTCAGTGGATAAAAGGAGATACATATTAACACATTACATTGGAAATAAAGTAAAACAACAAAAGTTATTTTGAATGTGTGGAGAAATATTAGAGAAGTATTGTTGGGATATGAATGTCTTGTCTGTCTGTGGCATGTTTGCTTTTAAATGTAACTGCTGGTAAAAGAAATATGGAGCATGATGTCAATCAACCCAAAAGGCTCTCTTTACGAAAACAATATTCCAGAACCACTACTTTCATCTTGTTGCCTCTACCTACACGTTTCCTTTTGTGTAGCCCTCGTCAGAAAGTGCCTCAACCTAAATGACATTGAGATTCTTTAACTGGTGAGTAAAACACTTATCGTGCCGTAATTCAAGATCCGCCAGAACACCGATCAATACCAGCAAAACCCCAATTAAAGTTTGCCGGGTCAGTGCCCGGCCATTTCGTGGTGAGTTAAATGCGGTACTTAAGTATCAGCAATCTCAGTGTGGCCTCGATCGTTTTAACGGTCGGACCCGGGATGAAGTGTCCGGGCTGGAACCAAACACGAGAAGATTTTTAGTTTTGAGAGATGATTAAAATGTGGATCTCACGTTCCTAACTGTGATGGCTCAGAGTTACACGTAAGATTTCTGGATTCTCAGTGTAAAACATTCACTAATAAACCTTTCATTTGAATCCAAGAGTTTAGAATTCAACACATTATTAGCCTTGAAGTATCATTGACTCAACAGTACTCTCTTGAACAACACACATGGACATGTGAGGGAGCTAATGCTCCTTGTGCACCATTGAAAACAACAAAACCTCAAATAATTTATAGATCCAGATGGTAAAATTTGAACAACAATGCCAGAGTTGAGCTTGTTCCATACACTGCAGGGTCTACTCCAGGTCCTTCCTTTCTCTAAACAAACCTTTTCTTTTACAAAGCCCATAATGCATTGCAACAATTGAAACACCAAAGATATTACAGATACATTATTATAAAAGTGAAAGAAGGATTAAAATAACCATACATGCCGTTGTGACGTAGTTCCGTGTTCATTTGTAACTACTATTTAAAAAAATACAGATTTCTGCAATAGTCATTGACACCACATGAGGTTAAACCTTTATAAAATGTTCATAGTAGTACATGTACAAGCAACTACACGTGTCGTGTCATTTCAGTCGCTGATACTTCACCTCACAACTCAAACAAACTCCCAGTAAGACCATTAGTTTCTCACACTCCACCACCGTTCTCCGTCTGAGCTTTCCACACCGAAATTCTCACCAACAGAAATGAATTCTCAAGATATCAAAACAAAAATCTATATTTAATATGGGAGCAATTACAGGGCAAAGTTGGCTGCACAGGCCCCGTTGTCAGCCGAGCGCGTGTTTTTCATCAAATAGGTCATTAGAGGATGATGGATGTAAACCTATAAAGTATCTAAACTGGAGCTTTTAACAAACCTCCAGCAACACTATCATTTCTCTAATAGAACCTGCTGACCGTGTCATTCCCTGCTGCCATTTGTCATTTTTCCTTGTGAAATAATCAATACTGCAGCGCTTGGAAATAAATAATATAAAAGTCATAGTAACCTACCCAAGGAGCAACAAAAATAGACTTATGGAGTGTTCAGAGAGCGAACCTGGTCACTGGGCAATCTCTGCTACACTTTTCTAATCAACGCTTAACAGTATTTTTTAAAACCGCGCGAGCAAAATTGCTATTTTTTTTCTTCTTCGGCGTACTGCTCTGACGTGACTAGCTAACACCAGAGAACATGTCATTGACTGTTGTTAACACGGTGTGTGTGTGTGAGAGAGAGAGAAATCCATAAATAATAAGGAAAATATCTATTGAGTATATTAATAAAGTATATGAATGTTAAGAAAGAAATGTAGAAAATTAAAACTTAAAAACAATACAATAATATTTACTCTTTCAAATAAATCTAACAAGTTGTATTTAAATGATACATTAATTATTAATTAATACATTTTTAATAAAGCGTCCTGTTTACGCACATTTGATTTACTAATGTCTAACTATTTTAACACATGAATAACTGTCTAATAAAACATTCATTCATTAGAAATTAAAAAATATTTTCTTCTTTTCTTTCTATATTATTTAATATATAATAATAATAATAATAATTTAAACCTTAATGTGTAAAAACAAAACGTTTTCTAAATGCTAAGCTAAGCAAGATAGTATACCAACAGAATAAATAACATGGGATTTATTTAAAAGGTAGAAACTACAAAATATTAAATAATATTAAAATAATTGAGAGAACAGCTTAATAATGTAAATAAATGTCAAATAGATATTTGATAATTATTATAAACAAAGAAAACACTGTGGGTTCAGTTTTTATGGCAGCAGATATATTTTTATTTGTGTGTTTTCACATCCACATTTACACATAAAAAATGCAGTAAGTTACCTAATTATAAAAACAGCTTCTAAATAGATACTGGAATATTTTCAATGAACAGCAGTTTCAGACCAAATGAGAGCTACTTACCACTGCAGAGTCACACAGCATCAATGTTATTAAGATATACTGTATGTCATTTTTAAATTTAAGAAATTAATCACCAAAGGTCAGATGATAGTCACGTGCTTTGTATGTACTGTATTTACTTTAAAAGAACGACACCATCAAAATAAACACTCATAATCTTGGACAACACTCAAGACAATTCATCATTATTATTTAACTAGTGATAATAATCTTTTTGTTCGGAAATCCCCTCTTCAACTTTCCGGATGTCACCTACAGGGGGCGCTATCCTCTTGCTCATAGGCTTCACCAATTCAGCAACAACGGCTCACTAACTCGATTAGTGAGCGCCTGTTTATCGTTAAGAACTATTTGTACATGTCACGAGGTATTTGGCTGTTTAAATAGAATCAAGCAAACCGTTTAATTAAATTAAATGATTAAATATAAAGAAAACTATTTATTTTTTTGCTGTTTTAAGTAAATAAAACCAAGTTACTTTTTCTATAATGCATCCGTGGCTAAAATAAAAGTTGTCAATAATGAACTAAGAATAGTTATAACATTATACATTCTTACAATACGTGCCACTAAACACAATTAAATGATTTATTATCCAACGACATCCTCCATTACTGCTCGAAATGTTATTTTTTAAACACTGCAATAAAAATGTGAATATTTCAAATTATTCAAAAACACTGAAAGATGCATTTGATGAGCCACATTGATATTGTTTTCAGTTGCATATGATTAAAAACTAATCAATATTTCAGGCTAATTGATCTGTCGGACCAATAACAGACAAGCTGAGGGGAGGAGTGAGAGAGGAGGAGGAGGATACTCACTCACTCTCTCTCTCTCCACTCACGCTCCATCCCATAATCCCATTTGCCATTGTAGATGCCCAATCGTCTATAGTTTCCGCATTTAACTTGGATGACATTTTTTATTTCATCATTAGCGACAGTGAGTGACCGAGGAGCGGCAGGGACCAGTGCGGGCTGACATGTGTTCTTCGCCCCTCTGCTTGTCTCGCAGGTGACGTTTGTTTGAATATCAGAAGTTCCGCTGCAGCCTCTCCTCAAGACCCCCTAAAAATATTCCAGCCCTCGTCTCAGAAACTTCCGAGCCGCAAAGATGCCAGAAACCACGCAGGAGACGTCGGTTAAGGACTCTCCTTTCTTTATTAAGAACCTGCTCAATTGTGACAGTAAACCGTCCAAACCCAGGCCGGTGCTGGCCGCGGGGAAAGGGGCCCTGGAGGGGGGCTTCGCCTTGTCCCAGGTCGGGGACTTCAGCTTTCCTCGCTTTGACCTGCCGGCGCAAAGATTCAGTCTGCCGACGCACTACCTGGAGCGGACCTCGGCCTGGTGGTATCCTTACGCCCTCAGCTCGGCCACACACCTGCACAGAAGCGACGGTAAGTCTTGATTTCCCCTTTATTCACACACTCAGACTGTACCCATCTTTTAATTTTTTATTTTACAATTATTTCAACGTCAACTGAGCAACTTATAAAGCTTAATTCTAATTTAAACCCATATTTAAATCATGTTTGTTGTTGTATTTGTTGAGCACAATTATTTGATTTGTACACAAAAGAGGCAGTAAAATATATTATATCCATCATATATTTATTATTCAGCTGAATAGTTAATTGATTTTTAAAACACAGGCGCGAATAATCTGTCCATGACACGAGTATGTTTTTAAAACGAAGACAAAAACATTTATCATTTTAACTAAATGGCTGGGACATGTGTAAAGAGAATAATGTACAACGAGCTCATGCAATCAGTTCTAAATAGTTGAAATGGTCTAAAAATGGTCGTGAACTGGTGCTTGTGTATCGATATTGTTTTGCAATGCTTCTATTATAGATCAATAAAATGACACGCGTGTATAAAAAGAGCGTCTACATCACCAGATCGTTGGACTATTTCCGGACTATAAACATTAATTGATCCCACTATTCTAAAATCCTACACATTCTTGTATTACCACCATTATGAGTAAATATATATTTGTAACATTTAAAAAAACGTGTAACACATTTTAGAGTGATATTTTTATATAATAATGACATTTATTTATTTACCATTTACTTTATTTAGAAACAAATGCCATAAAATGAAGATGGTTTTATTTTTAAATGCAACATTAAAATAACTACAAATTAATTTTGTAATTACTCATTATTTTTAATTTATAAAGAAAAATATTTACAGGGTAATTTGTTTCCCTAAATCAATTCCTAGAAAATATTCAGAATAAGTGACAAATATAGTTGGTCTGCATCAGTGTTTAAATGATACATTAATTATTAATTCATACATTGTTTATAAAGCGCATTTGATTTACTAATGTCTAACTATTGAATAACTGCCTAATAAAGCATTAATTCATTAGAAATTTAAAAAATATTTTCTTCTTTTCTTCCAGTGATCGACAAGCTCGCGGTGAGAGATTCTTCACCAGCTTCAGGCACAGACAGAGACTCGCCAGACCCGGTTCTGAAGTCGGAACCGGACGCCAAAGAGGAGGAGGAGGAGGACGAGAACAACAACAAGAGCGGCGACGAGATCATCCTGGAGGAGAGCGACAGCGAGGAGAAGAAGGACGACCTGGACGACTGGAAGAAGAGGGACGACGACAAGAAGCCGTGTCGCAAGAAGAAGACCCGCACCGTGTTCTCCCGCAGCCAGGTCTTCCAGCTGGAGTCCACCTTTGACATGAAGCGGTACCTGAGCAGCTCGGAGCGGGCCGGCCTCGCCGCGTCCCTCCACCTGACCGAGACCCAGGTGAAGATCTGGTTCCAGAACCGCAGGAACAAGTGGAAGCGGCAGCTCGCGGCGGAGCTGGAGGCCGCGAACCTGAGCCACGCGGCGGCGCAGAGGATAGTCCGCGTCCCGATCCTCTACCACGAGAACTCGGCGTCCGACGGTTCCGGTGTCGGCGCCGGTACCGTCCCGGTCAGCCAACCCTTGATCACCTTCCCTCACCCCGGCGTCTACTACTCGCACCCCCTCGTCACGTCGGTACCGCTCCTGAGACCGGTGTGAGGTCGAGCACAGAGACTGAATATTTTTGTACAAGTGAGTATAAATAAAAAAAACATTTGTTAGACGACTACGTTATTTCCCATTCAGGGGAAATATTGTTATTATTCTATTATTATCATTATTGCAGTTTTTCACAATTGCTGCCGGACTCATGGGTCGACTTTTGATTTGTTTTTTTTCTTCTAATAACAAAAACCCAACTGTCAAAAAACGGTATTGTTACCGATTATCCTTTTGTTGGACATTTTCTCACACAAATTGAATTTAACGATGCTTTACAGTGTAATCGCAATCTCTGATGGGAAAATATACACACTTTAAAACCCTTAAATAAAAGATCATTTCGGTGTACAGTTTAACAAGGGAAGTTAAAGTAAAGTAAAATATGTCTGAGTTTATCAGGTTTAATTTTCCAGCGTGGTAAACTATTTAAACATTTCTTTATTGTTTAAATAATCTTGCTGTCATGCACAACACACTCACATCCTGTATACCAAAGAGTGAAAGTAAAACACTTTTACAAAAAAATAATATATGTTTTAATGTCTAAGGATGTTAAAAATCCTGGTGTAATTCGCATGAAATCTTCATTTCGGGGATTTAAAACCCGGGAACTATTTGTTGTCAGAAGATATTTTTTTTCTTTCACAAATAGTCGAGAAATAAATAAAGGTCTATGGAGATTAAATGTGTTGTTATCCAATAGAGACACGGAGTAGAGCAACGTCTCATTTGGGTTTTGAGACGTTTTTTTGCAGTCAAAATCAAAGTTATTAGAATCGGAGAAATTTAGAACTGACCCACCTGGAGCCTCTTATTTTTTTTAGCAATTGTGGAAAACTGTATTATTATTTCTCAGGATTTCATCTTAGATTTAAGCTTCTTCAATCAAGCTACATTTCCCAAACTTCTCCTTTGCATGGTAGCATCATGAAATCACTTCAAAACAGTTAATGTTTCATTTCAAAATCAAGAAAAGTCACACTGACTGTAACAGGTTATTTATTTCCTAACAGTAAACTCACATTGAAGTAGACAAAATACCAATAAAAAACTCCAAATCACGAAAAACACCCACGTGTGCAATACAAGGAAAGTGTGCTGTGAATGAATCCATCTTCATTTGTTTTATCAATTAAACTGTAATATATTTTATTTTTTTAAGAGCTTGACATGTGACAATCAAAACACTGAACTGTAAAAAAAAAAAAAAAAAAAACCTATGACCTCTGTGTGTTTAGTTTTGTGAGTCACCACTTGTTGTTCTACTGACACGTTAAAAACACTGTTGTATAAACTTGTAAATGTATATATTTAAAGGATTCCGGATTGTTTGTACAGAAGAAAAAACAACCTTTTGATATTGTACTGCTGAACCATGTTGTGGAATAAACAGAATATTCCAGATGCATTTTTGTATTTTTCTCAGAATCAATGAGGTAGAAATTCAGAGTCAGAGTGGATGTTAAAAGTGAGCTAAGATCTGATTCTGCATCAAGAGTTTGACACATTTTCATCAACTTAACACAACAGTGTTGCTGCGAGAACAGTTGGAGGCGTCTGGGGAAGTTGACAAGAGGTGTCTTGCTCCTGCAACATAATGAACATGGAATGGATTCAACTTAAACAAGCTGAATCCTCACCAATATACTTTCCAGACATAAAAAGCAAAGGTTATATGACAATGAAATCACTTAATTAAGTGGAAAGTTTAAATTGGAATGAAAATCAAAACTTGGCTGGACATCAATATCTATATCAGTGAAAGTCAATTGAAAGTCATTCTCAATATATAACAATTAAATAATATAATTCAATATTTTGACTTTTCTAGAGACATATGCTGTAAAGTGTATCTGAGGATCCTTTTCTTTAATCTTACTCTTCATTTTGTTTTTTTTATCATATGTTGAGGTTTGTTGTAGCACGTGAACTTGTTTACCGTATTATATAAATCTATATCCACTCTCTATATAACTTCCCTCAAACAGTATAAGTCAAACCAATTACAAAATATACATAAGTGCTGTATAAGCATTTTTATCACTTTGGTGCTGGATTATATCCATTGTTTTACTGTCAATTTCTTCTATTAGAAAGTGACAGTAATAACTGAACTTTTAATTGGACAATTTATAGGACTTTTAAAATGTGAATTAAACTTATAAAATGTGGTGTTTTTTATCTATGCATCCGTTAAATATATTTGTATCTGTTATAATTCATTAAACGAATATCCATTATGAGGACCTTAACAAATAATCTTTTCAACTATAAATGTGTTTATTTGTAAACTATTAAATTTCCAGTAGTGTTAACTCTTAGTATCCAGTTTGTCTGAATTTCTTACATGAATGCCAAGCACTATTTACTCTGTGATTCGATCTTTTTAGAAAAACAAAAGTAAATAAAAATATAAAAAAATATTTTTTTAAATGAATTAGTTCCTGTCTCGGCACTTGTTCCCCAATATCAAGAGTCATAGATTCAGGCATCATTCGTTTACAACTCACATGTATTTATTTATTTTTTAATAATAAATGAATAAAAGCAAAATAAATCAATTCGTAAATAAGTGAACTATGAGAAGAAGGTGAAAATGATGTAAATGAGACGTAAAAATCGAGGGCAAATGGGCATCAAATCTGAGTTTACCCCTAACAGGTTTGTACATTTGCACATTGAAGTAGAAAACGATGTTCACCCTTGTGTGAAACAAGCGACGCGGCTATTGAAAAAGAATCAGTCATCTCTTAACTCTCGCTGATGACCTCATCTAGAGACAAAGGGTTCATTCAAATATCATAAGTATTGACGTGCACCTACCATGCTCACTCCACGCTGCCCCATTACTGGAAATTAATAGATCGGCGCAGCATTATTCCTCTGGCACATATCGATCCGCAAACGTCTGCAGCACATTGCGTCAAAATAAGCGCGCGCTAGGCTGATACGACCTTGATTTGCGCGCATAAATTGATGAAAAAAAAATACTATCACTCGATAATTTCCATTTGTGGGACTTTATGTTTAAGGGGAGAATTGTCAGCCGGGCCAAATCCAGATAAAACACATTTGCAGGGATGAGGGGCAAACGATCATAGACGCGCATTAAAATATGGAGTCACTGGATAGTTTTCACTTTAATGCTTTTAATGCCAGTTTGAAGCAACTCCGTAAGGTCGCGCTTTTCACCGCTCGAACCAAGAACATTCACTTCGAAATAAATATTTTTTTTAGCAGATTAGTCTCGAAAAATGTGGTTCTGGTCCCACCAGGTGGTCGCAACAACAATAATAGACAAACATTGGTAATTACGCAAGAATCAAAATCAGCAAACATTGACACTTCATTATTTAAAGTTTTATAACATATTTACAAGAAGTAGTTTTCTAATATAATATTTGTTTTTATTATAGATTTGAGTGTAGGTTACAAAAAAGTTAATACGTTGTTACCAGCTATTTTTTAAGACTGTGTTTTAATTTATTCATAATAAGTCATGCATTATAATACAATTCTCATTTAAAAATATTTAACTACAGTTAATTCAAATTTGAAAAAGTTATACATTTCAATTACAACTTGTTAGTTTAACTTTATGTGCAGAGTTGGGGGCACATTTCGTTAACCAAAATTTCAAACTTGTTTTGTTATTATTAAGTGTTTTAAGTTGATGCACGTCGATACATTAGAGCATATTTTATGTTTAAAGATCATTAAATGGCTTTGATTCCGTAATAATTTGACTTTTTTTAAAGTGAAGGTTAAACAAATGATTTAAAATAGAATTGAAAAGTAAATATAAGGGCTATACAAATACAACTTTGATGTAACACCGTTTATTGGATTTTCTTATTAATACCAGTTACTGACGTTTTTTTTTTTCTCAAGATATTTTCTTTGGAGGAATAAAAAGAATCTTGTTTTGTGGGAACTCTGGTTTGGCTTCCCACCGCTGATTGAATGCGAGCATCCGATTTTCATCAAAGTTCTATTAAGTGAAACATAGGTTGCAGGGCAGCATCTGATTGGAACAGTTTAAATTTTAATTGTGTTTTTAATTTGACATATAGTTGCTGTGAAGAATGACAGTGGGACGCCGAGGGGGCGGTCGATTTTCTTAATTTCTCCCCGAGGAATTGATGAGTCTATCAGGGCAGTAGATTGGAAAGCCATTAAAACTCAATGGTTCGCTTGTTAATTGGAACTTGATGGATAGGAGCCCTTGGATAGGCTGTACTGATCCAATCTTCCTGACTTTGTGTTTTCCAATAAATTACCCAGTTCATTTCCACACTCAGATTACATAAATTGTACACCTCCAGGGCTCTGCTCGCCTTTACAACCAAACACACACACACACACACACACACGCGAGGAAAAGGGAGCAGGTCTGGCTCTCTTGAATGAAAATCGAAACATAATCAACGTTTATACTTAGAAAATTTATTGATATCATTTTCTCTGGTAATTTCCTTATTCTAGACTCGGACACGCCATACATCATAATACAGGCGCGTAAAAGGCTCTTTGTTTAATATTTATCGAAGCTTGATTTCCAGATCTAAGCGCCTCATAACTTCATCTGTCTTTCTCTAAAGATCTTGTTTCTGTTATTGCGGTTTGGGCGGCCGAGGCAGCAGCACCAGCACCAGCAGCCCATCAATGTGATAGAGCACGAACTTAGGACCGGTACTTACAGCCGGAACCAGGGAACACGAACAAGGGGTGGAGGGGAATTTCCATGTTAATGGACCTGGATCTTTTCTTGCTCAGGCTTCCAGACTCATCATAGCAAAATACTCTTAATGTTGACCCATTCGACAGTAGTTATTAGTTAGATTTGGAACCCGATTGTTTATATGCTGAATACTATACTATATTAGTTACATGTTTGCACTTGGGTTTAAAATGTACGGACACAAACATACACAACATACACACTCTCAAATAACACAAATAAATGATCTGTAACATAAAAGACACAATTTAGATACGTGCGAATAGATGGAATTTCAGTTTTTATTTAGTCAATATACAATGTTATCTCAGTTATTCAATGAGAAGTTGAAGTTTATCCCATGTGTGTCACTCGTTAACCTGAGGTTCATTTCAAACCGTGGGAGGAAACCAGAGACAATTTGTCTGCGGTTATTTTACGTTATTTTACGTTTGGACCTGTTAAAAAAAAGCATTTTCCATCTGATTATTATTATCATGAATTATCATGTAGTTCACACTCAGAAGCTGATCTTGATGTCTATTGCATTTACTGTTTCATAGGTTGGTGAATTATATGCGAAAAAAACAACAACTCAAATTACAACAAAAACATTAAAACCAAGTTCACAAGCTATACAGCGCACCTCTATCAAACTACCGGCTCGGGGGGCAAATACGGCCGTCTAGGTACTTTTCTGTGGCCCAGAATGAAAAGTTGCTGTAGGTAGAGATTCATGTCAATATATTGACCAGTAAAGATGCAAAGGTTTGAGAAAATATTTTAGTAACTGACATCATTGAGACATTTTGAATTCATCCTCAAGGTTAAGTTTTGGACTATTTTCCTTTTATAGCTATTTTTTCCATAAAGCTTATTCTCATCTTTCTGCGGATGAGCCTCGATAAAGTTGACAGAGATAAGATCATTAAGACACTTCCTGACTGAATTACGTCTGTCATCATCCCACCTTCCAGTTAGCTGATGCTACATGCTACATGCTACATGCTAGCATCCTGTCAGGTATTAATGTTTGATTCCCATGGACAGACACAACCATTAGAAACACACAAACACAAACACAAACACAAAAACACCAATTGAGCCTTCACACCGGATAGAAATGTAATTATTTATCCAATTAAGTTTGAATCACAGAATCATGTCTAAGAAGAAACATATGTACAAAGGTTTTTTTTTTTTTAATATAATATTTTACTTTCCATCATGGGTAGTTTTGAAAGTAAAAAGAGGATGGAAGAACTAAAAAAAAAAGTTTTCAAACAAATGATCATATACCAATTTTTACTTTTAAAATTTCAAATCAACAAATCTTAAATACTTCAATAGTTTAGATTGATATTCATTTTAAATGAATATCTGGAACATTTAATGAAAAAAGCTTATTCTTCCATATAAAACCTATAAACTTATTATATTATACACTGTATATATTATACACTGAAAAAAAAACACGTCAGAAATGTTTTGGCTTATTATTTATTTTAAATTAATTAAAAATAAAATGTTACTTATCATTTTTTTATGCAATGCAATTAAATGATTGTATTATGTGGTGATATATTAGATGTCATTTCGAGGGAAAGTATTTTATAAGAGAGACTTTAAGAAACCACTGGAGATCACAGGGAAATATATATTTATATATATATTTGTTTTCCTCTTCGCCCGTTTGTCAAACCCTGACAGGGTTTTTTGAAAATGTCCGGGCTCGTGCGAGTGTCCACCATTGGCTCAGGAGGAGCTTACCTACATGCAAATGAATCCACGCAACTTTGCTGCCTGTGATCCACAACATGAAGAGGAGGACGGGGAATACACTCATTTCCCCATCAGCTCCAGAAAAAACACCTTCCATCACTTTATTCCATTAAAAGGGCTAAATTGTGGCGCACAAAATAGAGCCGCTGCTTAGACACGCCATAACGGAGTACCAGGAGAAATTCAGTCGCTATACTGTGATGAGGCGAGAATGAGCAGCGCAGAAGACAGCGGGAGCAAGTCCTCGACGGGCCCCATCTCCAGCTTCACCATCCAGTCCATCCTGGGGACGAAGACCGACGCGCCGCGCCCGGGAACCAAAGACGCGTCGCTGCGGAGGCGCACACTCTCCGTGTCCTCGGAGGAGGAGTGCAGCGGCGCGGAGGACTCGGCGGACTGTTTCTGCTCCTCCGACACCGGACACAGCGAGCCGTGCCACCGGCGGACATCCCATCATAAGTTCTCCTGTCTAGGTGAGCGAGGAAGTTCAACGCATTCGATATTATTTTTTATTTCAGCGGATCGCAGGATCATCTTGATTTTAATCCCGGTGTTTATGGAATTTATTTTAAAATAGCAACTGATGTAAAAATAATAGTTGTTTGTATTAAGTGTAATAATTTTACGTTTCACTGTTTGTTTGTGTTTTTATTTCATATAGAACCATAAATATACATTTGATATAACCTCAAAAATGCATGTTAAAAATGTAGCTGACGGACTGTGGTTAGAATTTCGCACCTGACACGAAGCAGCGGCTTTTATTTGACAAATATTTCGCATTTTACTCACGAAAATATGTCGTGGTGAGTGTGCAAAAAAATTGCTTTACGTATTTATTGTCGCATTTAAGATCAGAAATCCGACCGTAAAATGTTACAATTTTTTTTAATCGCCTATTCGTTTTAAAACATTGCGATTTAACGCTTAATGAAAAAGTTGTATTAAATAGAAATAATATGCAACACGTTGTTCTGTTTTTTTCCATAACAATTGTCCTTTTTAACTCATCCGTATCCGCTCGTTCTCAGCAGAAAATGAAGTTTATTATCTCTTCCCCACAATTAAATAAAGATATTATTGGACAGAAGTAGGAGTTTGTGTCATTCATAGTTGTTTTTTTCCTGTACCCCTCGCAGGTTCCTCCAAAGGGGTTCTGTCCGGGAATGAGTCCCGCAGGGGTCTCCAGGACTATAAGGACGAGCAGGAGCGTCAGATGTCCCCCATGTCGGACGAGAGACAGACGGACAAACAGGGAGGCTCGGCCAAGAAGAAGACCCGCACCGTGTTCTCCCGGAGCCAGGTGTACCAGCTGGAGTCCACCTTCGACATGAAGCGGTACCTGAGCAGCTCGGAGCGGGCCTGCCTGGCCTCCAGCCTGCAGCTGACCGAGACTCAGGTCAAGACGTGGTTCCAGAACCGCAGGAACAAGTGGAAGCGGCAGCTCTCGGCCGAGCTGGAGGCGGCGAACATGGCCCACGCCTCGGCCCAGACTCTTGTGGGGATGCCGCTGGTGTTCAGGGAGAACTCCTTGTTGCGGGTCCCGGTTCCGAGGTCCATCGCCTTCCCGACACCGCTCTACTACCCCGGGAGCAACTTGCCAGCGCTGCCCTTGTACAACCTGTACAACAAGATCGAGTATTAAATTGGACCCCCAGGAGCCACAGAAAACCACCAAACATGTGTTGAATGTGATGTTCGGCTGAAGCTTCCCTTCTGTGTATAAATGTCTATAATTAATTATAATAATTTTTCTATTTGCTTTGTTAAACGAAAAGCATCGACTTTGCCGTCACAACGTTTTTATTTTATTTTATTTGCATTGGACGTTGTTGGCTGGTTTTAAATACGATTCTTCCATTTCAAGAGAGAGGTAAAGGAAAAAAAAACCTTTTTTTTTTTGGTTTGTTTTTTTTAGAAACTCGACCATCAAATAAATTTTTCTATTTCAATCAAATATGGGTGAATTTATTTTTAATTCATTGTTCAGACATATATCAGATTTAAATATCTATAACTTTATAATTGGGATACGATTAAGACTATATTAATCTTTGGATAATTGTATTAAAGAAAAGTAAATGAAACGCGTGTCAATATGATCTATGCACACGACACAAACTAATAAAAGCCCACTTTCTTGACACTGGATTCCATTTGTAAACATGTCTTAACAAGGAGAACAAATGAATAAATAAATGAAGAAAATGTCTTTTAGCAAATATGATGAATTTTTATACAGATATATATATACTTTATCATGGTTAATGTTGTATGCTGTAGTTAATTAACAATGAGATCTTATCAGCATAAACAGAAGAAGAGTTGACAACATTTAAAAGGACACGATAATTATATACGTACAGAAATGAATGTTTTTGGCTCAAAATTGACCAGATAAACAGAAGGTTGGTGTCCACAGACATGTTGCTATGCACAGTGAACATAAAAAAGACCCCAATTCTTCATTGGTTGCGATTATTTTAATGGTTTGGAACAACAGATCTTAGCATCAGACATATTTAATTGTGATTTATAAAGGATCAGTAAACTGAACTACTTTCCACAAAAGCCGACACTAAAAACAGACAAATAAAAACCAAAATACATTCAATTAAACATAATAATAACAACAACAATACAATTATAATAAAACATTCAAAATGATCACTTATTTTTTTCTTTCTTAGATCCATTTGAAATGTTCAAATTATTTACACATTTGAATATCGTCAGTGTAATAGGGGCTAAAAAGGCGATGTTTGTTAATCGTTCAGATCTTTCTGAACAAGATTTATGTCATATGCACGGTTTTGTCAATCGGTTGGATGCGTATGTCTTATTAAATTAAGTCAGGGTGCTTCTGGAGCATCCCCACATGCACAGTGCAAAGACCCCCCTCATGCATTCATGTAACCAGCCCACCATCTCTCATTCAACACTAATGGCTACATTAGCAAATCACAAGGAGTTACACTGTAGATTATTCCTGACCCAATTTCAGCAAAAGCCACCTTGTTGGCAGAATGATGGTGTGAGACAATAGCCGTGATTTATGGGCAGTCGTGAATAACTCCGGCAGCGGCACAAGGGTGCAGAGATGAATTTGTGACAGATCGGGAAAGAGAGAAAGAAGAGACGGAGGGGTAGAAACACTTATGAAAAGGGAGCAATAGCTCTGGTTGAATGAAGCTGTTTATTAGTTTCCACGCGGTCATTATGTCATCAGGTGTGACGGGAGCGAACTGCTTCTCTGGATGGATGTTTGCTCCTGCTGACTTGTGGGAAATCTGCATGACCTGTCACCTTCAGTTTGATTTACAAGACCTGGATAGATGTGACATGAGCGAAAGGGAAGGAGGGATGGGTAGAGGAGTAACTGTGGATCACTACAATGGCAGGTGTGAATTACAAATTTTAATAGCACAGCGATGAAAATGATTTGGAGCCATTTAAACTGCAATGAGACACTGTGATGAAGATTTGTTGAGCTGATGTGTTGTGCCTCAGGATTCATCAAAGCTGCCTGCTAAGGTGAAAAGCAAGTGTAATTCACACTGGGCTGTGATTTATGAAGGAAACCATGAGCTGCACACAATGTGGCAGGAGAGGATTCTCGGCTTGTCGAGCAGATTCAAGTCGGATCAGAAGCACCAGAGATAGAAATGTGTCTTTCAAGCTGAAGAAGAAATAACTGAGGCGTAAACTAATTAACCTAAACTAGAGACCTTTGTAAAATATTAAATGATTCAATTTACCATTTGACACATCTACGAAACCGATATCTCAAGATTAAGATATTTAATTCTAAATGAATGTATGATAATAACCTGCTTCAAATAAATTTGCTCGCAGTTCTGCGTTAATCATCAACTGGCTCTTCATCACTCAATCTTCTTCCTCAAAGATGATCCTCAGAGGTCTCAAATCGTGGATGATCACAACTTTGTGCTAAACTGTCCTCAGTTTAACACGACTGTTTGACACCAAGTGAGCACCACAGTAATCACAAAGTAATTTATAGAAACTATTATTTATTTTGTAAATACAGAAAAAAAAGCATTTTATCTTTATTGTGTTATCTCTGGCTCAAGGTAACCCGAAGACCGTAAATACATTTGCAGTGGTGGAGGTCACCTTGACCCGTAGAGACAAAGCAAGGGATACCACAAACACATTTGTTTTTGGACTTTAGGGTCACCTTTTCCCAGAGACAGCACAAAGGCTATTGATGTCTCGGTTTAAAATCAGGTCACTGTGATAGCAAAAGAGAGTGTTTTCCATAGAACCTAGATTATATTTTCCCAACAGTATTAAGTCCATTTTTCACTTCTCATCACTTTGAAAAGTACTTCATCAAGAGCTTTTGAACTTCGTGTAAGGAGCATCCATTACACGTGAGCTGGCTACGAGGCCATTTGCAGAAGCCCGGGCGCCGGCCAAGACGAGGGTTTTAAACACGATCGCAATGCATTAAGCAAGACAACTCTCAAGACCTGTTCTCCTCCTAAATTAATTTGAGCCGGGCCTAACAAGATTTCACTCCGCAGGCCCTGTCATCCGCTGCCGTTAACCAACCGCTGTATTTGTGAGTTAATGGTTCGGACTAGAAGTGATTTTTCATGATTCTGTTTTCTATCAACGGGAATTAAGGGGTTTCAGTTTTCAGCCTTCCCTGCATGACTTTATGTTGAAAACAACACAAAGCATCAACGATGCAGAAATATCTCTTTGAGGTTTGATTTCATATTTATTTGCTCGACAAATTGACTCAAGTTTTGGACTTATTTCTTCTGTACAATTTCCTTTAATGCGATCCAACTTCTCTAATAATCATTTTATTATCCAACTCATGCCATCGTCTAAATCACTTTACATGTGTGAAAGTTCTAAAGCAATAAATCCCCATATTGTCATTATTTACTCACATATATCACTGTGTAGAATAAATCCAGTGTAACAAAAACTAATTGTGTGTTTAGTAGAAAATAAAGGTAAAAAGTAAATCATTTTATTATTTACAATAGAATGTCTAGAGGAGCTACAGCGAGCCACTGATGTTTCAATTTGTTGCTTTATAAATTTGGCAAATTTCTAATTGTCTCAAAGAGATATTTTTAAACAGGTGCTTGTGATGAATTGTCTTGATATCTTCGCATTGGACACTGTCGGTGTTGAGTCACTTTGACTGAGCTTCACCAAAAGTAAGTCAACATTTTTTGTTTACTAAATGAATGAATCAACCAATCCACAGACGGCTTAAGCAGTTCACCCACAATATAAACTTCATTCATTTTCTACTCACCCTCATGTCGACTAAGGGTTGGGATTATTATCCTTTTTAGAGTTATAGACAAACATTTATTTTCATTTTAATGTAGCGACTGGAGCTCAGTCGTCTTCATCTTCGTCCAAAAAGACACATTCAATTCAAACATTTAAAATACCTCCATACTGCTCGTCTGTAACGTCCATCTTGAATTGAAGCCTCGACTTGTATTGAAACTATTCTGAAATAAATAGACAAGTTGACATTTTAACATTGTTTGTGGCAGAAGCTAAAATGCTAACATCTTACACAGACAGGAAAGACTTCAATGTTTACTGTCTACACTCTTGCGCGTGTGCGATATTTACCCGACATTTGTCACAACAAGATGGACGTTACAGACGAGCAGTATGGAGGTATTTGAATGTTTTTAAGTGTCTTTTTGGACGAAGATGAAGACAACTGAGCTCCAGTTGCTACATTAAAATGAACAAACATTTTTGTCTATAACTCTAAAAAGGAACAGATTACTCTGAAAATAATACCAACCGACCCTTAGTCGACATGAGGTTGAGTAGAAAATGAGTGTAAATTTAACTATTACTTTAAGAAGCTTCATTCAGCTGTTGTGACTTAAAACAAGGCGGTTTGACAGAAACTACAGACACATGAAGATGTGTTGATTTAAAACATTTACCAATGCTGATATTTAACCAGATATCGGGTCAGCCGTCGCGTCACAACACGAGCACAACACGTTCATTGTTAAATCACCAGTCATGTCTTGAAGTGAAGTGCCATCGGCTGTGCAATATGCATCAAACTATTACAGGCGACAGTATGTGGGGAGAACTTGCCTATTACTCCGCGGATAAGTCCATTAGCATTACCTTCGGCACAATAATGGATGTGAGATACAATTTTCTACATTTGTAAGGATAATAGGGGGATTATCTGTCAGGCCTTTCCCTACACACTCCAGAGAGAGACCACACTGAGGACAGAGAGCCCTGCAACTGTTGTTTTCACATCCGCCCCTCACTCCTTCTGCTCTCCTCACCCCTCGAAGACCCTCAGAGAGCGGCTGGACAGATAGAGCATGTCATTATTCTATTAAAGAGCTACAATTTTTGTAATGGGACTGGCAGCAGTCGGCAGAAGTGCAGGCAGCTTCTTCAATATCCTGGACATTATTTGCTCGTTTAGTTAAATGATGTTTCTAATTCCCTCATAATTACCTTTAATGAGGCTGCCTCCCTCCTTCTGATGCGGCCACATCTTAATATGGCATGACATTCTTTTTTAGGGATAATTACTTCTCAGGGGGCTGGGGAGCGAGGCCAGGGGTTTGTTGTGTGCTGCACACGTGGCAAATTGGCTTGTTTCCTGCCATTTTGTCTTCCTGCAAATTGGAAAATTAAGTTTCTCGGCTGGAGCATTAGAACGGTTAAGGTTGCTTAAAATGATCGAGGCACCACAAGACGCCGTGTCTTATTGATTTAGCTCTCTTTGTTTTTAACAGAATAAAGATACATTATTGTGCAGGAAGCTACTTCAAATAAAACAATTATATAAATACACAAGAAAGGTACTTACACTTACATTACAGACTGTAATTAAAGAAATAGTTCACCCAACATTTTCTACTCACCATCATGTCGACTATGTGTTGGGATTTTTTTTCATAGTAATATGTTCCTTTTCAGAGTTATAATCAAAATGTATATCCATATAAAAGAAGGACGAACTTCCTTCAAAATGACACACTTAAAAACGTTGCAACCGTGGTTCTAGTCTGTAACGTCCCTCTTGTATTGAAGCCTCGACATGAGGAATTGTTACCCAAAAGAAAATTGTTCTGGAAATGTTTATATATCAACTATATATATATCTTTATTTACGAGTACTCTGGGTAAATATAGCAAACGCTTCCAGAGTGCATAATGTCTTCTTCTACACTTTCATTATTTACCCGGAGTACTTTCAGAGTACTTCAGTCGCTACATTAAAATGAACATACATTTTTGTCTATAACTCTAAAAAGGAACATAGAGAAACAGTGATTTTTTAATTTCAACCAATATACATTGGCTCACACTAACATAAAAACTGAGGTTAACAGGAATTTATTATAAACTGTTGAAGACAGAGAGAGTTTGGTAAACATAAAATTAGTTGAAATAATTTGAAATGGTTTAAACACATCGGCTCACATTGGCCCATTGTGTGGTTGAGTTTGCCACCCCTGGTCTAAATCATTAGAAAATAATCATCTAATATAAAAAATGCTGTAAAATCTCACATAAAAAAATATTAATCGAATCCGTAAATGTCTACCGTAGGGTGTGACTAACCATTGCTTTTACTCCATACACCACACGAAAATATTTTACAAAAATACTACTTGTAGAGTAGTAAAACCAGATTAGCGATTAAATTGAATCAACACATTTAGACATATATTTCAGAATCAGAAAAGTTTTATTGCTGGTGTTTTAAACACAACAGTAGAATTTGTTGGGGTGGCGCTACAGAATATAGAAAATTAAAACATACAAATGAAATAGAAAAAGATGAATAAATACATTCAAAAAATGAACACCTGTAAATGGGATTTTTTTAAATTGAAATAAACGCATCATTCTAAAAATGTTAAATCTAGTCGTTCATTAAGTCTTGGAAAACATGTTTTTTCTCCTCACAACTTTTAACTTACCCTGAATATCTGATGAACGTTGCATGGCTCTGCAGCGGTCGTCACTTCTCTTTAAACCGATCCAGTTGCTGTAGTTCTAACCACAGCCATGGAAGAGTCGGCTGAGAGGTTTTCATTTCTAAGTGCTGATGTGTCGCAGACAGTTTGGCTCTGAAAGGGCCTGTTATGTGGCGTTTAAAGAGAAGGAAGGAGTGCTCCCGCAGGGCAGCCCCGTACATTAACGCTGACCACAAGAGGGTCTAACGCTTACGCCCTGTGCTGAAGTGACCTTCAGACAAGGTTCCTCAGCCGCCTGTGTGGGTATTGGAAGCGTCTTTCCTTCCCCCTCCTGTCTTTTTTTCATCTCTCTGAGTCTGGTTCTGATAGAGGTTTCTGCCTGTTTAAGGTGATTTTTCCTTGCCACTGTTGCCGAACGCTTGTGAATATGATCTATTGACACCTGTTTTTCTCTTCTTTTATATGGTTATCAAACTGTGTCTTAAGATAACTTGAATAATACTTCAGACTTTAAATTGCAATTTAATTGAATAGAGGATGTAAACAAACAGGAAGTGATGTCACATATTCCAGGAAGTTACAGCACAATGAATTTTCTATTTTCTATTTTTTTCAAATACAAGGGGGACTGGATTATAAGGCGTATTAAGCAAAACAAAAAAGTCAGATAAGTTAGTGAGTCAAACTTAATTAAACATGTTCACAATAACTTTCAAAAACATTCAGTTGTTTCACATAAAAAAACACAAAATCAATTGAACATTCAAAATAACTCTACTAAATTGTTCAGTTATAACACGTAAAATAACTTTGTCTACTTCTTGAGTCCTTCACACAACCCTCCTGACTACGGCAGTTGTAAAGCTTCAAGAAGTGCATCTGTGTGGTTTACCAAAGTCTAAACATTTGGACAGAGAGCTTGATACCACACAAAAACTGTGTAGGTCAGTAAATACAACCCAAACTAATCCATATGTAAAGCGCTCCAGATTATACTTTTTTTTTTTTTTTTAATTATATATGTTATATATATTCGTTTAATCACTCGTTTGTTTTTTAAAGTGGTTCATCTGGTTGGCAAGGAATGGCGTCAGATTTGTTTGTATACTTAAGAAATTACTTTTTCTAATTAAGAAAGTATAAAACAAGACAAAATTGTGCTTTCAATGGTGATCCATTGAAATGGTAATCCAGCCAAGATTTGTGGCAAGGAAAGCAGCCAAGCAAATCTAAGCAAGGGATCACCATTTCTTTAACCCTTGTGTTATCTCTGGGTCAAGGTGACCCAGGGTCCGAAAACACATGTGTTTCCCGGAATATATTTGCAGCGGTGGATGAGATCATGAGACAACACAAGGGATACCTCAAACACATTTATTTTCAGGCCTTTGGATCCCCTTGACCCAGAGACAACACAAGGGATACCTCAAAAACATTTGTTATCAGGCCTTGAGATATCACAAGGGTTAAAGAGGTATCAAAGACAAGAGCAAAGAGTTGAGTCTTTAAACAAGTAAAGGCTATAGAAATATTTCCCATATACATACAAAAGTCTGGTTACATCATTCAACCCCAAATCTCAGATTGAATGACACAAACAAATCGTGGACAATTGAGGGACTAACTACCTCTCAAGTGTCCTGCTGGGTCAGATGTGTGTTTGTTATGAGATTTGATATTGAGTTGCTTCTAATGCGAAGAGGTGTGAGCCGTTACACGGACCAAGTGGTCTCTTTCAGCTCCAGGAGGCTCATGTGTGCAGAGCTGATCTGTCACAACGTGAGACCGACAACTGACCACATAGCCTGCAGCATGGCAGCAGGGGAACACAATGAGAGCGGCACACTATCACCTGACAGCTAATTAGGGATCACTACACCGGGAGGGAATACATTGTCTTTGAGGGAATGAGGGGGAATACAGCAAAGAGGTCAGAGAAAATCCCTGTGAAGTGTCACTCAGAGCTACAAGTCGGTTTGCGATTCCTTTAAAAAAAAATTATATGTAGGTGGCGATGCAATGTTTGTTTTAGCTACCACTAGCTGCAGTACTTTTTAACAACAGTCTTCTAACTCTTGCATACTTAGATGAGGATATGTTGAATCAAATGTATAAAATATTTCACATTTTAATTTCAACCTACCTTAAGTTATAGTTTACCAAAAATTTAAATTTCACTCATTATCTACTCATGTTTTCACTCATGAGTCATAGACAAAAATGTTTGTTCTATTTAATGTAGGGACTGGAGCTCACTTGTCTTGTGTCCAAAAAGACACTTAAAAACATTCAAATACCTCCATACTGCTCGTCTGTAACATCCATCTTGTATTAAAGCCTCAACATTTGAAATTGTTCCAAAAAAACACCCTTAAATTAATCTACATTTTAAGATTGTTTGTAGCTGAAGCTCTCAGTCTCTCAGCTCCAACAACAAGTTTATCCTCATTCAAACACATAGCAAGTGTCAGTGTTCACGATTTTACGCTGATATCCTAGTAGCGTCCTCTAAGTCCAAGCTTCAAATGTGAACTTGTTTATTTTTTTCCAACAATTTCCAACGTCGAGATGGCTATAAAGTCCAGCAGCATGGAGGTATTTGGATGTTTTTAAGTATCTTTTTGGACGCAGATAAAGATGCAACAACTGAGCTCCAGTTGCTACATTAAATGCTCATATAGTCATTAAATTGACCTGAAACATACTTGACGTAAACCATCGGTTCACTCAGCATGAATACTGAAGAGCAGGGATTTTCATGGAACCACATTCGTAGCCATTAGTTGAGTGTAGAATTTCATGTGCATCTTTTGGCAGCAGCTTCTCTCCGGGACAGTAGGATGGCAGTGGTGTTGGTGTTTGAGGAGGAGGGGCAGAAAGGATGAAGGAGAGGCTCAACATCCCACCAACAAAGCAGCCCAACAAGCCCGGTGTAACCCAATCCCCCCCTCTGGCTCTGGTGTGCCACAGTGCACTCCGTCTCGGTGTGCACCCCCTAGATGCTTTTAAAGAGATTTGGTCAGCGAGAAGCAGCTCTTCAAAAGAATTGTCGTGACATTAGAAAGTAATTAGCTCGACCTGAGGCCGGGGATCCCCTGACCTGACTAATTCTGTATCTCCAAACAATCCGTCTTGGCGTGAGGCGGCCCCAGTCAGGCACGTTCTCGGTCTACGAGGAAGAGGATTCCCAGTGGTGGAGATTCCCATGGACCTGCAGGTGGACTCACCTCCCAAAGGTCAATGGGAAAGGTTACTAGTAATCCATCTGAGTAACAGTCAGCAGGTAGATTTTGAAGGACATCTTGAAATATGAAAGGAATAAAGCTTTGAAAATTCTTTGACACAAATTCCTGTTGAGAATACTCAAGAGAAGAAGGTTTTTCTATGCTCAAGAGAAATGAGAGAAACACAAATCAATCCTGAACCATACTCGTCCCTGGCCACCTGTTTTTCTATCACTTCAGGGCTCAGTGGGACTTTTATCACGACGAGAACAACTATCAGATGAAGAGTCGCAGGTGGGGAG
The DNA here is from genome assembly GCF_982586985.1 of Callionymus lyra. NCBI lineage: Eukaryota > Metazoa > Chordata > Actinopteri > Syngnathiformes > Callionymidae > Callionymus > Callionymus lyra. The sequence goes on along the minus strand of NC_141828.1, from coordinate 22,903,061 downwards.
GGGGCAGAAGCCTACAGATCGATGCTGCAGGGTGGGACTCGACACCATCAGTCCCCTCATTTAATGTCTCTGATGGCTTTAAGTGCTGCCGCAGCCTTCAGCGCCATCAGAAAAAAGCAAGAGATTTTTGAATTCATGAGTTGTGTGTGAAAAGTCTCGAATGTCATTAAGAATGTCATGAAAATACTAACTATTTATATAAAACTTCAACAACCTCACAAAACAAACATAAATGCGAAGCACTATAATGTAACAAGAGCAGAATAAACAATGACTCACACTTTGTAGATCCAAGAACGTTTTTAACCTCAAATGATTCAGTAAATTTTGCTTTCCCTGGAATCCAGGCATTACACCACCAATACATCCATCGCCAACATTTACAGCTCTACAGCTCAGTCATTCAGGGAAGACTCAAAGTAGAATCTCTGCTCCTCCATAGATTTGAGTTGGCTCAGGCACCTTTTATGGATGATTCATGGACGTCTCTCTCTGAGGAGTAATGCAGAGAGACTATGATTCTAATTATTTCTGGGTTTTTTTCAGGTTTCTGGGAGGAAAATCCTCTTTTCCCCACGACCCAACCTCGGTTTAGATGGATACATGGATGCATAGATGAATGGATTAATTTTTATATGGAAGTATGGATGTATAGATGTATGCATGTATGTATGGATGGATGCATGAATGGATAGTTGGATGACTGGATTGACGGATAAATGGATGGATGAATGGAAAGCTGGACAGACAGGTAACCTGAGGGATCAATGGGTGGATAGATGGATGGTTGAATGAATGGCTCAACGGACGATTGGATGGATGTATGGATGAATGGGATCATGGATGAATGGATGGATGAATCAATGGACTGCTGGATCAATGGATCGATGAATGGAAGGATGGATGGATGGATGGATGGATGGATGGATGGATGGATGGATGGATGGATGGATGGGTGGATGGATGGATGGATGATGGATGATGGATGATGGATGATGGATGATGGATGGATGGATGATGGATGGATGGGATCATGAATTGACGGATGATGAGATGGATGAATGGATGGATGAATGGATGGTTGAATGAATAGATCGACGGACGGTTGGATGAAAGGATGGATGGATGTATCGATGGATGAATGGATGAATGGATGAATGGATGGATGGATGGATGGATGGATGGATGAATGAATGGATGGATGGATGGATGGATGGATGGATGAATGAATGGATGGATGGATGGATGGATGGATGGATGGATGGATGGATGGATGGATGGATGGATGGATGGATGGATGGATGGATGGATGGATGGATGGATGGATGGATGGATGGATGGATGGATGGATGGATGGATGGATGGATGGATGGATGGATAGTCGATTGTTCGAATTGATTAAAATAAAAGTTATTTTGTGACTGGATTTAAGTTTATATTGACACAAAAAATACTTCCAGCCCTGTTACAATGAAGAGGGAAAAATAAAAACACACACTTGTTAAACTGGTAGCACTCAGAAATGGGTCCCAGAAATTGGCCAATTAGGAAGTGATCTGTCATGTCAAACTTATTTGAGGGAAAGGATCAACCCTCAGGGTTGGAAGGTCAGGATGAAAGGGTGTCCCCTATGGGACCGCACAGGGATTCTCAAAGAAACGCTGATCCAGAGCTTTTCTAAAGGAATCTTCTAATTACAATAAATCTCCACTGCGAGGTAGAGACCTGGTGATACAGTTGCGACACAAAAGCGCTAACCTGAGGCACTGCAGGGAGCCCATAGATGTCGGCTCTGAAGACTGATAGGATCCAGGACGGTGGGGACTTCTCACTCGTCCAGGTCAGACCCTTGAAGAGATCAGAGCTATATCAGTCTGACCACCACCTCTAAGCCTCCGCAGCCTCTGGGGTTTAAAAGGGTCTTTGACCTTGTGCACAGATTAGTATCAGTATCTGTATTAGGACTCCCTGTCTTGTGTCCGCCTCTCCTCATTGTCTCCGATTCTCATAAGGAGTCCTCGGAATAGAACCACGCTTGAGAAATGTCTCATTACCTATTGATTTGTGTGCATATTGTCCTGACATATACGTTTACACACAAGAGCATCACAAACTTTTGTTAATATGGGGTATGTTCAATCCTTCAGAAGACACAAGTAAAGAAATCATTCCGGAAGAATTAAGGAAATCATTCTTTTGATGTATCAGCAGTCACCTTCTAAAGAGAATTGTATTAAAATGTTTAACATTATACACACTGTTAAAATAACTGAGCGAACAGTGGTTCTCACTGTAGCTGATATTGGGATTTTCTGTGGAAACATGTATTTTTGTGAGAAAAAAAAAGGCAGCCTTAGGAAGGTCAAACGTAGTTGCAAAATATAAAACAATTAAAACACTGCAGCACTGCTTGTTAATTAAAAAAAAAAAAAAAGTTTTGTATAGTCATATATTTAGTCATTTTTCTCTCTTAAATTCAAACTTTACTCATGTTTTACTCATCCTCATGTCGACCAAGAGTTGTTTTTAGCGGATCTTGCTAGGCTAGTTGCTAGCCTAGCAGCTAGACCAACATCCTAGACGGACAGGAAGTACTCTCGTAATTTTTGGAGACTTTACAGTGTAGACAGTAGACTGGAAATGCTCGTGATATTTACTCAGGGATTTCTGTATGTGTAGGATGTTGTCCTAGAAGCGTCCGCAAAAACAAAATTGTGTATTTCTTTCCAGAACAATTCCTAATATCATGGCTTTAATACAAGAGGGACGTTACAGACGAGCAGTATGTTTTTATTTTCGGATGTTTTTAAGTGTCTTTTTGGAGGAAGATGAAGACGAAGACAACTGAGCATCAGTCGCTACATTAAAATGAACAAACATTTTTGTTTATAACTCTAAAAGGAACAGAATACTCTGAAATAATCCCAACTCTTAGTCAACATTACGGTGAATAAAAAATGGAAGGGAAAAAGGAAGTTTGGTTTTGGGTGAACCATCATTTTAAGTTGAACGCCTGGTTGACTAACCAAATAACAGACCATCCCTTTTTTTTAAATCTGCATCATACCAACGACTTCCTGAGGAGTCATTCGAGTGGATGATGATTTCAAAATTTATTTTGGAGCTAACGTCTTGAACTAGTTTATAGCAGAAGACTAAGTTGAATATTTCCAAGATGTGTGTGTTTTTTTTTTAACATTGATACACTCTTCAAAAACAGACATCTTTGTTCCATTTTCACTACCTGTTCAACGATCTCTCACTAACTCCAGCAGCCACAGGGGGAGGAAAGAGGAAAAGGAGGGGAGAGTTTGTTCTTCCTGCAATTAGCATTCACGGTTAGCTAAGCAGAACTAATGCGGCAAATCCTTGAGTCTCGTGTTTCGCCTCCTCCACTGCTGGAGTACCTGCGGGCCAGATTAAACTGTAGCGCGATGACAAACCTCTGACGGATCCATTACAAGCATTTTATCATTAGCTGTGTTATTGGTAATTCCTTTTGAATGGCCGTGACAAAACAGTAGCGGAACGACAAGAAGAGATAAACAAGAGACTTCTTGGGCGACAGGTAATACTGTCATTTGGACGTCAAATCCAGAGTCGAGGAAGCGCTGACGGGAGGCACATTTTGACCTCTTTTAAGAGGTCTTCTGAGTACAGCAGTCAATCCTGTCTCATGTTTGAACAAGAGACGTTAAACAAATCTCTGACTTATGCAACCACAACGTTCTATGTTTAGATAATCAAACATGCTGTCATCTCTAGTAATAAGCCACCCTCGGGTTCCTCAGCATGTAGGTCAGGCCTGCATGATATCATCTATTCAACGGAGGATCAGGATATGAGCTCAACGTGTCAACTTTATGAGTTGTAGTTGAAACTGTAATGATCTCATGAGTGTTAAGTGACACAAAGGCACGGCCACTTAACAGACTTCTTCACCAAGTTCACAAATAGATCTCGGAGACCTCAGGCTGAAAGTGAAGAGGATTCTTCTTTTTTTCTTTTTTAACGATTTCTTCGTTTCCGTTCTCATAGACGGTCTAGGTTTTATCAATTTAATCTCATTTACAAAGACAGGGACGTCACATGTTTATCCACAGCTCAGTTCTCTACGGCGTCTCATCGTTTACAAACAGGTACAAGCAGAGCAAGTGGTCCCGATTGATCTGTTAAAGATACCCAGGAAGAGAAGGACACAGTCTGGTCACAGCGAACCCAAGGAGTCGCTGATCAATAAGTCTTTTCAGTGTCACCGGGAGCGTTAAAGTCGACACCTCGCTGGAGATCGTTGATAGAACCACAACATGGTGCTTTGAATTTGATACAGATATGGATTAATTTAGAGGGCGACGCCAGGCATATTTCGTGTTTGGTAAATGGATGGAGAAGTAAATAAAGACCCATTCATCTCCAGTTTATCTTGAAACAAAACTGAGGTGGTCACCAGATGATTACAAGGAATCGTAAATGCTATACTCTGAGCATCTGCTGGATGTCAGAGCTTTTTTAAATGATGGTTCAGCCAATATTAAATCTTGTTTTCTACTCACCTTCATGTCGATTAAAGGTTGGGGTTATATTCAAAGAAATCTGTTCCTTTTTGTTCATTTTAATGTAGCGACTAGAGCTCAGTTCTCTTCATCTTCATCCAAAAAGACACTAAAAAAACATCCGAATACCTCCATACTGTTCGTCTGTAACGTCTTGAAGCCTTAACTAGAAGAATTGTTGATATTTCTATATTTTAAGATTGTTTGTGACAGAATTACAAGCGGTATGAACCGGAAGTAATCACGATAATACCCAGAGTACTTCCGGTATATAGATGTTTTTTAAGTGTCTTTTTGGACGTAGATGTAGACGTAGACAACTGAGCTCCAGTCGCTACATTAAAATGAACAAACAATTTTGTCTATAACGCTAAAAAGGAACAGATTACTCTGAACATAATCCCAACCCTTAGTTGACATGAGGTTGAGTACTAAATGAGTAAAGTTTGATATTGGGCGAACTTTCACTTTTACTTTCAAGAAGAATTAAATCAGTAAATCAATATATTTGCACTAACAAAGTTCCAAATATGAATTTGTGTTTTTTCGCTGAAACATTTATTTAAAGCCTGGGCAAGACAAGTCGATCTTCATCCCATGTGCCACCGTTTAGGGTAGTTTAAATAAAAATAATCATCTGATAAAAGGAGAAAAATCAGTTAAACGATCAATACCAGCAGGTATCAAACATACATTCAAGTGTAGCACTCTGGACCACGCATATAGTTGAAAGTTTGGGTCGTAAATGAAGCCACTTCTCACGCTCTGTTGGTGAACCGCAGGTGCTCGCCTCTACTTAATGTTCAATTCAAACGGGAGAAGATGGAACTATAATAAAGAACCTCTCCTCTAATATTGAGGACTCCTCCAGCTGAAGAATTTTAACTCCCATTAATGAGCGCGAGGCGAGAGAGCTCGGTGACTGCTGAAAAGGGTTTAAGGTTACGGAACCATTCGGGAGTCGTTACCTGTGGAGAGTAACACATCCGGTGTGCTCAGTGTTTTCCGACAGGGAACAGTACAATCTGTTATACTGTAGTGATCATCAGCTCTTCCTCCACCCATGATTACCAGTAATTACCTGTTTTTCCTCCCTCTCTGCTTCTCTTCATCCCGTCTCCTCTCTCTCTTCCCCTTTCTCCCCTGAGCTATTAGCCTAACTGGCTGTTGTGGAGAAAAGAGGAGGTGTGTGGAGAACAAGGCAGGCTTTTATGGACTCCCCACCAGCGCCACTCCACACCGCTCCATTTTGAAATTATCGGGTCCCCTTGCTTTTGAAGTCTCTGTAAGCGCACCCTCCTATTTACGAGATGGCTATGTACTTAAAGGCCACAGATTGATCAAGAGGTCCTAAAGATAGCCTTTTCACTGAAAGCACCGCAATACTCCAGCTTCCACAGGCCACATCGGCACAGAGAAAGGGTAAAATGAAATGCATCACCCCCCTCAAAGTCAGGCATATTCAGATTTTAATGTACAATTTCCATTTACCCTGTAAAAATGTCACGATTGAGCGCGGAATTCACAATGAGCAAAGCGATTTATTTTCTTCCCGTTCCATTCATTGTTGACTCTGTTACAGAGCATCACACGTTTTTATAGTTTTTTATTTGACTTAATCTCCATAAAAATAAATGCACTTTTATACAAAGTAGCTGCCTTTGTAAAAATACATTTACTCAATAAAGAGGAGATAAATCTATGAAATTAATATTTGATTACTGTTATTTGTTGAATGAACTTTATTAAAATAAAATGAAAAATAAAAAACCCTTGTGTTATACCAAGGTCAAGGTGACCCGAAGCCTGGAAAACAACTGTGTTTGTGGTATCCCTTGTGCTACTCAGGGTCAAGGTGACCCGAAGGCTGGAAATCAAATCCGTTTGTGGTATCCCTTGTGTTATGTCTCTGGATCAAGGTGAACGACCTCCCTGGCTTTCAGAAATACATATGGAGTGGTGGAGGTCGTTCACCTTGACCCAGAGACAGCACAAGGGATACCACAAACACATTTGTTTTTGGTTAATTTTAAACTTTAAAAACATAATAATAAAAAGAAAAATAGTTAGAGTACAATTTAAAAACTGACTTGTATTGACAGAAACACTGCATTAAGACAGTCCATATTATGTTGTTTGCTTGGAGAAAACAAATGGGTCTAATTTTAAGCCTAAACAAATATTATTTTATAACATTTATTATCATATTATACGTTTGTAGTTCAGTGTTGATTTAATCAATGCACACTGGACTTCATGATTTGAGAGAAAATTGATCATTTATATGGTGTTATCACTGCTACTTGTTAGGGGTATTTATCAGGGAGCTGCAGTGGATGAAGAGACAATACAAGATTTGCTCGACACAAACTGCCGAGTTTGAATTACGTTGAGATGATTCATGTCTTTTTCTTGACGGCACGATAAGAAACTAATGAGAGTGTTTTGAGAGCCCCGGCAGCCAGATGGATGTTGTTTTCTACAACATTAACCTTGCAAATGGCTGTCAGAGAGCAGCGAAGTCACACACACACATAAAGAAAAATGTACATTGAAGGGTTAAAAAACGGCCTGAAATATAGAGACATTTTTGCAATGATAATAAAAAACTATAAATAGAGATTGAAGTCATGAGAGGCAGTTTGTCAGCGTGTCCGGATGACGCTGAGGACGATGTAAATGTGAGGCAGCAAGTGGAGGATCAGGAGCCGACACCTAACATCCCTCCAGAATAAGTGATCCTACATAATAATGTCCTCATGCGTCTTGATTAGAGCAAAGCCAGAGCAAGACGAAAGCATCTGTCAGACTATGAAAACTGGCTCACAAGGTTACGGCTTCTGGAGGCGGCCGGAGCTCACGCAAATATGCTCTGTGAGCCCTTTAATCTGGCAGCTATATCTTCTTTAGTGGCACCATTACCTGAAGCTACCACCATGATTGCATCCATGACAACGATCCTCACAAAAACCATAATGTGGAACCGGGTTCAGATGGTTTGTGGATCTATACTGGGCTTTTAAGAGAAGGATACACATGAGGAGGCATAAGCAGGGTATCTAAGAATGTGGATGTACTACTGTTTCTGTACAAATATTAAAGAAGGATTTCTGACATTGATGAATTGAGAGTTGAGTTTAAACTTTATTGCATTTTGCACATTATTGTGTATCTTGACTGACAGTTAGAGTTACATGTCTTGTGGAAAATAACCTCAAAACCTAAAGGGCAACTAATGTGTTGATTTAAGTGTCTTAAGTGTGTCTTAAGTGTCTTAAATAGATGTTGGACTCTATTGTATCATCAGTATGTGTCTGTTTGTACAAAACTCTCTTTATATTGAAATATTTATTTGTGCTTAAGCCCCGCTCACTGAAACACGATTTTCTGGAGAGGAAATCTTGTTTATCATAACCACACCCACTCTTCTGTGATTGGTCAATCATCTAGGTTTGTCACCGCACGTCATTAATCCCAGAAGTCTACACCTCCAAGGGACTGGTTGTATAAACAAATAAATAATAAAGCTGACTGGAGGAGGAGTGAAGCCATTATGTCATAATGGACTCCGCTCTCGTAACCTCTCGTTCGCCCAGATTTCAGACGGGGGAGAACTTTATGAAGTAATAAGTTCAAAACATGGTCATGTTGAGGGACTTACTGCATCTTGGAGAGGAAGATTCAACATTTAAAACATATGAGTGAGTAACAAATTATATATATAGAAGTCAGCGTTTTCAAAACCTGGTTGGACTCACAGTATATATATATATATATATATATATATATATATATATATATATATATATAAAAAAATATATATATATACAATTTAAAAAGGCAGCTTCAGGAAGTGTTCGCTTCAAACGATGCTTCATGGTAGTTCATGTTTGCGAGTACATTTTTGAATGTGTGCCGTGATTACAACTCGCTTTGGCGCCTTTTTTTTTTTTCCCGTCAGAATAACAGTGTGGTAAATGGCTCCCTTTGCTAATCATCTCTGCTGTAGCGAGGGGAAAAGAGGAGAGATAAATGTTTGAGTGGAGAGGTTGAGGGCGTCCCTTTCAGATCTGGCCCTACTGTCTGTGAATAAAAGCCTGAAAAGGAGCCACAATGGCAGGCTAGAAGTGAGTCCAACCGGGCTTTGAAAAACGCTGCCTTCTTTTTTCAGCCTTGGTGCTAATGCATCTGACTCAAAAGCCACCGAGAGAGAGGCGGGAAGAAAGAAAAAAGAACGAGATAGTGAGAGAGACAAGAACTGGTGCTACGGAGGACAAAGACCTCCGAGGTGTGCAATCGGTATTCAGTAATTGGTAAAAGAAGCTTCATTTCTTGCAGTGATTTCCCGTCTTTTTTTACCGTCCCTGACAATCCTGATGCTTTTAATAGGGGTTTGAGTAGGGGGCTTTTTCTGCACCCCCCACCCCCTTTCCCGCCGACACCAACCTGTCTGGCTGCTGGGCCTGACCACCCCTCCCGTCTCTTCCTGCAAAATGGAAAAAGAGAAAAGCATTAACCATATTCTTTCTGTCATTCTCTGTCTTTGAATACCTCAAACTCCTTTAGCTTTAATCATTTCTGGATCAGACTCAGTCCAAATAAGCCAAGCCATTTTCTGCACTCAATTACTCCCTTAACAGCATCAAAAAGAGAAAGGGTTGAAGTAGAGCTCGCAGAGAAAGAAGACGAAAGAGAGAAAATGTTGAAATGTCTTCATCTGCTTTGAATGATTGGAAAATACTTTTTATAATGGAAAAAAAAACATAGAGTAACAAGAGAAGGTTGTGACGACGACAAAAATGTTTGCTCGGCCTTTCAAGCTCCGAAAGTGTAAAAAAAAGATGAATAAAAGCTGATGTAAATGAAGAAAATGACAGATTCCAATGTTTGGGACAAAAGCATATACAAGGTTCTTCACTCCAACACGACAATACGTTTCTCAAAGCTACTCTTAACCCCGAGATACAATAGATGAATACAGCCGAGTACAGAATAAAGCTGCACTGAAGAGAACTCTTATTTACTGCTTCCTCATATCCTGTGAAGGCAAGTCTACCGTGACAGATATCGGGAACTATTGCAGACGAAGATTGAGTCTGAAGATGGATGGAGGTTTGACTGAACAAATGTTATTCTTTCAAATTGGCAATTGTTAATATTCTAAGATTTTCTATTGTATGCATGTCTGTTTTTTATGTTTCATACTCAATTATGTTTCAGATATATTCTTTTTTTAAATTGAAAATAACTAATTTAAAACAGTAGTGGAATTTTTGTAGTCTTAATTTGTGCTGCAGGTCTGCAAATAAAGGAAAAATTTCCATTTTAAGTACTATTGTGTGGATACATGTGGATGAAAACATAAGAAAAATTTATTTTCTTTAACTATTTACCTTATTTATATAACTTTAATGAAATCTAAATAAAAAGTGAGAAAAAAACAAGAGGTCATTTAAATCTTGCTGGTAAATGAGGAAAGCTGTTCTCTTAGAGATAAAGAGACTGTTTTTTATTTTATTTATATGTATTAATTATATTGTATACTGTCAACAACACACAGAAGAAATGTATTGACGATGTATTGCTTTGTTTTGAAGTTATTACTTTAGAAAAATTCTCCCTCATCTGAACTCTGGACGAATGAGAAGTTATTAGTTATTAGTTATTAATAATGTATTCACTGCTCCTCCAGCCAGCTGTAATCACACCCGCTTTGTTTATACAACAAGTCCCTTGGAGGTGCAGATTCCCCGGATTGATGACGCGTAGTGAAAAACTTTGATGCTTGGACAAACAGAAAAAAGTTTTCAGAGGGCGGGGCTTAATCATATTTTCTATTGTAGATATTTCAATGAAAGTTTTGTACAAACAGACACATACTGATGAGAATAAGTACAATATACTGATACATACAATAGAGTCCACAATCTATTTAACACACACTTAAATCAACATTTAGGTTGACGTTTAAGAAAACAATCCTAAAAAATAAATTGCTAGAGAATATTCTCTAGCAGGAAGTAGATCTAGAACATAATCTCTCCTCTCTGGCCTCTGACTTTTCCTCGTCGCTCAAATTGCCCACATTTTTCGAAGCGAGATGCCAGTGGATACAGATCAAGCCTGGAAACGTGTCGCCATCAGCCGAGGTCAATAACGGGGAAATATAATGTGATTGATTTTTTCTACACCGCTTTTTAGGTACGAGGCTCTGCACACCGCGGATGATTACACATTAACTGTGATGGTTCATCATGATGGTCTCTGGCTGGACTCTCCCAACTTCTAGCACTTTGCACTCATCGTTCCTTTCAACCAGCTGGTGGGTAAAAAGGTCATCATGACACACATGCCTCCTGGCTCTCCGTCCACTGGGGTGGACGTGGACCGTCACAGCCACTATCAGCTCTCACTTAACCATTGAATACCCTAATTATTTCCCGAGTGGGACAGCAGGTGCCCGAAATTCTGGGTGTTCATTTGAAAGCTTGTCAACATGGAAAGAACATTTTATTCCACACACAAAAGGATATTTTCTGTCACTAATAGAAAATAAAAACGTCTTTTCTACTACATTCTGTAGTTTGTTGTCATCCTCGTCGATGATTAAAGATATTTATATTTTTACGAGTTAGAAACATTGTTCAGACGCTACTTAATTGGTTGGATTAATGTCAAATGTTGATACTAAATGTAGATCAATCAGAAGGAGACACAAATCTTTACATACATTGACGCGACATTGGACATTTTTAAAAGTACTTCAAATTGCAAATTTGGCAACAGTGGAAAAAAGGAGTAAAAAAAAAAAGTTTTTTTTGTGCATTTTAAGTTCAAAATAGTTCAAATCTTAGCTGCTCTTTCTGATATGATCTTGTGAATCATATAAAATAGCTGCCAGTAATACAGGATATCAATTTAATCTAGGCGGCATTTTATGCACTTAAACACTCACTTTACATTTTCATTCATCATTTTCCACCATGAATTAAAGATATCCCAAATAATTGTTCAATAAAGAGTGCAGAGGCGCTGACTCTCAAAGTGATAGTTCAACCAAAATTCTAATTTTTACTTTGACTTTGTTCCTTTTTAGAGTTGTAGACAAAAATGTAAATCCAGTTCAATTCAGCGACTGGAGATCAAAAATACTTTGAAAAGTCTATATTTTAAGCTTGTTTGTAGCATAAGATTAACAATAACGTGCGACTCAGACAGGAGACCCAGTATTCTGGGTTAATATCGGAGGTAATTCCAGTAGACAGTAGTGTAGACGAAGTAATTATGACAAACTCTGAGGGTTTACTAAAGAATCGGATGAATATGTTATGTGTTATGACCTTATGTGTTGCTCTCACTTGTGCCTTTTGACAATTCGCACCGATTTGGAGAGTAAAAGATCTGTTGGTTCTGCATCACTTTTCTAACACGAGGATGTTCAAAATAAAAAAAATGTAAGGGTTACGATACCCTAACCATTAAACTATGTTAAAGTTTATACTCAGAGCTCCTTGGCTGGTTCAATTTTCCCTTCAATACCTGGCAGGAGATAATGATTTGAAAGATCCTGATAGTCGAGGCGAGGGCATTCAGCCAAAACAGACAAGTGAACGTTCAAACTCAAACTTCTGAACAAGTAACAGGATCTTCTGCAACTTTGGGGGGTAATTTGGACATGGCGTGGCACACTTTCTTTCCAGCAATTTCCTGCTCTAGACCCCTCCTCCTTCCTGGTCCTCCCCAGAGAGAACCATTGATCTGCTGTCCAGTGAGACCAGTGTCTCCGATATCAGGATCATTCCAGGAGGGATTGGTTTTCCCTTGTTACCTTGTATTTGGAAGCCCTGTTCCTGCCCCTTCCTAATTCTCCCCGCCTTAACTTCCCAGTAGCGGTTGGTACAAGCCCAGCACAAGGGCCGCTTTGTGTGTTGATTAAGGTAGGAAATAGAAAAGAGTCTGTAGAGAATAGTGGAGATGATGAATGATCTGGACTAACTTCTCGACTTCTGTCACCTTCATGCACCAGTTAAAGTCTGGTTGACTTATTTGTGTTCATACAAAATTGTACAATATTTTTTTTAAAAGCATAAATAAAGTGGACTGACTAGGTTAGAAAATTCGAATTAACTCATTTTCTACTCACCCTCATGCCGACCAAGGGTCGGAATACATTTCAGAGTAATTTGTTCTTCATAGAAAGCTATAGAAGAAATGTTTGTTCATTTTAATGTAGCGACTGGAGCTCAGTTGTCTTCGTCTTCATATTCTTCCAAAAAGACACTTGAAAACATCCAAATACCTCCATACTGCTCTTTGTAACGTCTTGTATTGAAGCATCGACAATAGAATTGTTCCAGAAAAACAAGTCTTTATTTTAAGGTTGCTATTAGAGGACAATGCTAGGCTAGCTGCTTGGCCAACATCCTTCACAGACAGGAAGTACTCTGGGTAAATATCTAAAGGGTTTCCAGTCTTCACTGGAAGTGATCGCAATTGTATATTTTTGCCTTCAACTCTAAAAAGGAACAGATTACTCTGAAAATAATCCCAAACCTTAGTCGACATGAGGGTGAGTAGAAAATTATCAATTTGAATTTTGTGTGAACTATTACTTTTATTGGTTTTGATGGACAAAAAACATTAAAAAATGCTAATTGTTTGTAGTTATTATGTAAATCAAAGACAACTTTTTAATTGTCTCTTTTAAAGTTGTAAAATTATGAATAATAGCTTACTTCTCATAACCAATCCAAATATATAAGAGTTTGAGTACACCATGATTATCTATATTAAGCAAATATTTATTTGTTAAAACTTCAACAGGTTAAACACCACTTAAATTAAGAAATGTTTTTTTATTCTCTTAATCTCTCAGTATATGCTCAAACATTTGGTGTTGTCACCACGCGTCATCAATCCCAGAAGTATCCACCTTTAAGGGTCTCGTTGTATAAACAAAGCGGGGTGTCATTACTCATAGGAGGAGTTAAGCCATTATTAAGTCATAATGGACTACACTCTTGTAACCTCTCATTCGCAGAGATTTCGGAGGGGGAGAATTTTGTAACGCAATAAATCAACAAATCTCAACTAGTAATTAAGATAAGCGGAAAGGTGATAAAGAAAACTCTTTTAAATCCTAAATAAAAACATCTGACACTAAAACAAAAAAGGAATAAGGTGCAAACCTTTCATCTACTCCTCTGTACCTTTCGTTGTAGATTTGTGTGCGAGCCTCTAACAATCTGGAGTTATTCAATAAACTGTCAATCTTCTAGTCAGAGGTTTGAACGGAGCTGTGTGAGCCGATAGGAGAGTAAAATGACATCTGGTGTGAACAAGACTAAAGAGTGCCACTATCATCTCACTTCCTGTGTTGCTTTCACCTCTTTCATGTCTGAAGTGCTCGGACACTGGCGAAATCTATTAGCAGCCTTTTAGAATGACAATGCTGGGAATATCATCCTAGCCAGTGTTTTGTTCAGGTAACTCGCCGTGCACCTGGAACAATGCTGAAGCATCAAGATGAAAACCACAGAGGCCCGCTTACAAATGGACACTTGCTTATTTCATTGCACACTTCTCATCTATATGGAAATGAAATGACGCCCTCTCGAGCCGTGTTTTCTTGTTGCGCTGTCCAGGAACGACAAAGAAAGGAACACAAGAATTGTCCGTCTGCTCTGAAGTTTTAAGGAGACAATATTTTACTTAATAGGAAAAAGAAAGCTCAAGACATTTGAATTTGTTATCATCATATATTTTTATAATAGTCCTCTAAATGTAAATCAAATAGTGAGAGCCGTAGCAAATACAAATCTTCCGCTGCACAGAAAATAACATTTAAAGGGCAACTAATGTGAAAACATAACTCTTCTTTCTCTCTCACATGTTTCAAATGTTGAAGTCTTACTTTCAAGATGCAGCAAGTCCTTCATCATGACCATGTTTTGAACTTATTACTTTATAAAGTTCTTTGCCGAACGAGAGGTTACGAGAGCAGAGTAATAATGGCTTCACTCCTCCTCCAGCCAGCTGTAATGACACCCGCTTTGTTTATACAACGAGTCCCTTGGAGGTGGAGACTTCCGGGATTGATGACGCACGGTGACAAACATCAATGCTTGACCATCACAGTAGAGTGGGTTTGGTGATAATAAACAAGATTTCATCTCCAGAAAAACAAAGTTTTCAGTGGGCGGGGCTTAAGATCATTTTCTAATGTAAATATTTAAATGAAAAGAGAGTTTTGTATAAACAGACACATACTGATGAGTACAATAGAGTCTAAGATCTATTTAAAACACTTAAATCAACACATTAGTGGCTCTTCACATTTATTGAGACTTTTGTACAATGTATGTCGATGTACTTCGCTTAACAACATGAGCCAATATTACACAACACAATTGACTTTGTACATTTTGGTTCCAGATCCACTGTTTTACTGGAACTTATAAGGAGCAATCAGGGTTAAATGTCCCTAAGTAGGACAAATTGAATCTGTGTTCTTTTAGCTAAAACTGACCACTCTATAGTCGGTTCTGTGCTGCCCCATATCAATGGAAGACGCCGAATTGTTCATTTTCTAACTACTAGATGGCCGGTCCAATAAACCCACAGTTTTCCAGAACCACCTTCAAAAAGTTGTAAATGTACTCATATTAACAGAATTTAATAACAAAGTCAAAGTGAAACAAACTGATTTTTGTGTGACTTTTGAAAGGTAGGCTTTTAATTAAATAAAAACATATGAATACGGTTTAGTTCCTGGAGGTGCCAGTATGAGCCAGATCCAAGCGTAAATCTAAATCCAGCACTTACCTCCGACCGCACATGTGAGTTCTAATGATCGTTCGTGGAACACGTCTCACTGAACTGCTGCTAAAAAGCCTCTTTGATCTCAGGACAGCAGAACCACATTCAGAAGTGTAAGAGATGCGGTGATCAAGGTTTGTCGTCCTTTCATCTGGACAAGCAAAAGTTCTTTGCTAAACCTCTCAGGATCAGTTCTCGGGCGTCTACTCACCGTCTTCTCTCATCTTGTGATGAAAAAAAAAAAGAGAGTGTGGAACCGGCCAAACAATATTTTCACTCCCACCCAGCAGATCCTCTTTGAGGAGATCACCTCGTGACATGAAAGCATTCTTTTTCCTTTTTCTTTTTTAATATCAAACCTCCGCTCATGTTTGCCTGAAGCGTTGATCCTCTGATGGTGGTAAATGAGTTAGAGACAATACGAGTCTGGGCTAAATGGACTCTCGAGCTGTTGATGCTGCTCGAGTGGTTGTAACAAAGCACTGAGGGAGACACGATATGAAGACATAATCAAAAAAACACACCATACCTTCTGAGATATGCCGGAGGATTGAGATAAGCTCGCACCGCACACACAACGAGACGTTGAGAAGTGAAGATAGAAAAGCCTCACTACTTTGTCGAGAAAAGAAAAAGCTGTTTGGGAAACTACATATAACAATTACACTGAAAGATGATGTATTAGACAATAATACAAGATCTATTTTTTTACTTCAGATTTTCACTTTTTTGTAAAAAATACACTTCATGAGCTGTAAGATTGTAATAAATGAGTTGGTATATTTGAATGGTTGCATGTGTTCAGTGATGGTAGTCAACCAACCAACGATGATAACCTGATATTAATGACATCAGCTTCATTTTAGTTATACTCGAGTAGACGAGAGAAGATTTAATGAAAAATAAACTTGAATTTTACTCCGAATAAGAGACAAACAGTCTTGTAATGACTTATTAGAGCCACTTTTTTTCTTCAAGTTCTTGTTTATTTGAATGTGCAGTACAACTAAAGCACAATTTTTGGTTAAAAACATTAAATAAGATGAAAAAGTAATTATAATAATTATAGTAATTCACTTGTGTTTAATTGCTAGATCTCCCAGTGTAGACATTGGACTGGAAGCTCTCGCAAGCTTAAAATACAGACTTTTTTTCTCTTTTTTTTTCAACAATTTCTCTTGTCAATACTTTAATGCAAAGGCGATGTTACAAACCAGCAGTATGGAGATATTTGGATGTTTTTAGGTGTCTTTTTGGACAAAGATGAAGACGACAACAACTAAGCTCCAGTCGCCGCATTGGCATGGACTTGCATTTTTTCCTATAAAAAAACCTTAGTCAACATGAAGGTGAGTAGAAAATTCAAGTTCTTACACCAATAGCGATGAGAATTTACTAAAATCTACTACAAAATCAGTGCTTTTAGGTATTTCACGTTTTCTTGTCTAGTTACATTAAACACACTAGTTTATTGATTTATAAAAACCAAGGCTGGTCTAATTCGACTTCCACTAGCAATATACATTTTAATTTTCTAGCCAATGAAATTGAGAAAAAATCCTTAAAACTGTATTATTCAGGAAAGTACAACAACAAACCATTCAGAAAATTAAGTGATTTTTTTTACTTGTTTGGCCTGTTTTAACTAAACTATGGGTTTTATTTAAGGATGATCTATTTTTTTTGTCAAAATGCTGATGAAGATACTCTGCAACAATAGCCAGTTAAATACAAAAAAAATGTTTTACTGTGGTCAAATGAAACAGTTTGTCAAAGGATCAATTTCAGACAAATGCTTCCACGTGACTCTTCTAAATCGGACCTTACATTTACTGTCACTAAAATAATAAGTCAATTACTGTCAAACTTAACCATCCACCAAATGGCGCAAATGTAACAGTTGACTAACTTTTCTTCTCTGTTGTTTTACGCCAATAAGCACATTAAACACTAAGTGCTACAGAAGCAAACAGCGCTGGAGCAAATGAGCCCACCAATCTAATTGGAAATTAATGAATGCTTTAAAGTGCTGGGAGCCAGTAGATTGTGGTTCAAAACAAGAGAGAATTAATCACCATCATTTCGGTTAGAGAAAGTTGGCATTAACAAGTGAAGCGAAGAGGATTAAAAGGCTGTGAGAGTGTGAAAGAGCATGTCTAATCGGTAATTATGCGAGGAGGAAATTGTTTATTTTAATTGATGTTCCTTTTGTATTTAATTACAAGTAACACATTTTTACTGAGGTAGACTGGAAGATTAACACTTTATCACTGTTGATTAAATAATTGTAATTAATAATAAGAGTATGAATGAAACAGCACAGATATATTTGTATTGTGTGGTCAGGACATATGTCATCTCTGGGAGACAAATAAATAAGCATGCTCGCTTAATGAATGTACAAGATAATGTTTGTAAAAAAAAATGTTTAGACACAGCGCTCTCTTTCCCTCTCTCTGTTCTTCTTCCCTGCACCACTCTGTTTTTAGCCCCGAGGCTCTACCTTCTTTCAAAATACATCTGGAGTCTGGTTCTGCTCGAGGTTTCTGCCTGTTAAAAAGATTGTTGGCCCAAGCCAATGTCACACAAAAGGATTTATTTTATCTTATTTAGTTTTTTTCAAACTGTAAAGTATCTTGAAACGTCTTCCTCTCCAAGATGCAGAAAGTCTCTAATCATGACCATGTTTAGAACTTATTACTTTATAAAGTTCTACCCCGTCTGAAATCTCAGCGAACAAGAGGTTACGAGAGCGCAGTCCATTTTGACGTAATAATGGCTTCACTCCTCCTCCAGCCACCTGTAATCACGCCCATCTATGTTTATACAACGAGTCCCTTGGAGGTGGAGACTTCATGGATTGATTGTGCGCAGTGACAAACCTTAATGCTTGACCAATCACATCAGACTGGGTGTGGTTATGGTAAACAAGATTTAATCGACAGAAAAAAAGGAGTTAATTAAAAAAATTGTTGAAGTAAATAAAATTGAATTGAAGGTTCAGTTCTGAAGTGACAGCTAACACTCCTTAACAAACCTAAAATCATGTCATTAAGCTTCAACTGTCAAAAATGAACTTACTCTTGTGGACAAGAGCGAGTGAACCCAGGCGCCCTTGACATGAATATTTCAGTTACCTGGCAAAGGTGGAATAGACCGCGCTCTTCGCTTCTTCCTCGCTCAGTTACCCGGTAAAGTTTTACATTCAGGAATCGAGAAGTAATGATTTGAAAAATTGAAATCCATCGGGGTGATACAGCCTTCGGTATTTCTTTCCCTCTTTTACAGTTGGATTGCAGGGTTGATAATTGAACAGTGGGAAATGATTGAGTAAGCCCATAACCCACAGTGGCCAAAAAACATGTTTGATTCCAGCACTAAAGTATTGATGAGCTGCAATATAATGTGATTTCATGGCGCTCCAAACCTGCAGCAATACCCGAGATAGTTGAGAGCAAGCAGCAACATTTATTCTGGACATGTGCGTGATTGCTCTGGTTTAGTGAGCAGATTTATCTGTTGCTTTCAGAGCATCTGTTGTCGGCACAGGCGTGGAGGAGTTGGCAGCAAAAAAGCAACGGAGCATTAACCGCTCCCAACAGAACATCCAGATGGATCCCGCTCTAATGGGATCATTATACGCTAAATTAAAAGGCGGGTAAATGGAAGTGTAAAACTTGAAATGACTGAAAAGAAAGTCCGCCTCGGAGGCCCCCCATGACAAGCGCTAGTTCATCATACGAGCGCATAAAACAGTGATGAAGAAATGAGAAGAACAACAGTCTTGTCTGCTCAGAGTGGAACACCTTTGTTGTCGTGGATATGTGGAGCTTGTCCAACAGTCGTTTCACGATATTAATCCGACCGATCGTAAGTAAGTAAGTAAGTAAGTAATATTTATTTATATAGCGCTTTTCGAGACCAGGTCTTCTTTTGTTCCAATAAAAATACCAATATTTAGACTCACAAACTGTAGTTTTCTGTGACTATCACTGTTTACCTTAACTCCACGTCAAACTCCAACTCATTACTTTATACAGTAACGTTCTCCCCTGTCAGAAATCTCGACAAACGAGAGGTTACGAGAGCCAAGTTCATCATGACACAATTATGGCTTCACTCCTTCTCCAGCCAACTGTAATCACACCCTGCTTTGTTTATACAACAAGTCCCTTGGAGGTGGAGACTTCCGGGATAGATGACGCACGGTGA
This sequence comes from Callionymus lyra, assembly GCF_982586985.1. Lineage (NCBI taxonomy): Eukaryota > Metazoa > Chordata > Actinopteri > Syngnathiformes > Callionymidae > Callionymus > Callionymus lyra. The sequence continues at coordinate 22,883,478 of NC_141828.1, read as the reverse complement.
CAAACCTTGATGCTTGACCAATCACAGCAGAGTGGGCGTGGTTATGGTAGATAAGATTTAATTTCCAGAAAATAAAGTGTTTTCAGTGGGTGGAGCTTAAGACCATTTTCTAATGTAAATATTTCAATGAAAAGAGAGTTTTGTACAAACAGACACATACTGATGATACAATAGAGTCCAACATCTATTTAAGACACACTTAAATCAACACATTAGTTAAACTTTAAATCTACATTGTTCTGAAAATACTGGAGAAATGAAGTGAATTTTCTACTGGTTTGGCCTGTTTGAATTAAACTATGGATTTTCCAGCATTTTGTATTCATTATTTAATTGTACATTCTACTAAAGTCTTGATAAAGTTAAAAGACAGATAGGAGTTACAATTTCCATCTTTAAAATCTATTACAAGTGTTTTTTTAACAGCTGTTTGAAACTACAACAGCAACTCTTTGCTACATCCTGTCGACAGTGAAGTCACGTCAACTCAGCAGCTGCCATGTCAGAGACGGGAGCTGCTAAAGTTGTTCACGACAGCTATTCATTTAGTCGATGCCCTTTTAATAAAGACTCGTGTTACCGGAGAGGATCCCACCTTGACGGTGGAAGCCGCGCGACCGTGAGCACAGACATGGAGTCATCTGGGGGTCCTGACCCTGAATGAGACCTACTGACCCTCGTCTGGGCCCCGACAGACACTCGTGGCCTTAACCTTTACCCCCTGTGCAAGCTGTCGTGTCCAAAACCATCCAGACCCCTTTTCTTGACCCGATCTGGACTTTCCTCCGATCGATAGGACACATTGTAATTTACTTTTTAAAGGAAGAAAAGAGGATCATGTGTACATGGGTTACTGGAGGAGATGATACTTGTCTAGGAGACTAGAAAACGGTTAACAAATGATATATGATTAAAAAAACAAGACAAACCTTTTGTAACAATCCTCATTATAAGATATATTATGAATCAATTTTATTTTTCCCTAAATAAATAATAGGTGTTTATTATAATTTTGTAATGTTGACTAAGGTTTGGGATTATTTTCAGAGTAATCTGTTCCTTTTTAGAGTTATAGACAAAAACTGGAGCTCAGTTGTCTTCTTCTTCGTCCAAAAAGACACTTAAAAACCTCCAAATACCTCTGTATATATATATGTCTGTGAGATGTCATGTGTGATTCTATCTCTCTCTAGCTCTCCTGGATGAAGACCCAGTGAGTCTCATCATCCAGCCGGACATGACAGCAACACTTGACCGGGCGCCCACAAGGACTCCAGACGGGCTCAAGTGCTGATTATACTCCGAGCACCTCAAAGTCTTCAAAGTCCAAGACACCCTCCAGGAAAAAAAAAGGTGATTTTAGCGACAAGTGTCTTAAGGAAAAAGAAGCTCTGATGTTAGATCTCCAACTTCCATCCTCCCCTCACTTATAAACAAGTTACTTTGAGGACGGATCTTGTGTCAAAATAGTCCAGGCTAGTCATGAATCCTGGTCAGCAGCGTCGATGAAGTTGCTTTAGACTTTGAGATTTATAAATCTGGATAATTTCGAAGGAAAACAACAGAATAGTTTGACTCCATCGGCCGGTTCTTCGCCGGCAGACGTCAGCCGTGAGTAGATGAACGGCTGCAGTGTTTGACGGTGCTGGAGTGTTATTGCGGTGCGAAGGGTCGGCAGCACTCACGACGGTGAAGAGGATTAAAAAAGAGGGATATTTGAGCTGCTAGCCTCTGACACCATAATTAAAAAAAACGAGAGATTGGACAAAATAGCTTTATAAAAACAACTCTCCTAAACCCATTTAACACGACTTAGCAAGTGAACACATGCAAGCTAACCTCGTCGTAATGATTTGTAATGTTGGCGTAGTCTTTATTCGCCTGATTTTTTTTAATTGTGAGGGTCATTTTATTTTAACAAGAGCGCTAATGCGCCGCCGCCGCTGTCTTTTTAAACTAGAAACATCATTTTAGGCTATATATGAGGAGATTTAACTAAAAGATCATCGTCAATGATTTCTGCCTGTATCCCCTCACCCCCTCAAAATCCCTCACCCCTTCGAGTGTCCTCCACCGTGTTTGTCTGGATTCACAAAAGCTTCATTAGAGGATTCAGCCGTCTCTGTAATTGGACCCATTTCTTTCATAGGTACATTTAATGGTGCCTCTTATTTTTCTTTTTTTTTCATTCAGCACTGAGGAATAAAGTTGATCACAAAGGCTGTTTTTCATGCCTCTATTTCCTTCATTTTAGTGGCAGTCAATTATTTAATTATTTTCACTCTTTCTTTCATCTGTGACATGAAATAAACTGCATGGACCTCTTCAGTTAATGGTGGCAGTGGGTGACTCTTTGTGTTGGAGCTGTTATAGATGTTTCTAATACACACCAGTGATTGGACGCATCTTCCGGTTCCTAATATTGCAGACGCTTCCTCCCGGCATTGTTCCTCACCGCGGGCTCACGTTGACAATACTTTTCCCTGTTTCTTCGAGAGCACGTTAATGAACCAAGTGATATTTTTCCACTTATATTTATTTATTTAAGTCATTTTTCTGGCGATTGTGGTCAATTATCTGAGTAACTATTAAGCAACCTCTCTTTTTTTTCATAATTCATCTGATTTTTCTGCTTTATTCTTTCAAGACAAAATATTGTGCACTGACTGTTTTATTGAGAATAAACTTGTAGCTGGAGCTGAGAGACTGAGAGCTTCTGCTAAGAACAAACTTAAATTATAAAGAATTATTAAACTAAGAATTAAGAACTAAATTAAGAAAAATTCCTAACCTCGAGGCTTCAATACAAGATGGACGTTACATTCGAGCAGTATGGAGGTATTTGGATGTTTTTAAGTGTGTTTTTGGACGAAGATGAAGACGAAGACAACTGAGCTCCAGTCGCTACATTAAAATGAACAAATATTTTTGTCTATAACTCGAAAAAAGGAACAGATTACTTTGAAAAATATCCCAATGCTTAGTCAACATGAGGGTGATTTCTTGGTATATCATTGTATGACATTTTTTTTTATGAAAATAAAAAAAAAAATGAAAACAATATGAATGTTTCTATTCCAAGAATTTATTTAAACATACATTATACTTAAAAATAAAGTGAGTTTATTAAACAATTAAAAATGATCATCAATGACAAAAAAAGGAAAATGAATATTATATTAGAACTGGTAATAAGTGAACAACATGTACACATGATTGGTTTCAGTTTCAATTTTCATCAGTTATTTAAATCTTGTTACACAAACTTTGTTGCTTCCATCTTACACGTCAATATTTTAACATTTGGTATCAAATCTTCCTCATATTGATCACCTTGGAAACAGTTTCTCCACGTCCTCTGCAGTAAATCATCCTTGGTTTCATGAGTTCAAGGTCATTTCCATAACAGCAGTTCTATCCACAGAGGGTGGTGGAGTCGTGTCATATACCCTTTAATCTTTTGACTACACATCCCAAAACATCAAAAGCAACCAAGGTGGAGAGAAATGACTTTGTGTGTGTGTGTGTGTGTGTGTGTGATTCCTCTGGCAGCGCCGCTGACTCTCATGTCAGCTCCCCTTTATGTCCGTAATTGAGGTGATTATTTTAACTGTGAAAAGGGGAGCAGGTAATAGAGGCTGATTAAATTCAATGGACAGCGGCCCAGACAACTCTTAAGACACAGCCATGTAATAACAGTGGAAAACCAGCATCACATACAACAGCCTGTCAACTCAGCTCATTTTCCCTGACACCAGGCCACATGCAATTTAATGCAGTTATTGTGCTGTGTGTAAACAGTTGTGGTAGAATTGAATCCTTCAGACGCTCCATGGTCTCTATTGTGAAGCTTGTGTTGCAGTGACAAAATGTGACACTGTTCACACACAACTGCACTCACACACACACACACACACACTTTGACACAAACATCTGCACACACACAGGCATCTGATCTCACACACATTCTAATGCACACACATCCGCATGCACACACAAACACTTTGAGACAAACATCCGCACACACACATAGACATCTGATCTCACACACATCAGAATGCACACACACACATGCACACACACCTGCACACACACACATTCAAATGCACACACTAGTACAGATACACACACATGCTTATGCACAAACATACACACACAGACACACACACACACATGCTCATGCATACACAAGCATGCCCACACACAAAGTTTTAAATTATTGCTGCCAGTGATTCTAACATTTTTTAAATATTCAAGAAAATTCTAATGAAAACAACTATAACGAAAAGGGAACTAACAAAAAAAAAGAAGCACAAAATGACTGTATCCAATCACTGCGATCTTCAGTGCTGGGCTCGGTACGTTTTCATCAACATCTGCTGAGATATATCGTTTTTCAACTCACACTATTGCCCATGCAGATTTTTGGTAAAGAAGTATCTTCAAAAATTGTGCATTCTTAAATTAGACAAAAACAATCTATCATTTTGTGAGGAATCGCTTGCCTGTTGAGCAAAGTACGATTTTTTTTAAAGTGTTCACAGACGTCACATTGTGTAACAAGAAAACATGGAATGTGTGAAATTTATGTCCACACAAGACAAACACTGTTTTAATTGAATTTGAAAAAAAAAACCCTGCTAAGTCTATTATAGTGAAAGCATCAAAGACGTGATTTGTGATGTGATTTATGAAAAATTGTGATGTGAAAAATTCCACTTGTTTACATTTATTTTTTTATTTTTAACCCTTGTGTAACCTCAGTGTCATGGTGACCCAGAGGCCCCCGAAAACAAATGTGTTTGTGGTATCCCTTTTGTTGTCTCCGGGTCAAGGTGAACGACCTCCATCACTGTATATGTATTTATAGAAGCCAGGGAGGTCATTCACATTGACCCGAGGACAACACGAGGGATACCACAAACACATTTGTTTTCGGCCCTCTGGGTCACCTTGACCCTGAGATAACACAAGGGTTGATCAAGTTAACTTGACGGAAAAGTCACAAGCCAATTTTACTTTAGATTATTTTTTCACACACCTTTAAGACAGTAATAATCAATAGAACAAAATTATATAAAATATTTGGACATCATGGGCTAAGTAAATGTAATCCATCAGGATATGAGACTAACTTTGTTTCAAGCGTAAAAAGGTTTCAGGCAGGAAATACTATCATTATGTGGCCTTGAATACAAAACTTGTCTAAAAAAAAAATCAAACAGTTGAATCATAAGGATGTTGATTGATGCGTCTGCTTGAATAAACCATCAGCACAGGGAAGTCAGTCTGTTGGAGGTTGTGCCGGGGCAGTTATAAATCAAGTCGCCTCCACACTATTACCTTTCCAGCTATAGGCAGGTAAGCTACAGGAACATCCCCTACAGAGAGCGTGCTAGATGGGGGGGACTTTACACCCAAGTAAACAAGTCACCCTGCCTGGAGGGCTCAACCACCAACACCCCATCCATTACACACAGTAGAGAAGGAAAGAGGGCGACGGGGTAAAAACAACAAACATTTATTTACTGTTCCTCTTGTCACTATTTTGAGCATTTTTTTTTCTTCATGATTTACGATTTTCTCGCCCCAACTTTCATCTGGATTGATTGAGTCTGAATTAAAGAAAGAAGCCCCTGTACAGAACCAGAGGAAAGAAAGAGTTTAGAGCGTCGGCGTTAACAAATGGTGAACTAAATGTATTAAACGACAACATGTCGAGTCAAATGTAATTAGTATGAATAACATTCTACGCAGCAACGCAAACAATACATCACACCGCAACTATTACTGGGAGTGAAAGTCAACGCCGAAGAATCTTTCAGGCGAACAAGTCGTGTTATTCATCGCCGAGAAGTCCATGAATTGTCTCTGCTCCTGTGGTCCTACCATAACAGACATCCCATTATACAAACATGGGGTTGTCAAAGTAGCATTCCATGAAAAGTTTGCTGGCGAACCTACACTCTTTTCAAAACAAGGAAGTTCATGAAATGCATTTTTGAACATTAGGCTGAATTTACAGTGAAGAATTCATTCAATAGAGGAAATAGAAGAAAGAATTTTGCATATGTGTAGTATTTTACGCTTTAGATGGAAACAAGATTCATGGTCATGCAGTTGAAAACTGTTGTATATGTGTGTGTTTGCATCAGATAATATGAAAGTTCTTGAAGTCAATACATTTAAAGTTCACTTTAGTTGAACTATACATTCATCATCAGTGTGTCTGTTTGTACAAAACTTTTCATTGAAATATTTACATTACACAATTATTTTAGGCTCCGCCCACTGAAAACACTTAATTCCTCTGGGGATTAAATCTTGTTTACCATAACCACACCCACTTTTCGGTGATTAGTCAAACATATTTGTCACTGCATAAATCCCAGAAGTCTCCACTACCAAAGGACTCGTTGTATAAACAAATTGATTACAGCTGGCTGGAGGAGGAGCGAATTCATTATCAACATCATAATGGATTACAGTCTCGTAACCTCTTGTTCGCCCAGATTTCAGACGGGGGAGAACTTTATAAAGTAATAAGTTCAAAACATGGTCATGATGAGTGACTTACTGCATCTTGGAGAGGAAGAATTCAACGTTTGAAACATGAGTCAGAAGAGTTGGGTTTTAACATGAGTTGCTATTCATCTGCCATGGAGATCCCACATCCAATAGTCAGCAATCCGAAGCTCAAGACACAAACTGAAAAGACTACTAAGATAAAGCGTACGCCAACTTTTGTCCATTACTTCCTTGAACATACAACATGCATCATTTCGACAAAAAACTTCCATTACCAAAACATTACTTAGCTTATTTGAAAAGAACAAACTAATTTTCCACTCACGACTTCAGCGTCTTCTGTTCTTCTTCATGAGTTATAGACAAAAACGTTTGTTAATTTTAATGTAGCGACTGGAGCTCAGTTGTCTTCGTCTTCATCTTTGTCCAAAAAGACACTTAAAAACAGTTTGAATTTTGGTTGAACCATCACAAATGTTCATTATTTCACATCATCGTATAAAAAAAATGGTCCAACTCTTGCATCACTCGAGTGTGAATAGAAAGATTGAGTGTGTCCATGTTGTGTCTGTTATTGCAGATCGTGTCTGGAAATGAAAATGCTGCCCAAGATAACAGACTCTTCCAGAAAGTGACCTACCTGGATAACGTGACCTCATACAGGATGTATCAGTGTCGCCTGCAGCGGCTAAATTCAATCACTTCATGTATTCGTTACGTCGGATGAAACATAATAAATAAAGAAGAAGATGCTCCTGTATGTTCTTTTTAGACGCGCATTATGGTTTTAAACCACCAGTTTTTCAAGCAACAACAATATTTGAAGCTTCAAAGGTGAGAAGAGCTTCAGACATAGGGATACAAATGTTTAATGTTTGGTGTTTAAATCTGTATTTTAGTAAGAAACGATGAGCTATGGCATTGTACAGGAGGAACAGCAGAGAGAGCAGGAATGGAAAGAAGAGGTACGATAAGTGATTATTGAGAAGACAAAGACCCGGCTGTCTGGGTTCTGACAGCGCCCTCTAAATCAGGTGCCCCTCATTCCTAGCTCCATCCGTCCCCAGCCTCGCCATCCAATTCCATTCAGACAAGGGAATTTCCTCCTCCCCACCACCCACCCATCATCCATTTATCCCCCTATTCGTCTCTCTTCCCCCAACAAAAGGAAATAATAACACACAACAACACAACAAGCAACAATTTACCGTCCCTTCTCTCAAAACCCCCCGACTCTTTCAGACGACGGGCTCTTTTGATCCGGAGCCTTGATTCGGCCCCGGTGGAGGAAAGAGATACGTTTCAATCACGCCAAGAATGTCACTGGCAGGTTCGCTGCGGTCTCGTTGTCTTGTCTGTTAGTAAATCCTGCAGAGCGGCGGCCAACAGGTGAGACGCCTGCGCTAACTCAGGTATTCACCGTCGAGACAAAGCAGGTTTCGCGTTGCGTTTAGATTATTCAGACAATTTGAGACAACCGGCGAACTGACAATAGAATCACAGATGAAACACTCGCTGGCGGAGTCGGACATTCTTAAGATAAGCAAGGACAAGAGTTGTTGACTTGGTGCCTAAACATGGCCTGGGTTGCTTCCAGAGGACGTGAACTAGACGTCTGACTTCTCTTACCTGCGGGTTTCCCCTCCACTTTCATCTGAGCCCGGTTTGTTCTGGAACAAGGTGTTTGAATGTCAGCCAAGATTGACTTCTGGGTAATCTGATGTGGAACTATGTATGTGCCAAGAAAGGAATATTTATATAAATAACACACAGTTCATGACATAAAGAAGTTCATTCATTTTAATTTTTTTCTTGGACCTTATATGTTGACATTAAGAAAGGAGAAATCTTCTGGAAATTTAAAAAACAATTAGATTTGTATTTAATTTTCTTCGAGGTTATCTACATGACAGGATTTGAACATTTTATTTTACACAGGATGATTAGTTAGAATTCACTCATTTTCTACTCACCCTAATGTCGACTAAGGGTAGGGATTATTTTCAGTAATCTGTTCCTGATTAGAGTTATAGACAGAAATGTTTGTTCATTTTAATGTAGTGACTGGAGCTCAGTTGTCTTCATCTTCATCTTCATCCAAAAAGACACTTCAAAACATCCAAATACCTCCAAACTGCTCGTCTGTAACGTCCATCTTGTATTAAAGAATTGTTCAGAAATTGTTCTCTTTTAATATATCTGTTTGTACAAAACTCTCTTTTAATTTAAATATATACATTAGAAAATTGACTTAAGCCTTTTCTATTGAAAGCACCTAATTTTTCTGGAGATTAAATCTTGTTAACCATAACCAGACCCACTCTGCTGTGATTGGTCAACCATCAAGGACTGTCACCACACGTCATCAATCCCAGAGGTCTCCATTTCCAAGGGACTTGTTGTAGAAACAAAGTTATTTTTCCAGGGGCCTCGTGTACTAAGGGGTCGTAAGCGCAAAAAACGCAACAAAGTCGGCTCCCGACAATTTTGTAGGTGGCGAAGAAGCCTGCGATTAATTCCACGTTGATGGGAAGTACAAAGGAAAAGTGCTTGTATTTGTGTGTACATGCAGATTCATATCGCTGAATATTTTTGTACGCGCACTATTTTCTGGATTTAAGTGTACGGCCGTTTTTTGTAGAACATCCACAAACTTCTTTGTGCATGTTTTTCACAGCAGATGAAGGATTTTAAAAGGTAATTTTAATAATATTATAATATATATATATATATATATATATATATATATATATATATATATATACTTTTTTTAAAATCCTAAATCAGGGGGTTTTGGACTATTGACTACGTTATAACATGAGTTATAAAATATTTAATATTTATATATTTAATTAGCATTTGCTAAAATTGCATCATTATTGTGAATTTCTAACTTATTAATGAGGAGGTTTTGCTTATATTTAATTCTATTTTTACTTTACTTTATTTAATATTGTTGTACTGTAACCATTCAAAGGTACATGCATATTTAAATGTGTTGAAATTTGAACTCAAATAAAATAGATGAACCCTTTAGTGAAAACTAAACCAAAAGACAATGAAAGTAAATACACCACCAGGAAGTCATGTATCGTGGTGTATCAGACCTCGAAGAAACATTATCTTTATTAGCACCAGGCTTACAACAGGATTGTTTTCATAGACAAATGCTTGTGTAGCAGGAAATGAATTATAAAAGCATTTTTTTTTAACGACATAGTTCACACGAGACTAAACACAAGCCTCCTGAAGGAACCGACAATCTTTGGTTTGGACTTCACTTGTCATTGGAGGACAATGGCACAAAAAACTTTCCAATATCATCTGGTTTATCTTTTAAGTTTAAAGGGTTACGAAGATTACTTCAGTGTATTGTGTCCCAGCCACAGGCAATTTGGAGGTAAAATAAAGTGTTAAGAAGAAAAAGAGAGGCTAATTCGGATAGGTTTCTCTGCCAAAAGATCTGGACCCTGGAGGCACAGACGGGGAACAAAAGACGTTGAGCTCACACTTGTGACCCGGTGAGCAATGTGCCCTCCAGTGGGAACACAAAAAGAACAACACAGTGACTCTACACATGCTTCTGTCCTGCTTTTTCAACACTTGTATTCTCTGTCACCCGGCGCTGCTCGGTGACATCAACCTTTGGCTTTCTGACAACCAGGTCCAGGTTTCAATTTACAGTCAACTCCTAATCAGTGCCTCGTAGCACAGGAGCGTTGTACAAGCTTTAAAAAAACATTTAAAAACAACTGCAGACCTGGAATCAGTCCTATAACTTCAACAACCCATCTATACGGTGTGTCTCAAGAATCAGGGGCCAAATATGGTCCCATGTGAGCACGGATAGTTGAGACCAAAACTTATATGGTCACCACTTGACAGTGTCTGTGGTAAAATTTTAATAAAGATTTTTACTTACTGAAAAAGAAAGTTACTTTCTTATTATTATTTATATTTTAATCATTGTCTGGGACTAGTCTCTACTGTTAAACCGATTTTAAATAAAGGTTATTCCGTTAATCTCCATGTACTTTTGTGTGGCTGAATTGTGTTAGTAATCATGTTAAAGTGCAACTAAATGGTCTTAAATAGATGTTGGACTCTATTGTATTCATCAGTATGTGTCTGTTTGTACAAAACTCTATTTTCATTGGAATATTTACAGTAGAAAACGATCTTAACATTTGTTTTTTCTGGAGATTAAATATATTTTACCATAACCACGCCCACTCTGCTGTGATTGGTCAAGCATCAAGGTTTGTCAGCTCGCGTCATTAATTCAGGAAGTCTTCAATTCAAGGGACTTGTTGTATAAACAAAGCGGGGTGTGATTAAAGCTGGCCATTATTGTGTCATAATAGACTCCGCTCTCGTAACCTCTCTTTGGCTGAGATTTCAGACGGGGGAGAACTTTACTTTTACTTTAACTTTACTGCATCTTGGAGAGAAAGATTTCAACATTTGAAACACTTGAGTGAGTCAGGAGAGTTAGAGTTTGACATTAGTTGACCTTTAAAGGAAACAATGAGCTCAATCGTTTTAAGAAACTATAGCGAGACACAGAACAACCCAGTGACACAATGAACAAAGAGACACAGTCATCACTCTTTATGACCTAAAATATAAAGTTTCACTTTCAACAATATACACTCAACACAATCAATTAGCTACAAGCTACAATATAAAAATATACGTATCCGTGTCTTTATGGATCTAATAATTACTTGTAATGTTGAACAGAAGAAAGTTGTGTTCGTCAAGTACATGCCAGGTGAGACAAAGTGTTGGGTGAGTGGGAGGACAAACCACAGACAACTCAACTGTCATTGACTAACGACATACTATGTCTTCAGCGAGGACGTGTCATCACTTGCATGTCGGCCATTCATGCTCCGCGGCCGCCTCCTTGTTCATTTACACAATAGCCGAACATGAGGCGTCACCTGGAGCCAGACCCGGCTGGGTTTCACGTTGAACCTGGGCAGACGGAAAACACACAAACGAGGAATGCGTTCCTGCAGATTTAATATCTACGGAATGTGATCTTTGAATTACGCATTCCCAAAATACAAGCATGATACAGGAAAGAGAAATAAATCTTGACCAGAAATGTGGACTTATCTGTTGTCATATCTCTTTGATATGCATTAACTTTTTTTTATCTGCAGGTTTTTGGGAATAAAATACCTTAATTGAATCCGTGTTTGGGAATCCCCGGAGTGTTTTTTTTTCGCCGTCTAGAGCTGGTTCTGTCCCGAGCGGCGAGACAGGATGTCATAGAAAACATCTTTTTTTACTCCAGCGTATCATGCGAGTTCACTGGCCCTCGCTCTAATGTCGTAACGTCGGGCAGATGGGATCTGTTGCTTCATTGTTCCGAGCCTCAGTCGCTCACCAACACCTGCCTCGCAGATTTACTTTGCATTTCAAGCGCACACAAACCCTCCAGAAACATCTGTTTTCATCCCATTAGACGTGTGACTTGCTGTTTGCCGACATGCACCCCTTCGGCTTAATCACCGAATTTGCACAAACGATGGCCTCAATCACGGAACTTAAATAGCTCTACCTCAGCCCAACTAACAGGAAACCATTAAAGCATCAGCAATTACCATCCCCGTCCCTCCACACGCTGCCTATTTTATTATAATCTGTTTAAGTGCATTTTCCACGCAAGGTTAAAATACACGCCGCCCCCTCTTCTCTTCAACCAGCCCGTTTTTTTTTTTTTTTTTCTTGAGAGCACAATTTACGACTGATTTAATTTAGCCTCCGCAAACATTTCTAATGACATTAGGGCCCGTGCATATACTGACTGCCTCTCCCTCTTATTCCATTAACTCCTAAATCAGGTTTAAAGACCATACTGATGCGGCTGCTATTATGGGTGATTATCGAAACAACAGACAATGGGGCAAAGTGTTTACTAACTGGTTTAGCCGTCATTTTTTTTTCTTCTTGCTTAACCAGGACAGATGGGAACACGGCAAACATACAAATCAATCTTATTAATAATGAAGAAGGCATGTGTCGCCGCAGACATGTTTTTATACTGTTGAATAAAAGCATTTTTCTTTTGACTTTGTGCAGACAAGATGAAGAATAACAGCCACTATTAAAGTGATCCCGGGCTCTGAATGCCGGTTGTCTCCCAGCTGTTATTTATTCGGCGCTGAAACCTGAAGGGCTCTCATGGAACACGCCTATTCAGCGGGTCTGACAAGAACTAATGACGGCGTCCATCTGCATACATGCTTACAGCTGTCTGCCGTCCTCCTCCAGGTAATGACTGTGTTATTAACCCTAAACTCTCTTTCTCAAATTGTTATTAACTGCCGCCGGAGAGAACTCCGAAAAGGTGTCTGCTCACCCGTCAGAGAAGCACCGCTGAAGATCCAGGCCTCCGGTCCTGAGAAGAACACGTCTGTTGATGACACACACACTCACTCGTCATCATCAACTTAACAACAATCATGACCAAGTCAACTCCCCAGATCCCCTAAATTCAATCCTTTATTACATTTAAACTGCAAACATTTGCATAAACAGTTGACTTTCTAGGGAAACACGTAACATTTCCAATGAAAAAAGATGGTCAGAGGCTCAAAAGGCAAGTGGAAGAAATTAAATTATTTGATATTTCACTCAAATAAAAGGTTTCAGTGTCATTTAGATCTGAATTATTGATCAGACTTTTACAGCATTTTGTCATCATCAGTGTGTTCTGAGTGAGTGTGTTTGTCATCATGTCTGTGAATGTATGTATGATTGTGTGTTTGTGATCTAGTGTGTTTGTTTGTGTGTGAACGAGTGTGAGTTGTTGTTTGATCATGTGTGTGTGGTCGTTTGTGTTTGATCATGTGTGTTATCTTGTGTGTGCGGCCATTTGTGTATGATCGTGTGTGTGTGAATTTGTGTATGGTTGTGTGTGTGTGATTTTGTCTGTGGTCGTTTGTGTTTGATCATGTGTGTTATCTTGTGTGTGTGGCCATTTGTGTATGATCGTGTGTGTGTGAATTTGTGTATGGTGTTCTGTGTGTGATTTTATGTGGGGTGATTTGTGTTTGATCTTGTGTGTGGCCGTTTGTGTTTGATTGTGTGTAAGATTGTGTATGTGTGAATTTGTGTTTGTGAGTGAATGTGTGTAAGATTGTGTGTGTGGTCGTTTGTGTTTGATTGAGTGTATGAATGTGTGCATGTGTGTTTGTGGCGGTGTGTGTTTGTGTGTGTGTAAGATTGTGTGTGATTGTTTGTGTTTGATTGTGTGTGTGTGATCTTGTGTCTGTGGCTGTTTGTGTTTGACTGTGTGTGTGAATGTATGTAAGATTGTGTGTGTCGTCGTTTGTGTTTGATTGTGTATCTTTAATCTTGTGTGCTTGGTCATTTGTGTTTTATTGTGTGTGTGTGTGAATGTGTGTATGATAGTTTGTGTGTGAGATCTTATGTGTTTAAATGTGTGTTTGTGTTCTTGTGGGTTCGGTTGATTGTGTTTGATTGTGTGTGTGTGTGTAGAACTTTGTGTTTGTGTGATCTTGTGTGTTTGTGTTTCATCATGTGTGTGTAAATGTGAACGTGTGTTTTATTGATTGTGTGTGAGTTTGTGTGTGTGTGTTATTGTGTGTGGTGGTTTGTGTTTGATTGTGTGTGTGAAAGTATGTAAGATTGTGTCTTTTCTGATCTTGTGTGCATTGTTTGGTGTGTATAATTGTGTGTGTGTGTGTTTGGTTGTTTGTGTTTAAATGTGTGTTTGTGTTCCTGTGTGTTCGGTTGATTGTGTTTGATCATGTGTGTTTGATTGTGTGTGTGTGAATGATCGTGTGTTTGTGTTTGATTGTGTGTGTAGAACTTTGTGTGTGTGTGATCTTGTGTGTTTGTGTTTCATCATATGTTTGTAAATGTGTGTTTTATTGATTGCGTCTGTGTGTGAGTTTGTGTGTGTTATTGGGTGTGGTGGTTTGTGTTTGATCGTGCGTGTGTATGTGAACGTGTGTTCAACTGTATGTGTGTGAGATCTTGTGTGAGCGATCGTGTTAGTGAACATGTGTGTGTGTCTGGGTTCACCCAGAGGTGAGCTGTGGTGCTGCAGGTCGCACAGACCTCGTGACCTAACTCCCTGATAGCTATGCTAATACTCTCCATTCAGTCCACTTCACACCTTTTATTCCTTCAATTAAAGCAAACGCCGGTGAAAGTGTAATTAAGCTGCGTCCGGCTCGATGAAGCCATCGATTCTTTATCTGCTCCCTCACGGCATCACCGGCCTCCGATAAATGCGCTTCAGAGTCCAGCTCGTTGATGGTGGACCGTTGAATTAAACATCCAGCAGATGATTTCTCCGAGCACATATAGATGTTGATGGTGTTTGTGTTTGATCACCGTTCAGCTCCTGCTTGTGTTATTCAGGAAGTGACCCGGTCCGATCAATACCTCGCAATTAAAAAAATGCTGCCACCGATTAGCCCGATTGAGCGGCTGCTAATTGAACGTCCGCTGTGAGCACAGTTCACGATAAAAGGTTGAGAGTCAAACTGTCGATATCGAATGAGTCTGTGGTCCAGCATCACGTCCCAGCTGGAAGAACTACTAACAAGACTCGCTGGCAAGAGTTGGATCAAAAGAGTCGAGTCACAGATTTGAAACTTAGTTGAGGAAACAGTTTAAAACCGGTGCTGAAGAACATGTGTTCAGTGATGAAAGATGTTAACCCTTGTGTTGTCTCTGGGTCAAGGTGACCCGAAGGCCAGAAAACAAATGTGTTTGAGGTATCCTTTGTCTTGTGTCTGGGTGAAGGTGACCCCGAAGGCTAAAAACAAATGTGTTTCAGGTATATTAGGGTTGACCTTGACCCAGTGGGAAAAAAAGAAATTATTTTTGGCTTTTTGACAGTTAGCGGTTTGTGATTTATTTTTACTTTTTTTTATACCTCTGGTTATCGCTGGATCAAGGTATCCTGCAAGCCCTAATCCAAATGTGTTTGTGGTATCCCTTGTGTTGACCTTGACCCAGTGAAAAAAGATAAATATTTTTGGCAGTTAGTGGTTTGTGATTTATTTTTACTTTTCTTAAACCTCTGGTTATCGCTGGATCAAGGTGACCTGCAAGCCCTAATCCAAATGTGTTTGTGGTATCCCTTGTGTTGACCTTGACCCAGTGAAAAAAGATAAATATTTTTGGCAGTTAGTGATTTGTGATTTATTTTTACTTTTCTTAAACCTCTGGTTATCGCTGGACCAAGGTGATCTGCAAGCCCTAATACAAATGTGTCTGTGGTATCCCTTGTGTTGACCTTGACCCAGAGGAAAAAAAGATTTTCTTTTTGGCTTTTTGACAGTTAGTGGTTTGTGATTTATTTTTACTTTTCTTAACCCTTGCTTTATCACTGGGTCAATGTGACCAGAAGGCCCGAATACCAATTTGTTTGTGGTATCCTTTGTGTTTACCTTGACCCAGAAGAAAAAAAAAAATCTTTTTGGCTTTGTGATTTATTTTTTACTTTTTTTAAGCCTTGTGTTATCACTGGGTCAAGGTGACCAGAAGGCCCTAAAACAAATGTGTCTGTGGTATCCCTTGTGCTGTTTCTGGGTCAAGGTGACCCGAAGGCCCCAAAACAAATGTGTTTGTGGGATCACCTTGTGTCGTCTCTGGTTCAAGGTGACCCGGTGGCCTGAAAACAAATGTGTTTGAGGTTTCCTTTGTCTTGTGTCTGGGTCAAGGTGACCCAAAGGCCCAAAAACATATGTGTTTGAGGTATCCCTTGTGTTGACCTTGAACCAGAGGAAAAAAAGATTGTCTTCTTGGCTTTTTGACAGTAGTTTGTGATTTATTTTTACTTTTTTTTAACCCTTGCTGGATCAAGGTGACCCGAAGGCCCCAAAACAAATGTGTTTGTGGTATCCCTTGTGTTGTCTTTGGGTCGCTTTGACACAGAGACAACACAAGGGTTAAACACCAGACAAGGGGAGGCAGTTTAAATGGTTTTAATCACAAGAGTTATACATGTTATTCAGGCGGTCATAAGTGGATCGAAAACTGGCAACAAAGAAAAAATCTACTTCAAGGGAGTGGAAATGATTGTATTGAGTAAATTGTTCCAGGAATAGTGGTTTACCTTCTTAAGACTGAAAATACATTTTAAAATCACTTTAAATCAAGTTTAAAGACATTTCGAAAATGGTGTGTATTTGAAGGTCACAATAGAGTTAAGATCTGATATTTAACTGTTTTCTTTTGACTTTTTTTGACACTTTAGTTGTCTCTGATTTATTTTTCCATTTTTTGTGTTCACATGGTTGACCCGAGCTCACCTGTAATTTTATGGCATTTTGGACATTTTCATTATGTGACATTTAAAAAAAAAATAGTGACAGAAGTTATATCATGAACGGAAACAACAAGTTTGGTGGAAAGACAACATGAAGTGAGTGCATCCATCGACCAAAAATCTTGATAGTAAAAGATGAAAGTCAGAAATTGACGTCAAAGCTTTAAAAATGTCGACAAATGACATATACGTTAAAACATATGGATACATACAGGTATATATAAAACATGATTTCTCTCAAAGTGCGTCATTTTTCACAGTCGTCCTTATTAGCGTCACTCTGGCAGAAAAACCAACAATCTCTAAATGTGAACCTCAAGAGAGAAGGTGAAGCACATCTTCAGTATCAAGAGGCTGATAATGTACTTGTGTGTTCTTCGCCTCCTTCACTCCTCCTTCCCACCTCTCCTCTCCACCCATCCTTACAGATCTTCCCATAAATTAACTGCTTTTTAGTTCGCTCCGGCTGGAATGAATCCATCCAGGGGGGGAAGGAGTGTCGTCAAGTTACACTAGAGAGACGAGAACTGCTACATTTTAGCGATGCAATTAGGGCCCATTAGTCGTGGCTTTAATTAGAAGGATGGAGCGTTGATATTTCAAGTGCTGGTTTGTCTCGGTGTTGTGTTTCCCGGCAGCGTCGCTCGTCTGCATCCTGGATTAAAAAAAAAAAAACAACCGTCAGATTTAAAAAAACACTTTTTTTTGTGATGGAGGAAAAAGATGAATAGAGGAATCGTTGGATGGAAAGACAGGTGTTGACAGAGAGGAAGAGACACAGACGGGAATAATTGAGTGAGAGATAAAACCTGAAGCCTCAGTGTCAAATTGATCTGCTTGAGGTGCCACATTTAATTGTTAGCCAACAGACAGACATGACATCTTAGCTGCGCTGCTCGCTCCCCGGCCACATTAGCCGACCGCAACGCTTCAAGTTTACGGAGTGGAGGCAGACAGTCTGGTGGAGGAGAGGCTCTCTCCCCGTCCCGCTTCCTGACTCATCACGGCTGCCTTTGCAGGGAAAGGTCAGAGTCGAAGCCTCATCTCGGGTTGACATTAAAATTGTCATATTACTGGAAAAAGAATTTTGATTAGAAGCACAGCAGAAGAATCCTCCTGGCTTGGTGCCGACCGGTTCTTGGTGACGACGCATCAATAACCATGTATGACGGACGAGCTGTCAGGTGATCCATCACAGATGATGATTAAATTTGACATTGACAAAGAGCCTGAAGTCTCTGTTAAGTTACACAAACATGAATGTATTTCTTAAAGCAGCCTTTTCAGACAACTGTGGTTACAACTGACGGAGCTGTGAGACTGGAACCAGCACACTTAGCCTTGTCATGTCAACTAAGGGATGGGATTCTTTTTTAGAGTAATCTGTTCCTTTTTAGAGTTATAGAAAAAAAGATTTGTTCATTTTAATGTAGTGAATGGAGCTCAGTTTTCTTCGTCCAAAAAGACTTAAAAACATCCAAATACCTCCATACTGCTCGTCTGTAACGTCCATCTTTAACGAAACCTTGCATGAGAAATTGTTCCGAGGAAGTAGTAGGACAGTATGTGCTCTGGAAGCGCTCGCAATATTTACCAAGAGTACTTCCTGTCTGTATTGCATGTTATTCTTCAGCTGAAAAACAAGGTTCTTCTGGAACAATTTTCCCTTATGTCGAGGCTTCAATTCAAGATGGACGTTACAGACGAGCAGTATGGAGGTATTTGGAAGTTTTTAAGTGTCTTTTGGACGAAGATGAAGACGAAGACAACTGAGCTCCAGTCGCTGCACAAAAATTAACAAAAAAAATTGTCTATAACTCTAAAAAGAAACAAATTACCTTGAAAATAATCTCAACTCAACTTAGTTTGAATTTTGGGTAAATTATTCCAAAGAACTTCTTGATTTTCCGTTGAGTAATTAATAGTCAACTGCCATAACTAACTTCTGACATCTGGTTAAATCAGAGTAAAGATTGTTACTTTATGAAGTTAAACACCTTTAACAACAGTCGACATGAGGGTGAGGAGAAAATGAGAGAATTTTGGATGAACTATCACTTTAAATTGAACTGATACTGCTCTGCATTGGCAAGTACCTGGCATGCTACACAACCATGTTCTTGTGCCTGTTGAAAAGAAGTTTAGTCCAGAAGAATATTAGAAATATGCAACAGTTTCCGCTTGGGTAGGTCGAGCGGAAGTGGTTACTTTCAATATTAATTCAGTCCTGAAGTGAAGAAGGTTCACCAGGCGAGAGTTGAGCTAAGAGGTTGATGGAGTTTCCAGAAGAATACATGTTCTATCATTAGATGCATTAAATGATTGTTTTCTCTTATATCTTCAGAAAACTGTGTAACGCCGCCATACCAAAATAAACATAGACTGTGAGTCCCTGCGACCTCCCTGCACTTCAGCGACTCCACCGTCAGCAGCAGTACTTTATTAGAACAGCCGAGCTAATTACAGCCAATTAAGTGGTGATTCATCTGTCTGGATAAACAAGCAGTGGCACAATAATGCATTAATGTGATTAACACTGAGTTCAGACAGCAACATGCTCATGTGTTAACACACAAGAACAAGGCCTGTTTCTACCGTTTATGACAACCAGCGACATCTAGTGGCACCCCCAACACACTACAAGAATATAAATCACTTCTTAACATGCCCCGGACGATGTCCTGAAATCACATGTAGCTCCCTAATGGCATAAGTTAAGTTCTTAAGTCCAAAGATAAATGAATAAATAGTGTTAAATGACTGAATGAATGAATGTCTACCAATCCAACTCAATTTTGTTATTTTTATATATTAGGGATACAAATAAATCACAAAATATTGACATGGCATCACATTGCAATATCATTTTTTGTATCTTTATCCGACAGCACTATATTGATCTTTTTTTATTTTAATATATATATACTTTAAATAAGTAACAATATATAACTTTTTATTCTTGGCTTGAAAATAACATTACCATAGTGTTTTTATTCATGGTACAAATATTTACGCCTGTTAATTTTTCTGCTTTAATCAAATCTCTGGTGGGTCGATAGATGGCAACAGTTTTTAAGTCCTCTGCAGCTAAATAAACATTAAAATCCTGCGAAAGACTGAAGATATAGTCGACTCCAGTAGATTTGGAAGCTGATGTTTGGACATATTTAGGTTTCAAAACAATGAATGAAAGCAGTTACGACTTCGTCAAGAGTCATGTGGTCTGTAAATTCAGCAACACTAGAGTCAAGTACTCTCTCAATCTCAATACTCGCAATATATTGTATGTTGTCCCTGTATCGTGATACGTATCGTATTGCCGATACACAGCCCAAGTCCCTATTATATATACAGTAGTTAGATTTAATGGCTTTGTATGAATTCATATAAATTATTTTATTTTTTAATATTAATTATAATAGTACTGGCTAAAGAGGCTCCTTGAACACTTAGCTCATTTGAGTCAACTGCTGAGATCCACCTGACCAAGGGCTACACATTCCTGATTCCGACAAATCCAGAGAAGGTATCCGTCTTGTCAGTCCCGTCCAACTATCGGCCAATCACCTGCTTTTCCGCAACATGGAAACTACTGTCAGGCGTCATTGTAGCTAAGCTAAGAACACACATGAATCAATCAATGACAGTGACATAGAAGGGAAATAGTTAAAAATACACAAATATTAGAACACCATTCTTGTGGCAAGCCTGCTCAGCCAAATAACAGATATAAAAACTACAACATTGGACCAGCATCAGTCATCTCCTGTACATGGATGACATCAAGCTGTACAGCAAGAGACAGCAAGACATTGCTTGACTCACTGACATCCACCCTACTAGGGTCTTCAGCTGTGACTTTCCTGTATCGTTTGGGTTAGAGAAGTGTAGATGAATGGTGACAAAAAGAGGCAAAGGTAGTCCACACAGAAGGGATTACATTCCCAGAAGGCAGATGTGGAGGAGAGCTGCAAATACCTCAGCATACCACTGGAAAATGACAATCACAGAAGAGGCTACTAGGGAAGCAGCGACTTCCTCGAGTGAGTAAGGAAAGTCTTAGATTCAGCAATTAACAGCTACCACTTCTACTATGTCAGAAAGATGGTCCGAAGAGATGAAGCACGAAGTGATTGTCTCAGAAAATGGGAACTGACAAAAGAGGAAGCAGAGGAACTATCATGGGGGAGGAACCCCTTCAGGGGATACAGTGGCCCCTGATAGTGATAATATCACGATACACGATGTGTTATTTTCATCAATGATACATATCACAATATATATGTGAATGAAAAACTAAAGAACATCCCCCAAAAAAATGTACAAAACTTTATAAAATTTACGAATGAAAAAAAAAACACTGTACAAATGGATAAGAATAAGATGAAATTTAATGAAAATTTCAGAATTCAACCAATTATCTGAGTTATGTCCATCTGTCCAGTACCTGGGAAGTGGGAACCCTTACGTTTTTTGGGTCATCCTCTACACATTAAGGCATAATTAATTCATGAGAAAATCAAATATAGCTGGAAACATCACTGACATGACTCAAATGTAACTGTCATTGATTAAAAAAAAAGTATGTTATGTTTCCCTTGACTCCTTAATAGTTATATTTTAATGTCTCGATGAAAGTTCTTGATGCTCTTGCTTCATAATGAGCCACCATTAACCACAGCTCATGGCAACATGAATTAGATTAGTTCATATTAATTAGGGTCGTCATATTTTTTTAATTAGGGGCATTATTAATCTCATTAAAACACATTTTATCTCACAATTTATAATTCACACGCAGGCTAAAGCCCCTTTCAAGTGTGATGGGTTGTAGACACACTAGAAAAATGAAATTGACAAAAGAAAATTGAACAATGCTTATTTCAATTCAATTCAATTTTATTTATTTGAAGTGTTTTATCATATCAAAGTTATGACACTTCACAGATAACCACTTTCCAGACTTGGCTTTTATATGATATGAAACGTGATATGGTCAGAAAATTAAATTAAAGGACATCCCTAGAAGTTTTCACGTTATAAAAAAGGTCCAAACCTTTTTCTTTACCTTTTCAAAAGCTTTTGGAAAACAAATGGATGAAAATGGAGGTACAAACTGTGTATGCATATTTGTGCAGACATGGCTGCAGTGATTTCAGTATGAAGGAGTCATCGTATCATTGGACGAAGACAATGTGAGTACTTATAGTTCAACCAAAATTCAAATTTTACTCATTTTCTACTCGGCGAACAAGGTTTTGGATATGTTATAGACATAAATTTAAGTCCATTCTGATGAAAACCTTCAAATATCGAGGAAAAAAAATTCTATCCCAAAATTCATTTCGTAACGCTGATGGTCTAGGATTGAATTGTGGGTGAAATAACCCTTTCAATGTGTAACTGCCATGTTGGAGTTAACCTCCATTTATTTTTTTATAATTTTGAGGGAAGAAAATAGTCACTTATTTTTAATAAGAATTTATCTTTTTTCCAAATGCTTCATAATGCTTTTTGAGTGACATTATTTTTCTCATTATATACATTATTTGATCCTGTTTTGCTTTTACAGTTCGGTTATCAAACATGTTCTCTCTCTTGCCATTATGTTCAATCTTTAGAGTTTATCCTCCACAGTGGCATCATATCATATCACCTCATGAAGTACACCGAGTGACCATGTCCACCTCAGACTTGGACTGTGAACTGTTGGCAGCTGAACTGAGACCATAGCTCCTTCATGTCTCCTTCTGTTTACAGGGCGAGCAAATCAAAGATGCATCTAATTTCAGAGGCTGTAAAAGTGCGCCTGGGGAAGGATCAGGTGTCTCAGATACACTCTATCCTCCCTCTGCTGCCTCTACTTACAGCCTAGCAATCCATGTAGCCTCCAGACGAACACTGCAAACAAGCAGCATAATGAAGCCATCAGAGAAATGCAGTAACATCCACAACAACTGGCACCAATGTCCATTGTTTGTAAAACTTCACTTTTCTCCTGGTTTAAGAACACAATACAATAACAGACACAACCTACTTGGTCGATATCCGGGTCGCCCACTGATGACATTTGTAACTCACGACAAACAAACTGCTGTATCAGTTGATGGTGTTTTAATGCATCGCTGATATAGACTTTTCTGCTTCAGGCAATCGATGGAGCTTTTCTGTTGAGATGGCTTTTGTAATATTTTGTTTCTTGTGGCATATTTGTTTCCTGAGTGGTCACGGATAAAGCTCGTCCAATCGAAACATTCATTTGTTATCTCTTAAGTGCTGGTTTCAGAGAACAAGAAACACTTGTTTCCTGGAAATTTCACAGCTTCACCTCCACAGGAATTAAAAATGACTTTGTGTTTATTAGTCATCGGACTGTAATTAAATTTAGTGGCGAACAAAGTTAACGATTATTTTTTTGTTAGTGAAATTAATTTGAATCCTTCATATATTTTAACTGTTAAACTCAAAACCAGATTAAAGTTGATGTGTTGATTTAAGTGTGTCTTAAATAGATCTTGGACTCTATTGTACTCATCAGTATTTGTCTGTTTGTACAAAACTCTCTTTTCCTTGAAATACTTAGATTAGAAAATGTGTTTAAGCCCCGCCCACTGATTTTTTATTTAGATTAAATCTTGTTTATCATAACTACTCCCATTCTGCTATGATTGGTCAATAATTGATGTTTGTCACTGCTTCGTCATTAATCCCAGAAATCTCCACCTCTAAGGGACTCGTTGTATAAACAAAGTGGGCGTGATCACAGCTGACTGGAGGAGGAGTGAACCATTATTACGTCATAATGGACTGCTCTCCTAACCTCTTGTTCGCCCAGATTTCAGACAGGGGAGAACTTTATAAAGTAATAAAATCAAAACATGGTCATGATGAGAGACTTACTGCATCTTGGAGAGAAAGACTTCAACATTTGAAACATGTGAGTCAGGAGAGTTGGGTTATTACATTAGTTGACCTTTAAAGTTTAATTTGAAATGTAGGTCAACAATGTTAAATGGATGCGGAGCTAATCCCAGCTATACAGGTCAAGAGTCACAGTGAGACACAAACAAAATTACAATTTACGAATAAATGTACGTTCTTTTACAATGGATGAGTACATCGTTCCCAAGAAAAAATAAACGTTATCTTGATTTTCAATCGTTTTTGGTTAAACCTTTGGTCACAAACGAGTGATTCCCGACAGCGCCCTGGATCAGACAGACTCAGTTGGGAGAACCTGGCGTGTATCTCTGCTGGTTTGTATTTCAGGAGAGTGAAGTCGGCCATAATGGACTAAAACAAATGTCCTCCATTTCCAAACATATATTTTTGTAAATACTATATCATGTTCTTAACACGGCGTCTCCCTCGGGTCGGGCAAAGAGCCCTGTGAGAGAACAAGTTACATGTGAGGCCTTATCGAACTGCAAACATCTGGAGGTGTTCCTGCCATGAACCTCCGCTGAGAACGTCCTCAGGGATCTCAACTCCTGCTGCTGCCGAGAGCAACTCACACACACACATGCACGTCCTACCCCCTCTCACACACCGACACCCCCCTCCTGATTAGCTCATAATGGACGACTGATGTCCCCCAGACCCGCGGGATCTCCCAAGGGAGCCCTCCAACTCTGACCCCTATCTCCAAACTGCCCTCTACCTTCTTCAAACACACTAAATAATCCTTCATTTGACAGCTCTGTGAATGAAAGTCCGTTTAGAAGCACATCATTTGCTCAGCACAATAGAATACTGACAAATGAATCATTGTTCAACCTGATAACCTCACCCACACTGACTTATGGGCTTTTAAAAAGGCATCAGTGTTCTTGTGTGGTTTTATTGAGCTCCCTTTTGTCTGAATTTTAATTCGCGTTTTTTTTCCTGCCGATTCCTTCGTCAAATTCACAGTGAATCAATCAAGCACTGGAACTACGTCCCACACTTCTGACCACAAGTTTACATTTCACTTCAACTAAACAGCTTTTCTACAGGCCCCCACGAATCTCTGTCATGTCTACACTTTGATGGATAATTGTTTGTATTAACATACCGTCACCAGTGTCATAGATACACCACAAAAGACAATCACAGGGTATATAGTAGTATTGGGTTCTTCCTGTGGTGAGGTATCCATTGTCCAACAAAACATTTTCGGCAGTGGCAAGTTTACGCTTAGCTTTTGCATTGTTGTTAAATATTGGAGCCGCACAGCCTATAAACTGCTACACAGACAGGAAGCACCCTGGGTAAATATGGCGAGAGATTCCAGTCTACCATCTACAGCTGATTTAAACATATAGTTCTCATATATTTAACGCTAAATCTTAGTAAACCAGCCACTTTCTTTAGTCCAGCCCTTTCAATAGTGTAGACTCCACATGTCATTAAAAAACGCATCTTCATGAATCACCTCCTTTATTTATATTGCGAAAGATGTTCCACACAATGAGGAAATGTCAGTCTTTTTTTGATTGACTGTTCTTTTGCGTGTCCACAGACGCAGGTTGTACAAGGTTGTGCGGCGACTCACTGAGAACCGCCCTACTTTAACCAAACACCGTCTCTTTGATTGTGGCTGCCATGAGCTCATCCAGCCCGAGGCTGTTGGGGGACAAGAGAGTGAACTTTGTCACACTCTCCTCTGCAATATCACTTACAACAATGTAGAAGCATGTTCCAGTACCGAACACAGGAATGCCAGCAAGAGAGAAAAAACTTCCCAGATAGAAAAAGCTCATTCCTGCACATGAAGTTTCATCAAAAGTATAGTTTTTAATATGAATATGTTCATTTTGAGATGGAAGCTTGAAATATTTTTGAGAACTTTTTTATTTTATTAACATACCTTCACTGGAGAAAATCATTAATAATAATATAATAATAGTATTGTGTTCATTAGGTGATGTATCGTTTTTTTGGTCAATTGCAGTTTAAGCTTAGTTGTTGTTGTTTTTGTGGTCCATTGAATATTGGTCTGATAGAAATAAGAACTTTAAGAATGTTTACTTTCTATCAAATTTGAATACTTAAACGATTCCTAAATTATTTTATAATGTTTTTTCAAAATGATTATCCTCTTGATATTTTGACTTAAATCTTCTTTAGGGATGATACTGTTGTAGCATATTGACACTGAATTGTGTTGTCTTATAGTGTTTTTATTTAATAGAATATCATTTAAACATTAATAATTAAATATAATTGATCATCAAAGTGAGCTCTCAGTCTCCTAATAAAGCTTGTTCTGTGGTAAAGTCTACTTCCTCTGAGACTAATACGTTTTGTACCCAAGTTGTATTCATAAAAAAAACAACCTTTTTTAAAGAAACCTCTTTAAAGAGACTCTACTATGTATACAAACATTTTTATGTTAAGTTTAAAGGGCTTCAGAATGTTAAATAGTTGAATTTAACCCTTGTTAACCCGAAGGCCCAAATGTGTTTGTGGTATGCCTTGTGCTGTCTCTGGGTCAAGGTGAATGACCTCCACCACTGTATATGTATTTATGGATACCACAAACATTTGTTTTCGGGCCTTCGGGTCACCTTGACCCTGAGATAACACAAGGGATAAGAAAAGAACGATCTTGAAATGTTTTGAATAAGTTGATCCCAAACTCTATGTGGAAAATAATATATTTTTTTATTATAATTATTTAAAAAAAATCAATCTTTTTAAATATACAAAATATTGAATTCAATAATTAAATAAAAACAAATGTCAACCTCTTTATATAGAAATAATTGAATTAAATTATTAAAAATCAATAATCCAATGCCTGAAAAACTACAAGAAAAAAAACCATGAAATATTAAATTGAAAAATTCAATATTCTGATGGAGCTGTTCCACTCTGAGTCTGTTTATTCCAACTCCACATGAATGAATATATAATATAAATATATATATTCAACTGTTTAGCCGAGCGTCTTGATGATCGGTTCCTGCAGTACCATGTCCCTACAATCACGTCTCTGACCACAATCTTTTCAGCGCTCGCCCACCATCACATCACCTCCTAATTCCACACACGCCACCTGAACACCCTCCAAAGTCTGCGCCATTGTTCGGCTAATATCGGCCTTCAAGAGTATCCAGCTGGAACATACAATACAACCGGGCCATCCGGGGTTCACGGCACTCTAGTGAGCCGCTGCCAAAACTCCGCATGTGGCGGCTCAGTGAAATTATGATACTAAGCAAGTAAATAATATCTGCTTCTTTTGTCCCTTTCAGCTCAACAAACACTTGAAAGTATCAGGGTGATTTAAGGACAATGGAGCCCTTATGAACTTGACACCCAAGCTTAAACAAGGCCCAAATACTCCAAAGACTAATTGTTTTCATTTGCCTTTTGATTAGTGTCGACGGCGAAGGATACACACACGGCTTTTGGTGGCTTGCAACCTGAGAAACTGCCGCACAATGAAGAAGTGACAACAAAATGCTGATCAGCGCGGCCAGTTTTCAGGCAACAAGAGTGTAACTTGAATAAGGAGCGACTCTAAAAAGGGAATTGCCGCTGTGTGTTTAGAGAACTTGGAATGGGCTGCCGTCCTGTGAACATATCGGTTATTGATATTCTCTCTGTGTCACCGCATCTGGTCACTGGAAAAAAAAGCTCTCAGAGTCAGGGAGAAACAAACACATTTGTTGTTCATGTGCAGCTCAGGCAGGTGATGCTTGACGTGACGATTTGGCTGCAGTGCCATCTACTGGTGGTAAACACAGCAGAAGACAAGAGGAGGTCACACTTTTCAGCTTTTCAGCACCCAAGCTACTTATAAAATCATCATGTGTAAATGATGTACTTGCTACAAAAAATGCGATATATTTTTATTTATTCATAAATATATTAAGATTTCTTTATATCTATATATGTATAATACATTTTGCCATGCATAAAAACATGTGCCAATATTGCACAACACATCTAACAATGTACATTTTTGCCCAAGTTCACCCTGATGACCTGCACTGGGTCATTTTGTTTAAGGCAACTACAATATGTCATTTGTTTAATCCAGCGATCTTTGAAATGCTTTATCAACTGTTAATTGTTTTGATGCTGGAGCATTATAGAGAATAAAATCATTTTCCAGGACAGCGTACCGTCAATTAATGTGATCAAAATCCAAGTTTCACTAATTTTCTACTCACACTCATGTCGACTCGAAGTGTTGTGATAATTTTCAGAGCAATGTGTTCCTTTTTAGAGTTATAGACAAAAATGTTTGTTCATTTTATTGTAGTGACTGGAGCTCAGTTGTCTTTGTCTTCATCTTCATCCAAAAAGACGCTTAAACATACAAATACACTGCTCATCTTCAGTAGACTGGAAGGGCTTGCGATATTTACCTGTAGCAATTCCTTTCAGTGTAGGATGTTGGCTTAGCAGCGTACGCTAAAATTGATCTTAAAATATACATTTATTGAACTTTTTTGATAACTCCTAATGTCAAGACTTCAATACAAGATGGACTTTACAGACAAGCAGTATGGAGGTATATTTATGTTTTTAAGTGTCTTTTTGCACAAAGATGAAGACGAAGACAACTGAGCACCAGTTGCTACATTTAAATAAACATACATTTTTTACTATAATTCTAAAAAGAAACAGATTACTGTGAAAATAATCCCAAACCTTAGTCGACATGAGGGTGGGTAGAAATGAGTGAAATTTGAATTTTGGGTGAAATATTGCGTAAATGTGAAAATGAAATACCAAAGTTAAATTGAAATGGATTCTTACAAGTAAGTGAATTAATTTATGATATGTGAAGCACATCACTCTCTGGACAGAAAACCTCTATTGGTGTCAGTCAGGGTTTACTTTCAGAATAACTAAGATTTCATCTGATTTGCTGTCCTGTTTATCCACCGAGTGGCGGGATGGTTAATTTATATTAGTTGATCAATGTGAACCTACACTAACTTTTGACTGGTAGATCGCCATGAATGTATTGAGCACCTCCTTGTGTAGGAGAACCACTACTCTAAACAGAAGCAGTTGAATTTGGAGGAAGAAGATTAAAGTAAAGTTCTCCCCTGTCTGAAATCACAGCGAACGAGAGGTTACGAGAGCGCAGGCCATTATGACGTAATAATGGCTACACTCCTCTTCCAGCCAGCTGTAATCACACCTGCTTTTTTTATTCACCGAATCCCTTTGAGGTGGAGACTTCTGGGATTGATGACATGCAATGACAAACCTCTATGCTTCACTAATCACTGCAAAGTGGGCGTGGTTATGGTTAACAAGATTTCATCTCCAGATGAAATCTTTTTTCAGTGGGCGGAGCTTAAGATCATTATCTAATGCACATTTATATTTCGATGAAAAGAGAGTTTAGTACAAACAGACACATACTGATGATACAATAGAATCCAACATCTATTTAAGACACACTTACATAAACACATCAGTGGCCTTTTAACAACCTGTCACTGTTAATGAATAGTTTTAAACTGAGAAAGGATAATTAAAAATAAACAAAGCTACGTCGGCCCCAAAAAAATCCACATCAAAGAAGATTGTAAACAAATATTTATTGACGGTGAATAGGCGTCCATTTATCTGTGATCCTCGACAAGCTGTTATCTTGACAGAAGAGTTTGGTGGCAGCAATACGATACATCACTAGCCGTGACAATGACATGAAACATTAGGGTTGACAACTGACATCATGCAGCCCTCGGGACAAATATAGGTCATGTTTATCTCGCACATATTCATCATTGACACGCTAAATAGATAAAGCAATATCTGCACGATCTGACCATGGCTCTTGTCAACTGCGTTAATATTATAACAACACTATATTTAGTTCCTCAAGATGTAATAACCAATATTACATAATAGAATTATTTCAGAAAAAAAGGAAGATGAAAACGTATGACTTGTTATATTTAAACAATGATTTTAAAACAGAAAGAGCGTCATTTAACAAGTTAAAGGAAGAAAGCATTAAAAAAAGGGTTCTCATATTGAGGACTCGGAATATCAGACCCATGACAAAGTTACTGTAGATAAAGGAAGTAACTTTGTTAATTGGTTTAGGGGTTTCGTACATGAACCCCACAGGTTATCTTCTTCTTCTCCATCTTTAACTCCTCTTCACGTGTCCAAACCATCCTACCATCCTAGTTGGGTTTGTAACATGTCTCTGTGTGTTTTCGATGAAACAATGTATACTCTGAAACTAATTTGTCACATACGAGGATACAAAAACAAATTAAATACTTTTATGCTCATAATAATTCAGAACATCTAGCTCTAGACCAGGGGTCCACAAACTTGTTTTCCTGTGAGGGCCAGATTACTTTTCCCTTTCTGATGGGGGGTCGTCTGCAGTTTTTAACAAAAAAACAAACTCTTTCCGGATTCAGCGCAGAAAAAAAGGTCAGGAAATATATAATAATACTACCAAATAACCCTCTATGGAAAGATGTCAAAATTTTAGGCTCTAAAATAGCGGACTGCTGCTCGAGGCCCACTTGGTCCACCAGGAGGTTTTGTTTAGTGTTAAGTATAACATTAAGAACAAAATGAGGGAAAATCTCAAGCACTTTACCTGAGACATTGGAAAGGAACTAGTAGATAAAGTTATATTTTAAAGTTGTTCCCACTATGCATGTTAAATGTTTGCGGGCCACATACGTGACTGGATGTGACGGAGTTTGTTTAAATTGTTGGTGAATGGGAATGATATGTGATCGACTCCAGCCTTAAAGCAGTTGTTTTGTGTGTTTGTCATGCGAGCAGCTTTATTATGTTTATTAAATAAAGATGTTTATTTTTGTGTCGACGCTGGTGGATGATGAAGTCAAAAGGACTCCAACATTGATCGACAATTACAGTGCATGGCGATCAACAGAGATAATTATGCATGCACAAGTCCACAACAAAGTAAATGAAGAACAAAAGCAATATTTCATTGAGCGTTTTGTTTTCCTCATGCATCCCATCTTGGCCCCCTCCTGCTCCCCCCCGAGCCCAGGGGAAGCAGCACTCCAGGGTCTTTCATTTGAGCTTGTATTATGCCCCATATCTCTGCTCATTTTTCATCCACGTTGCATTAAGTATTGATATTGATTTCTTGTAAATGCTAGCGAAATGGATGGCTTGCACTTTTTTGTGTTATTGTTCTGCTGCACTTGTAGCAATTTATTATGACCGAGGGTGAGACGAGACCTCCCAGATTCCGCGTCCCTCCTCGTGATGATGCATATCAACCTGACGGGCCGGGATCCCAGCTATCAGTGGGAGCGGCGACACACACACAGGGTCACATCAGAAACCAACTCCCGAGCTGTTTCTCAATTTTAACACGAGACGTGTGCAGTTTATTTCTACTTTCCTGTGATTCTTTCTGGCATATTATTCTTCTTTATTGCCAGAGCAGCACTTGTGGTGAAATCCATTCCTAGTTTTATGACAAAGCGTGGCCTTCTTGACAAACTGGAGTGGTTTACTTGCATTGTCATCCCGACCAATTTCTTTTTTTCCTGCTACCGCTGCAGCCCCAGCAGCACATTTGCATTTCAATGGCCTCTCTGTCTGCCTCTATATCGCCTGATATCACGTCTGCCTTCCATGAATTCAATGTCTGCATCTGCTGTTCCACTCGCCAGCGTTCCTCGTAAAAAGGTAAAACATGTGAAACAAGGTATGACAGGGGCAATGAGAGTGTTTGATGATGTCGATCAGGAACACGCATTATATGACTCAGGATTACGTGAATAACAACTAAAGTGTTTTAACATGCTTGTTGTGTTCTGAAATAAATCCCGAACAGATCATGTGTGGGGGCCACGGGTTCTTCTAGCTACAGGAGCCGGCTGAGGGATCACGGTCATTGAAGTCGCTGAGGTAAAACCGATATGCTCTTCCTACCCTCGGCGTCACCACAACACTTGGCCACAAACACAGGCTGGAGCCACAGAGACGGACATCATAAGTCATGTGACCCACAATAGGAGTCCCCCCCCCCCCCCTCGGTATCCCAGAATGCCCTACTCTCCAGATGACTGTTGTTTAAAAGATGTGTGCGATAATAGACAGCCTGAGGCGCCTACTGTGAAAGCTATGATTCACACCACGTTCTGATTTAAAAAAAGATATAAAGCACCAATAGAAATGTCATTTCATGGGATGTTACGTTTAATGTGTGAAAAAGACAATTATAGCCAGAAGGGAACTATTTTTACACAATAAGTTAAATGTTCTGCTAATCTAGGAACGTAAAGTTGAATTTTCATTTAAATTTTATGATTATTAATTGTTGTTGAGTTATAGACAAAAATGTCGTTCATTTTAATGTAGCGACTGGAGCTCAGTTGTCTTTGTCTTTATCTTCGTCCAAAAAGACATTTAAGAACATACAAATACATTAGGAATTGTTCCAAAAATACCTAAATATGTCTGTATTTTAAGATGTTTGTAACAGAAGCTAAAAAGCTAACATGCTACCCAGTCAAGAAACATGAGCGTTTCCAGTTTACTGTCTACACTGGTCGCTACATTAAAATGAACAAACATTTTTGTCTATAACTCTAAGGATGTACAGACTACTTTGAAAATAATCCTTACCCTTAGTCGACATGAGGGTCAGTATAAAATGAGAATCAGAAATTTGAATTTTGGGCGAACTATCACTCTCCACTTCAGGTAAACCATTAACAAATATTGCCATTATTCACAATGGCAATAACATTGTGATGCATAGTGAGTTGTCAATAAAGGAATTCGCCTCAGGAATCTTGATTGCGAGGATTGTTTGGATCAATTTACAACCTTACACCATGACTTCTATAAGCAAAGCAACGGAAGAAAACTGGACCTTGTTCATTTGAAATTGTTTTAGGTTGCTTAAGAAAGGTGATAACATCACGCCAGCTCGGAAACTATCCATGTTCTGACGTTTAAATTTCAATCTTACAATAATACTGCAACGATCAATAGACAATGTAGACATTTTGGGTGTTGTTGTTTGATAATAATACAACAATATAATTATATAAATAAAAATAATAATAATCATAATATTATATGATAATACTAATACTGTACTACTACTACTAATAATAATAGTAACAACAACTGTAACAACAACAACAGTAATAATAGAAATCAATACAACAAGAATAATAACAATAATAATAATAATAAATCATTATCATAATGATAGAGGTCATTTTAATGATAATAATAATAAAAGTAATAATACAAATAAAAATCAATACAAAAAGAATAAAGAAAAAATCTTAATCATAATAATAGAGGTGATTTTAATTGTAATAATAATAGAAATAGTAAAATAAAAAAAATAAAAAAATAAATCATAATCATAATGATAGTGGTAATTTTAATGGTAACAAAAACAATCTTAACAAAAATCAGAATCATGATGATAATGTTAATTATAATGATAATTTAATGATAATTATAACAGGAATAATAATATGTGGATTACTTTAATTGATCAATTCAAGTGATTAAAGGTTTGAACTATAGTGGTAATTATTGTTTTTTTGTATTCCAGTTTGGTGATTTAAAAGGATAAATAAAGTATTTCAAAAGCTGGGTAAAGGCAGATATAACTCTAGTAAAATCTCCCTCTTTTTTTTTACTCTATAAATGTAGAATGCCATGTGCTACAAAAGTGTGTGCTCTGTGTTAAATTTGCCAAACGCGGCTCGTGTCGAGCCACAATTAATGGCCACCAGTGTTGAGCTTTGCAGGCAGGCTAACAGCTGTGTTTGGGCCACTTGTTGTGCCTCCAGCCCGGATAATTACAGCAATCCAAAAGCAGAGCAGTCACTCTGGGAGTTTAATAATGTACAAGTAGTCGCTATCTCTTTATAGATCATGTTTCTGCAGCACTCACTGACGTGTAATTTAGATCAATCAAAAAACATGGCACAGCTATGAAACCAGCGCCTTTGATAACAGTTGGCAGGTAGGCACCCCCTGTTGTCCAAGTAGAAAAGGCTTCATTCCACCCTCCATCAAGAACCCTGCTGTGCTTGCATGTGTAACCAGGGCAACCGATACATGAGGCATTATGGGACTTGATTTAATTTGTCTAAATGGGAGCTGGAGTATCTTGCTTCTCAGTTAACCACCACTACAATATAATGGCCTCCTCAGCTCAGAGACTCTGATTGTGTCCTGTAGGTATAGAAGGTTTCCACTGTATGCTGCTCTCAGTCAGGGTGTGTGTGTGTGTCGCTGTGTCTCTGTGTGTGTCTACGAGTGTGTGACTGTGTCTCTGTGTGTGTGTAGTTAAAGATTTGGGGAAGTGGAGTGCAGATGTAACAGAGCAGAATGATAAAAAACTAAGTAGAGAACTAAACAAGTTAGAATTGCGTTTGAAAGTTAATACTTTATTACATTTTATAAATTTTTCCCCTACCTGAAATCTCGGCGAATGAGAGGTTACAAGAGCGGAGTCCATTATGACATAATAATGGCTTCACTCTTCCTCCAGCCAGCTGTAATCACCCCCCGCTTTGTTATACTACGAGTCTCTTGGAGGCGGAGACTTCCGGGATTGACGCCAAGCGGTGACAATCCTCAATGCTTAACCAATCACAGCAGAGTGGGTGTGGTTATGGTAAACAAGATCTAATCGCCAGAAAAATTAACTGTTTTCAGTGGGCGGGGCTTAAGATCATTTTCTAATGTAAATATTTCAATGAAAAGAGAGTTTTGTACAAACAGACACATACTGATGTATAAAGTATGTACTTTTTTGAGTATTGTTTTGATTGTTTAAGCGCTTTGTGACCCTGGTCTCGAAAAGCGCTATATAAATAAATATTACTTACTTACTTACTTACTTACAATAGAGCAGGTCAGGCCAATGTTTTGTGCACCACGGACTGGTTTTATGTCGGCATTATATTCACTAACCGATCATCAGAAAACAAGTATCAATTTTACTTCAGAGAAAATACCATCTTTTTGTTAAAACAAAACACCTTTCAGACAGTAATTATCAATAAAACTAATTTTGTCTTGTAACACATGCCTCACGGACCAATACCGGTCCCCGGACCGGCGGTTGGGTGCCACTACACTAGAGGTCCAAGATCAATTCAAGAGAAACTTAAATCACTATGTTAGAAAACCCATTTATTTAATATAGTATTCTACCAACAGTCGACGGCAGCGCTGGTGCGTCATTGTGAAGAAGTTTCCCACCACACCTCTTTTAGAGGTCACTCATTTAACTGGAGGCTACATTTCTCACTCTGACATATAAAAGCCGAGAAGGATGTGACGGGTCAGGCTTTGTCTTGGCGTTTGAACTCATTTTCTCGAAGTGAATCATTGTGTATATTCATGCCGACCAGCTTTCTGTTTCAACCTAGAAAAATGTAGTCCCTGATACCATCATTGTCTGGTCGCGGCCCAGGAATCTCCTTGCCTCTGGCTT
The DNA here is from genome assembly GCF_982586985.1 of Callionymus lyra. Taxonomy (NCBI): domain Eukaryota; kingdom Metazoa; phylum Chordata; class Actinopteri; order Syngnathiformes; family Callionymidae; genus Callionymus; species Callionymus lyra. The sequence continues at coordinate 22,848,181 of NC_141828.1, read as the reverse complement.
GGTATTAAACTCCTTGTCCTAATTCCAACTCACAATTCCCCTCCTTCCTCCTTGGCTCTTTGTTTTAAATGGCAATTCATCCCGCCCGCCCGCCCAGCCACATTAAACATCAATTTCCTCACCAAGCACACATTACGACCCAATGGAAGAAATAAAATCAGAGCCCATTTATTGTGTGACTGTCTTGCTCCCCGGCACCGGCTCCCTAATCACAGCATCCAGCGAGAGAGCAGCTACACTTCCACGTCGATGCCATTTGACTTCCTCTTAAGTCCTTTTATACTTCCTGTAAAACAGTAACGATTTCAAGGGCCTTTGAATTCCTCCAAGAGCCTCGGCTTCATAAAACATGCATGAGGTGTTCAGTAAACAATGCCCGATGGTCTTATTCCTTTTAAATAAAACTATTTCCATGAGACGTAATAGAGGCTTTAATATTGCCTTAAATATTAAAAGAGAGAACTGAGCCTCATCTATTTTTCATTTATTGGACCCGCATGCGAGGAGCCATCAATTTGAAAAGAAATTACTGACATTTTCATTTCATATAAAAAAGGCTACACTTTATCCAGCAGTAATCAAGATTGCGGGTCTTACACTGGAAGCGTTCAACGGCTGATGGAAACTAGGAAAATATTCTGTTCCCTGTTTGGAAAGAAGGATTGCAGTTTATATCTATTTGATGCCTTTCAGAACCATACAGTCAAATAATAGAACAAATACTCAACGACCCATTGGAAACTGATTTATTCCCACCCCTGAGTGTTGGAACCTTCCACCTGATAAAAAACGCATGTCATCTCAGCCTAACACACAAGAAAACAGAGAAGAGCTACAATCGGCAACCAGTCTGGATGATGAAGAACTTTTCATAGGTGGTTGAAGAACAAAGGATGGGTCAGCAAGTGTTTTTTGATGTTGTTTAAGCTGTCGTGTCCTTCTTCCGGATGAAAAAGAAGCTTTGTCCTGAGCAGAGAAAAACACTAATATTTGTCTAATAATAATAGCAACACCTGAATGTATTGTTCCATAGCCTCCCTCTCATGACAAGATAGATTATAAAGACTTCATGATAAGTAGAACCCTGAATTAAATCAATGGCGCAGTCATAAGTAAGTAAGTTAGGAAGTAAGTTAGTAAGTAAGTAACAGTTATTTGTAAAGTACCTTTCTAGACCAGGGTCACAAAGCGCTTGAACAATCAAAAGCAATACACAGTTCGAAATACATACAGATTTAAAAAATCTTAATGACCAAGAAAACATAGAGTCAAACACAGGAGTCCAAGAAAATTTGGAAAAAGCCTGCACAAATAAAAAGATTCTGATCCACAGACCTCAGAACCCGAGCTGGGCTGTAAGGCTGGATCAGATCAGTGATGTAAGGAGGAGCCTGACCATGAATAGATCTGAAAGTAAAAACCATAATTTTAAAGTTGATCCTGGAAGAAACTGTCAGCCAGTGAAGAGTTTTAAGGATCAGAGAAATGTGAGTTCTTCTACTTGAGCGGGTCAAAATTCTTGCTGCAGAGTTTTGTATCAACTGCAGGCGAGACAGATCCTTCTTGTTTAGACACGAAAATAAACTGTTACAATAGTACAACCGAGAAGACACAAACCCATGGATTATAAACTGAATCATGTTGAGACATTTTCCTAAATTTAGAGATATTTCTCAGTCAAGGAAACAGTTTCTTGTCAGTATTTTGCAGTGTTGAACTAGAGGCGATCAAGGTCGATGTGTAGTAAGGTAGAGTGCCTTATCTTTGCTAAAGACCTCACCAAGCACACATTATAGCGGCAAAACATGGGTTATGAAGACGAAGACATCGGAGTCAAAGGGGCAAACCTTATTAGAAGAAGACACATAGAATCGCTCTCTCGCTCTCTCTCCTTTGATTACTAAGAATATATAGAACCTAAACTCTTTGCGGTGGGAAGACTAGCTGGAACATAACTGGCCTTAGAAGCAGTCCTCATCCTCGTAACTCTCTCTCTCAATGGTTGTCTAGCCTGATAGACAAATTCATTAATTCATGTGTCAGGCTTGTCTCGAACAGCTAGCTGATCACGGAGTTCATCCATTAGCCCCTGGACATATGCTGACTTGAGTGCAGCCTCATTCCAACTCCTCTCAGAAGCTAAGACAGGAAAATTAACAGAATATATGCCAACTGAGCCACAGCCCTGGCAAAGATTGAACAATCCTTGTGAGAAAGAAGACGTCAAGTGAAGGATACGTTGAATACAAATCTCTCCAGTTAGGGCCTGATAGTAAGGCAGGACATGTTAGATTCACGTAAGCTTTTGCTCATTCATCAGCTCTAACTCTTAACAGTTTAATTGTATTACATCATCTTGACATCTCAGAAGAGTAGGAATGGAGTTCAAAAACAAGTTGAAACTGTGTCAAACAGCTGAATAAAACACTAAGAACAGAACAATGACGACATCAAAAGTCTCTAATGTAGACAGACAGATTGAATGACAGACAGACGGACGGACAGATACAAATCTGGCTGGATGTTTAGCCTCTGACCTGGATGCATGTTTGTAGCTAATACTCAATGGCCAAATATCCGCCTCCTTTACTCTGACATGAATTCATTGTTCCAGTCTGCTGTTATGATAGATTGTTATAAACGTCCACAGCGTCTCGCCGCCTGTTTGCCTTTAGGCTCCAGGGTTTGTAATTACTGCACAATAAACAAATGGTTTGGGTAATGGGGGGGAAAAGGTCTGAGGCCTAAAGGCGGTAAGAGAGGATTACACGGCGAGGAGAACACCGCTCAGCACCCCAAAAAAACCCTAGAAGGCCCATCCCAAGTCTCACCAGAACCCCCCTTTGTGGAATCACCCTCATTGAATAATTCATCTGTGAGCCATGTTGATGTATGGTGGACTGTGTACAGGAGAACAGAGGTTACACTACACCTGGATTTATAACAGCAGCTCGACAGAGGCTGCTAATTCACCTCGATCACACTGTCACATGACAAATTGTCCGACAGAAGAAGAGTTTGTACTGCCAGGCACTCCTTGACACACGAAGCTGCACCTGTAATGGATGAATATTTGTTTATAATTTCTGTACATGGGGTCTAGTTGTCCCCCACCCTCGCCGCCGCCGTCTTATTTGCATAGGTAGATTGAGACGCCGCGAGCGTAAATGGGCCGGCGAGTTGGTGACGGAGGAGGCTGATGAATAGAGCTCTCCTCCACTCATGGCACCTTTGTAAATGTTTGATTAGTTTTGAATGGATTACTGTTCAGATTATCGGGTTTGGGGCCCAAACCCGGGCTTGGCTCAGCTGCACGGACCTGGTCCCCTATGTGTGTCGTGGCCAGTTTGTTTATGCACACTTGTCAAAATGGTTAATGGTCATCCAGTGCTCTGGCAGAAACAGTACAGATGGACATAGAACCACAGAGCTTTACTCATCACAATTATCTGGTGCGACAACAAATGTTTACCCTTTGATTTGAGGAAAATATGATAACAAGAGATAGTATTTAAGGAAGTAGGAAGCTGTGTCATAGTACTCCAGTGTCTTCTTTTAAAAGTGTTGTTCTTTTACCTAGACTTCCAGTTAGATGAACAACTGTATGTTGAGATGAACATCAGAAATATCCATTTTTGGTATCTGTGTTGAGGAAATTTTAGTTAATAATAGCATAGCATAATGTAAATCAATTTATTCAACATGGATAAAAATGTACAGTGGCAGGGAAGTGCAACAAAAAAAAAAAAAATCAATGAACCCCTAAACAAACTTGCACAATATTAAAGCTAATTTGCAAACTAACTGAACTAATTAACACACTATTGAAACTAATTTACTAGTTAACTACAAACTCAAGAAACATATTTTCATTACCATTAAAACAAATTTACAAACTCACAAAACAAATGTTCTAACTAAACAAACTTGATTCCCAGTTCGTAAATGTCGTTCAATTATTTATTAAGTAATTGTTTATTGATTTCAGAGTTTATAAATTGTGTTTCAATCTGGTGTAAATTTGTTTTGAGGCTTTGTTTTAATCTTTCAGCAACAGCAATAATACTATATACATGTGTTTTCAAATGTTAAAAAAAAAAAACAAATTTTAGCTTTCTTATTTAAAGTTCGTTCAGAGAATTGTTAAACATCTTTATTACATTAAGACAGAAAAAAATTTTTAAATGACATTTCAACCTGATAGCCAGATCATTCCAGATATATTTAAAGGTCGACTAATGTGTTGATTTAAGTGTGTCTTAAATAGATGTTGAACCTCTATTGTATCATCAGTGTGATGAAACTCTCTTTTAATTGAAATATTTACATTAAAAATGTATTTACATTTAAAATAATCTTAAGCCCCACCCACTGAAAACGCTTGGTTTTTCTGGAGATGAAATCTTGTTTGCCATAACCACACCTACTTTGCTGTGGTTCGCTGAGACTTGAGGTTTGTCATCGCCCGTCATCAATCATCCACCTCCAAGGAACTCGATGTATAAACAAAGCGGGGTGTGATTACAGCCGGCTGGAGGAGGAGTGAAGCCATTAGCCATAATGAACTCCGCTCTTGTAACCTCTTGTTCGCTGAGATTCCAGACAGGCGAGAACTTTATATAGTAATGACTACAAAACATCATCATGTTGAGGGACTTAGTTAGGGTTTGACATTTGTTGCCCTTTAATGGATTGATGGAGACCTAATAGTCAAGCTCCTATAAATGAGCCATTCATTGCTTGCGAGGGAATCCGACTGGTGATTATGTTGGCAATGAAACATTTTCTATCATCCTTTGTCTTCTCCTCTCATCGTCTCCTTCCCACTCTGACTCCTCTTGCTCTCCCTCCTGAAGCTGAAGATGGATGTGGTGTAACTGGCGTGAGCAGCATCTATCAGGCCCAGAGTTCCCGGGCCTATTATGCACAGTGGATGCTGGGTAAAGATGGTATTAAGGGAGGGAGGCAGTGCCAGTGTTATCCCGCCCACCCCAGATGAAACCTGCTGCCATTTGTTTGCACAGAAATCCTGGATGCTGACAGAGCCGCCGCAGCTCCTGCACCCCCTCTCTCAATCTGTTTCACTTCCTGTTGTGACCTTTCATCGGGTGAAAAATATTAGCGAGTGCAGCGCCCCTCATTAAAACCGCACATTAACCAAAAGACTCTTTGGAGTCTCAATGACAGCCGAAGGAAGTGAAAGCTAATAGCCACTGGCAGTTGGGGAAACTTAACTCATGAATCAGTGAGCTAATGCAGGAGCCTGAAGCCTGAAGCCGTGTGAGCGTACAGCACTTTCCATCGCTCCTCTCTTTTACTTTTTATAACAGGTTGCTTGCTTACTTAGTTAACCTTATTTTCTTAGTATTTAATAATGTTAGTGATTATGGTCAAAAGCATCGTGACACTGGTGAGGAAAGCAATGTTGCTTCATCATCCCAGCAAGCATTATTGGACTGTCCTTCAGCTTCTATGTTTATATTTTCTTTTTACCCAACTGTGAAACTATAAACTTCACTTGAATGCAAGCGTTTAATTTGTGATTTGATATATGACAAATTTAATTAAATATTTGAATTATATATTTGTTCATTTAATGGTGTCACTTCATTACTTCTAGCTCAAGTCCAGTTTAATGCACACAATGTTTGTAATTGAATTAAAATGCACATTTAAAGTGATACTTCACTCATTTTCTTCTCACCGTCATGTCATCTCTGGGTTGGGATTATTTTCAGAGTAATCTGTTGCTTTTTAGAGTTATACACAAAAATGTTTGTTAATTTTAATGTAGTGACTGGAGCTCGGTTGTATTTGTCTTCATCATCGTCCAGAAAGACACTTTAAAAAGATACAAATACCTCCATACTGCCTTTCTGTAACTTCCATCTCGTATTAAAGCCTCGACATGAAAAATTGTTCCAGAAAAAAAGGAAATAAGTTTATATTTTTGAGATTGTTTTTAGCGGAAGATAATGTGCCAGCAGCGTGAATCTTGCGCACTGATAGTTGCAATGTGTTTGAATGAGGATCAACTTGGAGCTTCCGCTACAAACAAATTTAAACTACACTAATATAAAAACTTATATAACAATTCCTCATGTCGAGGCTTTAATTCAAGATGGTATTTGGATGTTTTTAAGTGTCTTTTTGGATGATGATGAAGATGAAGACGAAGACAACTGAGCTCCAGTCGCTACAATAAAATGAACAAACATTTTTGTCTGTTGACTCTACAAAGGAACAGATTACTCTGAAAATAATCCCAACCCTTAGTCAACATGAGGGTGAGTAGAAAATGAGTGCTAATCTAAAGTATGTATATATACTGTTATAGTACTACCATGACTGAAACTGCTGGTGATATTTTTGAAAATATATGTCACTTGAGTAAAAGTGGCTATTGCTTTTGTTTTAGTTTAGATGTCATCTATAGAGATTCACTTGAATGCTACGTTTAAAGTACGATATGCCAGGATTAAATCCAGCAGACCAAGGTTCTAAAGTGGCAGGTTTTTTCTGATGTATACATTTTTATAGTCTCCATGTCTGTGTATGTGTGCGTACATAGTGCGGGTGTACATATTGTGTTTTTGTTAAGAGAACTTTCTAAACTCAAACACAGGCAATTTAGAATATTTTTTATCCAATATGACGATAACTTCCTGAGCTATCACCTCAGTTTTTGTCTCACACTCATGTTGTTTCAGAGCAGAGGAAACAGCTGCAGAAGGACGGTGAAGCACAAAGACACGTAGCTCGGGCGAACAAGAGAGGCAGTGAGACGGTTAGGTTAGGAGGACTAAAACCTCATTACTTTCCTCCTGATGGGAGAAAATGAGTGAGGGGGCAATAATAAAGCTTGAATTTTTCAATACTGTTACAAATGGGGCTGTGACAGCTCGCCGGCCATGCAAGGGACAGCCTCCACCGATGCACAATGAGCCACCGAATTAGCAGTACCATACATCATAAAATCTAATTAAATCAAGGAGCAGAATCAAATTAGTTTGGTGTGACTCAAACCGCCCGCCAAAAGGGCTCTATTAAATGAAGTGTGGAAGGGGAATTAAATAATTCACAGTGAGGGATTTTGCATTTACACAAAAATTGTGCACTTAATTGTCCGTACTATATTACCGATCTGGCCTTATGTTAACAATGAGCCTAAAGCACACTTAGCGGGGTGCACGGGGCGCACATTAGGCCCTGCATGGTCCACGAGGTCTGGAAGTAGAGGGGTGTTAGAGTCACTGTTGGCTCAATGGCACAAGTGTAGTAGAGCAGAGAGGTCTAAGTGGGCAGAGGATGTTTGATTACACTCTGCAGAGCGATAACATGGACAATGAACAGCTGAACTGGAATAGCAGAGATGAATCAGCCGAACCAGAGGAGGCCGATCATCTGAGCAAAAGCCGGTCAAATACAGAAACCTATTTTGAGGAAAAATAACTTTACGGATCAGCAGCAGATGAAAGTCTTGAATGAATATAAAGAAGAAAGTAATATTAACTTTAGCATTGTTTGCATCACCTAATTGTACTGGGCAGAGAAAGAAAGACAAGTTTTTTCCTTCCAAACTTGAACGTCTCTAAAATGTGAATGTTAGGCCCGGGGGGCACATGTGCACCTTCATCTGAAATTGATGTTATGAGATCTGAGTAAAACCGTTATTTAATTTTTTGGTGTGCGTTTTTTTCACTTTTCATTACCAGTTTAAGTATATATTAAACTTGTTTTAGGTCTTAAATTTTCTTTTGGCCGTAAAAAGTACATCTAGAATTAAATGGATAGTTCACCCAAAATTCAGGTTTTACTCACGTTCCACTGACCCTAATGTCGACTAATGGTTGGGATTGTTTTCAGAGTAATCTGATCCTTTTATAGTAATAGATAAAAACGTATGTATGGGATTTTTATAGTTATAGTGCAGAACAAATCATGAATCCAACATGCCTGATGTAGGCATTCTGATGAATGCAGAAGAACATGCAAAGCTGAGGGAGGATTCATTCCATATCCTTTAGTATTTAACTAGGGGGTTCCAAAAACTCTGACAACTGTTAACTGTTGAATAGTCCAACTTGAATTAAGCTGACTTGCAAACTATTCATGCGGTTTTACATTACTAGTGAAAAAGTGACGGATAAAAAATGTACCAGTGAACTAATGAAGGTCAAAACGCTCACTAGTAGTCCTAACTAGTTTTTAGCAGTAACCTTATTGCAGCAGCACTAGCAAACTAGTGGGCATGAAGTCGAGTATTGCTAGTTAACTTGTTTAGCAGCAATGTTAGTAGGTAAAGAAAACAGAACTAGTGAACTAGTTAGGGTACACTGTGACTTTTGCATGTAAGTAAGTAATGGTTATTTGTAAGGCGTCTTTCTAGACCAGGTATACAACTAATACTTGTCGTCTTTGAACATGACATTGTACATTGGACATGATTTTTTTTACATTTACATGTAAAAGTGTATGTGCATTTTGTCTTACTAGTAAACCAGTTGTGTTTGGTAAAATGAGACACACAATATTTCACTGACATGTTTGCTAGTGGGAAACATTTTTTATCACTAGTTTACTAGTCGTGCAAAACAATTTAACTAGCTAACATATATGGTAGACACAACATTTAACTAGTAAACTAGTCACATCTTTACCCAACAAAAAATGGCTTCCCTCAAGAAACCCTGAATAAACACAAAAATAAGAAATATTTCATGACTGCATTTGTGGGTGTTTACCACTGAGATTTGTCAAAAGTAAAACAAATACAAGAATTAAGTGAAAATACTTTCCCAAAAGACAAACACTAGCCAACACCTCCGTCTGCTAATCTTTGTTCGCTGCACTGAGCTGTGGTCGCTGACAAAAACCCAGTGGGTGAAGTTCAGTAATGAAAACTGAGAGCTTTTGTTACGCTGCCGCCACCGCTCCAAAAACATCAGCCCATTCTCTTCGTCTCTCACCCCCTTCATCTCCGAGTTCAATCTCTTCCTCATCCATTCGCTGGCATCAAAAAGCAACACAACTTTATTATAGTCGCTGTCACTCGCGCCGTAACACGGGCAGGCGGCGGGAGAGACTTCCCCATTAGATTTTTAACAAGAACATATCAGATGCACATTGAGTGAATATTGAGTTTTAAAACTTGTCGGCGAGTGATTTGTGGCCATGTCAGTTCCAGTATTTTTCACTGTCGCGCCAGCAAGCCGGAGCTGTCACTTCGGCGGTCAGACGGGATGGGGGAGGCAAAACACAATGATCTGCCCCTTAATGGAGAACCGCTGAGACTGGCATGGAGGTGATAAAGCACTGTTTAGTTTGCGCCTGCCATATTTCTGCTTGGGGACGCTATTATAAAACACAGAGTTATTCTGTCAGATTTCAATCATGAGCCTGGTTATTTTTCACCAGCTGTCACCATGTTGCGACGAGGAGAGCTGATGGTGAAATATGACTTGTTACAACCCAACCCCCTTTTTTTCCAGAGAAGACTTTTCTTCAGGACAGATGGAAAATAGCTGTTAGTCTATTATCTCGACCTCCATCATCAAAACAACGCTTAAATACTGAAATCAGCTTTCAAAGTTTGAAGAGAGGCGATCCAGAGCAATGTTTCCCAACCTTTCTTGAGTGAAAGTCTACAGAGGACACGCCAAAACAAAGATATTACAAACAGTGTACACAATGAAAATGTACTCTCAATTTAGCTACTTAATAGAAAAACTGTGTATTTGTCTGCCTACTGGTACACCGCTTCTGATTGCTGGCAATGCCGGCACCAAACTTTCCAACTTGGGAAAATGTATCAAGAGTTGCACTTTGTTAAATATTCTTGGACCTCTATTGTACTCATCAGAATGTTTGTACAAAACTCTCTTTTCATTGGAATATTTACATTAGAAAATGTTCTATAGCCCCGTCTATTAAAAAACACTTGAATTTTCTGTAGATGAAATCTTGTTACCATAACCACATCCACTCTGCTGCTAAAACATCTAGGTTTGTCAGCAGGCATTATTAAAAACAAAGTTAACAAGTGGGTTACGAAATGAACCAGTGAACTGGTGAAGGCCGTTTCACTAGTTAACTAGTTCAAGCTGTTTTACTACTAAACTAGTTTTACTATTAAACTAGTTTGATACAATATGTTTACTAGTGAAGTAAGTAAGTAAGTAATTGTTATTTGTAAAGTGCCTTACCTAAACATGACAGTAATGCAGTTATCTGTAGCAGTACTAGTAAACTAGTGGGACTGAAAGTGCTTACTAGTTAAATAGTGAAAGGCATAGTTAGATAAAATAGATTTTATTAATCACTCTGGAGATCTCCTTTGGGAAATTAGATAGTGAAATAAGTGACCACTAGTTAACTAGTTACAAAATCAATACATATTAGAAGACCATGCATTGTACATTGCCAAGCGGGTTGGGATTACAGCTGGCTGGAGGAGAAGTGAAGTCATTATTACATCATAACGGACTCCATCTCGTAACCTCTCGTTCGCCCAGATTTAACAAGGGGGAGAACTTTATAAAATAATAAGTTCAAAAAATGGTCATGATGAGAGACTTACTGCATCTTGGGGAGGAATACTTCAACATTTGAAACGTGAGTTTTCACATTAGTTGCCCTTTAATTCGGTGATATAATTTGCGGCACACTAAAGATATTGGATACAGTCCGAATCTAGTTGAGAATCTTTTCAATAAGATTGTTGATATTGTTGATTATAGAAATGTTTGGTTGGATTGCTTCAAAGAAACATCAGAGCCACTCACTTTAAATTTGATTCTTTTGGTCAACATTTGGGTCAATAAATCTTGTTTGATAAGAGCTGAAGATGTCAAGTACACGAGTGCAGGAAGATCTTCTGTTAAATTCTGTCCAATACAAGAAGGGTTCTGTGTTGAGCTCTAATCCCTTACATGCTGGTTCAGTGGCTCAATACCAAATTAAATCCCTGATCTGTTCTTGAAGACATTAGCTTCTCCGCTCTCCACGCTTTGCTAATCCCTATAGAGTTTTCAAGAGCCACCTTCAACAAAAAGCTTTCATTTTCAACTCTGATGAGAGCAGATCCTAATCTAAGAAAGTTCAAGCATGCAGTTCAATGACATGCGATGAACGTGCCCTTGTGCGCTCATTTCCCCCCACAAACGCAGTGAATGATGCCATTTAATTTTCCCTTCCAGCGGTTACATCCAGCACAACTGAAATGAGGACAAAACAGGAACCTGACTGTTTGATTTGCTTGATAACATTGAAATCTCCGTTTTATTGTTTGTGTCATCGCCTCACTAAACACATATTCAAATCAATGTTTCTTCCTTTGTCGTCCTTGAACTTGTCAAAGACTTCCCACAAAGAGACTTATTAAGGTTCATTAAACCTTGAGTTTTCTCACGGTCAAGTTGACCCGACGGCCAGAAGAAGAATGTGTTTGAGGTATCCCTTGTGTTGCCTCTGGGTTTGTTTTTTGGTCCCCCGGGTCACCTTGACCCTAAAATAACACAAGATGTTGTTGTTTTTGTCCTCATTGTTCAGGTGTGATACTTTTCTGGCTTTTCGGACAACAGTATCCCAATGTGAGGTATTGATTTTTTTTCTTTTTGTTTTACCTTGTAGACATAAAAACTCTCAATAACTGAAATTATTCAACGGTTTAACCGTTTAAATCTAAAGAGCTGGACAATATACACATCTCAACAAACACACGTCCACCATTAGCTTTGGCTGACATCGTAGCCATTAGCGCACAGTTTCTATCCAAGTGAGTTCAGATCCAAAAGAAGAATCATTTACATAATGTGTGTTTTTTCCCAAACGTTGTGAACAAGCGGCACTCTGTGTAGGTTTCCTGCTGGCAAATGTTTTAAACTGACCTTGGGAAACGTCCATCTGAAAGGCAGTTACACACGTAATGGGCTTTTTACTTGTTTTCTGCGTCCGTGTGTCCACAATCAGGCAGAAATGCATTTTTGGAGGTTGTGTGTCTCTGTGCGCTGACGATTTCTCTGCCAGACAGGTGGCTTTTATACGTATTAATATTAATATGTGGAGATACTGCAGCCCATCACAGCCCTGCCCTGTGGTGCCGGGTGTCCAAGGGTGAGCATTATCATCTTTTTCTGACTTTCACAAAGCCTGGAGGAAAGTGCCATGTTGCAGTGGTGTTAAAGAGCTAATCGAACTCAAACCAGCACTGCTCCTGTAAAATGGACTAGAATTAAGTCCCACATAAAATGCTTCCATAGATTTTCGCACTGGTCGCAAAACTATAGCTTGACCGATAAGTTGACAGAAATTGGAGGCAGAACTAGTTAAAACAGTTACAATAATAACGACACTTTCTTAGTCTCAGGCAAACCCTTCAAATGTGCTCTTTGTTTTCCTCAGCTTTTTTTATGTATCATAGCTGTTGATGCTCAAAGACTACTGACAAAATAAAGTTGCTTTTTGTTTCCATCAAAGTATAGAAGTATCATTTTTTTTAATCAGGAGTCTGTGGGTTTCACATTTTAGATGAGTAATCGCGAAAAAATGTTATTTACATTTGTTGGACATTGCTTTTAAATGTACCAAATCATACTGTTAAAGACATGGAAATTTAGAATCTTAAAAAAAGAAAATGTATTAAATCAAAGACGGGAAATGGAAGATTAAACACACATATAATCATTAAATATCCACATCTTTTTGTTTATTATTTTTTATACATCATTCCATATATATTTTAAAGAGAGTAAATGTTATTTTACTGTACATACAAATGTTATCATGATGAAATATAATGATCTTATGTAACAATTAAACATGTTTGTTATTTTGGGAAAATATTTTCCAAAATGTGTTCATAGTGTTACCTAGATTTAACTATATTTAGAGAATATAGCTGATTGTGAAAGCGGAAACAGGAGAAACACATGTCATTGTTTGTCTTTTTAATTCAATTTGCATCTTGCTCTGAATGATACCTTCTTAAATCACAACTCTTTTTTTCACCCCTAGTTAAAGTGATAATTCAAATTTCACTCATTTTCTACTCTTTATCTACACTTTTTTAACTATTATCTTATCTCTAGCTCAAGGTGACCCAAAGGCCAGAAAACAAACGTATTTAAGGTATCGCTATAATAACACAAATACTTTTGTTGTCAGGCCTTTGGGTCACCCTGACCCAGTGACAAAACAAGGTTAAGAGAACAGTTCATTATTTCCATATATAATTCATATTTAAAAATAAGCTTTTCAGCTCCCCTGCTTAAATGATCCATTTCTTACCTGCACACACAAGCGTCTCTGAGATGTGTCCCTGCTACACCAAGCAGTGCAGAAGATAATGCTAACTGCGCTACTTAACATCAATCAATGCAATATCGCATGTAAACGTCGGCCAGGTTGTCACTAAAGTGCTCAGGTGAATCTCTGATAGGCTGTCAAGGTTTATTGCCTTTTATGATGCGCTGCCTCGTGAAAATACACCTGAACCGTAAATCAAAGACGCTGTGACATCAGAAACCGCCAGAAAGCAAAGACGCGCGAAAGCGCCTTTTCCCCAGCTGTACTCCGTCTTTTATTAAGCACACAGATGAAAACACGCAGCAAAATAGATGAATTTTGTTGAACAAAGGCATTGAGGTAATTAAATGCGAGATAAGGCCATTCAGTGAAGCCGAGGCAGCGCCAGGCAAATATCCTGATCAGCTTAAAATCAACCAAGTGGGACTGTATAACAAAACTCCAAATTGGTTGGTCTAGATTAGCCTGATAGGGCTTTCAATACGATGCACAACAACAGCTGCCGTGAATAGGAATCAAATTACAAGAGCTGTGATATGGCATGAAGCTGCATGGGGGAATTCAAGCACAATCACTTTTCAATACGACTCCCAATATTGCAGCCAATCCTGGCGCGATTCATATCCGATCACAAATAATGTTTATCACCCTCATATCTCTCTCCTTAATGGAAAAGGCCTAGTGTTGGGGTTTAAGATGTGCATTCATTTTTAATGAGGTCTGGGCATTGGCCAGAATGAAATGAACAGCCGGAATGCTTTCGGGCCACAGTCGCGATGGCTGGCGTTAAAAGGTCGATCCATTCATTCTAATGTGACCAGGTTATGTGGAACTGTAACTTATTGAAGTGCTGCTTACAAGCAGGATTGTTTTCAGTGCTGCAGAAGTGTTTGGGAAGTACTTTCTATTGAGTTTAACTTCTTATTTGAAAGTTTGAAACAGAGGAGAGGTGATGAAGTGCAGTTTCAGGTCCTCGTTCAAAAGCACTTCTGTGCATGTGATTCATGTCTTAATGGAACAAAAACACTGCAGGATGATGGATATTTGGATCATAATTTTTCTCACAATATGATTAACAAATACAGCTGAACTGATACATGTTGTTGGGTCAGTTTGGACATCCTTACTTAGCACATCTGTTCTTGACATTATTAACTTAATATCATCAGGTTAGACTTCTAAAGTTGCTGTAATTGAACCTCTGTTAAAAAACCAAATCTTGATTCAGTGGTTCTTACTAACTTTAGGCCGATCTCTAATCTGGTTGCTAGTCCGTTGTGTGATTATCACCATGACGACAATCGATTTGAAATGTTTCAGTCTGGTTTTAGGGAACACCACATGATAGAGACCACTCTGGTAAATGTTAGCAATGACCTGCTAATGGCCTCTGATCAGGGCCGTGTTCAGTTCTTGTTCGTCCGGACCTCAGCGCTGCATTAGAAACTGTCGACCATCAAACTATTCTACAGAGTCTAGAACACCAAATAGGTATAAGTGGAACTACTTTAAACTGGTTTAAATCTCATCTATCAGGCCGACATCACTATGTACATGTCACCTCTGGTCAACACATACTGTACTGTTAAGCATGGTGTTCCACAAGGTCCGGTTCTTGGTCCGATCCTATTCACGCAATTAATATCATCACTGAGTTAAAATAACCGTCTCATTTTCTCACCAAAAGTGCAACATATGAAATCTTAACATATATACAAACCAGCTTAACATATAGACCTGTTTAAGTTGTTTAAAGACAAGTCCTCTGTTAGAGGTGACAGTTCAAGACAGCCATTACAGACCAGCAGTATGGAGGTATTTGATTTTACCTTGACCATCGCTGTCGGCAAGCAGCACAATCATTGTTGGAATGAGAGGCGCCCAGACAAACAAAACACAGGGCCATATTTCATACCAAGCAAACATGAGGAACATCAACCTCCATGATCTTGTACTGAGGAGTAGTGCACACAACTTTTCATCAATCGCTGAGAGTTAAATACAGGCTTGTTGGTGGGAAGTGAGTTGTTATGCTGATGACACCCAACTGTATTTGTCAATAAAGCCAAATGAAAGTCATCAGATAACACAACTTCAATACCGTATGAAAGTTATCAAATCCCGGATGACCCAGAACCTTCTTTTAATTAACTCTTGATTTCCCAATTAATTATGATGTTTTTATAATGGACTCACTCCTGGTCCTAGAACCACTGTAAAGAATTTTGGACGTTTGCTTGGATCAGGACTTATCATTGACCTCACACATGAAAAAGGAATCCCACAGACTGCCTATTTACAGCTTCATAACATTTAAAAACCAGGCCTGTTCTTCTCTTGGATGTTGCTTAGAAGCTGATCCATGCGATCCTTACTTCCAGACTGGACTACAGGAACTCTCCGAACTCTTTAGCTCATTCAGACTAATACTAAGAGCCATATAAAGGATGTATTTGCTCGCCAATTTGGCTCATTGTGATTATTTTTGGAAACTGTTTTGTTTAGGTTTCAGAAGAGGGTGCATGTTTCGCTTCTTTTTCCTTTCATTCATTATGTGATTTGGTGGTATTGAGCACTATTTAACTCAGAACCTTAAACAGCAAATATTTGACAACACATGAACTGAATACTTGAACATAAATCCAGGAGCAAAGTGAAGCGAATGTCAGGCAAAAGATCAGCGCGCAATAAAACATTACATATTTGTATCTTCACCGACCAAGAGAATTATGCGCTCTTCGCTGAAACGCTTGAAAACACTTGAACCGTGTAATCCTCCATGGTTTTTATGAGTTAAGAAGGACCATCAGCTCTCATGTAGGACGAGACACTCATATTTTATGTCTAATTCTGGAGGAGAAGATATATTTCCTGCTTCCACAGGAAGCATGATTGGTGTGTGACTGTCGGCTGGGCTGAGGATAAAATGTCGCTTAGGATAATGTGATTGCCCTTAAGGTACAAGGGGTGAATTATATTCCCTGATTTATAATCTGAGAATTAAAGACTCACTCATTTTCTAATTTAATTCCACCTTCAATGGAACAATGTTCACTCTGAGCCAAATTGGCGAATAATGTAACTAATTCAGATGCAGATGTAATTTCTATTTGGGGGTCTGCCGAGTGTCGTGATGAATGAGTCCCAGATGGATCGTTGCCACTCCTATCTACCCGTCTTGACAATTCCCCAGCAGTTGTGATAATAACCTGAGCAATAAAGGAGAAGAGGCAGTGCTCCACTCCTCACAGCGCCAGATACTTCCCCTAATAGTATTTCTGTCCTTTTTCCTTCATCGCTCTGTCTTGAGGCCGCAGACGAGGCTCAGCTTCCACACAGGAAAACAGGACACTGGGAATATTAGCCATAGAAAGTGCATTAAGACTCTTTAACAACCTGCATAATTACTGCTGCCTCCTGCAATACAAGAAAGTCACAGCAATAAATACGCTGTTAAAGACTTGATTGAATGCAGGTAAATGTCAAGGTAGTTACAAGGCTGAGCAGGTTAAAAGCAACGTTAAATCCTCCCGCTGAGTGCTGACATTCAAGCCGAGGAGGAAGAGACACCGGAGCGGTGGGAGGAGCCTCGGGCGTTAGCATGGAGCGAGGATGTGTGGACGTCTTCGAGTTATCAGGCACGTACCAACACCTAGGAAAAGCCAGTTAAGAAACTGTTTAAGATACTTGATTTTTCAGGGAAACGTTGAAGACCGTCTTACCACTTAAGCACCAGAGTTAGCTTAGCGGTGCAGCTTTTTTAAAGATCAAACCATATCAATCCAAAACTTGCCGAATGATTTCGTATGAAAGTTACTTTCAGTGATTTGACCGAGTGTTACGTTTTTATAAAGTATCAACTTTTCCATTAGTTCTACATTGAAACCAAACAAATGAACCACGATATGCCAGTAAATTCAAACTTAGGAAAATCACCTAAATATAGCGATTGTTTTTTTTTTCATTAGAAAAAAAAGGCTGAATATACACTTCCTTGAAACATCCAAATTGAATTGTTCTCACTAAATAGAAAACAATCACACTTAATGATAAAATTGATTGAACTCCACCATGATGCAAAATTTAGTTTATTGTCTTGAATAAAAAAACATTCTGATGAATTGAGAAAATATACGTACAAACAAACTTAAGGCAAACTAATGTGTTGATTTAAGTGTGTCTTAAATATATGTTGGACTCTATTGTATCATCAGTATGTGTCTGTTTGCACAAAACTCTATTTTCATTTAAATATTTACATTAGAAAATGATCTTAAGCCCCGCCCACTGAAAACACTTTTTTTTCTGGAGATTAAATCTAGTTGTTTACCATAACCACGCCCACTCCGATTCGATTTGTCAAGAAGCAAGGTTTGTCACCGCGCGTCATCAATCCTGGAAGTCTCCACCTCCTAGGGACTCATTGTATAAACAAAGCGTGATTACAGTTGGAGGAGGAGTGAAGCCATTATTACGTCATAATTCATTCCGCTCTCGTAGCCTCTCGTTCGCTGATATTTCAGTCGGGGTAGGACTTTATAAAGTAATAACTTCAAATCATGGTCATGATGAGGGACTTACTGCGTCTTGGAGAGGAAGACTTCAACATTTTAAACATGTAGTCTGTCAACCGGTCCATGAAGTCCAAGACGTTGTCACTTTATTATCTTCACCCCGGCTTCTATTTTCAGCGCCCAGCAACAGGAAACAGAAGCATTGAGCAGGACGGCACCTGGAGGTCGGGTCATTGACTCATGCGAGAGTCGTGCGCTCGTGTCGCTGCACAGCTGAGAGCTTAACCGAGTCGTGTGCCTCCTCTTCAGAGCCTAATGATCTGCCAAACATAATGACCGCGGACAACCCGGGCCTCGGCGAAGCCTCTTCCAGACCGGGGGCTCACTTCACGGTGAGCGTGAAAGAACCACCTCTTTTTTCTTTCTTGCCGTTTTGTTCTCCTCCTGCCCTCAGCCGCTGCACCAGGCTCGCTGACAAAAAGCCAATAGAAGGAGCTGCCAGGGCTGTGAGCTCTGAGAGGGATAACTGCCGCAGAAGGTTAAAGCAACAATGTGCTCTGGCCCATTGAGACACTCCTTCTGTGTTGAGGCCGTGTGCGTGTGTGTGTGTGTGTGTGTGTGAGAGAAACAGTGTGTGTAAGGTGTCAAGGGTTGTTAAAATGTATTGACGTGATGTATCAAAAAGAACACCTGTTCACTCCGCTTTCTTCAGCCAGTAATGAAAGCGTTATTTAATTTCAATCAACATTGTGTTAAAAGTTGAAGAGGTTTTTGAAAAAAGCCTCGAAGAAAATGTGTCGTCGCTTTTATCTCACGGAGGTTTGGCCATCAACAAAGCTGTCCTACATTTGGCTTCTCCAGACAGTCATGAAAGTCTATATTTAAGGAAAATAACATGTCATCAATTATTTTTGACTCTCTTGCTTGACTTGTAAACACCCTGGTGTTCCTCCAGAAGACCTGGAAGAGGTTTGGAACTCTTTGTTGAGGCTTGCTGCCCCCACGACGTGACCTTCTATATGTGGCAGGAGATGGATGGATTTACCGTTTTAATTATCAGTATTATTATGATTATAAATCATTGAATAATGTTATTTTAAAACACATTTAATAGGATACGGGATGTACATTTGTTTTCATCGAATAATTCTTAATTTAGGTAAATAAATAATTAAATGCAGCTTTACGAAACATCTTAAGACGTTTTTATTTGTTCAGGCTTTTCCTTGATTTTCTGGAACTCCTGTTGTGTTATCAGTTTTATCTTGACCTTTAAAGTATATACTTTATTGAATATTGTTTTGATTGTTTAAGCGCTTTGTGACCCTGGTCTGGAAAAGCGCTATACAAATAAAAATTAATTACTTACTTACTTACTTACATTTTTTGGTGGGGAAAGTTATTTGAAATCATCGATGATTGATAGAAGATCATGTCATGGAGTTGTGGTTCTGATTTCAAGCCAAACTTCCTCTTCAATCCTTGTTGACTCGTGAACTTGTGACAACTACTATTAAAACCCTACGCTCTTTCCATGTTTTAATATTAAATCAAACTTAGAATATACAGAATTGCACCATATTGTTTATGAGTTCACAAATACCTTTAAAAAATATATATATATATTATATTCCCGAAAGCCATTGAAAAGAAAATGTTCCAAAAAGGAAATTGACTGAATAATAACACAAGTGTTTTTTTTAACTTTAAGTTTTCAAAGGTGATTCAAAATAACGTCCTGACTTCCGCCTCCTTTCTTTGCAGGCTTTCTTTTTCCGAAGGTGCGATATTCCCTGCAGCTCATAATGGAGCCTTGTGGAAAGATGACAGGTGTACTGATGGGGGCCTCTCTTTTCCTAAGTACAGCAAAGCGTGCTCATTCACTCTGCTTTGTTTTTTAGCGTAATAGCCCCATTTACAAAATGTCAGCGGAATTAATGTGGGACAAATGTGGCGGTAACCGAGCCAACTAATTTTTGCTCATTCAACTTGAATTATTAATGGCTGAGAAATATACCATATGCTTCCAGTGGAGCGGCATACATTCATTTTATACGGAAATTGCCGCTGTTTGGTGAAAAGTATAAGTAGCTTAACTGCTCTTTTCAAAAGCTGACTTATATGGAGGCTTTAATGACGTATAAATCAACTGCTGTAATTAGGCGAGCAGCTGCTGCCTGGGGTCGAGCTGAGCCAGAGGCCCTCAGAGCAGAGACGCCATCGCTTGAATCCTTCTTCATCAGCCAGTCGTGGTTTTTTCTCTCGCATCACATTTTCATGAGCGATGAGTTCAGAGGAACATCTTCCACCACTGTTCTTGCTTTTATTCGATTCTCTATCTCATGATAAAAGCTCAGAAAATCCTACATGTTGTCACTCGGGGTTAAAGCTGCACAATGCTCAACGTACATGCCCTTGGTGAAGAGATGCAGCGCCACCTGGCGGACTGTAAAAGAAACAACCTCGAGAGAGATGTATTCGTTCCGGTTATAGAAAATTAAATCCTGTTTATTTCATTTTAATTAGTTCAAATTAATGGAAAATAAATCAATAAATAAAAATCAATTAAACTGTGAAAAGTTTGCCTTAAACCCTGAGCTAATAATCTACACTCACTTTATCAACCGAAACAAATATTAACATATTTCTTTAAAATTGACTGACAGAATTTTCTTCGCCTCTGTGAAAGTGTGAAACCACATCAACATACCGATAATTGATTGAGTTGTTGAGGTACTACATACACAATAAAATGACAGCATTACATGTGCTGTCATTTTATTTATATATATGTATATATATATATATATATATATATATATGTATATGTATATAATTACTGCTTTTAACAAGCAAATGTCGTCACAATGTGCAACTGGAGACTGTATTCAACACTAGTTTCCTTCCTTCTAAATCTTTTTATCTATAAAAGCAGCATTTCAGGCTGAAAAGTGTTGAATTATTTGATAAATAACTTGCAGGCTCTTCTCTCTCAGGTTCAAGAGTGAGGATGCATCCAGGAACAGGTCCTACACTATCATCAGACCTCTTCGTGTTGTACTTTTATGTAGTTGATAGAAAACAAATCATTTGCAATGTATGTATGACAAACTCTTACAGGCTGTTAAGAGGGGTTTGGGCATCTCCCTTTGTGGTTTTTCCAAATAACTTTGAGCTACTGTGTTCCAGGAAGTCAAGTCAGAATTATCTTCAAAACTCCATGTTGGTTGCCTACTTTGCATAATAACAGTGAAGTGCTGGAGGGGGAAGTGAAAATGCAAAAGGTGACGTTGATGTTTGCTGACAAAATAAATCATATGAAATTTGAATAGTCCAATTATTTGCCTATTTTTCATCAACAGCTAGTTATCATCGTAATGATCTACGCAGGTGTGATGAGACAGAAGGAAGTATATTTGGGTTTTCAAGGAAAAATAGATGTTGTATTTCCATTTTGCTTAATCTTGTTGTTTAATGTATCATATGTGAATATAGAATATAATAAAATATAAGAGACATTTAGTGGAAGAAAAAATGGAAGACAACTGTTAAGGATTAATTGGCAGAAATGAGTGGAAGTATCATGGCTGCTGAAATAGGCCGAGTCATTGAATGTGGCATCTTCTTCTTTTTAGAACACAATTAAACACTTTTCGTTATCATGAGCCTCAAGACCGACACCTCAGCCAGTTTTCAATTAAGTCATCACAATATCCCTTTATCCCCCACAAACGTTTTTCCCAAACAAACCAAATGATGAATATTAACTTAGTGAAGTTTTTTCTCTGTTATTATAAACTACTGCCACTGCTACTAATCTATTTACCCAGATTACTTTCGGAGTACTTCCAGTTTATATCACTTGCTAAACGTATGCCACAAACTAGGGGAAAATATAGACTTGTTTAATTTTTTCTAGAACAATTATTCTCATAGAGGCTTCAATACAAGAGGTACGTTACAGTCGAGCAGTATGGAGGTATTTGGATGGATTTAAGTTTCTATTTGGATGAAGCTGAAGACGAAGATAACTGAGCTTGAGTCGCTACATTAGAATGAACAAACATTTTGTCTTTAACTCTAAAAAGGAACAAATTACTCAAAATAAACGTTTTAATTTTGGGTGAACTGTCACGTTAATGCTGTAATTAACAAAATGAAACATAAAAATGTATTTTGTGTCTTAAATTCAAGATTATACAAGTAAAATATGAATGTAACAGATTAAGTCATTTATATATGTTCAGTTTCTGTTCAACTAATCTTATATTTAAAAAAAGATTGAATAAATATGCAGTATATTATTAATCAAAATGTTAATTAAAATTTGGACCCGCTGAACACACGCTGGCCAAATGACCGAGCGTCTTCGTGTTAATTGCGTCAAACAATGGTGTCCTAATTGGCGATGACATCAGCCTGGTGCTAAGTGGACACCGAGTGGCCGCCGCCCGCGGCTCACTGTCATTGTGTGCTTTCATCAGCAGGTCAAGCCTCCGCATTAAGACGACGACACTGAAGGCTTCTCTGGTCGCTAATGAAACACGAACCGGCTCCTCTCGGACATGAATAGAAACTTGAATCTAATATCAGCGTCCTGTCCCTGCTAGTCCCGTTCATAAAGCCTCTGCTTGTTTGTTTTTTTCTCCTGTGCCTCTATTTGTCATTTAAAAAGAAACAAAGGTTCGATGATAGCGAGAGACATGTGTCTGTGTGTCCAGTTTTCTATGTATCAGTGATGGAAAAGGACAAAGCTCAAACATGAGTATTTATATGGAAATCCTTGCTTTCGTTTTGAAGCATTGCTTGGTTTGAGTTGGGAAAGGAATGTGTGGGACTGTCTCAAATGGACACCAACATTTGTATGCGTAAAAATTATAATAATAATAATAATAATTGACAGTGGAGTATAAAGATGCAACCGAAACAGTCGTTTTTAGTAGTGACTATCTTTGAGAAGGTTCTGTATTCATCTCTCCTTGTACAAGTAAAAGCTAAACTGTTGTAGGAAGTATGTCTTTTGGTGACAAAATATTATTTTTTGAATTGATCCATCAAGGAAATGTTTAACTGACTCACAGACTTGTGACAAACACTTGAACTCACTCTCGTAGAAATATAATTATTCTATAAATATAAAGCTTCACTTAATGCCGTGTGTGCTTCCTGTTCATCATTCAGTGCTTCATTTGACTGTGTGTGTTTCTGCGTCCAGTTCCTGTGTTTGTGAGGAGGGGGAAGTGAAAATGCAAAAGCTAAGAGAGTTTCTTAAGGACATTGCTGTTTGCCGACATAATAAATAATGTGAAATTTGAATAGTCCAATAATTTGCCTACGCTTCATCTGCAGCTAGCTATCATCGTAATGATCTTCACACGCAGGTGAGGAGATACAGAAGGAAGTTTATTAGAGTTATCATCTCATATTTACTGTGTGTGTTTTTGTTCCTGTGTGTGATTCTATTTGCTGTGTGTGCTCCAAGTTCCTGTGTTTGTTTCCAGTTCCTGTGTGTGATTCTGTTCCTGTGTGTGATTCCAGTTCCTGTGTGTGAATCTGTTACTGTGTGTGATTCCATTTCCAGTGTGTGTTTCCTGTTCCATTGTGTGTTTCCGGTTCCAGTGTGTGATTCCAGTTCCTGTGTGTGCTTCCTGTTCCATTGTGTGTTTCCGGTTCCAGTGTGTGATTCCACTTCCTGTGTGTGTTTCCTGTTCCTGTGTGTGTTTCTTGTTCCAGTGTGTGATTCCAGTTCCTGTGTGTGTTTCCTGTTCCTGTGTGCGTTTCCTGTTCCATTGTGTGTTTCCTGTTCCTGTGTGTGTTTCCTGTTCCTGTGTGTGATTCCTGTTCCAGTGTGTGATTCCTGTTCCTGTGTGTGATTCCTGTTCCAGTGTGTGTTTCCTGTTCCAGTGTGTGATTCCAGTTCCTGTGTGTGTTTCATGTTCCTGTGTGTGATTCCAGTTTCTGTGTGAGATTCCTGTTCCTGTTTGTGTTTCCTGTTCCATTGTGTGTTTCTGGTTCCAGTGTGTGATTCCTGTTCCTGTGTGTGTTTCCTGTTCCTGTGTGTGATTCCAGTTTCTGTGTGTGATTCCTGTTCCTGTTTGTGTTTCCTGTTCCATTGTGTGTTTCCGGTTCCAGTGTGTGATTCCTGTTCCTGTGTGTGTTTCCTGTTCCTGTGTGTGATTCCTGTTCCAGTGTGTGATTCCTGTTCCTGTGTGTGATTCCTGTTCCAGTGTGTGTTTCCTGTTCCAGTGTGTGATTCCTGTTCCTGTGTGTGATTCCTGTTCCAGTGTGTGTTTCCTGTTCCAGTGTGTGATTCCTGTTCCTGTGTGTGTTTCCTGTCCCAGTGTGTGATTCCAGTTCCTGTGTGTGTTTCCTGTTCCAGTGTGTGATTCCAGTTCCTGTTTGTGTTTCCTGTTCCATTGTGTGTTTCCGGTTCCAGTGTGTGATTCCTATTCCTGTGTGTGTTTCCTGTTCCTGTGTGTGATTCCTGTTCCAGTGTGTGATTCCTGTTCCTGTGTGTGATTCCTGTTCCACTGTGTGTTTCCTGTTCCAGTGTGTGATTCCAGTTCCTGTGTGTGTTTCCTGTTCCAGTGTGTGATTCCAGTTCCTGTGTGTGTTTCCTGTTCCAGTGTGTGATTCCAGTTCCTGTGTGTGTTTCCTGTTCCAGTGTGTGATTCCAGTTCCTGTGTGTGTTTCCTGTTCCATTGTGTGTTTCCGGTTCCAGTGTGTGATTCCAGTTCCTGTTTGTGTTTCCTGTTCCTGTGTGTGATTCCAGTTCCTGTGAGTGTTTCCTGTTCCTGTGTGTGTTTCCTGTTCCTGTGTGTGTTTCCTGTTCCAGTGTGTGATTCCAGTTCCTGTTTGTGTTTCCTGTTCCAGTGTGTGATTCCAGTTCCTGTGTGTGTTTCCTGTTCCATTGTGTGTTTCCGGTTCCAGTGTGTGATTCCAGTTCCTGTTTGTGTTTCCTGTTCCTGTGTGTGATTCTAGTTCCAGTGTGTGTTTCCTGTTCCTGTGTGTGATTCTAGTTCCTGTGTGTGTTTCCTGTTCCTGTGTGTGTTTCCGGTTCCAGTGTGTGATTCCAGTTCCTGTTTGTGTTTCCTGTTCCAGTGTGTGATTCCAGTTCCTGTGTGTGTTTCCTGTTCCATTGTGTGTTTCCGGTTCCAGTGTGTGATTCCAGTTCCTGTTTGTGTTTCCTGTTCCTGTGTGTGATTCTAGTTCCAGTGTGTGATTCCTGTTCCTGTGTGTGATTCTAGTTCCAGTGTGTGTTTCCTGTTCCTGTGTGTGATTCTAGTTCCTGTTTGTGTTTCCTGTTCCTGTGTGTGAATCCAGTTCCAGTGTGTGTTTCCTGTTCCTGTGTGTGATTCCAGTTCCTGTTTGTGTTTCCTGTTCCTGTGTGTGATTCCAGTTCCTGTGAGTGTTTCCTGTTCCTGTGTGTGATTCTAGTTCCAGTGTGTGTTTCCTGTTCCTGTGTGTGATTCTAGTTCCAGTGTGTGTTTCCTGTTCCTGTGTGTGATTCTAGTTCCTGTGTGTGTTTCCTGTTCCTGTGTGTGATTCTAGTTCCATTGTGTGTTTCCTGTTCCTGTGTGTGATTCTAGTTCCTGTGTGTGTTTCCTGTTCCTGTGTGTGATTCTAGTTCCTGTGTGTGTTTCCTGTTCCTGTGTGTGATTCTAGTTCCTGTGTGTGTTTCCTGTTCCTGTGTGTGATTCTAGTTCCTGTGTGTGTTGGCTCGATTAAGGAATACGTTGAATGAATTCTCAATTTTTTAAATAATTTTCATACACTAGTACTCCTGTAATTAGGGGAAAAAACACCGTCAGGAAGGTAAATATACAACATATCGTTATTATTCTATTGTCTGTGAAACAAAAGAGAGAGTTTCTTAAGGACATTGCTGTTTGCCGACATAATAAATAATGTGAAATTTGAATAGTCCAATAATTTGCCTACGCTTCATCTGCAGCTAGTTATCATCTCAATGGTCTTCACATGCAGGTGAGGAGATACAGAAGGACGTTTATTTGGTAAATATACAACATATCGTTATCATTCTATTGTCTGTGTAACAACAGTGATGCTGTGATGATCATATCGTCAGCAAGTGTTAATTAAGTCACTTCAGTTTCATTGATCGTCCTCTCCTACCGTCTCTGCATGAATAATGGCCGACTTTTAGTGCTGTACTTAAATAAACAAATGTCGAGAGCTGTGATTACACTAACCTCATGGTCACTCTGAGTCTAGAAAAACAAACGTCAGTTAATGTCGTTCCGTAAAAATCAATCACAATTAAAACTATTTTGATTATTTCGTTTGGAATTTCGGTCCAGGGTGAAGTTCTCTCTCTCACTTCTATCACTTTTTATTCATCCGTCTTTGGCTTCCTGACTTTGATTGATGAAAACACAAGAGGTGTCCCACTGATGAGCCTATTTCTAGTTACTCCTTTCAACTTCAGCTCGTATATACTTTGAGGCGAACACTCACTTAAATGCATCAGTGTGCTAATGGTTACAGAAAATAAACTTACATTTACACATTTTAAACTTGAAATAACCTCAAGAATATATATTAAAAAAAAACCTTTGCATACAGAATGTCTATGTAAATTAAGAATCTGAATCTATACTGAGAGGGTTAATTGATATTCCTTTATTCTTCGGTACTTTTCAATTTTCCCAAACTCAAAAAGCTGTAACATACATTATGTTAATAATTCCAACAAACAAAAGCAGTCATTGTTAATGAATAATACCTATGACAATAACAATAAAAAGTAGTACGGGTGCAACAAAGTACAGTACAGAAACTTCCGTCAGAGTGTCCTGGAGGGACAGATCTTGCCCTCCTCACCAGTCTGTCGAACCTCTTCTTGTCTCTGATGCCCCCCCAAGCCACAGACTATTCCATAGATTAAGGCTGATGTCACCACAGATCCATCCCCTGGATGGAACTTCTGCAGGTGATGATGATGATGGAGAATTGATCCAACCTATGGTCAAAGGTGAGGCGTATGAGAGTTTGGGGACACCTTGTACGATCTTTCACACCATCAGTGTTCATTAATTATGTCACTTTATTCCACACTTGACTCAGTAGTGTATCCGTCAGCTGGTTACCATCTTCCTTGGAGACATCTGACTCATCGTGAAGAAGACACAATGCTGGTTCTCAATTCCATTGTGGAGTCCATCATCACTTCCTCCATCACCGTGTGGTACCCACAACAGAGAGGGACTGGAACAGACGACAAGAGATTATGTTCTACTGAGACAGTGATTGGCACCAGGACGTCAATATTTTATCCTATTTGATTGACCTCATTTTATTTCTTTTGTATGTATTTCATTGGTAATATAATGTACTTTCATCACCACAAAAACATCAGTACATATGTCCTGATTCTTTTTATTGTTGTTATTGTTGTAAAGGGAAACTAATGTTAAACCCATCTCTCTTGACTCACTCACATATTTCAAGTGTTGAAGTCTTTCTCTCCAAGATGCAGTTAGTCTCTCATCATGACCATGTTTTGAACTTATTACTTTATAAAGTTCTCCCCCGTCTGAAATCTAATCTAATGAGAGGTTACGAGCGGAGTCCATTATGACGTAATAATGGCTTCACTCCTCCTCCAGCCAGCCGTAATCATTCCGCTTTGTTTATACAACGAGTCTCTTGGAGGTGGAAACTTCCAGGATTGATGATGCCTGGTGACAAACCTTGATGCTTGACCAATTACAACAGAGTGGGTGTGATTATGGTAAACAAAATGTTCCAGCAAAACTAAGTGATTTCAGTGGGCGGGGCTTGAGATCGTTTTCTAATGTAAATATTTCAATGAAAAGAGCGTTTTGTACAAACAGACACTGATGATACAATAGAGTCCAACATCTATTTAAGAAACACTTAAATCAACATATTAGTTGAACTTTAACTCAGAGGTTCAAAAGGTCTGGTGCGGATCATTAGAGTGATTCGTCAAAAAGAGCTTGACCTACAGATCAATAACTTTTTTTACTGTTACATTCAGAGTAAATGTTTGACTTTGAATTTTGCATAACTGAACAATTAAAGTTCACTGCTCTCCCTGAAAAGGCAGGAAAAGGAAAGTATTGATATTCCATCTCGTATGTCGAGACCTTTTATTCAACCTCAAGAAAAGTCAGCTGAGATGAAAGAAGAAAAAAAAAAAACATGTTTATCAAAATCTTTCGACACAGTGAGAATATTCTCTCCTCTACTAGCTGCTCTCTTACCGTCTGTGTTCTTTTGGCGGCTTCCAATCCTGACGTGGTTGCCCCGCCAGCTTCCCTGGAATGCTCCATCTTTTTGATCAAGGCTTCATTATCGGTGACTCTGGCCATCTTGCCGTCTGATGCGAGCGCGAGCCGCTGTGGAAAAAGGACTCTTCACACGAGACGGAACAATCAGCCGGCATCCCACCTCTGGTAATGAGAAGCTTCCCCATCCAGCCTCCACCAGCTGGAATGTTTGGCCCCTGTCACTCACGGCATTGCTGAGGGCTATTAGCGATTCATTAAGTGACTGACCGACCGCCTGGCGCTATCAATTAGGGGATAGTTGATATCTCTGTTATTGTCAGAGTGTGGAGGAAATTGTGCTGCTTTTCTTTCGCTGCCTTTTTGCTTGTGTTCCGAGGCCGAGCAGCTCACTTATTGACGGCGTGTGTGGGGGTCCTGGAATTCTACTCTTTTATTCTCCGACAACAGAGTTAACCAGCGAAATTATAATGAGACGATTCCTATTTGTCAAACAAATGCTCATTGTCCAAACTTTCTTCCGCTACCGAACGAGAGACAAACTGCCATCTGGAGGTGAAGGATACAAAGAACTGTCGAAACAGCTGGATATGTAAAGTTCTATAAATATCTTAAATGAAATCAAATATCGTTCCTTTTCATGGAAACACAATTTCTAATATTGAGTAGAAAATGTCCCCAAAACACTTTATTTATTTACACATTTTATATATAAGGTGCCTTTTAAGACACACCATACAAACAGATTATAAAACAACATTGGAAACGACAACAGTAAAAACAGAAGTTTTAAAGATAAGGAACATACGAAAGATAAAGGGTTTTGTTAAAGGCAACTACAAAACAAGGAAATTAGAAAATAAGTGTTACAGTGAAAAAGCCCTGAGTCATAATCAGAAAAAGGTTTTCTTTATTTTTTTGTTAAAAAAAACATTCCAGAGCAAAAGCAGATTCCCGATAGTTTTAGGTAAACAGTGAGTAACTGGTGAAAAATAATGACGAAAAGGGTTCAATATTTGATATTTGATTAAATCCTACTTTCAAAATGTCATAGCATGCTTAGTATTTACCCAATTCTAAAAAGGTCTATTTAATTGGAAAGCTTGTTAAACAAATTATGCTCATCATTTTCAATCAATTAATAACTACTCTTTTTAATTTTAACTTTTTATTTTAACTTGAACAGAAATCTGTCTCTCAAACTATGCATAGAAAAAAGCAAATGAATATCCCAGATTGAACCAACACGGCATAAGGTTGTTTAAATATACATTAATAGAAACATAAAGTACAGTTAAAGTGTAATTGTAATTAATTAAATTAATAAAAGTAGGATTGGAAGTGACAGAAAATTTCAGTAAACATGGCTGCTCAGACTCGACTCAGGTCCGAAAAACGATGTGTGAATTAATCAATTTAAAATATATTTATCAGAGTCACAGATCAATGTATACCTTATAATGTAATAGTCTTTCCAATGAATACTTTACCTTAGATGTTTTGCGAGGAAGTTTTGTCGAAAGACTTGTACCACGTGTACTTTATTATCCAAACATTTCTATATTCTTGATGAACTAGAACATGAGTTCTACGTCGACAGTTTTGTTGTTTAGTGGCGACGAAAACAACGCAAACGCAGTTGAACGGGGAATACGGCGGTCCGGTCGCTTTTCAAATTCTACGATCAAACGTAAACGATCGACCACGGCCGACACCCAGGAAGCAGCAAATGCTCACTTACTGTACCTATGATTTTGGTACTCTTGTTTTTTGTTTTTTCAAATCAAAAAAATATTACACATCAACTTTAATGCTCATTGTGTCATTAAGATAAGATACAAGCAACATTTTTAAGGTGTTTAATTTGCTAAAGCTGGCCATCTGTTCAGGAGGGCCCCTCCCTCTCACCCAGGGAAGCTGGGATAGCCTCCAGTGACCCTGAAATAAAATGAAAGATAGAAAATGAAATGATTTAAAAAAAATGATGTCCGCAGAATGAAGCAGCAGATTAATCCAGTAAAAATCCACTGAATAGACAACTTGTGACGCTCGACTGAATCCTGTCTCCTCTTTGCACAGATGCTTGCCTCGGAGATAAAACCATCGGATCACTTGATCAAAAGACATTCTGACGCTCATGTTAATGTCGTCGACCTTTAAGACTCTTCCATGATGACCATTAGCACGGAGGTGCGACGCCAGGATGGACAAAAACTGTCTATTCAGCACCAACAAGACGTGTTTTTATGCGGAGCTGTCAGCGAATTGATCGCTGGGGTCTGCATTGTTGCCAAACGGGGGGGACGGCGCACTGGCGTGCAGACAAAGAGGCCCGGCCGACGCTGAAAGGCCCATTCTGCCGATCCCTGTTAGCTGTCTATTATGGCGGTCTCCAGGGGGCTGCTAAATAGAGGGCATGTGTTAGGCAGACATTTATCATGTAATTACAGCACTAGGATCCGTTTCTGATGCTGTGTGATGATTACTAATAATTACTGTGCATTTCACGCCTCCAAAGGGCCCAGATGGGGTCCCAGGACATCAATACACGAGGGAACGCCGGCGAGTGCAAATAACAAGGCGGTGTGAAGAAGTGGAAAGATAGATGGAGAGAGCGTCTCGCTGTAGCCATTATTAGCTAAATGATTTGAACCATGTGTGTCAAAATACTAATTAAATGGGAAATGAAGGGGCAGGAAATAAAAAGCATGATAATTAAATGGAAAATGAATGATGACTTAACATATTATAATAGTAGTGATTGAAAATATATTTAAAAAAAATGATCATTAATGGAAGCAAATCCTTGATCAGAAGATTTTTTGGTAAAAAGAAATGTATTTATCATATTATTACAGTTTTCAAATTCACAGTCCAAATAATCAGTTCTTTTTACCGTTATAGACAAAAAAAATTGTTCATTTTAATGTAGCAACTGGCGCTCAGTTGTCCAAACGACACTTAAATACATCCAAATACCTCCATAGTGCTCGACTGTAATGTCTATCTTATATTGAAGCTTTGATAAGAATAAATTGTTCTGAAAGAATTGAAATAAGTCTCTATTTTAAGATTGTTTTTAGAATAATAATTTTGTTTGGACTACACCCGTCTCTGAACCAGGCGTCCATCAGATGTTTTCAGAAAACATCATTTTCAAGTACATTCCAAAACATGTCTGTGTTTCAAAACCAACTAACTGACCAAAGACCTTTGTGGTGGAGTAAGTATGCTGTAGGGGGCGCTATATCCTGGTGCATAAAAATACATTTAGAGACTTATTTGACATATTGGTAGGAGTCTTATTAAACACAACTATGTTGTTTTATCAATATATTATGTTAGTGTTTAGACAAAGTGTCAATATGGGTATATATTTTGGTTTTCTTTTTCACAATACTGTATCAATAACATTTTCTTTTGCTTGCAAATCATATTTAATGTGTACGGGGTTTTTTTCCGTTTATAAATCAATAACAAACAACATTTATTTTACTATTAACATGCAAATATTCACACTGAGTTCATTTTTCTGTTGCAATTAAACCTCCGGCTGCTAGATGGCAGCAGTCATTACGTCTTCGCTACATGAGCATTGAAATCCCGGCGATGACTGAGGGCAAGAGGATGCATTAGCTTTTAGAGCTGATTGGTTAGGTTTCAAAGTCTGTTAAACAAAAAAATCCCCAGATTCCTGACGATACACAGACATACTAGACAAGCTCTTTTAATAGTTTGCTGCCCCAGCTTTCTTTCTCATACTTTCTCCAGCAGTCTGCACTTTCAAGACTGAAAAAAACGCGATCTTTCCAGCTGCTTGATTGCTTGTTGCGTCAGGACTGATATACAAGGGTACTGAGAAGTTTCATATCGGTGGCGAGGGCTAAATGACTCAAGGGTTTGAATAAAAAAGAGAAACGTCTTCTTGTGAAAGCAGCCATCCTGACTCTGTCACAGGAGTGGAATAGGTCTGTTTGGTTTTGGAAGCACAGCCGGTGAAATACTGAGGCTCTCTGTTGTATTTCTGCCCTCTGCTGGAATCCGGGATAAATCAAAAAGGTCAAGCTGCCAGTGATGTGATGCAGGGAGGGAGAAGAAGGATGGGTTTGCTTGTAAAATGTGTGTGTGTGAGTGTGCGTGTAAACATGGTGTGTGAGGCTTGTATTGGAAATATCAGGCAAGGCAGCTGCTCTGTTGAATTCAGCAATAAAGTGTGGCCTCATAACACAACTATAATTCCTGCTAGAGTCCTACACACCCGCGTGAAATCACAAATCACACTAAACCTGAGGTGGACGATTTGAACGGGAAGATGTCGGCCACATGAGGTGAGCTGAGGTGTCAAGTTGAATTATTCTGCATCTTGTCTAGATTAATATAATTTATTTATGTTTCTTAAAACCCTTATCTGCTAATAATATGTTAATTTAAGAGTCTCTTAAATAGATGTTGGACTCTATTGTATCATCAGTATGTGTCTGTTTGTACAAAACTCTGATTTAATTTAAATATTTACATTAGAAAATAATGTTAAGCCCCGCCCACTGAAAACACTTTTTTCTGACGATGAAATCTTGTTTACCATAACCACACCATCTCTGTTGTGATTGGTCAAACATCCAGGATTCATCATCATTCATCAACCCTTGAAGTGTTCACCTCCAAGGGACTCGTTGTATAAACAAAGCGGGGTGTGATTACAGCTGGCTGGAGAAGGAGTGAAGCCATTATTATGTCATAATGGACTCCGCTCTCGTAACCTCTCGTTCGCCCAGATTTGACGGGGGAAAACTTTATTAAGTAAGTTCAAAACATGGTCATGATGATGGACCTCGACATTTGAAACATGTGAGTGAGTCAGGAAATGTGGGTTTTAAAATTATCTAGTGCTATATTTTTTGTTACCTCTGCCAAGGAGGTTAACTGATGGTGTGGCTTTTAAAAAAAGGGACTGATCACTGGAAAAAAAATTGAAAAAAAATAAATATTTATAATAATAATTAAAAAAGATTTCAACAAATTCCAATGACACTTTTAAGTGTGAGCTCAAGTTCTTTCTCGCCAGCTGTGTGTGATGCAAGCTGGGGGGGTTGAGGGGTTGGGGGGGGGGGGGGTTCTGTGGGACCATCCTGTTTAATAGAAACAAATTGCTCTCCACTTCCCAGTGACACAGATAGCAGACCATTTGTGCTTGCTGGCCTTTGTTCGGAACAACAGAAAGGAAATGTACTCATCCTGGCCGGGTATAAAGTTCGGGCTTTTTGTTACACACCAGTTACCTTAGCCTCGGTGCCCACCCCCCCCCTCCAAAAAAGCACATCGGTTAAGTAGTTCAGGTGCCTGCCACATTCTGTTAGATTAAAGGTCCCCGCTTCTGGCCCGAGTTGAATTGCCTCAGCTGCAGTTAAGGGGAGATGACGGCGAGAGGGGGCAGCGACGTTGTCAGGCCACGGCGCATGAATGGCCGTCTTGTGTGTGCTCACGCAGCCGAGACGCTCCTGGACAGCAGGCGAGCCTCTCTCTACACCGACAAGCTGAAAGAACCCCTGTCGGTGCACGCAGGTGGGTCAGCGGGAGCGACCACCGCTCGCTCTTCCTCCCTTTCTCTGGAAAACCGCTCGGAAGCTATGGATTTGGAAATTGAACTTTCCGAGTGAACCGGTTCAAAGTTCAGTTCCCGAATTCTAAAATGCAAATTAAATCAAAGTTACAAAAATTAACATATTCTTAGTTTTTTTTCATTATGTTGATGCGGAATATTATTAAACCAACATATTGCCACAGCGCATATACTGTATGTACCAGAATCAGAAAACTTTTATACATGATTGTTTTGTAATACATTATCAACTGGAATTAATAAAATAAATAACAATAACATTAAATGAGATTAACGAAATACACAAAATAAAAATAATTAACTCATGCAGTAAAGTGGGCTTGTAAACATTTCATAACAATAAATAAATACAAATTAAATAATTCATAATTATTTAATTAAAAAAAGAATTGAAGAGTTAATGATACGGTTTTACAGGCAGCAAATGGGTGGAATAAGTTGTATTCTGCAATCTTTGGCAGTTATTATATCTCTAAACATTGAACTTGAGCATCAGATTTCATCCTTATATCCAATTTTTGGTACATTTAACAAGCCAGAAATTGTAGCTTGAGACCAGGAACCAATGTTCTAGCAACTGCTCCAAAGGTACCGTGTGACCCGAAGGTTTAACATCAGGTTGCTACACACTTGGTTGCGCCACTGGTGGCTTTTGTTTCCAGATTGGGTGTTTTTCCAACATACATTAAGGCGTGTTTGCAGTTTGTTTTTTGTTTTTGTCAGGCTCTTTAGAAATCTTGCAACCTATTAAACGAGCATTCACAGACCCTAGAATAAATTTGTTCACAGAAAAGTTCATCAGGCCAAACACACTATATCTCAGTTTACGTTGGGATTTTGTTCAGAATAATCAGTTCTTTTTAGAGTTGTAGACAAAAATGGATCTCAGTTGTCTTCATCTTCGTCCAGACACAAATACCTCCATACTGCTCGTCTGTAGCGACCCTCTTGAAGCCTTGACATGAGGAATAAGTCTGAAAAATGTCTGAAAAAAAAAAAAGTCTATATTTTAAGCTTGTTTGTAACAGAACCTCCCAGTCTTTCTTCTCCTGTTCCAAGTGTTTCCTCAGTGAAACACATGGCAAATGTCAATATGTAGATTTTATGATGATAGCCTGAGATCTTAGACTTTTAGGGATGTTTTTAAGTGTCTTTTTGGATGATGATGAAGATGAAGACAACTGAGCTCCAGTCGCTACATCAAAATGAATAAACATTTTTGTCTATAACTAAAAAGGAACAGATTACTCTGAAAAACAATCCCAACCCTTAGTTGACATGAGGGTGAGAAGAAAATGAGTGACACTTGAATTTTGTGAGAACTATCACTTTAAGTAGTTCATGAACGATCGTTCAATGAACAACAATGCATTTGTTAGCCACAGAAGTCGCAGGTGCAGGCTGGTCTGAATCTGAAAGGCTTCTTTACAAGTGAAAAGTGAACACTCTGATGCCATGACGGTGCGTGGACCTAAAGAAACGACAACAAAGCACACAGCGAACGAGGGGATGGTTCGGCGGGAGGGTGCATGGGGGTCTGTGTAACATTGCGCCAACAAGCACCTGTGCGAGCCCACTCACTTACACAAGGCACCGGGGTGAGGGGGGCGGGGGGGCCTGGACCGAGATGAAGGGCTCTAGCGTGGAAAAAAAGAGGGTGACTGACAAGTGACACAAAGGCTGCTCTTTAAATACAATTGTCGTTCTGTTGTTGCTTCTTTATTATTCATTTAAAAGTCAAAGTTTAATGTGTCTAAAGGTGGCTGATGTTTGGGACCACAAACATGATTTCAATCTTCAACCTGAAAATTGAATATTACTTTCAAGAGTAGACTTTCACAAATAGTACAAAATTGTTCCTGGAAAGGAGGAAAAACTAATTTTAATATCTAGAATAAGAGAATACTAATACCAAATAGCTCTGATCTTGGTGAACTACATTCACTGACAGCAATTTTGAAATGATCTATTCAATGATACAGTGAATTATTGTTGAATATTCCTTCTTCTTGTCTCCAAATAAAAATTGTAATAAAGTGCCTTATTAACTCATTTTCTCAAATGGTGGGGGGTTGCAAAGTGTAATTGCACATATATTACAGTAGGTGGCATGTTTTTAATACCTAGCATGCTAACATGAAATTCATTCAGTAAAAATCCCCTCAAGAAACCATATTAAATACTTAAGATTGGCAAAAAAAAAAATCAATAATGAGACAAACAAAAGCCAAGACGATGAAATATGATGAAGTATATATAGAGCTTGAGTTCACTGGGAGAACCATGAGAACGCTGTGTTTACTGTGTCTAAAAACCTTGGCAGCGGACAGTATGAAGCCACACAAATTAAGGCGACACTTAAAGACACTCTAGTTAAGCTGATAAACTGCTGGAGGTTTTTCAGTGAAAACCATAAAAAGTTACGTCAGTGAACCAGCAGGTTATTTCTCTTCTGTTTATGCACTGAAGACTAAGTACACGTCCATCTGAACATTGAGAAGATGTCAGTTGCAGTTTTATGCGATCCAGTGCAAACTGTGCTCATTCTCTCCATTAAAACTGATTTCTAGACGGTGCAAATCCTTTTATTAATTTGTTTTATATCTTTAGCTTCTGAGCTGCTGATCAATTAAAATGTTGTTTTTATTCTCCAGGATCAAGTGGTTACATTTAGGTGGTTAAAAAACCTATTAAGTTTGAATGATTTTAAGATTCAGTGAATTAATATTATTCTAATTATTATTTTAGGATATTTTTTGGCCCCTTTTTTCTGTAATAGACTAAATTATTTTAGTTTTTACCATCTGTATATATTATGCTATATATTATTAGAGCTAGGGAGGAAAGTGTGTGTGTGTGGAGGGGTGCATAACCGAAATAAATGGAGGAGCACTGGACTAAATCAAACGTTCTATCCTGTGATGCCTCTCACACACGGTCACTGAGTCAGAACATGTTTCACTTCCCCTCAGACTCATTCCAAACACAGGGGTCAAGTGCAAGGGTCAAAGGTTAGTTGTGGTCTCCGTTATTTGAAATTCAGAGTAAAAAATGCGACCCCAGGTTATTGAAAGAGCGCTTCAAGAAGGTTGAGTGAATTTTAGAAAGTAACTATTATGAGCAGTTTATTCCACTTTTGCTTGTGACATCAAGTTAACGTTCAGTAATCCACATCTGAATCGCTCAGCAAAGCTTAAAGAAACTGATACTCCTGTGACTACTTTGGCCGCTGATTGTGTTACCTCGACAATTCTGCTACTTCTCCTTCCTGTTGTGCGCCCTTGGAATGTCTGACACAAGTATCCACCGTGCCGGGCTCTCCACCTGCGTCGACGGAGGGCACCCGAGAAATCCAGGGTCAGGGTTCACAGACGGCTTTTTTTTGGGGAGTCACACATTTGTACTTTCAAACTAACCTGGGAACAAATGAAGTTTTTAAATGCAACAACTGTAACTATCAGTCTCTCTATTCTATTCTCCATCATTAGAAAAATGAATTAAAGTAATAATAGGTATGAGATTAGATCGTCATTCATTTGATTAGACTACTAAGTGATATTCAAGTATATATTTGAGATACTAAATATTTGTAAATGAGAATAAATTATTTTCCTGATGACTCTTTGTGTTACCGGCAATTTAGATACACATTTAATATAGTATGTATTTACTGTACAACATTTTCATTCGTACTACTAGAAGTTTAAAAAAATCTTAAGAAGTTAAAAAGATCTCGAGAAGTTAAAAAAAGGTTTTGAGAAGTTAGAAAGATCTTGAGAAGTTTAAAAGATCTTGAGAAGTTAATAAAGATCTTGAGAATTTTAAAACGATTTTGAGAAGTTAATAAAGATCTTGAGAAGTTTAAAAAAAGATCTCAGAAATTAAAAAACATCTTGAAAAGTTAAAGAAGATCTTGAGAAGTTTAAAGTATTTTCAGAAGGTAATAAAGATCTTGAGAAGATTAAAAAGATCTTGAGAAGTTAAAAGGATCTCGAGACGATTAAAAAGATCTTGAGAAGTATAAAGTATTTTGAGAAGTTAATAAAGTTCTTGAGAAGTTTAAAAAAATATCTCAGAAATGTAAAAAGATCTTGAAAATTTTAAAAGATCTTGATAAGTTAAAAAGATCTTGAGAATTTAAAAAGATCTTGATAAATTAAAAAAAGATCTCAAGAAGTTAAAAGTTATCTTGAGAAGTTTAAAATTATTCTTTTTTGAGTGATCAAAGTGATCACCTATGATCCAAATATATTGTATTTAATTATATAATACAATTATAAATAATAATTTATTATAAATAACTAATACGAATAAAAATGATTGGGAAAATACAAATGTATTTTATATTTTATGTGAATAAATCAATTCCTATGACTGTTCTTGAATCGGTGATAAGTGATCATACATTCATCTCAGTAACAACGACTCATTAAAAGAAACTTAAAGACAATAATAACTTAAAGATGGAGGGAAATATCCAAAAGATAGAAATCAACTCCTTTGTTGTCGTGGCTGGTGAATATTTTACAATTACACGTATTCATACACAAAGACGGAGACTGCGGCTGTCAGCGGGCGACATATTCCTTTTCTTCCTCTAAACTCTGTTTCATTCATTGCAGGGGGGAGACAATTTATCTGTCATGGCTTCTGAAAGAGGGAGATCACTTTGCCCCCCCGCACTGCATCCACTGACAGCCGTCTTATTAGCCACGAGGGAAAGCAGCCGCCGCATGAATTTGGCCAGTGTTCACCTCGGGGCCCGGGGCCGACCTCCTCCACAATAGAGCCAATGATGCTGAGATTTTCTTTTCAGTTATTAATTTGATAAATATATTAATTATGACCTGGGGATGACAGTCGAATCAGATTGTCGGGCGCCCAGTCACGGGCCCACAGCCCCCACTTTGGTGATAAGTTCTCTCAGGTTTCTGGAGCTGTCATCCGGCGGGCTCGGACCTCTTATCAGCACTGGGCATATTCCAGGGATAATTTCCTGTGTCGTAATTAAATGGGGACTTGCTGATGGCGAGCGGCTCACCATTTAAAGGAGAAACCTTTCAGACCTTCGGGAGGCTCAGACTTGGGGGGCCAGACACGCCCGCGGGGCTCAGAAGGATTTAGATTCTGTGACCAAGCGAGTACAGTCGAGGTGTGTTCTTTATTATTGGCTCTTAACTACACACCTGTGTCAACTTGTTATATATTGACTAGATAAATGCTCGTCACCGACCGACCTGAAGTGTTTTCCAAAGTTTGATCTTATTGTATTGATTTTTGAAAAGTCTGAGCAGAAGAAAAATATTTTTTAGAATCAGAAACAGAAACTATTATTGCCAGTGTTGTCAAAACACATTCATTTGTTGTGGTGACATTACAGAATTAAAAAATGAAATAATATATTTATATAATAGAGAATAATAAATATATATATATATATGATACAAATACAAATACAACATAAATACGATTTCACACAAATACAATACGACGCAAATACGATACAACATAAATACGATATGACACAAATACGATACAACGTAAAAACGATAGAACACAAATATTATACGACGCAAATACGATACAACATAAATACGATATGACACAAGTACAATACGACGCAAATACAATAAAACACAAATACGATATGACACAAGTACGATACGACGCAAATACAATAAAACACAAATACGTTATGACACAAATACGATACAACGCAAAAACGATAGAACACAAATATGATACGACGCAAATACGATACAACATAAATACGATATGACACAAGTACGATACGACGCAAATACAATAAAACACAAATACGATATAACACAAATACGATACAACGCAAAAACGATTTAATGCAAATATGATATAACACATATACGATCCGATGCAAAGAAATATAACGCAAATACAATATAACGCAAATACGGTACAACGTAAATACGATATTACACAAATATGATACGACGCAAATACGATATGACACAAATATGATACGACACAAATACAATACAACGCAAATACAATATAACGCAAATACGATATAACGCAAATACGATATTACACAAATATGATACAACGCAAATATGATATTACACAAATATGAAACGACACAAATACGATACAACGCAAATACAATATAACGCAAATACGATATAACGCAAATACGATATTACACAAATATGATACAACGCAAATATGATATTACACATATATGATCCGATGCAAAAAAATATAACGCAAATACAATATAACGCAAATACGATAACGCAAATACGGTACAACGTAAATACGATATTACACAAATATGATACGACGCAAATACGATATGACACAAATATGATACGACACAAATACGATACAACGCAAATACGATATAACGCAAATACGATATTACACAAATATGATACAACGCAAATATGATATTACACAAATATGATACGACACAAATACGATATAACGCAAATACGATATTACACAAATATGATACAACGCAAATATGATATTACACAAATATGATACGACACAAATACGATACAACGCAAATACAATATAACGCAAATACGATATAACGCAAATACGATATTACACAAATATGATACAACGCAAATATGATATTACACAAATATGATACGACACAAATACGATACAACGCAAATACAATATAACGCAAATACGATATAACGCAAATACGATATTACACAAATATGATACAACGCAAATATGATATCACACATATATGATCCGATGCAAAAAAATATAACGCAAATACAATATAACGCAAATACGATAACGCAAATACGGTACAACGTAAATACGATATGACACAAATATGATACGACACAAATACGATACAACGCAAATACAATATAACGCAAATACGATAACGCAAATACGATATTACACAAATATGATACAACGCAAATATGATATTACACAAATATGATACGACACAAATACAATACAACGCAAATACAATATAACGCAAATACGATATAACGCAAATACGATATTACACAAATATGATACGACGCAAATACGATATGACACAAGTACGATATGACGCGAATACAATAAAACACAAATACGATATAACACAAATACGATACAACGCAAAAACGATAGAACACAAATATGATACGACGCAAATACGATACAACATAAATACGATATGACACAAGTATGATACGACGCAAATACAATAAAACACAAATACGATACAACACAAATACGATACAACGCAAAAACGATATAACACAAATATGATACGACGCAAATACGATACAACATAAATACGATATGACACAAGTACGATACGACGCAAATACAATAAAACCCAGATACGATATAACACAAATACAATACAACGCAAAAACGATTTAATGCAAATATGATATAACACATATACGATCCGATGCAAAAAAATATAACGCAAATACAATATAACGCAAATACGGTACAACGTAAATACGATATTACACAAATATGATACGACGCAAATACGATATGACACAAGTACGATACAACGCAAATATGATATTACACAAATATGATACGACACAAATACGATACAACATAAATACGATATGATGCAAATACGATACGACTCAAATACGATACGACATAAATTTGATATGACGCTAATTCAGTATGAAGGAAATAAGATACGACACAAATACAATATGACACAATTACAATACGACACAATTACAATACGATGCTAACACGATAATAATAATAATGCAAACACGTTACAACGCAATATGACACAATTACAATACGACGCAATTACAATACGATGCTAACACGATAATAATAATAATGCAAACACGTTACAACGCAAATACGATACAATGCAAATACAATACGACGCAATACAATACGACATAAATACAATATGACGCAAATACAATATGACGCAAATACAATACGACGCAAATACGATACAACGCAAATACAATACGATATAACACAAATATGATACGAGGCAAATACGATACAACATAAATACGATATGACGCAAATACGATTTGACACAAGTACGATACGATGCAAATACAATAAAACACAAATACGATATAACACAATTACGATATGACGCAAATACGATACGACATAAATACGATATGATGCAAATACGATACGACTCAAATACGATACGACATAAGTTTGATATGACGCTAATTCAGTATGAAGGAAATAAGATACGACACAAATACAATATGACGCAATTAAAATACGACGCAATTACAATGCGATGCTAACACGATATAATGCAAACACGATACAATGCAAATAAAATACGACACAAATACAATACGACCCAAAAATGATATAACGCAAATACAATACGATGCAAATAGAATACGACACAAATACGATACAACGCAAATACAATACGACATAACACAAATACGTTACGACGCAAATACGATTCGACATACATTTGACATGACGCAAATTCAGTATGAAGGAAATACGATACGACGCAAATATGAAACAACACAAATGCGATACGACGAAAATAAGATGCAAATGTGATGCAAATACGATACAAGAGAATTCAAGTCATCCAGCCATCAATTTTATGACTCCTTTGATGTAATCCATCATGCAAAATCTTAATTCACAAACACACTTTTTAGATTGGACGAACCAATACAGGAAATCCACTCAAAGAATTAAGTTAGAGTAGAGCCCTGACAGAAATAACAACCTTGGGTCAGAAAGCTAATGAGGGAACCCTAAAACTTTCAAACTTACCTTCAGTTTTGTTTCCACAAACTCCTTGAATGTTTCCAGGACACTGAGACTCCATGTCACTGATCCAGCAGGCTTGTTTGACAGCCATCCGGACTTTAAAAAGGAGTGATAACTTAATTTCTACTCATGTCAACACTGCTGGAGGGGCCAAGAGGAAACTGTGGGTCTATTGTGTGTCTGTCATTTCAAGAATGGAAAATATTTAAGTGGCTTTGATGTTGAACTACTCTGATGGTTTAGAAGCTTTTCTCGATGACCATCTCTCTGTTGACCGCAACATTCTCCCTTTTCTTCCCAAACACACACTCAGGTGAGATTTGTGTTCATGTGAATTCACAAAAGGCTCCCAAAAAAAACTCCATACAGTCTCTAATGCAGGATCAACTGTGAGGCTGGAGGGCGATGACAGCACCTTCTATCTGTCAATCTCCCTGTGGATATTGTTGCAGTACTGGCAGACAGACGGCCGAGGCTGGGAACACTGATGGATCCGCGCTGTCAGCAGATTATCATTCCCAATTAAACCCTTTCATCTAAACGTACAGTCCACTTCTTGGCATGACCTAAAAAAACTCAGCTGAAAAAGACGTTATTAATCTTTTTGAACACGTCTCCACCCATGAGACGGTCAATCTTCTAAAGCAGGAGCCCCCAGACTTTTTCATGTGAGGGCCACAAAACTTTTCCTTTCTCTGAAAAGGGGCCGGGGTCAGTTTGTAACAAAAAAAAGGGTCTTTTCCAAAAAAGCAGCACATAACCCCTTCCGGGTTCCTCAGAGAAAATTCAGGAAATAAATAATAACACTATTTATGATATAAATAATATCCAAATAACCCTCTCTGATTTCTTTAAGATATCAAACATTTAGGGCCTATAATTGACATCTTTCAAACCAGACCTTCTAAGAGAGCAAAAATATGTAGGTAGGTGTTGAATACAACGACAAAAAAACTTTTTTTTTTATTAGATACTCGAAAGGTAACTAAAGATTGGTGGTCTCATTTTTTTCTCACACACTGTATATGAAAAAAATCTAAATGCATCTCTGGTATTGTTTTTGGGGACAAATGTGGACCTGGCATTAGTTTGGGGACCAGTGCCCTCAAGCATTAAAGTTCTAAATTCTTCTGCTATCTCTGAGGTCTAGAGTGATCAGGTTCTCTCTGGCATCTCCCTTGTTACCTGGGTACCAACAAAAGTTAGTAAGTAAGTAAATCATTATTTGTAAAACGCCTTACTCAGACCAGGGTCACACAGCCCTTAAACAATCAAAAATAATACACAGTTAAAATACATACTTTGAAAGTCCAAGATAACATAGAGACAAACAAAGCAGCC
Organism: Callionymus lyra; assembly: GCF_982586985.1. Lineage (NCBI taxonomy): Eukaryota > Metazoa > Chordata > Actinopteri > Syngnathiformes > Callionymidae > Callionymus > Callionymus lyra. The sequence goes on along the minus strand of NC_141828.1, from coordinate 22,804,364 downwards.
CCAAAAAAATTAAGAGAAAACCTGCACAAATAAAAAGGTCCTGGTTGGCTCGCGGATGATCCTGGAATATGTCTTATCTCCAGTGATAAGAAGATAACTTGGTAAACACAGCACATCTCTTTCACCAATGAGTTCGACTTTGTTAAACATCCCTGTCAAAAACTACAACTTTGGCCCACTGTTAACATAGATTCATATAGTGCAGTTTATATATTTTGGTTAGACACAGTCGTGTTCATAGTAGTTTTATTTCATTGGTTTAATATTGATTTGAATGTGTGATACAACTTCATATGTTTGGACTGGCGTAAAGAAAATAGCTCCTTATAGTTTTATTTAAGAGTTGATATCTAAAGATTGGTTCTTTGATAATAACACTTAAAGGGAAAATAATATTAAAACTCAACTCTCCTGACTCATTCACATGTTTCAAATGTTGAAGTCTTCCTCTCCAAGATGCAGAAGTCTCTCATCATGACCATGTTTTGAATTTATTACTTTATAAAGTTCTCCCCCGTCTGAAATCTCAGCAAACAAGGGGTTACGAGAGTGGAGTTATGATGTAATAATGGCCTCACTCCTCCCCCCAGCCAGTTGTAATCACGCTCCGCTTTGTTTATACAATGAGTCCTTTGGAGGTGGAGACTTCCAGGATTGATGACCCCTGTTGATAAACATTAATGCTTGACTAATCACATCAGAGTGGGCGTGGTTATGGTAATCAACATTTAATCTCCAGAGAAACAGTGTTTTCAGTGGGCGGGGCTTAAACACATTTTCAAATGTAAATATTTCAATGAAAAGAGAGTTTTGTACAAACAGACACATACTGATGAGTACAATAGAGGTTCAAGATCTATTTAAGACACACTTAAATCAAAACTTTAGTTGCTCTTAGGAATTACTCTGTACGACATAACAATAATCCACAGCACAAACGGTGTGTCATCAGATCCACAACTAACAGACTGAGAGAGTCCCAACAAGAAAAGTAGGAAAAGGTTAAAGAACAAGTTCACGTTAGAAATTCCTCGTACCTATGGATACAGTGGGTCTTTTCGAAAAACAAGAAGAGGACAGACACAGAACTTCAAGATACCTTACATAACAGGTGTATTTGAAAAAGATCTAGAATAACACCAGATTCCTCCTCACTTCAAGCCTATGAAAACCATGAGGCAGAAGCTCCTAAGAAAAAAGTACCTGGAGAGAATCAGGGCAATGAAGTGTATACTGTCCCGTGCAGTGAGGAATGTCCAGAACTGAACATCGGGCAACAAACCAAAGTATGGAGCGAGAGCCACCTCCTTGGGTTAGGATGTGGCATAACCTCTTAAGGTTGGCTGAATCAACCTGATAGGCTATTTCAATCCTCCCAGTTGTTAAGTTTCTCATCCCTAGAAAGATATATTTCCGCTCCTCAGACTAGTTGTTTTGAAGAACCTGGACAGTTGACTTGATTTGGAAGCTTCTGGGATGCTTATAGATAACCAGGTTTTTATTTTCTATCTGTTTTACTTGTATCATTTAAATACAAGTGTAGTTCATTATTGTTTAAAGATACGATAAGATATGAACCAAAAGACCTCTCTGTTTAACTTATTGATAAGCCATCCAAGAGTGAGTATCCAAGGTGAAAAAACTGCTTCCAAAGTGGTTCAGAAAAGCTTCTACCCACCACTGAGAAGTCAAGGCTTGTCTAGTTTTACAAAGTGAGGTTTAATTGCAATTCAATTCACGATTTCCTCTGCAGCAGAGGGCTACGATTGGATACCCTCACTCTGGAATTAAAGCCTGTCTAACCTCCAGCCACTTCCTGCTCAGGCGCACAAAAGGCAGCAGTATAAAAGCAGTCATGAATCCAGATAAGTGCAGCGTTAAATCCTGTTTCTGATCGACTCCTTTTACATCGGCGTGATGGTGCGACGAGAGGAAGTTAGAAGTATAGACGCAGGACTTCTGATGAAGGGGAGAAGATAACATTTGAGTTAGAAAATGAGTTTTTTCACGTGACACCTGTGCGGCAGGTAAACCAACACCGACAGAAACACGAGGATAATCCTCCCACTTTTAAAAGGCTTTTTTGGAAAGGCTAGCACGATTAAAGTGAATGGGATTCATGGAGAAGGAAGTCAATTGGCCATGGAGGGTGAGCACCTAGAAGAAGGTTGTCATAGGGGACTGTTAAAAATCACGGTCGTGGACCGACAAATTATTCGAGCATCGCATCAGTTACATTTGTCTTGGTCTCGCGCCGCGTGATCCGTCTCCTCAGGAGAAAGGTCACCTGGCCCAGGTGTTTGCCCTCCACTTGATTCTCCAACTGATCCTGCAGTGACCCATTCTAGCGACGTGTCATCTATGCATGATCAAATCCCCATGAGAAGCTTAGCCGGACCAAGCCGAGGCATCGGGTCTTAGGACTTGACGGGTCATTTTACGACTCATGACAAAAAGGTCAGGAAATGACTTTTATCACTTTTGAAATCCAAATGTTTTAAATTGTAAATATAAACTAATGTATGTTTTAGCTCATATTTTATTTGTGCAGAACTGTAAAAATGTCACAAGTTCAAAACAATGGACAGTAATTTAAGGGAAATAAAGTGTGTCTTAAATAGATGTTGGACTCTATTGTATCATCAGTATGTGTCTGTTTGTATAAAACTCTCTTTTTATTGAAATATTTACATTAGAAAATGAGTTTAAGCTTAAGCTTAGTTGACTTTTAATGAAATTTAACACAAAATAAGAAATAATGGTAAAAGAAAAAAAACTATAATTAAACTCATAATATAAAATAATGAAGTCCAAAATGATTCAATTGTTTAAAGGTATAAAGGTAATAAAGGTAAATCATTGCAAGAATGTGGTGATTTTTATTTTGATGTTATTGATTTAATAAATATTTTTATCTGCAATAACATAACATTAATCAGGAATGAAACTTCTCGAGCCATTATTGAAATGAATGATCTGGCATGTAAAAGGTGTTAACCCTTGACCCAGAGGCCTGAAAACAAATGTGTTTGTGGTATCCCTTGTGTTGTCTCTGGGTCCAGGTGTATGACCTCCTCCACTGCATATGTATTTCTGGAAGCCAGGGAGGTCGTTAACCTTGACCCTGATAGGGTTCAAATGAGAAGATATATAGGTAAAACAACGAACCAAGAGACCTTCAGAGGCTGAAGAACGTCTAGAAGAATGTACTTAGGCAGGTTTAACTGTGTGACAACGTAAACAGGATGATTGACCTGCTGGGTTTCGACTCTTGAACCTCAGTGACCACAGACTGAACACTAGTGGCATTTAAACAGGAGACAACATTTTAAGATGTTCGTGAAATACCCAACGAGCTTCTCCAAAAAGTCTTTGTACAGCAGCTTGCAAGACCATTGACGACTTTCTATATGTAGTAGTCTATAGGCTTTAAAAAAAATTAAAAAAATCGTTAACTGTCAAATTTTACTCAAGAGTATAAATAAACGTTTTTTAAAAGTAATAACTGCAAATAAGAGATTCTATTTTATTCCATATGGCAGGAAATTACGACTCAGGGCCAGAGGACCTTCATTGAGTTGAAGATAATCCAGTTTAAATTCCATTAAGTACAAAACAACAGTGTTGCTAACCCTCAACCGTTTTTATATTTCTCTATCGGTTCATTTAGGTTGACTTACCGACATGGCCCTGAGGCAAGACAGCTGCAACTTTGACTTAATTTCAGTGTAATGAGAGGCTTTAAGACGTGTTGACAGCTGAGTAGACGCTGGTCACAGCCAACTGAAGGTACAGCGCGCCCTCTAACGACCGCTAGGAGTCATTGCAAATAATAAATAAAACATTTTCCTGAAACCACTGATACGTTTTTCAACGATACATAATATATATATAATTTATTATCACAAAGTTATTATACAAGTTTGGTTGCAAATGTCTCTAAAGTTGTTTTGATTTTTTTACATCTTTTTATCATTTCCATTTCTAATAATATGCTCTTCTGATTGTGAGAACTTTAAAAAGTAATAGTATAAGTTCAAAACATGGTCATAATGAGGTACTTACTACATCTTTGAGAGGAAGTCATTCAAGACAATTCTTCCTTCCAAAATGCACTGCAGTGCATCTAGACTCAAATCTAATAATATTATAATATATAAGGACTATAGCAACAGAGGACAGACGCAAAGCAACAACAGAAATATGTCACTGAATAACAAAGCTTGCAGTAGAATCCAAGAGTACAGCTAAATCATTGAACATCAAGTTAACTTGACACATATATTTAGGGATTAATGGTATGGAAAATATAACTACTACAAGTTTGCTACATAGAAAACTAGTTCAACTTGACTGTTTCTCCTGGTTATGCAGATGTGTCTTGCTCACTTGTACAAGATACTAGCAGTTGATGAGTTGGATGATTTGCCTGCGAAAAAAAAAGTTGTATTTACTAAGTTTAAATGAGTACAGTCAACCGAGTAAGATAAATAATTACATTACAGCAATTTTACATTTCCCCAAACGTTTTCCTGCGAGGGCCCCCATAACTTTTCCCTTCTCTGATGGGGGGCCGGGGTCAGTTTGTAACAGAAAAGAGTGAGACGATCGCAAAAAATGTGGTTATCCAGAAAACCACCAAACCAAGTAATCCCCAAATAATAACCAAATAATCCTTTCTGCGTTCTTCACAGAAAATAATTCAGGAAATATACAACACTTTTTGTGAAATAATTTATTACTTAATAACCATCAATAAGTTCTTCATGGAAAAAGTTAATTGAACATCGACTGTTAACATTTAAAGCCCTAAAAAAAACATTCTTAAACAAATAGTGCAGTAGTACGTGTACAGATATAACAAAAATATATTATTTTCACACATTGTATATAAAATAAATGTCTCTGGCATTGTTCAACACAGACTAAAAATGAAATAAAAGACAAATAATAATATAATTATCTGGAAACGATTGATATAATGTTCACTATTTAAAAATAAAATAAGGAGAAGAGAAGAAAGCGCTGGTTATTTATAGATTAAGCTGGTCCAGTTCAATTAGAAGCATTTAATGAAGTTGAAAACTGAACTCCAAATAAAAAGGTTCCTCGAAGTTGAACCATCATGAAAAAGCGCAGAGGTATAAAATACATCTCTGTAGAATTAATCACATTTTTTCTTATTTCATTTTCTATTGACAGATCACCATTACTGGTAATTTATGCATGTTATAACCAAGTGAAATTCCTCTTTCAATTACAACAGGAGATCAAATCAGGACTTTTAATTATCTTCCTGGAAGTTCATCTGCACTGGATGATATTTGGCTAAATGAGTAATGTTGTTTTATTAATTTCAATTGTAGGGAGGAGATCTATAAGGATCCCTGGCAGTGTTTGATGACTTTATCTCAACTGGAACAGTGAATAAGGAGATGGCTATAAATTTAAGCTGTCACAGGTAAAAGGTGGTAAATCCAGACTTTTTTCCATTTAACTCTCAATCTCGTTCACCAGGGAAATACGGCAGGTGCTGTTGAACCTCGTGGTGAACAAACACGTGATTTGCAGAAATGATTTCAGAATCAGAAACGTTTATGGCCAGTGTTGTGTACAAATCAAATCGAAATCAAAAGCAAATGCTTATAAATTAAAGAAACACACTCATAGAAATAGGTTCATACTGAGATTATTTAGCCAAGTAAGTAAGTAACTGATTTTTGCAACACGGAGCATAAAGTTTATTTTTGCTAAAGTCGTTTTACCATGTGCTGGGCGTCGGTTTGGGCTTTGTTTTTCTGGAGATAATATCTTGTTTTTGAGGTGAAGCATCAAGGTTTGTCACCGCGTGTCATTAATCCCAAAAGTCTCCACCTCTAAGGGACACGTATGAACAAAAAAGGGCGTAATTAAGGCTGGCTGTAGAAGTGAAGCCATTATTACGTCATGATGGACTTCCCTCTCGTAACATCTTGTTCGCCGAGATTGGTTTACCGCAACCACGCTCAGTCTGCTGTGATTGGTCAAACATCAAGGTAAGGTGATGGAACACAGTTCGACGGTCATTTAAAAAGCCATGTTAACCACCACTGAGTGGTTCACAGTAGACGATGGAATCATAAATTAATGTATGATTAAGGGTTTCATTTAATCCCTCAACATAAAGTGTAATAAAAAAAGATTCTAATAAATGTACAGGTTTTGTCATGATTTTCTCCCCATAAATGAATCTGATATTGCCTTTGTTGGATCTTCCATTTATCGTTTTCTTGTCTGCAACTGACGGCGGTTTCACTGAGGACGCACCCATGCCTGACGAACAATGAAGTCAATAAAAGTTAAAATTTTAGAAAGAATCTTTATTAGACCAAATCCTCGTAGACACATCAACAGCATTTAAATTAGTGGTAACAATTAAAAAGGGATTTAGAAAAGTTTGTTATGGCAATAACACACATGTACACAAACACCTTAAATGATATATATATTTAAAAATAATAAATATGAAGAGGAAACAGGCCCTTCCGTTTCAGGTGTGCTTCGGGCAGCCAGCGATGATATGCTGCAGTTGAGAGGAAAATATAAAAATCCTTACATGATCAGTTAGAAATCCTGTTCACGGAATATAATAAATATACAAGTTCTAAAGTGCATCTTGCCAAATGAAATGTTCTTTTGTTAAGGCCGGCGATATAAAGTAAAAATTCATGATCCACCATACTTGCATGCAGAGTTACTTTTCATTTATACAAAAGGTTAAGTTAAAGAAAACAGCTTCGAACCATCAATCCATTTGTTCAGTCTTCACAGAATGTTCAGCAAACTTGGCAGAGAGATCAAAAAGCACACAGTGGTGGGAGAAATCCTCATAAATCCTCATCTCAGCGGTAGAGTCTAGATCTTAGGCAGCTTGGGTGCACCGACGAGAGGGTTGGTCTCCTGCAGAAGTCTTCGTCCGGCACTCTTGTAGTCAAAAGTGCAGTTGTGCGTCTCTGCGTAGCGGTGAGTCGTGCAGAAATTATTACCACATCTGATTGAAGAAGAGGGATTTCACACTTAGTGTCAAAAGATGAACCAATTGAAATTGAGATTACATCCGTGTTTTGATTAAAACTCTGGACCTACCGGCTTCTCTAAGAGCTACTTTAAAGTGAAGATGCTTTGTTTTAATTCTATCCTGCTCTTCATTTGATTTATTTTGAAAGCCGTGTGGTCATCATGCTTTATTCTGAAGGAGCACTCTTCCTCTGTGGCGCATATAATAACAGGTGATTGTGTACGATAACAGCACCAGAGTTGGTGTTTGTGCGAGCGACCAGCCTGTCCGACAGATGTTTGAAGTGTCCCAATATTGACGTGAAGCTAGAACTCTTGGAAGGAAAACTTGTTTTGTAATTTCTATGAATTAAAGGCTAGTTTCCAGGTAGGATAAAAGCACCCGTAAAGATTCTCAACGCTTCCTTTTACCATTCCAAGGGACGGCTACCACTTCAACTGTTGCAGTACAGTATGGGACACATGATTTCGTTAAGTCATTAGTAACATAAATTTAAGTACACAAGAAAACAGGCCTTGAATTGGACACAGATGTTAAAGTTCTCTTTTTTTAGATTTGATCAATGAACAAGTTTGACACTTGTTGGATGCTCCGCATTTTCACTTATTTATACAATGGAGGTCAAGGAGAAGGAGCTGGACACTACACTCATAGACGCAAAACACGACCACACCGATTTTTTGGAAAAGATCTTTCTCTCCCTCTGTATTTGATGGATCTACTTACTCCTTCAAGAAATATCTTAAGACCTTTTTATTTGAGCAGGTTTTCCCTGATTTTCTGGAACTCCTGTGTTTTTGTCTTATGTGTCTGTATATAGTTTTGTTTTTCAAAGCACTTTGTGACCCTAGAAAGGTCTAAAAAGGCGCTTTACAAATAACCTTTACTTTACCATTATTCTGACCATAGGGGCGGCTGAAAAAGTATAGCTTATAAAATTGCCCAAAATTCAAATATAAAATATATTTCCATAAAAAAGATCCAAAACTATATTTAATATGATTTGGAAATAATAAAAGTTCTAAAAGGTAAGTAAAAAAAAAAGTTTAAAAAAAAGTTAAAAACGGGAAATTATTAAAAAAAAAAAAAAAAAAATTGTAAATGAAGTAAAACATGTAAAGTATTTTTGTGTGCGAGCATGTTAGTGTGTTACTACACCTGCACTCATAACTGGTGGCCAGGCCAGTCTTCTTGTCACAAAGGAAGCAGTGTTTGGAGCTTTTCTTCTTGGTGCCCGTCAGGTTATTGACTGAAGGTAGGTGGTGTTTAGCAGGTCCTGAGGGCAGAGAATCATTGACTAGGAGCAAGTCCACACTAACAAGCACTAGACATGGATAAGTGGGTGAGACCATTCAACTAGAACTCAAAACTATATTAACATATTAATAGTTAGAGCTACAATGCATTTCTCTTCTGAACAAGATACTTCTTCTTAGGAACTGTCCATCGTCATGAAAGTAAGGTAATTATATATATATATATATATACACAAAATGGACAATCAACAATCTTGGTTGCAACTGCCAGAAGTGGCCTTTTTTCGCCACCATAGTAGCTGCTACAGTTCCTAAGAATAATGATTTGAGGTTGGTGTAAGATAAAGAATTACACTCATGTGATCAACCACTTCCCAAATTCCAGATTTGGAGCCAAGACTGACGCAACCGACACAAAATCAACCGGGAAAAAGTGTGAACATAAACTAACGTGTTACTGTACACACTAACCAAAAAGCTTGTTTGGATCTGTAGAAAAGTGTTATCAGTTCAATACACATTACATTTTCAATTAATTTTTATTCAGACAAAAAAATAAAACTTTTGTAAATCAGTATTAAACGTTTGGTCCAATAAGGATAAAAGCCAACTTGCAATAAGAAAAAGAAAATTTAAAATTGACTTAAAGCAGAAGCAAAATATATGAACACAAGGGGCTACAGGCATTGTTTCCTTTGTCATACAAGGTTGATTATATTTATCACTCCAAAAGAAATGCATGTGCTTTACTTACCTATTCTTCCACACAAAGACACTCTAACACCAGTTGTAAGATTGTTCTGTAAACAAACAAAACCATTCTGTGCAAAAAATGTTGTCTTTTCATTTTTAAGTATTTACAATCGTATACCCAACTCAAAAACCGCCAACCATTATTACCTTCAGAAACCTTAAGAAAATTAACTATTCATATACATAATAAAGTTAGCTTACCAATATTTAATGTCAACTGTTGTTCTTAAGTTTAACATCTACAAGTGCAGCCCAGGCGTTTACTCAAACGCTGCCCACGAGCACTCACCATGTAAAGAGCTGCAGTTTGATGGGATGACATGGATGAAAGTCTGGAGCCGGCAACGCTCCGTCCTAAGGCGGCAGCAGGAGGCAAAGCTTGTGAAGGTTTGGAGGCCTCCATGTCTCTGTCCCAGCTGCTTCTTCCATCTTCAGCCCCAGCAGCAAGAGAAGCCATGAGCTCAGAGTTGTTCCAGGACACAAGCGGCTCCTTACAAGCCTGGTTGGTAATCTTGGTGATGCCTCTCGCTTCCTTCCTGGGAATGAGCTCTGGCCTCTTGCCTGGTGATTCAACTTTTACTCCACGGAGGCGCGGTGGATGTGAGAGCATAGCGGGGAGCGGGGAGGTACTTTCTGGTCTGGCTCGGGCAGAGGAGTTTGCCTCGATCGTTGGGGTCTGAAGGGAGGGGCTATTCAAAAACTGTGAAAATAAAGAGGTGGACCTGGAGGCAGCAGATGGGGACGAAGGGTTGATGTGCAAAGACGTCCCGAGCAGAGTTCCATCTGCTCTGCTCCTGAAGGCGTCGCTTGGTCCGAGCGTCCAGGCACTGAGAGGGGAGGGGGCTCGACTGCTCAGCTCAAAGGGCTGGAAGCCATCCTCCGGCTGACCTGATAGATCCAGACCAAGATGATCCGAAAGTTCCCCAAATGGACTTACTGGCTGTGTGGGTGCCACAAATCCAGCAGGCTCTTCCAAAAAACTCAGTCCAAAAGTCTCCCCGACTGGTTTAGCTGGATCAAACCCTTCCGGTGGTCTTCTAATGCACAACGGCGGTAACTGGGGGTAAACGCAGTCTCTCATGAGTCTGGTGCTGCCGTAGTCCAGTCGAGAAACTTTAGGAGGAGGCCGGATTTTTGCAAAAGATGGACATGCATCCAACTGATCCTTCTCCAACATGTAGCAGGACGAGGAGGGAAACAAATTGGGAGTCGATATTGGACAGCGTGAAGATGGTGCAGGAGCAGATGGGAGGGCGGAGTCCGCAGGTTCTTGGTCTGCAATTGGAGGTAGATGTGCATTTGCCTGCCAAGGCTGGTTATTGTGGGGAGGCGAATGAAAGAGACGACGATGGTGTCGAGCGTTCAGTGGTCCAGAGCTACTGCAGGAATGTGGGCTGACAAGAGGCCGTGGCTTCACTTTAATGGACTTCTTGGGCTGTGTGACAGGAAAATGAATTAAATATTTTATTTAAAGTGTCAAAAGCATAACATGTAAATCAACACATTATTTGCACTTTTATATATGGGTCAAAGGCATATGTTCAAATGAAGTTTTTTTTTTATATCAAACACAAACTGTCAAGACCACGTTCATACTTGTACCATACCATTTGTTTTGTACAAGTGTGAACATAGTGTCGACATACATTATCAGAACTCACATTGCACCATTAAAATTGCACCATTTGAATCCTAACATACCTGAAGTCATTGTTAAATGTAATTGTGTAAAGAGCATGATCTTGTTGCAGTGAAAAATTGCAAATTTATTGGAGTAAATTTCAAAAAGGACCAAAACCAAGAATTCCTTCGATCCCAAACTAAGTATTTAACACAGTTTTTTTTTTAATTAGATGCAAAGAATAAAATGAGTAAAGCGTTTTTTTTTGCAGGCCAAACATTGCATTGATTTTCTTAATTTGTATACATTTTAACTGTGTATTGTTCTGTTGTTTAAGCGCTTTGTGACCCTGGTCTGTGAAAGGCACTTTACAAATATAAATTACTGACTTTTAATCTATTTGGACAACTTTATGCAGTTCATCAAGGACAAATGTTAAATACAAATAACACTTTTTCCATTTGTGACATCATTACTCTTAGTTTAGTTACACTGAGAGCAAGTTAAAGCTTTAATGGGTGGAAAAGGATGATTTTCAGTTTAATATTTGATCTGCATTTAATTCCATTTGTAATTGATTAATGAAAATCAATACATGTATAAATAAAAAAAGAAAGAAAATGAAATAATGCTCAGTGACATTTTCCAAAAACGGCAACAAAAAAAAATAGTTGACTCAGGGTTTAGACCATAATTTTCTATATAAATGGTGGAAAGACCGATTTTCCCCACAAGATTCCAAACCTCAAACTAGATACTATTAGTTAAAAATGAGCCTCAAAAAAGCAAAACACATGTTGCTTGCTAGAGACAGACTTTTTAAACAGGGACGACTTAATGAATATAAAAAACATGGGTTTTTTGTTCTGATTGTATTTGTATAATTAGATAATAGAGGCAAGTAAAAGAATAAATAAAACAGTTGATCAGGAAACAGAAAGTGCAATAGAGTTGGTCTAACCTCTTTATTGAGGTTCATGTCCTCCATCTTGGCTTTGAGCTGCTTCATTTTGTTCATGGTGATGAGGTTCTCCAGGCTTTGCTGTGCAGCTGCTGAACTCTCTCCCAGCTCATTCTCCGTGGACATGTTGCAAGTTAACCCGCCACTGAAAAGACAGAAAAGATTAATATTGATCTACTAAATCTTCTTAACTGAGATTTTATTAAAGCGTTGACCTTCCTCTTAATCTTTTCCACCTTACAGACCAGCAGCGAGAGTGGCACGGCCATAGTTTGGCCTTAAACAGTCTGACTTGGCTTGTTACAGTGATTTGCGTCTTGATAGTTTCTCATTTTAAAAAGACAACTTTTAACCAAACTCTGAGATGCTTTCTACAGCGTTTGGACAGGAAATCTGCATCTAGCACTGAATCTGTATTTCAATTCTTCCCTTCATGTTTAATGAAGACGCCATGAGGTTGTTCAACAGTTTTCAGATTCTGTAGCAGAATAAAATTAAAATGTAATCTTTTGATCATTTTTTGTTTAGCCTCAAGCTTTCATCAATATTAATACCATCCAACAACCATGACAATTAAAACTTCCAGACAACTTTTGTTCCAAAACGAGTTCAACCCTTCCTTTGTCATATTTCAAGAATAATTTAAAGAGCTATGGGAAATCCATACCTGACAGACTCTGATAGCGGAGTCAAGGTACCATTCCCTCGATCCACTACACGGAAGAAGTTGTACTTTTCACCCTCCCGATAGACCACGAATGTGACCTGCTTGTTGTTTAGGTTTTTCTCCCAATGATCTTCTTTTGAGTGGTCCATCAGGTCAGCAACATCCTTGATGGGATCCTCCATGGTCACTGGGGATGGAGAAGATAAAGAGATGAAGAGAATTATTTGACAAGAGACACAGAATTGCTAAGAAAGACTCGGATGCAAACAAAGACCAAAAACTGTTCAGCCGACCAACACAAAGAAAAATCTCAGTATGACTACTGATCTCCCTCATTCTGGTGACTTCACCTCAAGGGATGAAAATCCTGCTGCAACCGTATTGTCACCTGCTCAGGAAGGCACATGTTAAGGCTCTTCTGTAGTTTGCCAACGAACACCTAAATGACGAGTGATGTTGTCAGTTTTCAATTAAGATTATTTGGATTAAAGCAACTGGCCCTGCTTAAAGTACGATAAATTCAGAACACCAAACTCATTATTGGCGTTTTTTCTTAACACAGGGGACAGGTCGACTTTACTGCATCAAGGAAAGTATAGATTTGGTCTTGTACCTTGAAATATTGGACAATGACCTACTTCTCTCTGCCAGGAAACTTAAAATGGGTCATGGATGTTGCCAGCACAACAATGACAGAGTAGCTCAAGAAAATACTTCAAAGTCATGGAGTGGCCAGACCTAAACCATATCAAGAAGCTGTGGAGGGAGCTTTGAGTTGAAAGGAGTCACCCTTGAAACATGATTGAATAAGAAAGGATCAAATAATGGTTATCAACAATTCCTCCTGAGATGCGCTTGTAGCTGGTTATCATGGAGTAAGTACAAGTTTGATTTCTTTTATATTAAAAACAAAACAACTAATGTGAAAACTCTCCTGACTCGCATGTTTCAAATGTTGAAATCTTCCTCTCCAAGATGGAGTAAGTTTTTCATCATTACCATGTTTTGAACTTATTACTTTACAAAGTCCTCCCCTGTCTGAAATCTGGGCGAACAAGAGGTTACTAGAGAGTCCACTATAACGTAATAATGTCTTCACTCCTCAAGCAAGCTGTAATCACTGCAGGCAGGATTAATGATGTGCGGTGACAAACCTTGATGCTTGACTAATCATTTCAGAGTGGGTGTGGTTATGGTAAACAAGGCTTCATCTCAAAGTGTTTTCATTGGGCGGGGCTTAAGCACATTTTCTAATGTAAATATTTCAATGAAAAGATAGTTTTGTACAAACGGACACATACTGATGAGTACAATAGAGGTCCAAGATCTATTTAAGAGACACTTAAATCAACACTTTAGTTCCCCTTTAAATGACAGATTGCATTTGAATGATACTACTTTCTCCACCTTGCTTGTGTCGAACAATATTGCAAAAATAATTAGTCTGAGACTGTCATTTTTCTATTCCTGAATATCTTTTTTTTTTTAAAGACCAAAATTCTTTCAACTCACCTCGTCTGGTGTTAATTGGACCGCCTCTCATAGCCAGGACCAGTTTCAAAGTACAGCCCTCTGCAATACTGCAAAGGTAAACATGCTGATGTTCAATACTTCACCGTGTAAATGTCAACTGTCATTAGCGCTGCAATTTTAAAATGCCGTTAATAATAAACTGCCACTCAGGTCTCACTCCAGCAGGAATTACTTTGTTGTTACGTTGTCATTTATAAATATTTCTGGATCTGGTCACTTTTAAGAGACAGAAAAGACAGAGTTACCCATAGTCATGTAGAGAATGTTCGTCGTTAAGCTCCAGATTCTTCCATATAAGGTGTTGCTGGGCAACAGGGATTCCTATAGAAATATATAAGAAGATGGTAAATGCAAGTTGATTAAGAGAATCTGTAACAAAGATAACTAAAGTGAAAGAAAAACATCTCGATATGAAATTATTTTATTCTTCCATCTACAGGTGGATCCGTTTCAACAGAAATTCTCTGGATAAGCCAGTTTTCTTAAGCAGACCAAACGTGTTTATGATAAGGATATGTTTGGAATGAACTTTAAAATGTGTAGCGTTTATAAGGAAAGATGTCCACAAACCTTCAAGCCTTTGAATCTTTGCCTTGACTGATACGACTGCCTCGTAAGGTAGAACACGCAACTCAAAGCAGGTCCCTGTTAGAGTCTCTATGAAAAGCTCCATGGTGTCATAGACGGGAAGCTTGAAGTGAAAAGCTCCCAATCTGTCGTCATTGTAGAAAGGAGGCTCCTTCCGGTCCGTCATTTTGATGTTATCATCGAGTACATCAGGAGAACAGCCGTAGTCACAGGGTCAAATGACGGGAGGAGTTGTTGTTTAATTGTTTGACGTCATGCCAAGACTTGATCACTAAGGGGGAAAAAAAACAAAAAACATAAGAGAGAAGAGTGACGCGGATATATACATAGCTTTTGCAGTCGTACATGCTAGACTTGACATTATAGAGGATGAATGCATGTCCAAACTCAAACAGCGAATTCAATTTTGAATTGCTTCATAACAATTGGTTAAGTAGACCAGAATATAATCGCCTGAAAAATGAAATCACTTTAACTCAAACCTTCCAGACCCATGTCATAAATGTTACAACCACAAGGCGCTACAGTTCTATTGCATCAATCATTGCTCTTTGGAAAACGGTTGTCGAAGTCACAACCCAATCCTGGAAAAATCCAAAGTCATGTGTCTCATCATGGATCAAATCGACTTTTTAAGCCGTAGAAAGAAAAATGTTTTCACAACAAACAAGTTGGACATATGTACTGTATAAAATGTAGCATTTATTTTACTATTTCCTTAAACGACGCAACAGTACTTTGGTCTGAATAAAGCTGAACACGTGCCTATTTTTGGTAAATTGCCCTTTCTGTTTGTTTGTATTTTGTTGTGTCGTGTTCCATTTCTTTACTTTAATGTTATTCCAAAAAAATAAAAAAGAAAGAAATATTAAAAAATAAAATAAAAGATTTCAACTTAAATTAGAATAATAGGGGTGTTAGAAAATATCCACATGTTGATACATCGCAATATTTTTTTCATGATACTGTATCGATAAATGACAGCACTGTATCTTTAATTTAAAAAACAAGGGGAAAAAAACAAATATATATTTTGTTCCTTTTTTTTTCCATTTCTGACCTGCAAATCATATTTTATGCATTACCATAGTTTTGTAACGGTTCAATAATATGTGTGTAGTGTGTATATATATATATATATATATATATATACACACACACACACACACATACATATAAATACATATATACACATTTTTTTAATAACATAACATAATTCACCAATATTCACACATGGCAGCATTCACTCTGTCCTTCAAAGCTAAATATACATTGAAATCATTGGTTTCAAAACAAATGAAAGCAGTTACGACTTCATCGTAAATCATGTCATGTGGTCTGTAAATTTTGCAACACCAGAGTCAAGTACTTGACAATACTACAACTATATCCTTGTTCCTACAGTATCATAATATATCATATTGTTTGCCTCTCTATCATGATACATATCGTATCACCAAATTCTTGCCAATAAACACTCCTCGTAGAGATCATTTTATTTTGGTTAGAAGGAAGTCATAAAGGTTGACTTCAACTTCTCTGTGGATCAACTTTCTCCAGCTCTTCTCTCTCACATGTTTGTCTTTCACGAGCGTCACCATGGTTCCTCCCTTCTAGTTCACAACAATGACTGCTGGAAACAGACTTGTGTAACTTATTAAACATTCAGGATACAACTAATGCTGGAGGGAAAAAGATCATTAAGATCAGGTGTGTTATGCAAGCGTCGAGGTGTCCCATGTCTGCCGAAGCCTTTTCAAAGATGATCTTTACTCAAATGTTGAGAGAATCACTGAGATCATATTTTCACTTACAAATTAAACTGCTCGAATAGAGAGTGAGATACTTAGAAAACAATTATGTTGGATATATTAATGGGCAAATGTATTACAATTTGTTTTGGTTATTATACATTTAATAGGTTCTGTCGACCCAGAAAATACAATTAACAAATGAATTATCTTTTAAAATACTAGAAAACAAACTCAGTATATAAGATATAAATAATTTATAGACCCAGTCTTATCAATAACACATACGAGCAAGCCAATGCGAAAAATATAAGGTTAAAATTGCTGATAATGTAAATGATAAAAACAAATATATAAAAATATTTTATAAAAAGGGGTAAAGCTCGTTTAATAAACAACTGATATCAGAGCTGCAGAAACACACATTAATAATAAACGGTGGTCTTCTTTACAGCTTACTGAGCGAAATTAGGCAAATATTAATACATATTGTAAATATTTAAATATTCTAATAAACGTGGTGTGGTTTAAACGTTTAAGGACATTTTCCGTATGAAAAACAACGATGCAGCCATTCTTGCTAATGATGCTAGCCGTTGCCATGTTAGCCAACAACTCAAACAATGGCTACCTTTCACAGCTGCTAGCTAGCATGTTGCTATGAGCTCCGGTCCGGTCCTGCTGAAGCCGCCCTGGATGATTTCGATGTCGGAGCGAAGCAGCATTTCTCCGGTCAATACTTGAGAGAGAAGACGCAGGAAAAAGCGAGTCTTACAACCATAGTCTTCTTCTTCTTGGCGACATGATGATACCTGTCAGAAGCGGCTCATCGACACCTTTGTGACTCTGAGGGACAGGTTGAGGGGCCAATCAGAAACGAGGAGGAGGGGCGAGGGTAAGATCCTCCTACGCGACAATTAGATATTTAATATAATATATATTTAAATTGTTTATTTATTTTAGTTAAAAAGTAATCATCATTTTTTTAGATCTAATAAAAATAACACAAAGATTTTTTTTTGTTTTATTTCCCTCCAAATTATAAGGGCACTCAAAACATTTGATTTTTTGGAAATTGTAGGTGATTGTTAAGAAGTATAGTTCATTCACCTTCATTCCAATAGATCTTTAAAGCAGACCTGTATTATATTTATTTTAATTAATAAATTAATTGCTAAAACAAACAAACCATCATAAATGTTTTTCTTTTTTTGTATAATACATTTTGTGGGTCAAACTCAGTCAAACCGGCTCTGGTGGAGTTTTAATTTGGCGGTGAACAGTGTTAAATTGCTCTTAGCATAATAAAGGTCGCCGACGCCCCATACATGACTTGTATGACCTGTACACATATTTGCTGGCTTGCCAGTATCATGCAGCACTCAATCTGGATGAATCAGAATTACTGACAAATGGAGCTCTAATGCCTACACAACAGGACAAGTCCATTATTCAATAATTTCTTCACAACTTATAGTTAAAATATGCTATTTCAAACATTAAATTACCTTTAATGTACATTACTACGTTGTGTGTTGAACAACCTATAGCCATTTTAGTCGGTTTGTCTCAGGAAATACACACATTTGTAGTAAAACACATTTTATATAATATAATGGTAAAAAGTTGTATTTCTAAATAGCACATTAATTCCAATTGCTAAGAAAAAAAATGTATTAATGCAAAAAAAACAACTGAAATAATCACACAAAGCAGATCATGTAAAATATGTTTCTTTTTAGTAATTAAAATGAATTCTCTGTTATCACAGCAAAAGTTAAGAAATGAGTCACTTCCTTATTATTAAAAATATCATCAAAAAAAGGAAACTTAGACAGCAAAGTAAACATTGATTTCTTAAAGACCACGTTATGGCACGTACGCATGAAATCATGACATGGCAAACATCTCGAAACAAAGGAAACATTCTATTGTTAATTTCTTCAGGCCTTGAGGTTAAGCATGTCTATGCTTTTAAAGTGCTATCATGAGTACAAACCATTAACAGTATTTGAGAGTAATTACAAAAATTGGTTCTTTTGCCAGCATGATCCCTGGATAGGCTCTTTGAAAACGACTGAATCTTCGTCAGGCAAAAAAATTAAGACACAGTGTTGACATGATTTGAATATATACATATACAACAGGGAGACGGTTTAATTTTCCAGCTATCTCACAACATTAGAAGTCACTGTACACATCTGGCTACTTAAAAACAATCATTTACCACCGAGAGCGTTAAGTGGATCATCAAAAATGTTGCTCGACTTAGTTGTGCTGGTCTCCTCGGGCGGAGATGTTTTCTTCGACTTGGAGGGAGCCTTTGCCGCCACGGTTTTTGTGCTTGTTGAGAAAATGTCATCTTGAAAAAAAAGAGGTATCTGGTTATTAATCGCCAAAACTAGTGAGGCTTTTACCACAAAATATCTGATATTGCTTACCCATGTCATCGTCAAATATTGACTTTGTTTCTGCTTTTGTCTTTGACATTGGTTTGGGTTTAGTAACCTCCGACAGGTCTGCAAAGATATCTATGTTGTCATCGAACAAGCTGCTGTCGACTGGCTTCTCTTTGCTCTTCTTCTGGACTTTAGGCACAGTGGCTACGTCATCCTGCAACACATTAATCCGATGAGTGAAGAGAAAACCATTTTGAAAGTAAGTTTTATCCATTGACGGATTACCTTGAAAAGATTCTGTTTTAAAAAACTACTGCTACTCTTGACTTCTTTGCTACTTGTGGCTAAAGGAGTTGCGCTGTTGCTCAGCCCAAAAAGATCATCATCACCATCATCATCCTCTTTTATAAAAGATGAAGCCTTGGTTTCTTTTACTGCTGACTTGGGCTTCATCTTCTGGAAAATGTCATCGATGTTTCCATCAAAGATGGACGGAAGAGCGGGTTTTTCCTTCTCTTTCTTTGACGCTGCTTCTCGACTGGCCTGATGTTGTGCAGTCCTTACGGTGGAGGAAGTAGCAGAGACGGTTCCGAACAGATCATCATCATCATCATCATCATCAGCTGCTGCTGCTGCTGCTGCCAGCACATTTGCACTGGTCTTACTCGAGTCTTGCTTCACAGCATGTGTGGACACTGGCAGTGTTAGAACAGAAGGCCTAGAGGAGGATTCATCAACTGGAGGTTTAGAGGAGGTGGTGGGGAATTCTGGTTTCGAGGAAACGCTCTGCTTCATGAGGTCTTGTTGGAATGATCCAGAAAAAGCAGGTTTAGAATCATTGAGACTCTGTGTGGTGAACTCTTCATTGCCGTCAATCGATCTCTGAGCCGCGTGCTGTCTGGCTGCTCTGGACTGTGGCCGTCGCATGGCTGATCCTTTAGTACGACTCTGCAGAAAATCACATTCGTGTTACAAAGATCCTGGGTATTATGGGTTCTAAAACCTCTTCTTCCCACTGGTAAATGAGGAAAGAAAACATACTGTTTTATACCATTTCTTCTCAACTGTTTTTTGCATTTTCTTAATTATTTTACAATTATGTACAACAGACAAAACACAGACGACACTGAATCAACTCCAAATCGAACCTTGTGTGCACTTTGTAGTGTTGCGATGTGCAAAGGGGGGTCAAAGTTTACTCCACCCTCCCGCTCCGCTCGTGCCTCTACAGGTGTAGCAGGACTTGGGCTTAGACTGGAGCTGGAAACACCAGAGGAGGAAGTGGTATCCACTGAATGAAGGCCGGGCATACTTGGGCTGCTGCCAGGAAGTAACAGGGTGGGGTCTAGCTTCAAATTGGCCTGCATACAAGAAGAAAAACAACGTCACAATTATATCATATATACTGTATATATATTTATTTTTTCTTTAAATAACAGTTGAGTGCAAATTGTTCCTGTACCAAATGTGTGTTTTTGGGTTCAAAGATAACCTTTAAACCATTTATGAGATGCTTTTATATATTCTTTAAATTTAAAATGATAAATATTCTACTTGAATTTTAAGCTGTGTTTTAAATGAAACTATGGAATTACTTGAAGTTTTCCAATCCTCGATGAAGGTTCTTTAGGCTTTGACTGGCTGGGAGCAGCATTCGTTTTCTAAAAATGAAAGACATTTAAAAACATGTTGCCATTTGTTAAAAAAATAAAATAAGAATCACTGGAACCTCTGACGCAGACTCTCGATTGGCAGAAGGTGTTATAGGCTTCTTAGCAATGACCTGTAAAAGTAGAAAAAAAAAGCTTCAGCATGCAGTTATTTGTACTCATTTCACTCTTACCGGAGGCGGTGTGGACTTGACAGAGATGAACAGGTCGTCCTCGTCATCATCTGAGAAGAGACTTGGTGCTGCTTGCTTCACAGTGCTGTGCTTGAAGTTCTAATTAGACACAAAATTCATCATAGCAAGGCTTTTGAGGTCAAATATCCCTTACTGGCCAATCGAAACTAAAGATGAAGCAATAACCATCCCCTTTAAACATATTGAAAAACAAAGTCTTCACCTCAAAATAAGAAATGGCCCATTTTCCTAAATCATCAGAGAACCCCTTCAAAGAACTTGACATTAAGTCCTTTGGAAGGAGTCTTATCTTTCAAGTTTCAAGAACATTCTCAGAGAACTTTAAACAAGGAAAGAAGAGAAACTCCAATCTTAGTAAGGAGGTGTGGTTGACCCCTGTTCAGAAGATGTTTTTTATTGAATTATTGAATTCAATAATTCGCATATTAAGAAAAATGTTGTTTTGTATCAGTGAGACAGTCAAAAATCAAAAGGAACAGTGCTAAATGTCCTTCCAAGTACTGTGTGGGAGCCGGGGTGCTTATGACCATTGTAAAATTGCAGAATCTGATTTTTCCATTGGGACGAATAAAAATAATTACCAATGGCTAATAACTAATCCACAAATCTAAATATCCTCTGTTTCAATATTTACTTTCACAAGCATCTTCTCCCAGATTATCATGAGGAAATATTCCAGAAACAATAGGTATGCTATTCGTGAACATTATTTATTAATATTTCTCAGCTTTATTTTTTTTTTAAATTACTCTCTGGAACTTCAACCTACAGACACCATTCTACTTCTCATTGATTTCCAAGGTTGGTATTTATCATTCACAAGCGTTATCTCCTGGAAAATTTGATAAAAAATATTACAGAAACAGTTAGTGTCCATTCAGCACAATTTCTCAGTTTTATTTTGAAATATCTCTCAGTAATTTCCACTTACAGAAAACATTCTAGTTCACACCTCTTTGTAAGTGTTGTATTTATCTTTCACCATCTCCCACAAAATGATGTAAAAACAACCCAAGAAGGAATTATTATCCATATTTAATTATTTGTCATTTTTATTTTTGAAATATCTCTCTGTAACAGATCTCCTTGCTCCCCTAGAGTTCTTTAGGAATACCTTTTATTTTTATCAGGATCTACGCTTCACTTTTTGGGTAAATTCTAAGAATACATCACAATCCTAAACATTTCTTTTTGACGATTTGGAGCAACTTTTTCGCACCAGGAATCTTTAGGAATAGAGTTCCTGGTCTGCAACCTTTCTCATACTTCATGCATCATTTTATAATAATGAGAGGTTCCTCCAATATAAAGATGTAATAATAAAGATAAGAAATCACTGAAGACTTACAGAGGCTTTTCCTGAGGTGGCAAAAAGGTCAACGTCTGGGTCATTGTCCTTCTGCTGTGTGTGACTGAACAACAACTCTTCGTCCTGGAAAACACCAGTGCTGGTCACTGTCGCCCGCTCCTCTGCATGCTAGAAATCACAAGGAATGTTAATGTAATGATAAGTCTTTCGTTTAAAAATATTAACCAAAATATTGTGACTGACGATTTTTTGGAAAACAAACCTTTACTGTGTCTCTGGATGCAGGTTTATTGGATTTGAATATTGAATCATTCCAATCGGATTTATCTTCCTCCTCATTATCAAACAGACTAAGTGTGTTTGTTTTGCCTTTCTCCTCCTTCTTAACATCAGCTGGAGGAGCTTCCTTTGAAAGGAAACCGTCATCGTCATCTTCGTCCAACACGCTCTTAGTGTTCTTGTTTGCCAAAACGTTGATGCCACCAAACAGGCTGACGGCTCCCACAGGCTTCTTTTTGGTTTGGCTCGTGTCTTGAGCCTCGTCGGGGCTCCCTAGTTTCTTTGTGGGAACGTGACCCTCCGCCTGGAGCTTCTCTTTAGCAGCAGGGGTAGAAGCTTGAACCTCTTCAGAGTTGAAGAGATCACTTAAACCAGGTACCTGAAGAAACAAGGACAAAATAAAGAAATTTATTGTATATCGAATGGCCCATAATTGCTTTATGTTTAGGATATTTGAATGTAATGAATATATACAGGAATAAATTAAATAACTGACTTTATTTTAAAATATCCTTTCACCCTTTTTCCACATCATATTAAGCCTTTTTCTCTTTATGAGTTTGTTTGTTTAGCGCAGGGTCTGCTCACAACAGTTCAATGTGCAAGATTTCCTCATCACACACACAAAATCATGGTGAAAAGAACGGCAAAAGATTTGAATCTACAAGTGAATGCTCCACCGGCATTTTTGTTCCGACAGTGTAGTGTCTATTTCCAACATCAACCACAAAAAAATGACTCTTGTTAGGAATGGCACAATATTTAAATGTCAACTAATGTGAAAACCCAACTCTCCTGACTCACTCACATATTTCAAATGTTGAAGTCTTCCTCTCCAAGTTGCAGTAAGTCTCTCATCATGACCATATTTTGAAGTTATTACTTTAGCTAAAAAGGCTAAAAAGGCTGTGACCTTAAGATCTTTCCCGTCTAAAATCTCAGCGAACGAGAGGTTATAGGAGTATAATAATGCCAGCTTTATTCACACACGTGTTGTTTATACAACATGTTCCCTGCAGGTGGAAACTTCTGGGATTGATGACAAACTGATGCTTGACCAATCACAGGAGAGTGGGTGTGGATACGGCAAACAAGATTTAATGTACAGAAGACTAAGTGTTTTTTAGTGGGCGGGGCTTTAGATTATTTTGTAATGTAAATATTTCAATGAAAATTTTGAGTTTTGAGAGGTCCATGATCTATTTAAGAAACACTTAAATCAAAACATGAGTTGCCCTTTAACAGTTAGAGTAATAGTTAATCATTAATCATTCACTCACCTTAGCAGGTACAGCTGGAGCACTTGCAGCAGGTTCAATTCCAAAAAGAGATCCCTGATCCTCATTATCTTCATCTTCAAACAGAAGCGCAACTCTATGAGGATTGCTTTGACTAGACGCATGAGAGAGAATATAGATAGATATTAAATGATGGCAGCACAAATACACACACATTTACACTGTGAAGCACTCTGACCTCGATTCTTTGGTTGAAGTAAACAGATCATCGTCATCCTCGTCAAATAGGCTGTTCTTCGGGTAAGATTTGACACTTGGGAGACTGGATGGGGCGCTCACACTAGACGTCATTCCTCCCGTCTTAGCTTCTGGTTTGGAAGCAATACTGTTGGAACTTAACCACTGACCCTGCAATAGCAACCGTGTGAGAAAGAATATTTCAGATTAAATAAGTACAAACCGTTTGTCACACTGTCCGTATGTGTACCTCATCATCACTGAAGAGGGAGTCTGTGTTGCTGCTTTGTGTTGTTGAAACTTTATCTTGAGGATTTGGTTTTGCTTTGGCCGCTGATACAAAAAGATCCTGAACATTGAAAAATATGTTGTTATTAAAGAGTCAAAGTTGATTTTGGCCACAAAAATACAGTTTTGTTACCTCTTCTTGATCATCAAAGAACGATAGTGGAGCTTTACTGCCTTTTCTCTGACTTGAAGATTCAGACTTTGAGTGACTCTTTGCGATGGTTGGGAAAATCTAAGGTGTAGAAGAATTAACAGCATTTCATCAAACTATAAGTATTTTTGATGCGAGTCTCACTTGTGTGTCGTCATCATCAGAGAAGAGTCCACTAGTTTTTGGCTTGCCAGTCTTCCCCACATCTGTGGCAAAGCCGTTCTGAAAAAAAAAAGTTTTTCTCAAATTACCTTTGTGTGTCAACTTGATGTTAACAATGAATCACAAGATATTATTTATTCATTCAGTGATTCAGTTCAAGTTATATTAAAGTCAACCCATTAAAGCATAATAAAGCTGCTCACACTCAATATTTTAGAAGAGCAAAATCTTGATTTTTGTGCGACAAATCCACAATGACACAACCTGATGACTTAATTACCATTCAGATTAAACTACTCAATATTATATTCAAACAGACTCTGAAATTGAAAAGGAGAAGACACTACAACCTCTTGAGATTTCTCAGATTCTTCGCTGGCAGATGCCTGTCGTCTTTTCAGACCTTCGCTGATTAAGCTTTTTGTTTCTGGACCAAAGATGGATACAGCCCCCGCTGGCATCTACAACAGAGAACTGTGATGAGCAAGAACAGTTTTAAAGATATGAAAAACACATCTACCTTTTTTTCAAGTGGTTTTATTTGCTCCTTCACTGCTTCCTTTTTATCATGAGGTGGAAATGATACTTTGCTGTCGCTAAATATATCCCTGTCATCATCATTCTCAGCAAACAGATCAACAGTTTTTCTTTGCCTCTCGGTAGTTGCCCGTTTAGTGCTTTGGCCACTGAAGATCTCATTGTCATCCTCTTCCTCATCAAAGAGACCCCCAGCGATACCCCCGCCGCCACCAGTGCTGGGCAGAGAGGACGTCTTTTTGGAAGTGGAGGAGAGAGACTTAGTAGATGGAGATCTGTCATTTTTATCCTCCAGTGAATCAGAGTCATTTTCCGAACCAAAGAGGCCGTTATCTGAGGACACAACCAGTTAATTTTATCAAATATTAAATATTATATCTAAAAAAAATCCTCGTCATACCTGAAAATATTGAACCTGCACCAGGTGGGTTTTTCTTCACAGGCTTCGCAGATTCTACAAAGGAGACAAACAAAATAAAATTTAATGAAAAGTACACAAAGGACGCTCATGAATTCAAGAAGTCTTACCTGAAGTTTGAGCTGTGTTTCTTATGCTGTCATTGCTGATCTTTTTCTCTTTCTGTGCCGCAGGTTTGGGTGCCTCTGAGAAAAGATCCCCCTGAAATGACAGCTTTATTCATTCACAATGGTTCCTTTAAAAGGTGAAAATGTGTAAAGTCATGCAGTTTACCTTCTCTTCATCATCATCATCATCAAAAAGGCCTCTCCCACCACTGAAGAGACCACTTGTCCCTCCAAATGGAGAAAAGTCTTCATCGTCCATCTTCGGCGGTTTGAACATATCGTCACTGTCGTCGTCGTCTTCAGCTGCTGAGAGCAAAAACAGGAATCTTTTGCACTAGGACCTCTGGCATTTAAACTTGAATGTCATGCATTAAAAAACAACATAACGTTTATGAAACTAAATGCCTACCCTCTTGTTTTGAAGGTTTAGATTCTTTCCTTACTTTACTTTTCTTCTTGGATGTCAATGCTTTTGAGGTGATGACAACAAATACAACCATTAAATCGATAAATACATTCAAAAATGATAATCAATGTATTGTTGACATTGGGAGGATTTTCAACAAACTTACATGCGCGATCACCATCTTGTTTCTTTACTGGTTCGCCTTTGATTCGGGCGGCCAGCTCCTCAGCAAAAGAGGAGGAGTTTGTGTTCTGAGAATCAGAAGAAACACATTATTTATTTTTACAAAAAAAAAAATTGAATAAAATCAACAAAGATAGTAAATTGTTGTAGATTGCTTTTCCAGACTAGGGTCACAAAGAGCTTAAACAATCAAAACAATACCCAATAAAATATATACTTTTAAAATACTTAATAAGATTAAGACACATAAGACAAACACAGGAGTCTCAGAGGAGACTTAAGGAAAAGCCTGCAGGAATTTAAATAAAAACAAAAACAATTGTTGGACCCACCTTTGTGTCTTCTTCATCATCCTGGTCCGACTCTCCAAATATGTCGGAATCCTCGCCATCATCATCATCATCCTCCCCTGAACTCACTATCAAAGACTTCTACAAGATTGTAAAAGGTTAAAATTAGAAAGGCTTTAAGAGGTAGGTAATTTAAAACATGACACCTTTTTAATATTGTTGTGAAGGTCATCATCCTCCGCACTCAATTCATCTGAATGCTGCACAAAAGAGAGACAACGTGAAATATTCCATTTTCTTAAGAAGACATGGATGTTTGCAGTCTGTTAAAGTTGAAACATAAACGATAATATGATTACCAGCACAGTGGAAATAACACAAACAGTCAACTGATTAAAGATCAGTTTACACTAAATAAATGCTTAAAAGAGGACTTGTGTCTCTTCTTTGGCTCACAGAAAAGCCCTAAATCATTAGCGCAAGAGCAAGAAAGAACATTGCTTACAACAGAATCTTTGCCTTCTTCACTCTCAATCACACTGTCTCGATCACTGTCAACAGACATCTCTGCAGAGACAAAAACACAAGTGAGACAAAGAAGAGTAGTGATCCTCCTAAAGAGGGTGATCGTGATGTTACCATCGCTAGAGAGGTCACCCAGTCCAACATCATCCTGATCCATGAATGCCTGTGAGCCGATCAGGAATGGGAGAGGTCGGTCCACGTACAGATCCTGGGGTGATAAGAAACAGTGATGGGTACTTTGAGGAAAACAGGCTGGGGTTGACCTGATTAAATCATTCACTGAAAACGTACCTTTGGCTCAAGGATGGCCTCGACTCGGTCCGTTCCATCTTCATCCTCAGAGTCCGAGTTTCCTGCTTTAATGTCTAAATGTTCAAAGGCAGAGTCCAAAACCTTCAATCCATACGTGACTGCTTCCTGCATTTTAGGAATTAATTCAGCCTCCTTCTGCTCTCTGGTTTTCTGAAGTAGAAAGCATTATTAGAACCTGATCTCAAAGAAACACTTCTTTTTTTTTAAAGAATACCTGTTCAGGTTTATTATCCACAACATCATTCTTGGGAATAGCCTCTTCTACTTCTTCATCATAAACTCTCTGTGAGAAGAAGGATCACAAATTAATTCAGTAGAAGGATAGCTGATTAAAGAAGAAGTTAGAATGGTACATTACATTCTCTATAAATTGTGTATTTGAAAGCATGAGAAAGTCGTTGAAAACAGACTGTAGGCAGCTGTCAGTGGCCTTGGTGTCACGAATGAGATTGTCCAACTGCTTTTCAATGTCATGCGTCTTTGAAAGCATCCTCTGTGAGAAGTCCTGAAGAAACAGGAAGAGCTAAAGAGAGAGAAAAAAAAAAGTCATTGTAAAGCATTCTTTTTCATCAAAAGAATGCACGTCCTTGTAATGTTGCGACTTACACCAGAGTCAGCTGCCAGAGACCAGTTTTCACTATTCTTCCGCATCTCATCAAGTGTCCAGGGTCTTTCCCAGATATGTGCATCATTTCCCATGTGTTCACTCCGGTTGGGACCATTTGACATTGCATCCGGCAAATTGCTCATCTGAAGAACAAAACAAAGTAAGCAAATTGACAAAGACACATTCTTTACATTTAAAATGTAGTTTTTAATCATATATAGAGAGAGAGAGATAGTTTAAATGTGTGTATACAGTTATAAATATATATATTTACATTTTATATATTTATTTTTATATATTTTAAAACATAAATCTCAACAACAGATTATTAATGAATAATTTTCCTTACGCAACAACTAAGAAGACTCAAGATCAGGGCCGGGTCTAGACAGGCATGCCAGGCAGCCACAAATCTTGAGGGGGCATTGTGCTGTTACTTACTTACTTACATGTAAGTTTGAGGGGGCACAACATTTATTTGAGGGGGCCAGGCCCCCTCTTGCCCCTGCCTAGACCCGGCCCTGCTCAAGATAGTACACAAAACAATTGTCAAAACATTAACCTGGACATGCTTTGTTGCCAGTACGTTTTATTTAAATACATAGAATTAAGCCAAAATTAATATATATTTAATAGAGGTGAATCTGTTTTTCCCTTTAATGGATTGGAAAACATTCCTTCAGCCGTATTATTATCTTAATTCAAACAGTAGGGCTGTGTATTCGCAAGAATCTGGCGTTACGGATGACTATATAGGGGCAATGGTTACGATATGTTGCGATACTGTAGGAACAAGAATATATTTGTAGTATTCTCAAGTTCTTTTCGCTGATGTTTCAGAAATGACAGACCATATGCATCTCGTAACTGCTCTCATTTGTTTGGAAAAGTTGTCCAAACACACAGTTTAAAAGCTATCAAAGTCATCTGTATCCTCTCATCCTCAGTCATTGCCAGGATCTCGGGAGATTTCAATGTTCATTTAAGTGTGGCAAACATAATGACTGCTGCATCTAGCAGTTGGATCCCAAAAGAAAAACAAACAAATGGCATATTTGCATGTTTATTGTAAAAATAGCTTCATTACGTTTTACACACATTGCTCTATTTACCATTAAAAAAAAACTATGGTAAGGCATAAAATATGATTTGCAAGCCAATGATGAAAATAAAATAAAATGTCATATACAGGATTGTCGAATTTCGATACAGCATTGTGGAAAATAATATCACAATATATAGCCATATTGATATTTTCTAACACCCCTCTAAAAGTTTGCTTCTTATTTTCATGTTTATAATTTACTCATTACTGCCAGAATGTTTTGGAAGTGTGGATTGGATTAACAACATTCTTATGTTACATTTGTTTTTTGCTTCATATTGAATATTTAGTAACAAAAGTGTTAATGTCAACGCATGTGGATTTAAACGTATGCACTGAAAATAAAAATTGTTATTGTTCTTTTACTTGATGACTGTGTTAGTTAGAAGAGATTTGAAGAAGTGAAAATACATTTAGAAATGAAGCAAGAAACACGGATTTAATGTTGGTCAATTATCTTCACGGTGTTTCCTGGTGTTTCATCAGATTTGGGATTGTTAAACTCAACCATCTTTGTTGAAAATGAGAATATTACTTGCGTATAACGGCCTTGCATGTCATTTACCGGAAGTTTGAATGAATAGTACTACTGTGATGTATTCCACCCAAGTAACAGATGATGAATTGTTCTGCACTTTTCAAAGTGAGTAGTGAGTTAAATGAGCCCTTTTTGGGTGACATTTGAAGGGATTTAAAGTGTCTTTGAGACTGACATAAACATACATTTACTTCATCTGCACATTTTATTGAAGAACACGGCATGTTTCTTTTACACAACATCCAATAACAAGCATACCGTTTGGGGTTTACGCTCAAGTAGTAATAAAGCTCACACAAATCACAATAAGTATAAAAAGAAACCTTACAAATGTTTGCTTAAAGCAACTTCGATACACCAGTTTTGTAAAACTCCTGAAAAGAGTGAAAGGGAATGCTTGGCTACAAGCTAGCTTAACTTAGCTAACCAGAAGAAAACGTTCGCTTCCGCTTACAAAAACGCGCAACGAGTGACGTAAGGATGTTGTTTGACTCTTACCTTGAGTACGTTTGCTCAAAATATGTCCACGGATTTCAAATGTACCCAGAAACGACGAAAAAAACAAGGACGAATATGCTGAATGTTTCCTTTTCCTCATTGGTCTTCTGACAGGTCAGCCATGTTCTGTCTGCAGACAGTCACCTGACTGTTGTTGCCTAGCAACCCGGCGAAAATGGGACGGAGTGGAACAATATTCATTAACGCAAGGCTGCCAAGTTTAAGACAAAAAATGCTATTTTTAAAATGTCAATTTAAACTATTAATGACTGCATAAATCTACATTGAAATATTATGGTATTTTATGTGACAGTAGTCTACATAATCTAGTAGAGATCTAAGGCAGTCTTGATAGTATTACCTTCGGATAATTATTGATTTATAAACCTGTCATCTTTGACAATGACATAAACGCGTCGAAATCTAAATATTATGTTTTAATTATCAATTTCTCTAACATTAAGAAGAACCAAAAACTTTCTAGCTGGGTAGAAAAAATATAATTGTGTTTTAAACAATCAATAGATGTGGCATAAAATAATGAAAAAACAACAAAGAATCAATTAACAAGAAATGTGCATTTTAAACAGTAGAGTATGGCCTGGCCGTGATAATAAATGAACATAAGGCTTTTTTTTTAGCCAATTCAATGCTCTTAATTTGAAAACCGGAAGTTTATTTCCTACATTTAAATTACGTTTTGTTAAGTTACCGCGCGATGATATTGCGTGGCGCCTTCCGATTCCTTTACGCAAAATAACGTGTACATATATAACAATTAAAACATGTGGTTAAAGCCTTTGCCTTAACACTGAGGACTTTGTGAAGAAGTGTGAAGCAAAAATAATGAAGGCTCATTTTAACAAATCCTTTAATCTTTAGAAAGATTTTTAAAAATAAACACACACATCCGTTTTGTGGAAATCAGCAGTAGTAATAATAATAATACAAATTTAAACTCCAGTAAATGTATCTGCCATGACCCCTTTGGATTTAAATTGGAATATATTAACTAGCTATTTTGAACATGAACTACGTAAGAGATGTAGGTCTAAATGTTCGATTCAAGTGATGACTTACTGCTTGAGTTTGACCCAGTATGTAAATTTTTTTTTAGCTGCTAACACAAACTCCCCAAAAATGTCTGTTCTTAAAAATACTCTTATATAAAACTTTTTTATGTCTAAAGTGACAGGAAACACAGAATTTGCGAAAAGGAATTTGTACAAAATCCGTTAGAATAAAAAAAATTGAAAAAAATGTGCATTTTTACAACATCATCAAGTGCTTCTGCACAGGAAAAATCTGCTTCTGTTCACATCCCTAGATGTGATAATCTCAGACAACCCTGTGATACTAGAGGCTTCATTGGTTGTCCGTTCATGTTGCATCATGTCCTGCTGGGCGTCCACTTCCCGGGAGTAACTCTCCTTCCTCCTTCACTTCTCCTTGTCCAGCTGTCTCCATCTCAGCTTCTTCTCCACCAGAGCCGTCACTCTGCTCCCCGACACTGCATGCCTGCCTGTCCAAGGCCAAGGGAAGCCAGTAGTCATACAGCTTACCCTGCAGAACACAGCATTCATTATTTTATTCTTATAAATTAATGTTAAAGTACTTAATTAAATACATTGAGAGGCTTGGAAGATCGGAGGTCATTTTGCCATTTGGTGTAGATTCTGGCAACCAAGTCTTTCACCTGGAAAAAAAGAGACAAGAAATTTAGTTTGTTTGACTTTGTGTAATTGTTTACGGATTAGTTTCATGCTCTTACAATGCTCATCTAATACACATTTGATTTTTACCGAGACATGCTTTTTCCTACTTATAATTTACAAGGCAATTGTTTTTAAACATTGGATTCATTTTACATCTCCAAGTTAAAACGCAGGGTACAAATACTGATTGTAAATGTCTGTTTATTAACAAGAGCACATTGAACGTTGTGAGCAGCAGCTTAACTGTTAAACCTACATTTCTATAATGTTTAACTGCTCATTAAAAAGGAAGTTATATAGAGGCTTTAGAAGTTTATCATTTTTAGTGAGTGATCAGTCATTTCTACTACATCCTTGTATAAAATCTTCTTGACCTCAGTTGCCTCCAAACGTCAACTTTGAGGACCAGATAAACACAATATGATAAACTATAACTTAGTTCTTCCAACATTGGAAAACTATGAGGCATTTAACGGTCGGTTAAGAAGCTCTAAAGTTTTACGAATATTTTAGGACTTTGGGACGCTGTAAAAGAAGGGTGTTTCACACAGTTGTTCTTAGCTTAAGAAGCTCTTTCATCAAGCAGGACATTTAAGATCAAGCTGACCCACTCTTTACAGCATTCTTAGAGACCAAATGCTCAGAGATCAACGTCAGGGAAATGTATATCCTCCTTAATTCCAAATAATAAAACAATGCTTAAGTGTATTGTATGTATGTATGTCATTCCTCATGCTATTAGATGGTATAATTCTGAGTTTGGGGTGGAGTGAAACGATGATTCTATTCTATGTTAAACTTTGTATGTTTTGTCTTTGTTATTTTTCTTTGATCTATGTTCTTTATCTTTAGACTTAGATTGTATAATCTTGCACTTTCTTTTTATAGAAACTTTGTTCTTGTTCCTTTATGATCTATCTATCTATCGAGTTAAACGGTTAGGTTTTCCAATGTGTTTAAAGTACTACTATGACTAAACTGTTAAACCTTAAATAAACTTTGTGAATAAAATGAATCTGTAAAACAACATTATGCCAATGACGATTTCAAGGGCTATAACAGTTTCCGCTCCACTAAACCAGGTAAAACATGTCAAATTTATAGATTTTCTAACAACTACAAACAAAAGAGGAATTACGATGTAACTTTATAGAGATTATTTGAAATAAATGTCACACTTGCCCTGCTCCTGTAAAGACAGTTCTTGTTCTCCCTAATGTCACACTTGATATGCCTCTCCAGATCATGGCAGAGAATCAGTAGTGGCTTCTGTAGGTCGTGAGAAAGACATGAATCATAAAACACAAACGTCGAGGGTTTTGACGTTATAATGGTAACCAAAATACAAGGGTAAATGTTTATGCACAGAACTCTAAATAAGTAAAAGCCTGAATTCAAGTTTTTTGGATGACTCATGAAAAAAGGATTCAAGGAAGGTTAAGGATTGAATGCAGGCAGGTTAGAACAGGTAGAGATGATTGGCCATCATGAATCCAAGAGTAACAGCAAGCATGTGAGGGAAAGTTTTTAGGCCAGCCACAAGAGCTGTCATGGTTTGTGAAAAACAGAGAAAAACAGAATGAATAACGAGTCAGAGGAAGAATTCATCTGGAGAAGTTTGAAGAAAGTGAAAGATAGAAACAGTGGACATCTTAAAGAATTAAATTAAATACGAAGAGGAAGGAAAAACAACGTCAGTGGATGCATTAAATCATATAGATTTGACGTGAGAAGATACGCAAGATAGATCAAAGTGGAGGAGATGGACATGCTGTGGCCACTCAAGGGTTATTAAGAAAAGAAGCAAGAATAAAGAGGTATGCATAATACGTTTAAGCAGAAATGTCTGGACATTTAATGTTACATAAGAAGGTTCAAAGTTAATTTTTAAAAAAGCATATGGGAAAAATGGATCTGCTAATCATACATAAAGATGGAACATTCTTACCTTCTGATGAATTGGGAAGTGCTGGAAATTAGACGCCCCTTTAAGCAGGGTCATAAGGCTGTAGCAGAGGTAATATGACTAAGAAACAGAATGAGACACATTAACATCAATCACAGGTACGGCTCTCATTTCAGGTAAATGTTTAGTGGATTACCTCTTGGTCATAATAGTCATAGTCATCTGCTTTAACGTCACTCTTCTTGCATGATTTTAACTTTCGTTTGACAATGGTGGATGGTCGCATTTTAGGCAGATACGGGCTGAGATTAGTCAACTATAAACCACAAAAAACTCAATTAATCTCAAGAATTATCAAACGCTCCAATATATCTACTCATATGGTGACGTACCTGAAACTCTCTCTCAGTAATTTTGTACTTGCAACTCCCATCCAATAATTTGGAGATCATGGATATACTGAGATGTTGGCTTAGTTCTCTGAACATACAAAAACATTGTTTTATTGACAAATCATGATTTCAGATAAGGAAATGTGCTCAAAAAGACATGGACAACACACCTTCCACGAGTGCTGTCCGGCAGCAGTTGAACCAGCGAACACATGTTGTGGTGATCGTCGGTCAGCTCGGTCAGTGCTTCACATGCCTTCGGAAGCTAACACGAGGGACAATCATTGATCAGCATCATTGACAGAAAAACTCCAACTCGCTATATCAAATAATATAATTCAAACAGTTGTGTTTATGTAATGAGTTGCACTAGAAGCAAGTTAGTAACAGCATCTGCTCTGAGCAATGAAAACAACGAGAGAGGTAATGTATAGTATAAGGCCACCGAATTGTTTAAAAACAAAGCTGCAAAAAAAAAAAAAAAAAAGAGCTGCATTTTACCTTGCATATTAAAGGGCCCCTAATGTGTTGATTAAAGTAGGTAATTTGAGATTAGAAAATTTTCTTAAGCTTTGCCCACTGAAAATTATTCGTTCATCTGGAGCTAAAATCTAGTTCACCATAACCACACCTACTCTGTTCTGATTGGTAAAGCATCCTTGAAGTCTTCTACTCCAAGGGACTCATTTTATAAACAAAGTGTGGCATGATTACAGCTGGCTATAGGAAGAGTGAAGCCAGTATTACTTCATATAGGACTCCACTCTTGTAACCTCTTGTTCGCCGAGATTTTAGACAGGGTAGAACTTTATAAAGTAATAACTTTACAACATGGTCATGATGAGATCTTGGGAAGGAAGACTTCAACATGTGAAACATGCGAGTGAGTCAGGAAAGTTGAATTTGGCGTTAGTTGCTTTTCAAATGTCAGGCAAAATCAGAGCAAATGCTGATGTAAAAATAAGGTGAAACCAAAAACTAGCTTAAAATTATCTGTGTAGTATAAATATAACATCAGCATTTTCTACACTGACAAATATAATTAAACCTTAAATTAAATTCCCTTAAGTAAGATTATGTTTCTTGCACAAATTGATATCAGAAAAACGTACCATAATATCCCACTTCCTGAAGTTGGTGACAATTTTGTACTGGAGAGTGTAAAGTTCCACACTAGACTGGAGGATGTAATGAGGGTCCAGTCCAATTCTGCTCACCACTGTTAGGAGCAACAGTAGCTCCGAATCATTGTAGACTTTTGGACACAGACCCATACAGAAAGACAGGTACTGTAAACAAGAGACAGAGTTGCGACAGCTCAGTATCTTTACTTTAGAAAATGTGTATGGGAAAAGTCTGAACTCCCTCTGACCTTGATAACATTGTCACAGTTGTGTTGAGGGAAGATTCTTTGCTCTTTGTTGATGTAGGAAGCTTCGCTCGAGATCCTATGATGTGTGCATTGTTATAGCATGTTTAAAATTCACATTTGTAATAAAGAATATGCAACAAACATACAGCAGGTCTCCTTCCGTGAACAGTGGTTGCAGAAACTCAAACGGATAGAGCGTCACAAACTCGACGCCCATGTTTAAAAACACCAACGTCACCTCAGCCAAACTGGGCACCCACACACTGAACTGCTGGTTTCCATGTTGCACTGATGAATGGTTGACAAATAAAGAGGAGTTATTTCCTGGCAGATATCAAGACGCTAGCATGAAAAAAAGTTTACCAACCCATTTGAAATGCAGCAGTGCGGGCAATGCTACAGAGTTCTCTGAGAATATTGTCCGAAACCATCCTTTCAGTGTGGACAGACATCATCTGAAATCATTAGAATTAGCATTATGAGGCAGAAACTGTGATTACAAATCTTGCCCATGCACATACCTTGAATAAGTAAAGGGAAACTAGAGTTGGACATGGAAACTGAGAATCATAAGCTTCCTGGAGCAGCCCAATGTTCAAATGGAGTCTCAGCTGGGCAGCACTGGACCTGGGAGATAATCGATTTAGTAACAGAAGCTTTGCTATTGGGATCATTTTACAAAGCGCCTGTTGTGTGTGAAATTCATTTTATTTTAGGAAAGCAAAGCTTTGGCTACATATACTAAAAAGGATCAATATGTTGATAGAACAATAGAGAATGACACATCTTTTCACTAAAATACGTTTTACTCATTTATAAAAACCCCCATAGAAAATGAAACTTTAAATTTACATTCACATTTTCATTCAATTAATGACAACTACACTTTTAACATTTTCTAAAAGGAAAAGTAGATACATTCTGCTCTATGGAAAATGACATGTTCATCACAGTTCAAAGGGAAGATTAACTGAGGTGGGAATATATAAATAGATTTTTTTGTTTACTACGTTAAATCTTTTATCGCCTCCAAAATATATTTGTCTTACCAGACAAATATTTTCTGCTGTATTCCTTTCGGATTAATAGCATGCTTTTTCAGTTGCAGTGTGTCCTGGTCAAAGAGTCGGCCAAACTTCTCCAAACAGAACACACTTTCTCCAGGAGGGAATTCGCTGAATGTGCAGGGAGTCAGTGTGTAGGACTGCAGGAATTCTCTGTGGAACGAAATCAATGTAATTAAAATAAAGCCGAGAAGACATGAAGTGAACGAGTCATGATGAAAGGCATCAATATAAAGGTGTTCATCATGTTGCAATACATAAAATGGGTTTACTTTTGTTCAGCAGTGATGTTATCTTGTTGGTTTTCCTTTGCCTCTTCGTACTCTTCTATCTTGATACGACCCTCGACGCACTCAGTCAACAGTTCGGTTTCTGTGTCTTTAACTCTGAAAAAGAAAGCAGTTAAGGTTTAAGACTAAAGACATGCATTAAGTTATATAAACAATCTGCGTACTGCTTGTTGATCTGTATATCCTTCAGCATCCGGTCAAGGTTGTTCAAGTAGTAAATACTCTTAGTGTGGGTCGGCAAACGCTCCTTCTGCAAACAACAACAAAATTACACAATGCAAATGTGCAAATACTAGATTAATGGGATCCTCCTCTAGCTTGTTTTAGAAAGCAAATATAAAGCAATAAAACTTCAAAAAGTTATAATGACTAACTTGTGTGTTCAGGCTAAAAAAAGCCTCACTTTTAAACACAATGGATCCAAATTATACTATGTTAGATGGCGACACACAGCAGCGCAGAGGCATGAGCTACTGGATTGACCACTAAAACAGCATGATTATGGATTATTTGATTCTACTAGTTGGACAATATTAATATGAAGTGCAGATCAGCTGAACTAATAGATTGTGTTAAAGTCAGTTTGGACATGTTTGACACAATGGACAACTTAACTTTTGTGAGGATATCAGCCTGGTGCAGTTCAGAAAGTGGATAAAGGGGCAATTTATACGTTGATTTAAGTGTGTCTTTAATATAGCTTGGACCTCTATTGTACTCATCAGTATGTGTCTGTTTGTACAAAACTCTCTTTTCATTGAAATATTTACTTTAGAAAATGTGCTTTAGCCCCGCTCACTGAAAACTGTTTGTTTTTCTGGAGATTAAATTTTGTTTACCATAACAACACCCACTCTCCTCTGGTTGGTGAAGGTTTTTCACGTCATGTCACCAATCCTGGAAGTTTCCACCTCCAACGAAATCGTTGTATAAACAAAGCGGTTTCATTATACATAGCTGGATGGGGAGTGAGGCCATTATTTCGTCATAATGGACTACGCTTCCGTTCGAGATTTCAGATGAGTGAGAACTTTGTAAAGTAATAAGTTCAAAACATGGTCATGATGAAGGACTTGTGAATCCATGTGAGTGAGTCAGGAGAGTTTGGTTTAAACATTTGTTGCTCTTTAAAGACAAGATCAGAGAGATATAAAAGGCAAAAGGAAGCATTGCACATGGATACCAGAGGGCTGGACTTGCTAGGGAAGCTAAATGCTAGAAGACCACAGATCACTCTTCCTGGCAAACCTCTGTGCTCTCAGCAAGTAAAGTTTTATATTTGTTAATCTACAGTAAAAGCCGAGATCAATGGTCCATCTATTCCATGCAGTTTTGTTTTTTGCTTATCTATTATATTGTTTTTGGACTGCCTTCATTCCTAAGGCTCAGAAAGTATTTTTTCTCTATTGACCGAATAGAATGACAATTAAATTACTTGCTTCCTTGCGTACAAATATTTCTGGTATTAAATTATATTATAATTTAAGAAACTAAAATAATATAAAACTTGTAAAAAAAACAAAACATTTACTTCATCTGGCTGATTGCTTTCATGTTCTGGACTTCTTGGTCCAGTAGACTCCTCTGGTATCTTTGGGGGTTTGATGGGGCCTCTCATGACTTCCTCTAGTGTGATGAGAGATTCGTTGTCACTGCTGCTGTCAATATGGATGGAACAGTCATCCAATGGCAAGTCCAAATCCAGAGAGTCCACTTCACTTGCAGGCTTTTGGTCCTTAGCTGTGGTCTTGCTTTCCAAGTCATCATCAAGAGATGAAACCGACTGTCCATCCTTGCATGTCTGGGAGGAACTAAAATTCGATTTCGACTTGCACACCTTGTCGTTTTTATGTTCTTTAACTTTTTTGCACAAAGAATCTTTGTTGTTTTTGTGTTCCGTTCCCACAATAGTCAATTTATCTTCAAGCTTCAACTCCCTTGAGGAAAGGTTGGTTTTGGGAAGGGTTTTTGAAGGAGGTACTTTTCTTCTATGGTCAGATTTAGTAATTGTCAAGTCCTTCAATTTGTCTTTTTTACTTGGATTTTCCTTCAGGTTTGATGGCGACGGGTTTGCCGTCATGGTGGTGGCTCTGATTCCATCTTTAACAAGAGCAGGGTCTGAGGAATTAGGCCTGACCCTAATAATATTATCAGGCTTAAATAGTTCGTCGTAGTCCTCGAGCTTCACTCCACTGTGTTTGTGGAGTGACTTTCTCTTTTCTGCTGGACGAGAAACTTTCAATGTCCTTTCATCTGAACTTTTGTGCTGTGCGCATTTAAAGTTCTCGGCATTAAATTTCCTATCATTATTTTCCTTCGATGTTTCTCTCGCTGATGGTAAATGTTCCTTTTTATCTGATATGCTAATGGTTGAGTTAAGAACAGGGCTGGCAAAGATCTGTTTCACCCCACACTGTTCCTGAAAGTTATCTTTGGAACGAGGTTCATTGGAAAACTTAGATGAAATTGTCAAGCTTGGAGACACATCTAAAGGCCAACATTTCTTTTTGGCATTGTTTATTTGGTCAGTGAGCTCCCTGTTCCTCTTCTGGGATGAGGTATGTGACCCAAGACCTAAAAAAAAAAAAGAAAATAGTATGAGAGACAGGTTATTTCTAAATCTTTAATAATTACATATTTGTAAATGTAATGTCTTCGTGTGTGTTAAGATGAAGTGATAAAGCCAATGTTAGGATAAAGGCAAATGGTTTATTGAGTTACTTTAATTACAGTAGTAAACAAACATACTATACATATAACTTGACGAAGTAAATGTTCACTACAAGTGCTTAGGCAAAAACATGCGAAGTAGTACAGTGTAAACATTTATATTTATTAATCTACAATAAATCACACAAACTTGAGTGAGGAGTAAAACAAGGGCAAGCATCGTGTCAGTCATTCTTGAACAAGTCGGGCTATTAGATTGTACAATTCTGAGTTTGGGGGCAGGAGGGGAGTAAAAGTATCATGATGTTCTGTTCTATGTTAATCTTTGTATCCTTTGTCTTTGTTATTTTTCATTGATCTATGTTCTTTATCTTTAGACCAAGATTGTATCACCTTGTTATTTCTCTTTATTTCTTTGTTCTTGTTCTTATTTTATTTTTATTTATTTTAATGAACAATTGCTGTATTGCTGTGTCTAATTGGAAAAAACAATTTCCCAAATGAGACCTCCTGAGGGATCAATAAAGTTCTACCTAACCTAACAAAAAAATTGAATAAAATCGCAACCTTTGCGATAGAAAAAAAAAGAAATCACATTTTTTTAAATTGCGATTATATCACAAATGCAATTAATTGTTCAGTCCTAGTTTGAGGAGCAGGGAAATTGTATAAAACAGGACTTTAAATCTCAAGTTGAAGGTCAGAAAGGAAGTACTTCAGTAGCAATAATGTTTGGATAAATACTGTAATGATTCCTTGAAAGAGAAATGCTCTTCGCTTGACTAGAAACTGTTGCAAAATATTTGCTGCCATTACCTTGAATAACCTGGTGACTTGGTGGAGTTGTCAGTGGTTGTTGCAAATTCTGGAAGAAAAAAACATATTGTTTTCAAGAGACAAGACTAAAAACATTACATTTAGGCATTACAAACAACTAGACAGTCTTAAAAATCACGTTTAAGAGTTATAATTATGGTAAGGAAAAGTGTATGTTTTTTAATTAATTGATGCGACTACTGAATCCAATAATCGTTTGATAGATACAATAACTGTTACATATAACTACAACATTATATGCAATTGTAAAATCTCCAATTGACCCGGCTAGGGATCATTGAGGTAAATATACGTTTTTAAATGTAGCACTGACACTTTCTTTTTCTCCTCCGATAACAAAAGACCCAGAAGTAAATAGCATGACTAGAGGCAAGACTTTAAATAATAAGAATACCTTTATTGAATCTCTTCTTTGAACGGCACACTTTGGGTTTCCTGAGTTTAAAACACCTGAAGAATCGATGCTGTCATCAATAGTCCATTTTAAATCCTTCTTTTGAAGCATAACATGAGAAGTGGTTGATGAACAAGTCCTGTCATGTAAACCGATGCGTCTCGATGATTCAACATCTGACACAGAGTTGTCCCTTTTGGCTTGAGCTGTTGGACCATCACCGGATATTGGAGCTCTTGACAGTGAGGCCCCCATTTTCCCGATGCAGTTGGTTTGGGTCGATGATGTTCTCCTGTAGCTCTGCTCAGGACTCTGCAGTGGGAGCATTCTTTTGAAGGAATGAACGTAGAGTTTCTGGATATACGTGTTTCGGAGATGCTGCTGTCAAGAGAGATCTTTCACTGAAAAAAACAAAACAAATAACCAAATGGACTGTGAAATGACAACTACACTATCTTATTAAGATCAATATAAAATGATTTATTCAAGGTTCATCTTTAAATAAAAGGAAACGTCTAAGCCAAACAGATTCCGTCACGATCCTCGGCGGCTGTCACCTGACTACAGTTTGTCAACAATATTCTGGTTGAAGTAAGTGTATTATAAAAACAAAATAAACGCCATTACAAGACACCAATAAAAGTGTAGGTTAATGAATGACAATCAAAAACTGCACCATTGTAAAACTAAAGTAAAACGTTAATGAAAAAAGGAGACATTTGGCCATAAAAGGAAGTTCTGTCAAACCATGTTCAAAACGAAACAGAACCGGAGAAATCTTACCGGTTGTGCTTTCGGTAGTTTTCATGGATCATCGTGAGAGGTGAAACGTTTGTTAACCACTAGAAACGTCATGTTAATGTTTCAAATTTTGTGTAAACGGCATCTTCAACACACTCCCGCCAGCCGAGGTGTATACGGAAGTGAGTTTTTAGAAAACAAAGAGCTGAAGAGGTTTGTTGTGAAACACCGCCACCACGTGTTGCGGAGGGGAATAACCACACTGGTTTCTCTTTTAGTCTTCCCATGATGCTAGTGTTCAGAGGATGACTGTCATCATCCATGATGGACAGTAGTTTCTCTAGTGATCCCCTCTCAGCAATTGTCACCAGTGAGTCCAGCTTCATGCCAACCACAGAACACACACCAAAGACTGGTAGAACATACAGAGGAGTTTCCTGCAGATGATAAATGATCGGAGCCTCCTCAGAAAGTATATTATACTCTGAACTTTCTTATACACATAGTCTGTGTTGCAGTTCCAGTCCAGTTTACTGTTCAGCCACACACCGAGGTACTTTATACTTCCACCCCTACTCTGAATCCCAGGGGTTACCAGGTCGTGTAACTGTCTCCTCTACCTATCAATTCAACTTCAATTCTAATCAACGTTTTTTCTTTTCTTTTTTTCAACGATGCTTCTTCTTCCC
Source organism: Callionymus lyra (assembly GCF_982586985.1). Lineage (NCBI taxonomy): Eukaryota > Metazoa > Chordata > Actinopteri > Syngnathiformes > Callionymidae > Callionymus > Callionymus lyra. The sequence goes on along the minus strand of NC_141828.1, from coordinate 22,762,654 downwards.
GGAACACGATAGTGTCATCTACACTTAATACAACAACAAACAACAGCTGACCATGCAATACCCCAAAAAAGGAGCATCAGCTTGAGAAAGCACTATTGAAATATATAATCTAAATTTGTGGCAGAACCAGAGACTTACGTTTATTCTTCCAGGCAACCAAAACTAATATCAAATATAAATATATGTAATCTTTCCTAGCCAAAAATATAAACTTAAAAAATCTATGTAAAAAATAAGATAAAATCTTTCTCATCTGATTCCTGAAGTAAGGTATAGTGGGGCCCCTGGTTGCCTGGAGAACAATCAGCTCAGAGTTCGTCTCGGAATCTAAAAGGCCTTCAAACCACCAGTCCACCAGACCACGCCTAGGGTCACGGCAGCAAGTTGTGGGGATTTTGTGTTCCGGTGAACCGACCCCTCCCCAGTCTCGTACGTGGTGGTGGAAAATGAAGGAAAGACACATGGATGAGTTTAAGAAAAAGGCTCGTTAAGTGAATTATGCAAAAAGTCAGAGACAAACTTACGTGAACACGGGCGCTAGCAAGCAGAGAGATCTATCGCAGACGTCTTCGAATGCCAGAAGGCAAAGATCTCACAAAATGGTGGATCTTTTTGTTAGTTCAAAAATTATTATACACTATACTGTACGTATACGCCACACTTAAATTAACGCTAAAAGATAATCAAAATAAAAAGTATAAATTACTAGCTTCATCTAAGAGCTTAAACGTTTGAATACACATTCACAATCAACATTTCACTCAGACTGACACACTGTCTCAAGACAAGCTTGGAACAGAATTAGAGACATGACACCGGTTATTTAAAATATCTGTTTGTCTGCCTTTTCACACCTTGGGTCGAAGCGGGGGGACACATCCATGAGGGGGGGCTAGGAGACAGAAACCCCCACCCAAGAACTTTTGAATGATTAGAAAAGGAAACAAATTAGGAAGGAATCTCCACAGGGGATCGTGGCACAGGAAGCTTGAAGGAACCAATATGGCGATAGGGGGAGGACCTCTACGCCTGGAAATTTGTCTTAAATATAGCGATGTTTCTACAGTTCGAGACCGTTTCTCCCGGGACTATTGAATTGTAAAGTCGCGGGGAGAAAGCACGTCCGATCGATCGTAAAGCTTGTATTTTGTTTGACTTGAAGCGGCGAATAAACGACCCGTGACACTCTGCATTGACCTTTTCTTTTCACGAAGCGAAGTTATAAGAACCAGGAAGTGACGGCGTGTTGGAGCGACCGGAATGGACTCCTGTTTTGACCGTTTTATTTTATAGTATGAATATTCAGGTTAACGCCTCTAGTCAATTGTACATGTAGGATTGGTCAGTAACTGTAAACACTTGATTCTAAGAAGGCCGCCGCACGTGGTCGTCGTGGAAATTCACCAAAGGTTGTTGTCTTCTAGAGAGAGTCTGTTCCCAGCAACTTGCTGGCCTGTTGTGTCTTTCAGTGTGAGTTCTCGAACAGATTTTACCTCTTCAAAACTCCAACATTAAATATATATATATAACTTTTTACCTCTTCAAAACTCAGACATTATACTTTTTTTCTTATTACCTCTTCAAAACTCCAACATTAAAAGTTTTTTTTTTACCTCTTCAAAACTCCAACATTCATTTTTTGTTTTGTTGGTTTTTTACCTCTTCAAAACTCCAACAATAAAATATATATTTTTTTTAAATTTATTTTTTTACCACTTCAAAACTCCAACATTAAAATATATATATTTTTTACCTCGTCAAAACTCAGATGTTAATTTTAATTAACTCCAACATTACATTTTATTTTTTTTAGTTTTTTACCGCTTCAAAACTCCAACATGGTTCCCAGCAAGTCTGTGGGAACATGTATGAGAACTCACACTGAAAGACACAACAGGCCAGCAAGTTGCTGGGAACAGACTCTCTAGAAGACAACAACCTTTGGTGAATTTCCACGACGACCACGTGCGGCGGCCATCTTAGAATCAAGTGTTTACAGTTACTGACCAATCCTACATGTACAATTAACTAGAGGCGTTAACCTGAATATTCATACTATAAAAGATCCACCATTTTGTGAGATCTTTGCCTTCTGGCATTCGAAGACGTCTGCGATAGATCTCTCTGCTTGCTAGCGCCCGTGTTCATGTAAGTTTGTCTCTGACTTTTTGCATAATTCACTAAACAAGCATTTTTCTTAAACTCATCCATGTGTCTGTCCTTCATTTTCCACCACCATGTACGAGACTGAGGAGGGTTCGGTTCACCGGAACACAAAATATCGACAACTTGCTGCCGTGACACTTGGCGTGGTCTGGTGGTTTGAAGGCCTTTTCGATTCTGAGACGAACTCTGAGCTGATTGATCTCCAGGCATCCAGGGGCCCCACTATACCTTACTTCAGGAATAAGGTGAGAAAGATTTTATCTTATTTTTTACGTGTTTTTGTATTAAGTGTAGATGACACTATCGTGTCCCGGGAAGAAGAAGCATTGTTGAAAAAACGTAGAATTTATAGGTAGGGTTTTTTGGGGTATTGCATGGTCAGCTGTTGTTTGTTGTTGTATTAAGTGTAGATGACACTATCGTGTTCCGGGAAGAAGAAGCATCGTTGAAAAAAAGAAAAGAAAAAACGTTGATTAGAATTGAAGTTGAATTGATAGGTAGAGGAGACAGTTACACGACCTGGTAACCCCTGGGATTCAGAGTAGGGGTGGAAGTATAAAATTGTCAATTGAACATGGGTTTGTCCTGGATCTCCCAAGTCCAAGACTCCTGGGTCTTTGAGGTGTTTAGCTGCAGGTGGTTCCTCTCACTCCAGTCCACAAAGTCCCGTATCAGAATCCTATACTCGTCCTCGCTGTTGTCCCTGATGCATCCAAAAATGGCAGTGTCATCAGCATGCTTCTCGACAAGGCTCAGCTTGAGGTTGTAGCAGAAGTCAGAGTGTTGATGGTGAAAAGGAGAGGGGCTAGTACTGTCCCCTGAGGTTCTCCTTTACTGCACACCACTATGTCAGAAGTGATGTCCATCAGCCTGACACACTGTGTTCCATCAGTTAGGTAGTGAGTATATATTGTGCCATTGCAAATAAAATAACAATGTTACGTTAATTTGATTAAACCCTTTTTAAAATTGTTCAGTACACATATTTTTAGTCTCCTTAATGTATTAGCTAAAACTAAAATGGTGTCCTTGAACAAATGAAGATCTCCGGAAACTGGTAACAGTAAATGAGAAAACACCAAAGTTTTGTTTGACATGATGAATTATCTTGTGTGTTCTGCTGCTCCAATCACCCTTTTCTCCTGTGAAGCAATGCATTGTTGACATTTCACAGACAAAATTCAGTTGATCAAAGAGAAATACTTCACCTTTTGTGGGAAAACCCTGCTGTCATTGAGCCTTACTTCAGTCTGTGGTCCTCCTTTAACCCTTTAACCCTGGCTAGTATATCGGCACTGGTGACCAAGATGAAAACCTCCTCTTCCTCGTCTGACGTCCTTCCGTGTGGGCTCTTTATTAGAGTGTTTGATATAATAAGCCCCTGGATTAGCAAATTGATAAACATGTTCCTTTCCACTGGTGTTTTTCCCAATACATTTAAGCATTCCATTGTGGAGCCTTTACTCGAAAAGCCAGGCTTAGATCCAACTGACCTAAATAATTTCAGGCCTTTTTCTAAGCTCTCATTCTTGTCCAAGATATCAGAGAAGGTCAAGTCTGAACAGATGTCATTGTTCCTGGATTAGAGCGAGATCCATGAGAAGTTCCAGTCTTGCTTCTTCAATAATCACTCTATGGAGAGAGCCTTACTGAAAGTGTCCAATGACATCTTGATGTCGTTTGATTTGGGTACTGTTCTGGTTCTCTTTCATCATTCCTCAGCCTTTGACACCGTTGATCACAAGATCCTGTTGAGAAGACTGAGGGATGAAGTGGGACCGTTAGGTGTGTTACAGTGGTTCTCGTCATACCTTTCTGGGCGCAGTTTTCAGTGTATCTGCCAATCAAACCAAGGCCAGTCTGTCAAACTGAGCCTGATAAACCTGGGTGTTGTATTTGACAAAGACATGTCTCTTGTTCAACACTGCAGAAAACTGACCAAAAACTGTTTCCTTCAACTAAGGAAAATCTCTGAACTCGGGAAAATTGTGTCACAACAAGGCCTGGAGTTTATAATCCAGCATGTCTTCTCGTTTGGACTATTGTAATGCTCTAGTAGAAGAACTCACATTTCCCAATCCTTAAACCTCTGCATTGGCTGCCAGTTTCTTTCAGGATCAACTTTAAAATTCCGGGTTCTTACTTTCAGAGCTATTCATGGTCAGGCTCCTCCTTCCATTAGTGATCTGATCCAGCCCTACACCCCAGCTCGGGCTCTGAGGTCTGTGGATCAGAATCTACTGATGGTTCCTGAACACGCTTCCCCACCAGAGGAGAGAAATCCTTCCAGGCTGTTGCTTCTAAGCTTTGGAACGATCTTTCTCTTTCTCTGTGTTTGATGGATCTACTGACTCCTTTAAGAAACATCTTAAGACCTTTTTATTTTCTTGGGGCTGTTGTGTCTGTTTCTATATTGTCTTGGGCTGTTAAAGCATGTGTTTTAACTGAAACATTTTGTTGTTTAAGCGCTTTGTGACCCTGGTCTGAGAAAAGCACTTTTCAAATAGTAATTACTTAATTGTTCATGTGGGTTTACTCTGGTTTTCTCACACAAAACTATTGGAACATAGTCGTCAATTAACTTATTAGGTTAACTCATAATTATAATACCACACAGTAAAAACCTATCACAATGATGTGGAAAAGCAGGCGAACCTCATAAAACACCACTTGTGTGGGAAGAAAACATGTTTATTATGGATTTCGAGAGGCACATCCAGCACAGAAAGGCACAGGAAGAAGTCTTTTTAACTGATTTCACAACACTGACCAGAACACACTGAGCACAGCACCATAGCAATCAGCTGCATCAGAACTTTCAAACGCCCACAAAGACATTTTACTTGCTTGAAATATTATGGATAAAGGAATACGAGGAATAATGGAATAGTGGTATTTACCTTTAGTCACAAAAAAAGCAATTTTTAAAATAGCTTACATATTACATTAAAATGGGAATCAATAAATACGACTTCAATATATTAATCCAGAATTTTCCTTTTTAGTCCTTTCTTCAAGTAATTTTTTTTCATTGAGACAAAATTAAACAAAAGTTTTGACTTAAAGTGTTGATAGACTGACACCTAAGAGATTTTTTTTTTAATATTTAACACTAGTTCTTTTTTTTACTTCTTGGCCTTCCCCTGTGCAGCGACCGCCTCCATGGCTTTACGCACGGTTTCCTTGTCTCCCAAGAACTGCATCGGCTTTACAGGCTTCAGGTTTTTATCCAGCTCATAGAGGATGGGAATTCCTGTCGGCAAGTTGAGCTCCATGATGGCTTCATCTGACATTCCTACATGGGACAGGTGCAACTTTTAGTTCATGGTAGTTGAATGGAATCAGTCCATAAATGTGACGAAAACTAACTAAAACTTCATGTAACAAAAAGTGTCACTCACCCTCCAAGTGCTTGACTATTCCTCTCAGACTGTTTCCATGAGCGGCGATGAGAACTCGCTTTCCCCGCTTAATTTGAGGGGCGATTTCCTCGTTCCAGTACGGCAGCGCACGAGCGATCGTGTCCTTGAGGCTTTCGCAGGAAGGAAGCTGATCATCAGACAGGTCTGCATAGCGGCGATCCTGAAAAATGACATTTGAACAGAGATCTTACACACCAATAACAAAGAAAAGAAGTCTGAACTAATACATACAATACTAATGGAAAAATCAGTGATCGGATGATGAAGCAGTGTCATGTTGTTAAAAGGTCAGTAGGTGGCGCCAACAGTTTATAGGCTCACATCAATAACAGACTTTGTCACACTCTCACCGTAAGAGATGCTGAAAGACTCAGCCATCAGTTTTTAAAAGGGTCGAAAAACCTACCTTTAAAAAAAAAATTTTTAATATGTAATTGTTTTTATTACTGTGTTTCACAATTGTTGCTTTGGTTTTTAAACCTCTGGCTTCTGTTTAACTTGCGGATTCTTTTTTAGAATATAAAGTGCACAACAAATAAAATGTATTTTTATAATTATTGAAAGATGATGTGATGTTTCATTAGAACAGAGACCGCCATCTAGTGGACTCTGAAAATAATGACACTGCTAATGAAGCTTCAGCAGACCATCACTAACGGAAATACTGAGTGTTGTAATTTACCGGTTAATAATAATTTGGATCAGGTGGATTATGGGTTTTACAATCATTTAAAAGGAGCTACATTTTGGAGAGGATCCTTATTTAATATGTAAGAAATGTGGTATGAATGTGCTGAAATTTTATTTGGATTTCTCTGGGGTTTTCTGCCTCCCATTGCTCCCCCTTTCAATCGAAAAAATAAGATGAAATTCTGGAAATGATCCTTATTTAAAATGTTTTGAATATGGTATAAATGCAATTGAAATCGGATTCAATACATTAACATATTGAAGATGAAATTCTGTTAATCTTCAGTACTTAGTATATAATACATACAGTTAAAATCTAAATGAAAATTGGACATTCAAATTTTCTAACCATTTCTATTGACCAGATCGAGTCTTCTTTTGAACAATGAATCAAAGTCCACACCTCCAGGCATCTTGAAGGGGCCCACCAGCTGTACCTTCTACTAAATAGACCCCCGAAGGTTTGAAAATGACCTCTGAAATGTATAACTTTCTTCCATGATTTCAAAAGAAGATTCCAAAGCTCAGTTTTGACACAAGTGACCTTTGAACCCTCATGTCAGTCATATATTAACTCTCTTCATGAGTTGAGTAATGTCTCTCTCTATCGTGCAGTTTGCGTCACTGCTTTGTGTGTGTTTGTGTATGCAAGAGTGACGTCAGCGGACAGAAACAATTCTGCCGATTCTACTTATCTGTGTGAGCTTGTGCAACTCTTTTGTTGGACTAACTGAGCCGACGTGACCGTCACAATATCTCACCTTGCTGATGATTGTGTAGTAGTCGTGGTCCGGACCCATTGAAGGGGGTGGGATGTCGAACGAGCGCCTCCAGATTTTCACCTGAGCTTCACCGTGCTTGGCTGCCGTCTCTGCCTTATTCAGACCGGTGAGGCCTCCGTAGTGGCGCTCGTTGAGGCGCCACGTCCGGTGAACTGGAACCCACATCTGGTCGATGCTGTCCAGAACCAGCCAGAGCGTTCTAGTCGCCCTCTTCAGAACCGAGGTGTGACATATGTCGAACTCAAATCCAGCATCTAGAACACAATGAAGTCAAACGAAAATCATATTTTATGATGACGATGAGACCAAACACTTTAGAAGACAATTATTAAGTAAAGAACAATAAAAATTATCCCAAAAATAAAAGTTAACCCGAGAGGAAACACTAAACTCTGAAATTGTTACAGGTCAGATAATCCCAAAATATACTGTATATTTAACATCATCTCATTACCAAATTACTTCTTTAAAGTGTGAATATTGTAATATTTATGTTTTCTGCAATTAATATTTTGTGACTGCAACTTTTTTTGGTCAAAAATAAATCCTTTTTTTTTAAGATTAATTTTTAATAACAATGAAATTTGCCTTAAGGAAGTAATGCAACTAAAAAAACATATTTACAAAATTGTTTTACAATTGAAATTATTATATTATTATATTAATTACTCGTTTCATTGTAGAAAAACATCAAATCATTTAATTTAAACAATTTCCTGAAGGAGAACTCCTGAGGATCAATAAAGTTCTACCTTAACTAGTACTAGTACAGAGTACTTTCTGCACTTTAAACACCCTGTACTTTGTTATAAATGCAATTTATATATACATTGCATGACGCCATCAGATCCTTGACCAACAGGTGGTCCTGCAGCAGCAGAAAAGCAAGTACCTGGACTCACCTTTCAGAGCCTGCCCCCCTCTCTTGGCCTCCTTTTCACCGGCTTCACTAAGGTCCGCATCGAACCATCCGCAGAACCGATTCTCCTGGTTCCAGCTGCTCTCCCCGTGACGGATCAGCACCAACTTGTACACAGCCATGTGGATAGTAATGTACGTTCCCGAGCCAGAGGAAAACCTGCAGATATTTTATGATCCAAGTCGAGTTTTAAGGCGAACCGCACCAACGTCACAATTTACTCTGTGCGGATTGGTTAAACACTTATGGTTCCGGGTTCAGTTATCCAATCAGAGTACGCTATGACTGCTCTCGATCATGTGTGGGCCAATAAGAGAGGTGGGCGTTTATTGACGGGCCGTTTCCTGACCTTCATGTCTCCATTGACGACTTCAGTGTTGCATTATTCAAGTTTTTGTCTGGATGCGTTTTCTAGAAACTATAACATAAAGCCACAGGTGCGACACTACTTTTAGTTATATTAAAAAAGGAAAAACGAAAAAGGTAAAGAAAACAATCCTCAGCAATACCTGTCTATTACACATTGTCTATTTAAACACTGTATGTCTATACATGTAAACATATACATTGCATTTAATGTTATACATTTTCAAATCACGTAAAAAATAAAAAACAAACATATTTTATGTTTATAAAGCACAACTCTGGTTTTTGATAATAAAGTGTTTACAGTGTGCTGCAAAGTCAAGCAAACAAAAAAAGCAAACACGAAAAATAATAGTTATAACATAATCATTATCATCATCATCATCGACGTCATTGTCGAACAACAACAACAAATCGTAGTAATACTAATAATAAATTATAACCTAAGGTAACACTGTGAGTAGGCCACCGGATGTCAGTGTTTCGCTTATTAAAGGCCGTCGATTTCCACAATATAAACAATAAATGATTTCAATTCATCTATCAATCCAACGTTTAAACAATCTGATACACATTTACAATTTTGTAAAATGCATCTTTTTACATTTTTTTTTTTTTTTAGGAATGTCAACTAATGTCAAAAAACCCAACTCTCCTGACTCACACTCAGGTTGCAAATGTTGAAGTCTTCCTCTCCAAGATGATCAAGTAAGTCCCTCAGTCTGAAATCTTGGCGAACAAGAGGTTAGGATAGCGGTGTCCATTCCATTATGATGTAATAATGGTTTCACTCCTCCAGGCAATTGTAATCACGCCCCGCTTATTTTATACAACAAGTCCCTTGGAGGTGGAGACTTCCGGGTTTGATGACACACATTGACAAACCTCGATGCTTTATCAATCACAGCAAAGTAGGTGTGGTTATGGTAAACAACATTTAATCTTGAGAAAAATGAAGGTTTTTTCAGTGGGCGGGGCTTAAGCACCTTTTCTAATATAGACATTTCAATGAAAATAGAGTTTTGTTCAAACAGACACATACTGATGAGTACAATAGAGTCCAACATCTATTTAAGACACACTTAAATCAACACATTAGTGTCCCTTTAATCCTATAATCCTATATTGATCTAATGAATAATGTCCGTTGCTTGCGAATCTAACCTCGACGTCACTTTGCAATCTTGGCCTTCACTTCTCCCAAACACCTCCTTCAGCTTTTAAACTCAACAACCCCAGGCTAGTTTTTGGCAAAAAGAGGGAAGCGGTGGAATTTCATCACTCTATAAATAGCTGTCATTTCCCACTGCTGGCTGCTATTGCCTCCACACTACACTTGTGAACACTGTGGCCATTCAGAACCAGCGTCTGGGCAAAAGCTGCTGGAAGAATTGTGGAGCTCAGGCCATTGGACAAAGAGGAAAAAGTGGAAGTATCAAACTAAATATGTATCGCAAATAGCTGCTGTTTTCAACTATAATTTTAATTTATCTATGCCATCGGCTTCGTTCACTTGTTATCCTGGTATGAATCTGGCACACGGTGGAATGTGCGTCTCAGCAGTTTGATGTAAGTGTGGTTTACAAGGCATTGCTGTGTGCCTGTGTTCTCACGTGTGTGGATAGGCCGCCTCCCCAAAGACACTGGCAAGGAAACAGTCAGCAGGAAAAGAGGCAGACAAACCCTAACACTACCTAAGTGTTTGGGTTGGTAGGAACAGCAGGGTGGGTCCAGTCTTAACAGCACTCATACCCTGGATAAAAATTGCTGACGCAACATTATTTTGCTTGAATTAAATAAAAATAATGAGATTCCTTTAGAGACAATATCTGACAATGATTGTAAATGATCAAAATTTTTTTTTTTCAATAATCCACCAGGGGGAATGAGGTATTCAGACAAGTGAAGACATGTGTGATTGAACTCTGATTCTTAAGGAGAGGACAAAGTAGGATTTAAGCTTTTTGTCTTCCATCCTGGACGACCTTTTCCAAGTATTACACCATGAGTTGTAACAACAGTGAATCCGTCCAAAACATCTGATGATACAGGAATTCTGGCGTCTGTTCTCTTTGAAGACAAGAAGGAGAGTGTATAGAGAGTGATATATATGATAATAAACTAAGGTAATTTCCACAAAAAAATAAACTTGTTGATGTTCTGTTTGCAGCATCTGTGACTTGTGTTTCCACAGACACTGACACGTCGACAGCACAACAGAGGGGACCTCTGAGAGGGGGGGGGGGGGTTCAGGTAATGGGCTCCTGTCGTCTTTAAAGCGCCGGATTTATATCCCCAAGTCTGCATCTGGTCTGCATTAACCCCCGATTTCTAAAAATCCAGGCCCAGCTGTTTGTGTTTGGCCACAGAACTTAGTCATTTACCGGACTCTTGTTTTGAAAAAATATAAATAAAGACTCACATCTGCATCAATACTTCTAATTTGTCAGATGCTGTTATATTACTAAAGCAACTGCAAGTGACTTAACCTAAATTCTTTCTCACTCTGATCACCAGATCTTCATAGCTGTGTCTAATCAATTCCCACAGTGCTGCAACTACACTTAACTCTTTGGGAAGCTTTTTAACCTAATTTTTAAATATCTTTAAATACTTTTTTTATATAAATGGTAGGAATCAAAATGACCGAAAAAGTCAATACATTAATGGAAGTACATTAATAGACCTTCTATTTAAAATATATGTGATGTGCTGTGACTAATATATCTGTCACCAAGTTGTGTTGAAGTTGCACTTTTGTGTTACTGTGCTGTACTTATAGTAAGTACAGTCATGTATCATGCTGACTAAACTTGTCCAGACACTGAATCATCTTTCGTTTTCATTGGATAAAGATCCACCCTTCCTAGATCTACAACTGTTTTGCCCGAAAACAAGACTATTCTTAAACAAACACAAACACACACACATGAACAGACACACACACACCGACACATGCATTCTTAGGCAACTTTCGAGGACATCTGACACAACACCACATCAAATGTTGGCTCTTAAAAAAGCAGTATGAAATGAATAATGCACTTATAGTATAAAAAATTGAATATGATTGGATTTTGTTTTTCTGATCATCTAAAAAATGGCTTCATTTCACATTGGGTACATTGCAAATCCAATCCCTCCGCGTTCACTGCAAGCGTTCCCCGGTCAAAATCCTTATATATAACTGCAAAAAAAAGGGAAATCTTGCACCAAAACAACTCTATCTAAAGTTGACTGTAGACTGAGGAATGGAGAAAATGGAGAGGGAGGATGGAGTGAGAGAAGAGAAGAGCAAAGAGTAATTTGGTCTACAGCAGAGGGGCTTGAAAACTGAAGGCCCTGGCTCCATATCTAGATTTAGAGATTTGTGCTATAACTAATAGATCTTAGTTTAAGGATCTTAACATCCTAGTAGGCTGATATGTTTGGATTAGATCTTTGACTTGTGTCAGACCATGTAAAGATTTGTAGGTTTAAAGTAGAGTTTATATTTTTTATGAACAACATGGACGGTTTTCTCACTTTCAGAAAGTCACACTTACGTAATTAGTAACTGATATATACACTCAAATACTTAAAAATGTTAACTAATTGTTTGTTGATTTCATTGTTCTACACTATATGTTACTATTACACTAAATACTATTTCTAATCTAAAATACATGCATTCCACTTACAAAGACACTGTGTCTTTCAGTAGCCAAGGTCTCAAGTGGCAAACATCCCACACAATTGATTTGCTGGTTTTGGTAGTTAGAGGTTCGGTGCAGCTTAACTCTTGCACCCTTAACCAATAAAACACAAAAAACTGTTGGTATTAACTTTTTGATTTTTTTAACACTAACCTTTGTGTTATCCCACCTTGACCCCAAGGGTAACACTTACTTACAATGGTTAAACTGATTGATTGCTAGCTTAGCTTAAACATGACAGCATCACTAAATCCCACCTAAAATTTAAAAAGATTTAAATATGATTATGGGTTTTAATATGAGTGGAGATATAATATGTAAGTAAGCATAATTAGAGGGGGGGTAAATACATTCAAGATAAGCTTTGCAGTTGGCTATATTTACCAATATAATAGTAGAAAGAGAAAGTACACTGTTTTGGGGTTTTAACATGGTCATTAATATAATAAAATTAAAGGAATAATGTCAGACCGAACTGAGATTAGGCGTCATTTAAGTATTATGTTAATAAAAATGCCTTCAAAAAACTTCATTGTTATATAATATTTGACATATTAAATCAAAACAACAATGTGTTTTTTCTGGCTAAAAAAACTTTAATTAAATTATTCACTTTGTAGAACACATACTGTTAAAAATAAAATGTTATGTATTTGTTTTCTAATAGAAAAGTTTAGTTCATGTATTTATTAATCATTATTTATGTCATTTTACATTAATTTCTCTTATTTTATTTACATTTTTGAATTAAGTCTAAGAATTAATTTGGGACTTAAACGACATATTTTAATTATTATGTAAAAAATATATATATATATATATATATATATATATATATTTTTAAAAGGTTTCCGTTTTTATATATTAATAATTTTAAATTACAACCAATGTGTATTTGCTGGCTTAAAATACTTTCATTAAGTTTGTAGCTATGTAGAACAAATCACTACTAAAATATAATGTATTTGTTTTCTAATAGCAAGTCAAGTTTTCTTAATGTCTCTTATTTTATTTTAATGTATAGTACTATTAATTTATTTATTTTTATTTCGTTTATATTATTTCATTATTTTTTCTGGAATGGCACAATGTCTGGCAAAATGTCTTTGTTAGGTTCACAACACTTGCAATAAAAGTTTCGGATTCTGATAACATGGAACGTTTGATTTAATGTTTTATTGTAATTAAAAGTCAAGGATATTATAAACTAATTGGTTTGATCGCTGGTTTAGCTAATCGATGACAGTTTCAGTCAATCTAATCTGAAATTACATCAAATTAAATCAATAATATGGGTTTTATAATTAGTGGAAAATATCATATGTAGGTAAACAGGTGACTTGTAATACAAGTATAAGTAAGTAAGTTAGTAAGTAATTTTTATTTGTATAGCGCTTTTCCAGACCAGGGTCACAAAGCGCTTAAACAATCAAAACAATATTCAATAAAGAATATATTTTAAAGGTCAAGATAAAACTGATAACACAACAGGAGTTCCAGAAAATCAAGGAAAAGCCTGAACAAATAAAAACGTCTTAAGATGTTTCTTAAAGGAGTCAGTAGATCCATCAAGCGCAGAGGGAGAGGAAGATCGTTCCAAAGCTTAGGAGCAACAGCCTGAAAAGATTTCTCTCCTCTGGTCCTGAACCGTGTTCAGGAACCATAAGTAGATTCTGATCCACAGACCTCAGAGCCCGAGCTGGGGTGTAAGTAAGTAAGTAAGTAAGTAAGTAATTTTTATTTATATAGCCCTTTTCCAGACCAGGGTCACAAAGAGCTTAAACAATCAAAACAATACTCAATAAAGTATATATTTTAAAGATCAAGATAAAACTGATAACACGACAGGAGTTCCAGAAAATCAAGGAAAAGCCTGAACAAATAGAAACGTCTTAAGATGTTTGTGTGAATAACACATTCAAGATAAGTTTTGCAGTTGGATTTATTTGACAAAATAATAATAAAAAAAAAGACAATACACTGTTGTGTTCTGGCAAAGTTTAAAAAATAACCATTAATATGAATAAAATCTTAAGGATTAATGTTGGACCGAGCAGAGATGAAGCGACATTAATAAGGTACCATATTTATTAAAAAAAGCTTTTTAAAAAATCGTCACCGTTGGAATATATTGGTCGTAAAGCATAAGAATTACAGTGAAGGTAACTATTCCTCATCTTGCTGTGGATTCACCCCCCTCCCTCCCTGATTGACGCACAGTCGCCCCCTGGTGGTCACGTCACACCACCGTTCGCTCGCCTCGGTGTTTCCTGCAGGCGTCATAAACCACCGAGAGCAGGTAAGCGACGCAGCAGAGACACGCGAACACGGAGGCCGTCAGGTAGACCTTGTACGGGCAGTAGTGCTTGTACTTCTCCAGGTTGCAGAACGAGTTCCGGTCCGTCTTGTAGATCATGACGCCGATGGCGGGCAGGTAGAGGACCGCGGCGGCCACGTCGTGCGTCAGGTTGGTGACGAGCCACCTCTCTCCTCCCAGCAGAGGGACCAGGTCCTGCTTGTCCAGGAGCGTGATGAAGAACAGGGCCAGGGTCAGGAGCCAGAAGAGCACGGCCACGAACAGGACGAAGTGGATGGGTCCCTCGTACTTGTTGGAGGCGATGGTGATCCACAGTCCGGCCCCGAAGGCGATCTGGAGGATCCGGATGATCCCCCAGAAGCTGCCGAGAACCTTGCGGATGTTCCCCTTCACCTGGAGAGGTTGGGCCATCTCCGTCCTCCTGAGATCAGTCTCGGTTCCCCAGATCCCGAACAGGGCGGGTTCTTGCAGCCAGCTGCGGACAGCCGGGGGGGAATTCAGCTAAAAAAAAAGGAGTCCAAAAAGTGGGAAAAAAAGATGAATCCTTCGCTCTGGTCCGTCTGTTGAAAACCGTTACTTGTGACCTAAAGACCTAAAGAACTCCGTCTTGGGTTCGCTGCCCCGGGACTTTGGAGAGAGAAAGAGAAAACTTTTTGAAGAGGTTTCGACTTTTCCGTTTCCTCTTTTGAATGTAGCATCTGTTTTGGGGGCTGGGTGAGGAAGAGAGGGCGGGCCCCCAACACCACCACCACCACCACCCCCCTGAAGAAACTCCATAAGAATCAAACCAAAGATACATCTTCAGAGTCACGTTAACATCATTCATTAATTGTTTAAAACACCATTCGTTGTTTTTTGTTTTTTTTAGATATATGAAAACGTAAATAGAGGGGAAATTTCAAGTTTTTCATTTATTTTAAAGCTCGTTTGAACGAGTATTTTGTCAATTATGAGAAGAACACGCATTACATCAAAAATACAATAAATTGAAAGTTATCTTAAAGGGAAAGTAATGTGTTGATTTAAGTAAGTAAGTAAGTAATTTTTATTTGTATAGCGCTTTTCTAGACCAGGGTCACAAAGAGCTTAAACAATCAAAAACAATACACAGTTAAAATACATAATTAAAACCCCTGCAAACCTTAAAGTTATTGCACATTAATGATCATGATTCTATTCAAATTTCAACTTAAGTGTTGATTTAAGTGTGTCTTAAATAGATGTTGGACTCTATTGTACTCATCAGTATGTGTCTGTTTGTACAAAACTCTCTTTTCATTTAAATATTTACATTAGAAAATGATCTTAAACCCCGCCCACTGAAAACATTTTTGTTTTTCTGGAGATTAAATCTTGTTTAGCATAACCACGGCCACTCTGCTGTGATTGGTCAAGCATCAAGGTCGGTCACCACGCGTCATCAATCCCATAAGTCTCCAGCTCAAAGGGACTCGTTGTATAAACAAAGAGAGGCGTGATTACAGCTGAAACCATTATTACATCATAATGAACTCCGCTCTCTTCGCCCCAGATTTCAGACGGGGGAGAACTTTATAAAGTAATAACTTAAAAACATGGTCATGATGTGAGACTTACTGCATCTTGAGGAAAAATACTTCATTATTTGAAAGTAAGTTAGGAAAGTTTGGTTTCAAATTAGGCCTTAAAAATAGAAAATAATATACATCCCATCTTATTTATAAACAGAGACCAGACATCTACCAAGCAGCTCCAGTTTTAAACCTCTTATATTTTCGCATTTTACTTTTAATCAACTTAATTTTCTATCATTTGAAACATAATTAATCGAATAAATAAATACCTCTTGTAATAGCAGTCATGTCTATATATCAATGTATATATATATCAATATATATATCGATGTAGAAATGACGACTATTTTCTCGGGCAACGCTTTTGAGAGCACTTTCTTATGTATTGATTCCTATAGTGCGTCACCTAAAGCTGCGCGTTCCAAACGTCACGTGCTCCACACATTTCTAGCAGACGTCCACCGTGTCCCTCCATCTCAATGACGTCAATGGCGCACGTAGGTAAAAGTAGGCGTGATCGACTCTTTCTCCTGGAATGCGATTGGCTGTGGCCACAACGGGAAGTCGGGAATGTCTTTGTTCCTATTGGTCCACATGAGGATCGTTGATTTGTGACTGACAGCAGGCTGGAGGAAACTGGGAGCTTGTGGAGAGGAAATGGTCTGAAAACAATCCTCGATTCCATAAGGAGATCATGGAGAACATTTGACACGAGCAGGATAGTCTTGAAACATAATTTATTCGAGTCGCCGGTGACGCTTCGGTAAGTCGGATTATATGTCACATGACAACAATAGGTGTCTTGTTTACTCGCTAAACACAAGACCTTATGGTGGATCGCGGCTAAAACCCATGACCTGGTTTGTTGTTTCTGATCTAGAGAAACTCAATTTGCTAAAATAAATATAACAGAATATGTTTCGATTTGAGCGAGATACTTCCTTAAATAATAGAGTCAAGAATTACAACAAGATAAACAACCATTGCATGTTATTAGGCACTACATTCAGCTGTAAATAAACAATGGTTTGCTAAAACTCGATTAAAATGACACTAGGAGAATAACAGGGTTCAATTGTAAAACCGTGTTACTTATCGCACTATAATTACATGTAATTATCACAGATAACACAATCTGTTTATGTCGCGTTAATCGTGATCTCTTGTCATTTTAAAGTAATGTGTTTTTTCTGGCAAAAAAAAATACTTTCATTAAGTTATTCAGTATGTAGAAGACATTCCTGCTAAAATAAAATGCATTTATTTTCTAACAGCAATAAACGTTCGGTTTTAATATAGTAATTATTCATTATTATTAATATATTTATTTCATGTAATAAGTTAGGTAAGGTAGAATAAAGTTCTACCTAACCTAACCTATTATGTCATTCTTTTTCTGGAATGCCACCACAAATTGTAGTTACAATTTGTTACTACAATTTGTATTGTTATTTTGATTGGTCAAATTATTTTCAACAATCAAAATAATTGTATTGAGTATTGTTTTGATTGTTAAAGCACTTTGTGACCCTGGTCTAGAAAAGCGCTCTATAAATATAAATTACTTACTTTACTTACTTACAAAGATTCTTAAAGTCATACAAGTAACTGACATCTACACTAAAATACTAAAATACATAAAAATGTAAACCGAATGTTTATTAATTACATTTTCTATGCTATATTACTATTAACAGAGTTTCTTATTTAAAATAATAAAGGTTTCTGATTCTGATAACATGGATAACTTGTTTTAAATGTGTAGACCTAAGAGTTATACGTTTTAGTAACAAAATAGACATAATATAGTTCACAGACAACATGTGGGAATTCTGATAACAGCGGATTCCCTGACCTCTCTGTCAATACCACCTGACAACCATCTGCTAATACCACATACAGTCCGGTGCGAGCAGAGGGTGATGAAACTGCTGCTGCGTAATGAGCTTTACCCCATACATCGTCACTTCCTAGGATTAACTCTGGGGTGTTGGGTAATAGTCAGACTTTCTACTTTTTAAGTAGTTATCAGTGGGGTTTGTTATTGTTTTTATGGTGGTTAAATTCTTACAGTCAGTGAAGTTATAGGCAGAATAAAAAAACAGCAAGCAGACATCTCTAAACTTGTTTTTTTTTTCTTTTAACAGCGCTGATTATTCCACCTTTTTTTCTGGCAATGGACGCGGCACCGTCCTCCCCGCCTGCCGCCGTGGTGGCAGGACCGCCGCCACTTTGGCGCCTGGCTGAACGTCGAAGCAGGAAAACTGGTTCAGGGAACATTTTCAGCAACGTGGATCTGTGTCAGTTACAGAGACTTTTCAGAGTGACAGGGGACCAGGACGCAGAGCAGAGGGCGAACCTGGTGTGGGGCCACAGGGATGAGACCGAACTGGCTCAGGCTCTGATTCAACTGAGAGCCAAAAGCCATCGCAGAGGACTGAGGAGCAACAGCAAGGATGGGCTCGGTTCCCACTGGCTGAAAGCTTTCGACCATCTCAGGTATTAGTCAAAACTAGTATCTAGTAACTAGTATATCAATAACCAATGATTTCCAATTATCATGGATACAGAAACCGATAACCAACATTCATATTTTTATATTCACAACAATACTCTCTATTTAAGATACAATTTCCATGATGTTTTCATAATGGATGAAGTCTTTTCTCTGTCTCTTCAAAAAAGTGTTTACAGTTGAAACTGCTGAATGGAGAAATCGGAAATTTGACCTGTTGTTGTTAGGATTAGCGCCGCTAGCTGCTACTGCGTCTGCTTCGTGTTCTTTTAATATCGAAGACTCGGCTGGTTTCAGAGCGAATATTCAATAACTAACTTTTCTCGGGTCCAGTAATCTTGCCTACTTAAAACCCAAAACATGTCACAGATGAGACTTAATGGTTTGACATGAAATTAGAGCAATTGCATAGTAAGTAAGTAAGTCATTTTTATTTGTATAGCGCTTTTCTAGACCAGGGTCACAAAGCACTTAAATAACCAAAACAATATTCAATAAAGTATATACTTTAAAGGGCAAGATAAAACTGATAACACAACAGGAGTTCCAGAAAATCAAGGAAAAGCCTGAACAAATAAAAACGTCTTAAGAACTCACAGTCCACAAAATCACCTGCTGGCGAGAACATCGCTTGCATTGTTGAGGAAACCTCCCTTGTCAGGAAATATATATTTACTTTTGTTATGCTCATATCACGTTTTCCCATTAAAGGCATCTGCGTCTTGTTCACACAACAGAGGGATAATTAGAATTGAAATGTACATTTCCAATAGCAACAAACTTGATTCAAGTACATTTGTTTTAGTAACACAAACGCTAAACATGGTCCAGGGAAGGTGTGAGTTTATTAGTAGCTAATACCATATACCAAAAGACCAATGATCATGTTTTACAGTTTTACAAACAAATTAGTTCGGCTTACTTTTTATAAATGATACCAATTGTACTTTTTTATTTGTATTTTGGTCCAGAATTGGAGAGACGTCTACAAGTGATCAGGGTGACGATCTGAAAGAAGACCCTGAACAAGACTGCCAAGAGCTGGACTCTTCATTAGGGGCAGCAGGAAGGTCCTCGTCGTCTTCTCTGGGGGTTTGTGAGGGCCAAGCGGGGGCCTCTGACAGACACACTCAATCTGGTTTAGGACTTCGAAGAGGACGGGAGAACGACCCAGAGAGATACCTCCACAGGATCCTCCACTGAAATCCTCCATTAGGGTTCTCGTCACGTCGTTCGACTCCACCATGTGACAGAACATCTCATTTGAATCCTGATATACTTGACACAGTAGTCCAGGTACCAGTCTTGGTGAATAGCAGCAGTCATGAACCAACAATCCGGTCTGGTTTTACCTTCAAGGATAAGGTTTCTCATTCATGAAATGTGAGCAGTGTATAAAGCGTGAGCACTGGGACATGCACAGGATTTAGTTATTTCCTGTCAAACCATTAAGTCTTACCTGGAATAGGTTCTTTGTTCTACAGAGTTAAGATTCAAGTCTTCTTTCGCTATAGGCCCAAACAAGAAGACAGGATCATCTTTAAGGTGATTATTATCGATCCATAGGCAGGGATTTAAGGTAGTTCACATTCCGAGTGATTGATATTCATCATAATACACATGTTTTATAAATGCAGAGTAGGTTTTTTAGTAGCTCAAACCTTTATGTGTAAATCTGCACATAGATTGATTCACTACGGACACTCATGAGACCCATTGACTGAACTAGTATCACATGATCATCCCTTAAAAAAACTCTGAAAACTCTTGTAACCTGAGACACAACAAGGTTGACAACTTCTCCATTGAATACGTTAAAGTTTAGCGCCTCATACTGGAAACCGAAGTGGTCATCAAATTAAGGTTGTTTTTGATGCAATTTATTGATGGGTCAAAGCTGCAACAAAAGTGGCTTATTGTGCTTGTAAAATAACAGTTATTCATATGTAGCTTGTTGATAAAAGTAGTTTAACTGATATATTAGTAGAAATATTAAAATGTATACTTAGATATTTGTACCTGTAAGAACCATTGGAATAATATGAATTATTCCAGTCACATAGGTTTAAAAAAAACAAAAAACACCAATATTATTACATAAATCACGAAAAAAACAAATTAGTCAACCTTATAAAGTCAACATTTTTTTCTCTTTATATCCTTAATGACACCAAACGGACCATTGTTCTTTTGTTACGAGTGTTGTTCTCTGTATTTTTCAAGATGAATAAAACATTGACTTTCCAATAAAAACACATTTGTATGAATTTATTTGTGTCTATATATTATACCGTTTTTTTTATAGCAACGTGTAATAGTCCAATCTTAATACAACAAAATAACTTCTTTTTTTGATTCATGCGTCTAAACCAGGGTCGTTAGATTAATTGAGCAAGAGGCTTATAAAAAAATTGATGCTTCTTTAACCAAAAGGAAAATGTAACCACAATAATTGTTAATTGTCTTTTGAGAAACAAAACATACATTTGCTTCATCTATAAAAGTTAAAGTTTGTAGTATTTAATCGCAGCTCACATGTATACTAACTTTAAACTCTTAATGCATTGTAAATCAATGTTGAATTTTCGCTTACATGCATGTTAAAAATATACAAACTTATTCAAGTTTTTTTCTAAACATTTATACGAGGGTAAATTACAGATGAGCCTGTTGTTTTTAACACTAGAAGTCCCAAAAAGCAGCCATTTGGATTTTCTACCTATAAAACCCAACAGGACACTCATTTTTGTTACGTAAACAAGGTGATCACTGGCGCACCACAGGAGGGGACGTGCTGAGAGGGAGTGGGGAGGCGAGGGGGAGTGGGCCCAGAGAGCTTATGGGGGAGGGGTGGCTGTCGCATTTCTATCCTGGCCTTGAGACAGAAACTGGTTCATCCCAAAGACAAAACATCTAGACATAAACTGGACAATGTGGTGTATGCAATGGGAAGGATCAACAGGAAGGAAGAGATCAACACAAACGGTTTTTTCCTTTGTTGCTGAGATTTATTGATAAAAAGTACAAAATAAAATATGTACAAATAATAAAAAAAAACAACTTTACACTGGGATACAGTACAACATTTCAGCCATCACTCACAATCCTGGCACTGCAATGGTATCTCCCGTCTACATTTGCCACACATGTATCTGTAGCAGTCAACACACCGCACGGTGGCATGATTGTTCTTACATTTATTTTTGACCTGACACGTGGCTCTTTTCCCAGGGCCTGGTGTAGAAGGTTGGTGCCGAAGCAATTGTTCCTCTTGTGCCTTCTTCACACCCACATGAGAGTTAGCCAACTCTTTTGCAAGCTCCACCAGGAAGTCCACCCGTCGCTCCGGCCTCCCGGTGAATGCTTGATACAGCACATGTGCATTCAGTGCTGCCATATCAATCATGTTATAAAACACAGCGACAGGCCAGCGCCGTGTTCCTGTGCGGACGGTGTACTCCCGCAGCATCTGGTCCATCACATCCACGCCGCACTTTGTAGTGTTGTAAAGGGTGAGGGTGTTTGGCTTCCTTTTGGTGGTATTCTCAGTCTGAACCAAGTCGTGCATGCTGCTGAGAATGTAGACCGGCTTCTTCCGTTTGGGCGCATACACTGTCAGCGTGGCACCACTGGTTGAAAATACCCGAGTAGTGAATTCATTGCGATCCCCCTGTTTAGTTGATTGTGGAATTTCTCTGCGACTCCGGTTGACTGTGCCGAGGATGGTGGTTTTCCGGCTGAACAGTTGTTGGGCAAGTGACAGCGATGTGAAGCAATTGTCCGTTGTAACATTTCTGCCCTTGTCCAGGAATGGTTCCATCAGCCTCATAACTATGTTCTCGGACCGTCTTTCCCCACTGGGACCACTGGGGTCCTTGCCAAGATATGGGATAATGTTGCAGATGTACTTGGATTTGAAGTCACAAGCTACCCAAAACTTGATCCCAAACTTGTCAGGTTTCGTTGCAATGTACTGTAGGAAACAGCAGCGAGTCTTCGACGGGAAAAGCTGCCTGTCAATGGTGATGTGTCGACCAGGGTTGTAGGATGTGTTGCAGTTGGTGACAAACGATTGCCACACAACGGAAATTGCGGCAAATGTATCAGTCTATGCTCGCTCGCTGCGGGTGTCCCTGTCATCAAAGCGTAGGTGTTGCATGATGTCTTGGAAACGATTTCGGGGCATAGTTGCAAAGATCTGGGGGTTTCCCAGGTTTGCTGACCAGCAGTCACGCAGTGAAGGAACCTTGGTCAGCCCCCGCAAAATGACGATAGCAATAAACGCCATTAGTTCAGGGCCAATCCATGGTCCAATGCTCTGTTTGCTTTGCATGTTGAACCGTACACTCTCGAATGAGATCAAGCATGTCCAGAGAAATGAAACTCAGGAAGCTCTGAAGACGACTCGAGATGGAACTCCTGGCCTTAGCAGATGGCTCTCCATCTGCAGCGTACGCAGATGGAGGGTCGAAAGTGAGACCTGTCCCCACCTCTTCTTCAAACCAAACTGTGCCGTCTTTCGCCGTTTATAACATGTCAACCCACATCCGAGCTCTCTTTTTTGGTTGAGGATCAGTCTCCTCATCTGCAGTGTGAACAAATTCATATAATGAGCAATGGGAAAGTCAAATGATATCACAAATGCATTCATAGAAGCTGATAATAATAATTCCAGTACATCTCAAATAGGTTGGCTAAGGCACATGGACCTCAGGAGAAGTAGAACCAAACAAAAGAAACGAAGCCTGCACTGGATGCAAATGGAGGCTGTCTGATGCAAGAAGGCCTTAAACTCTATTCACATGGTGCTATATGGACCATCATTTCCACCTACCTGCCCGAAATGAAACATAAAATAGGAGATAATATGAATTGGAATCTAACCTGAAGACAGCTCAGACAGCTCGAAGTCTGAATCCAGCTGAAAGTTAATGTCTTCTCCATCCGAGTCACAAGGGTTTACTCCATCCAGGATTGTTTCCAATGCCTGTTGAGTGTTGAAACCTCTGTGCATCTTCGTTCCTTGGAGAGGAGGTTCATACACTGCAGAATTACTGAGGGCACTGACGTCGTAGGCTATGTGCAGCGAGGTATTTATACACCTCAGCACTAAAGGAATCACCTTTGAGAGCAAGCTGCATGCAATAGACTACATGAAAATGTGACAATTGTCAATCAAACAGTCGTTTGTGAGTCGTCAGTGAGCCTTTGTGTCAACGACCCTGAAACTATTCAAGGTGGTTGCATTCATATGAGTCGTTATGGTCACTAGCATGTTTTGTAGTGAATCTTCTGGGTAGAGATTGTAAGAATGATATAGTGTATGCCATTAGTGCTTGAAACAATACAACCAATAATATACCAAATATAAATATTATATATATATAAATAATACCAGGTACCTGATAATCTAATAGGCTAGAAGTGAACACCCAACCCCCCCCCCCCCATAAGATCTCTGGGTCCACTCCCCTCCCCACTCCCTCTCACCATTGGTGCAACAATGATCGCATCATTTACATAACAAAAATGAGTGCCCATACAGCAAAATGGTGGAACTTCTGGTGTTAAGTGTCTTTTTGGACGAAGATGAGGATGAAGACAACTGAGCTCGCTACATTAAAATAAACATACATTTTTGTCTATAACTCTAAAGATGTACAGATTACTCTGATAATAAACCCAACCCTTAGTTGACATGAAGGTTAGTAGAAATAGACTTGGTCTTAAATCTAAACAGGCTTTTGGCACCCTGGACATGGGTTTTATACATGCGATCTAAACAGACACATCAACAGTTTCAACATTTTAACTGAAGTCAGATCTAAAATAAACGCGCTATAATGACGAAAAGGGCAAGTAAAAATATTGTGAGAATTATATAGAACAATAATAAATAATAATAACCCTGCGGTAATAAGCCATGAAACCCAAATGTAATACGAACTATTATCCTCTAGATGGCGCCATTATCCAACACCAGTTTACAGTTCCATGCGACTCTACATTAAACCTAAATCAGCTTTCTAACGTGGAGCGTATTACTGTTTCTCAGACTCGACCACGATTTCGAGGAGGACTGGGCTAAAAACCATCATATTAAACACATCTTAGTAGTAAATAAGTAATTAAGTAAGTAATTATTATTTGTAAAGCGCCTTTTTCAGACCAGGGTCACAAAGCGCTTAAACAATCAAAAACAATACACTGTTAAAAAACATGCTTTAAAAGGCCAAGACCTGCACAAATAAATAGGTTTTTATTATGTTTAGTTACAATTAAACTCACGATCTTACCAATCATCAGATGCTTGTTTGTCTGAACAGGAGTCACATTGTTGGTGAAATAATAAGTGAAGCCTGATGGGTGTGATTTTAGACCTCAGTTTAAGAAAACTGCAGCGTGACAGCAAGATAATCTTCGACATGCTGAGCTACTCACCTTGTTGGATGAGGTCAGCCGCAAGAATTTATTCTGTGAAGTCATGTGACTACAGATGTGAGATGATGGTGTGTCAGGAATAAAGCTGACGACGCCTTTCTGGGTCTTTTTTCTTGGTTTGGATCTGATAGCTGCTGGGGTCACAGTGACTTTGAAAGACTTCACGTTCCGATGAGTGTTTGTGACCAAGTTTGACCTGCCGTCGATATCTAGCTGCTTCAGCTTGTTTGTATTAATCAGAATAGAACCATGGTCTTAGACTCCAGGATGGATCTGATCCTCATCATGTCTCACTCACACGAGAACAGTAGTTTGAGTATCTTGTTTTAAAATCAGAGTGAGTCTATGGCACATGGATTTTTCCAGCTGCAATGTTTTTTATTTTCCTTTCTAATGTCTTCATTGGCTTAATAAGCAGGTCAACACTTGATAACCTTTTGAACATTGACATGGAACATGACATTGATGGAGTTCAAAAGGACAATATAGCACTCTTGATCTTAATATGAAGGAAAAACTGAAGAAGAAAACAATCTTAAACAAGAACAAAATTGCAAAATTAATGAAAAAAAATCTTGTAAATAGGAATATTTCTTAATATTTAATCACATAATATTATTTAAACATAGTTATTTAAATATAATTTAGTTAATATAAATTTAGTTTAGTCTTTAAACAGCAAGAAGTCTACAAAAACAATTTTTTTCAACTTATTTTGAGGAGAATAAATAAAAATAGGGAAAATAGAGAAAGCTGCATGGAATAAAACAAACACAATGTTTGATAAAACAAGTATAAACTAAGTACAAATCGGTTAGCCTTCAGAAACATTACTTAGTGATCAGTTTTACAGATTTACTCTGACCTCATGAAAAAAAAATGAAAGAGCTGCATGAAGGCCACAAACGGCACTTTGCATTTGTCTGCACCTAAAAATCTTTTAATTAAGGCTTCTACACTCATGTTTCAGGTAAAATGTTCCAAGAATTTTAATGTTTGAAAGTCTTGAAAACATGTTCATAACAATGATGAAGTAAAGCTTATTTGTATGATATTCCTTTCTCTTAATATGGCAATGATTTAATGTATAATAATAATTAGTCCAATATATTCATGCGCGTGCTCTGATCAATATGTATTTCATGATCTTGTAGATCCTGACAGGGGATGAAAATAGTTATTTTAAAACGGTGACAACAGGCGACTCCTTGGTGTCTGTTTGATTGACAGGAGGCTATAGAGAGATTATATATAAACAAGGATCTGAGAGTTGAGCGAGTCCCTGAATGATTGTAATTAGAACACGGAGATGTAATTAGTGAAATGATATACACACTTCTGTGATGAATATCTGAAGAGCACACACACCCACACACACGTCTTACATTCACAACGACTGCAGGAGCGCTCTCATTGTTATTCTATTGCCTTTGTCGTTAGATGCCTGTCATCTTCTTCTTCTATCTCTGTCTCTTAACCAGGTCACAGCGTGGCCCACCTTCAAGGTGATGGAGAACATCTCTCTTGAAGGAGTCAGTCTTTCAAAATAAGGTCAAGAGCAGATTTATAAAAAAATGTTGTTCAGCATATAAATTAGACGATAGAAGTCAATCCTTTAAATCCCTGAGCAGAAGGTCAAAGAGGTTCTAACATCCTTCATGAACTGCTGCCTTCAGGGCAGAGAAGAAGAAACACAAAGATTCGACTTCACATCACGTTAAGTTGCGGTGACTATGCCGGTGGCCTGAACATTTCTCCAGGTGCAGGTGAGTCTGATCACTGGGTCTCTTTGTCCTTGTCTCCATATGACACGACACCAACGACAGGAAGTAGCTTCCAGCTCACACAAGAAATTATGAAAATCATTTGAGATCATGTTGCTTTGCTTTAAAAACAGAAAGACGTTTTTAATGATTTTCAGGAAATACAAACAGCTACAGATGGTTAACCTTTGGTCCCGATGTTCTGGACTACCATATGGATCTCGTCACTCTCTGTGGTGGTAAACACTCTTCGCCATCTACTGTGTCATCAATGTATGCGTATTTCAAATGCTAAAGAAAGGTCTTAAATTATGAACAACCCAGGCTTGCGTCGTTTGGATAATTCCCCCAGAGTTGGACGCATGACTGGTAAGGGAATGGGGTTTGACTTCAGAATACCAGGCATCAAACTGGATTTGTCCATCTTCTGTCCTGACTGTTAGATCTTGGAGTAACTTCATCCAACACACTTGCTATTTAACTCCAGATATTGGAATCCTCAAGTCTCACTATGTCATAAGTATCCCTGATTTTCTGGGACTCCTGTGTTTTTCTTATGTGTCTTGGCCTTGTATGTATTTTAAATTTGTATTGTATTTGATGGGTAAAGTGCTTTGTGACCCTGGTCTAGAAAAGAGCTTTACAAATAACCTTTACCTTCTTACTTAATAATCATTAATACTTCCAATAACGTAATATAATAATGTTGAAGGATTTTGCTTGTGTTGATAGGAGGTCGACGACAGAGATAATTAGTAAGTAAGTAAGTAATTTTTATTTATATAGCGCTTTTACAGACCAGGGTCACAAAGCGCTTAAACAATCAAAACAATAGTCAATAAAGTATATACTTTAAAGATCAAGATAAACTGATAACACAACAGGAGTTCCAGAAAATCAAGGAAAAGCCTGAACAAATAAAAATGTCTTAAGATGTTTCTTGAAGGAGTCAGTAGATCATCAAACACAAAGAGAGAGGAAGATCGTTCCAAAGCTTAGGAGCAACAGCCTGGAAGGATTTCTCTCCTCTGGTCCTGAACCGTGTGCGAGGAACCATGTACCTTCAGCAGTATCGCATGGCGCTTGTGAGGCCAGGACAGTAGATAACTTAGGCTGTGGAGCTACTGAGTCTGTAGCCAATTCCAGGAGGCATGACCTCCCAATGCAAGGTGGATATACCCCGAAAACAATCCCAAACATAAATCGACAAGAGGGTGAGTAGAACATGAATGAAGTTTGAATTTTGATTGAATAATCACTTTAAGGGCTAAGAAAGAAAAGGTTTCAAAAGCATAGTAATGTCACTATGATGGAATTAAAATGAAAATTGAAATTGAATAAAACAACCACATTTCTCCATAAGAATGATAGACAATGATGGCAAAAACAAAACAAGTTTAATTATTGTGTTGTGTTTTTATTTGTGAAGAGCACATCTGCCACTTATTTAACAGGAAATTAGAGTCTGACCAGAATTTGTTTTTAATCTTACGCGAAAAGTAAGAATGATGGAGTTTACGTTGTTGAATATTCAGACCTTGAGTTGAATTTTAAAACATTCATGTGTCGACTCACAAGCTGAGCTGCCACTTCGGATCCCGGATGACCTCCTCATCATATAAATCAACAGAGCCCAGAAATTAAATCTGGATGATGACCTCAATAAGTCCAGATCTCTTTCACCTCCCACTTCAACACTCACTATAAATCTAAATCCAGGAATTCCTTTCAGGGGTCAACCTCCAGGAGCCACTCAGCTCTCCTCCCTCAATATTTGATGAGTGACTTTAGCTCCAGTTTCATTTATGCGATCCAATCATCACGGAGTTCACGCTGCCGCGGAGGTTCACGGTGTTCCATCACCTGAGCAGGAAGTGAAGTGATGAAAACCAATCAAGGGAGATGAGATTGTTACTTTCTCTTCCAGGTTGTGGTGAATTGTGCAGCGGTTCAGGGGCCTCTAGGGCAAACTGGCAGCCAGGCTTTTCATGAATCTGCTGTTCAGTCTTCAATTATTCAGTCCAGCTCCGCTGTGGAAAAAGCATCAACAAACCAAGCCGGCTGAGAGATGATACAGTAAACTGAAAAAAAGGCAACCTGATGCATAATTCCAGCTCTTTTTTTTTGGCGAAGAAATGCAGAGGTGAAAGGTCACGAGGAAAGGTCATTATTTTTGACTCAGGAGCAGTCTCATGAGAGACAGCAAATGACAAGTTCTCGAGCAGGTACGTTTCTACACAGATTGTTACACATATTTGCTGACTTTTTTTTAGTTCTTCTGTTTGTTGAGCTTAACC
The DNA here is from genome assembly GCF_982586985.1 of Callionymus lyra. NCBI lineage: Eukaryota > Metazoa > Chordata > Actinopteri > Syngnathiformes > Callionymidae > Callionymus > Callionymus lyra. The sequence continues at coordinate 22,733,728 of NC_141828.1, read as the reverse complement.
TTACCTCCATTTCATATGAATTAAAAAAAAATCCACTGTTAAAAGTGAACCATGATATACACTTCAAACTGAATACTAAACTTTCTAGTCTGTTAATGTTGTGTGTTAGCCATATTATTTCTGAGATGACATTTGCCATTTTGTAACTTTGCATCTTGGTATATTTGATAATTTGACTGGACCATTAAAATTAATTTAATTTTCATTAAACTACTTCACCCAAAATCCAAATTTCAGTTATATACTACTTCTACTGATGTCATTTCTAAGGGTTGAACACATTTTCAGAGTAATCTGTTCGAGATGTCAAGCAGGAGCTGACTGGGAACACCTGCTACAAACTTAAAATATACTGACTTGAAGTTTTTTCAGAACAATTCCTAATGTCGAGACTTTAATGCAAGATGGATGTTACAGAAAAGCAGTATGGAGGTATTTAGATAATTTTATTTATTTATTTATTATTTTTATATTTTTGTCTATAAATCTAAAAAAGGAACAGATTACTCTGAAAATAATCCCAACTCATCGTTTATTGAAGTGTCATCTGTCTCAATGTACTGTATTGCTGTTCTTCTTGTGTTAGTCTAAATAATCTTTAAACAGTTTAAACAGTTAAAGCACAAGATGCTGGTTCTTGACAAACACCCCAAAAATAATATATTAATTATCATTTATTCTAAATATAAATAGGTTTAATGTGGCTTATGTCAGCTTGTTATGTTGGTTTTGACCTTCTTTCCCATTCACTGTGAGCATTTCTGCTAAGAATCTGTGAAGAATGGAGGAAAACACTATTTATGTTTGCTTGCAGAGATGTCGAGATGGGTTATTGCAGGAGAGGAGTCTGGCTAACAATAATAATTATCTGGTGTTAACTTAAAAATATCACCTTTACTTAAATATAACTCTAGAAATCTAATTAATTTTCTATCCCCCTGCTGCTTCTCTCAGGGTTCAGCCCTCACCTTCTCTCACGCTGACATAACCTTGCAGAGTCAGGGTTATTTTTAAAGAGAAGAACTGCCAGCATGAATGCAGAAATAAACTTGTGAATTTGCATCAGTGATAAGCCCCGCCCACTGAAAACACTTTAGAGATTAAATTGTGTTTACCATAACCACACCCACTCTGCTGTGATTGGTCAAACATCAATGTTTGTTACCTTGCGTCAACAACCCCATCTCCACCTTGTTGTATAAACAAAGTGGGGCGTGATTACAGCTACCTGAAGTAGGAGACATGATGGATTCCTCTCTCGTAATTGTTTTCTTTCAGATGGGGGAGAACTTTATAAAGTAATAACTTCAAAACATGGTCATCTTGAAGGACTTACTGTATCATGGAGAGGAAGACTTCAACATTTGAAACAGTGAGTCAGAAAATGGGATATTTTCCCTTTAACGAGAACCCAAAATGTACATCAGTCGAAAAGTCTTTTCTATGAAAAATAAGTCCATAAAATGAAAGAGTTGGGTTTTGAATACAAAGGGAGGCAGCAAGGCACAGGATCCTCTAAGAAAAAACACAAGAGATCACTAAGTAAAATCCAGAATCATCAACGAAAGCACTAACAAAACAATCCTGATAAAAAAAAAATGTCGGACAAGCGGGTAGAGCGAAGCGAAGCCAGAGTTGAGGAGGTAGTTCCTAAAACATGCTGACGCCGACAAGCAGCAAAAGAAGGCGTGATTCTGCAGTTTCAGCCAGCCGTGCACCTCCACCTTCACCTGGCCCTGGCCCCGTACGGAGCCCCGGCAACCGTCAGCCAGGTAAACAGAGGGCAGTGACTGGGGAGTAGATCTTGAAACTGGAGTTTTTTTCAAGGTTGTTTAAAGGGTAAATAAACTACTTCCTTTTCGTACTTCCTGTACGTTACTGTACTGAAATGATGATGCAAAGTTTCAGAGAATTTAGCTCATTTCAGGCTCAAACTTACTGAGTCTCTTAATCTTATTTTATAAAACTTCGACTGAATTCTTCCTCGTTTTCTTTCCCGGCCTCCACCAATAAGATTTCTTCAATCAGACTCATCTCTTAATCTGTCTCCCTCACTGTTCCTTTATCTCTCAAAAGTCTGATCGACAAGACTCATATTTCTACGAATTGCATCATGTTTTCCTGTAATCCTATATTTGATGTCTCTTATTTAAATTGTTGCTCATCTTATCATCTATTTTTGTTCGCTTCTCTTGTTGATCAATAATATTTTGGAACCACAGCCTTCCACCTGAGCCTCTCACACCAGAGGGCTGTTAATTGTGACTGTCTTCTGTTTCCATTTGAACCGTGTGACAATAGATTCAATGTGACACGCCTGGTGCTGCTAAGCAGATCCAAACTGACTCCTCTCTTCACACCAATCTGTGTGGCCTCTTCACCGAGCAAATCCGGTTGTCTCCTTCGGGCACAACTCTCACACAACCTTGCCACTCAGGATCAAGCTAAATGGTCATCAATTATGAGAGTGATGGAGAATTTGTCAGTAGAGCGAGTCCACAGTCTGGTTCATGTTCATGTCATACAAGTGGAGAGAAGCAAATCTCTACAGTGATTTAACGTTTGGACTTCAACTTTTGAACTTGACTTGACTTTGAATTTTTCCGTGTATGACCTTGACTGTTCTGTGGGGCAAAGATCTAAGACAGAAAATTCAAAAACATTAGCGCTTAAAGAAAAAAAAATCACATTTGCGAAACAACATTTGTCAAATGGAAAAATAATTATATAATTTCTGTTTTTACCTCTTCAAAACTCCAACATTGATTTTTTTTACCTCTTCAAAACCCAGGCATTTTTTTACCTCTTCAAAACTCATATGTTAAAATATATATATATATATTTTTTTACCTCTTCAAAACTACAACATTAAAATATAAATTATTTTTACCTCTTCAAAACTACAACATTAAAATATAAATATTTTTTTACCTCTTCAAAACTACAACATTATTATTATTATTATTATTTTTTATTATTATTTTCTTTTTATTTAACCTCTTCGAAACTCCAACATTAAGAATAATTCTCTATATTTTTCTTTTTTTTTCTTTTTATCTCTTCAAAACTCCAAGATTGAAATAATTTCCTTTTTTACATTTTTTTTTAATATTAATTTTCATTTGTTTCAGTTTCATTTGGCGATAGGCCGGGGACACCCTGGACAGGATGGCAGTCCGTCACAGGGCACACCATTGGCACACACAACCATTCACACATTCATACTTACGGACAATTTCCCCAAGTACCCAATCAACTTCTGTATGTTTTAGGACTGTAGGAGGAAACCGGAGTGCCTGGAGTAAACCCACGCAGCAGGGGATGAACATACAAACTCCTAGTGGTGGGCTGTCAGGACCTGCAAGGCCTTCACGGCTGGCCCCAAGAAATATCTGAATTACAGACTTATATTAATTATACTATTATAACTTGGATTTGTTTTCTCACTAAAGGCATTTATTCTGGACACACAGGTGTTTGTGATGCAACAGCTCTTTCTGCCTTTCTGCATCATAGTTTATTAAAATCGTCAATATGTAGCTCTGGAGGAATAATTGACTCCACGGATTAAACAGATTCTCCCGGGAGTCAAAGTTGCTTCTGACGCTTCAGGCAGTTAGTCCGGGCTGCATTATCATGTATCGATCATTGATATGACCGTGAATCTCAATGTAACGTAGCTGCTGATTGAACGCTGGCTGTGTTTGTTTCTCCGTGTTTTGTTTTTTCATGTTTTCTTTACTAACTTTCGATGCAGAAAGCGTGTATTGTTGCCATGGAAACCACACAGACTGGAAGTCGGTGTGATATTTTTAGTGGTGCTCATTGGATAATGCTCTTAACATCTTATTGACCTATAACAGTGCAACGGTCGATTGACATGGTGTATAAATAACCTTAAAGTAGTTACTGAGAGTTGGATTCATTTAAAGGAGTGCCACTGAAGGTCTATGTGTGAAATGCACGTCCCACCACTGCAAACTCCACACAGAAAGGTCACAAGTTGCCCCCCCCTCTGGACCAGGTTAGTGAAATCGCCTCAGAGCGAGAGGGGATTTCGCCTCATAGTTCTTGGTGTGCTCTTGGAGAGTGTGATGACCTCTCCAGGGTGTCTTGCCTCTCGCACACAGAAACTATCATAGGCTTAAGAGACCCTCATAAGTGATTAAGCTGCACGGAAAATGAATGAATACCTGATGCAAAATAGCATTTCTAAGAGCAAGTGATAAAATGGATGAGTTAAAAAGACACTGGTTTAAGTTCACCTAAAGCTAGAAGGATAGAATGACAAGAGAAGGAGAGGGAGATACAGGGAGAGATCAGTGTAGAACAGAAGCAGCAGTCCAGGGACAGACATGGACAGGAATCTGGATCCGTGAAGGAAATCCTGGAACCATCAGCATGCCCTGGAGCAAAGGCGGTCCTACACTTAATTTGTTGTGAGGCGAGAGTGCTCCTGCCCATTCTCGATTGGTACAGGCGTTCTGCAGGTCAAAAGTAGCAGTTGTAGCAATTGAGCTATAAATGCTACTAATGGATTGTATCGTAAAGGGGGGAAAGTAAGTAAGTAAGTAAGAAAGTAATATTTATTTATATAGCGCTTTTCCAGACCTGGGTCACAAAGCGCTTAAACAAACAAAACAATACTCAAAAAAGTATATCCACTTTAAAGATCAAGATAATACTGAGAACAACACAGGAGTTCCAGAAAATCAAGGAAAAGCCTGAACAAATAGAAACGTCTTAAGATGTTTCTTAAAGGAGTCAGTAGACTCTCTGCCTGGAAAAGGCCTGGTTCGTCCATGCAACATTGCTCCAAAGGTATTGTGAAAGGAGGTGAAGAATTGGGGAGAAGGAAAGGAAAAGGGCGACTTACTTACAAAAAGCTGCAAACCTATTTCTCCACAGGAAATGTCAAATGTATATAGACTTTAAAAGACGTGGAAAAGAGTGCAATTACCTCAAACTTCTTAAGTTGTACGCACATATCTGCTGCTCAGATCCTTTTGTGGCACTCACTAATGATGAGAGACAATTTAACATTATTGATCATAAAATAACACTCCCATGTGTCGGCAATTATCTATGTGATAATCAAAAATTACAGTTTTGAAATCTTGTATCTTTAAAAATTTAATTAAATTTTTTTTTTTAATAATCTCTATAGTGAAAGGTTGAAATGTTTTATTGAATCCAATAATTCAAACATTTTCAAAATGCATTTAATGCATTTTTCTCCACATAGAGTTTGAATTCTTACAATTCAAGAATGCATTTTTCGACAATCAATATTTTTAAACTTTGTAGCCTTTAAAAAATTCAATGTTTTTTAATTCATAGCTTTTAACTCGTGTGTTTTCTCTGTGTCAAGATGAACAACCACCACCACTGCATATGTATTTCTGAAAGCCAGGGATGTCGTTGACCCAGAGACAACACAAGGGATACAACAAACACATTTGTTTTCTGGCTTCTGGGTCACCTTGACCCGGAGATAACACAAGGGTTAATAAATATATAATATGTTAGTATTACATTGATACAAGACACACAGTAAGGAACTACTTCAACTTTCAGCCACTTATACGACACATGATATGTATATGTCACATGACAACGTAGAAAGACTGGTGCTTGTTCACGGGACAGCTTTACACTTTTAGAAACTTTCCCCAGAGATGAGCTCATTTTTAAACACGATACCGCTGTAAGCAGTCAAACTCTCATTCTTAACAAGACAAAACTGAGAAGTACACATGACACATGACATCAGAAACCACGGGTTTACCTTGAGTTTTGCTCTATAGCAGAGGTTCTACTTTTTCTGCAGACCCATATGGACGCAGGAAAATTGTCGTCCACTCTCCAAGCTGTTGCAACATTACTCATATTTCTGAAGCCGTTTCTGCAAGGAGCATGAAGAGTCACACCGCTGGCTTGTTCTGGATGTGCACACTGGGCCTTGTTTGAGCCATTAAAGCAGATCCCACTGGACACGTTGTCCTACAAGGTGGCTCTGCCGCTTGCATTGGTTTCAGCTAAACGTGCTAATGAGGTGTGTGCTTTCTCCATCAGCTCTAATTGCGTCTCGTTCGGTGTTAAAGAATCGTCTGTCACATTACGCTGGAACCCTGCTTTTTTTTGCTCCTTGAGCTACAGACTTCCCGGGGCTTTCTGTTTCACCCCATCATTGTGATCCAGAGCAGGCGCGACTGGAGTGAAGGAGGTCAGACACATGGACAGATTGCAGATGTGTTTTAGTGCAGGTCCCTTGGGAAGCCCGTTGTCAGCACAACGTCTTTCACGGTAGCTCACGTCAGTGGTGGCGCTTGCGTATGAAGCAGCGGGTTGTGAACCATCAGTTGATCCGCAAGGTTATCTGTCTAGTGGTCTGGCAGAATCCATGGATTTATTGAGAGGAGTTTAAGCAAAGGAGATCTACGTTGTTGTTTCCTGGTCCTCCACCTTGACTTTCGTCAAATACTACCTTCTAGACGTGGCTCATGCAGTGCTAAGTGCAGAGGCACCTTAAGCACTTTGCATTTTTTAACAAGCGGTAGTGTGTGGGGTGCAAGTACACATTTTACCAAATGGCAGCTTGTAAAAACAACATGATGCAAAGTAGTTCGACAGCTGGGAAATTCCATGCAGTTAGCAGGGATAACTACCAACTAGTTTGGTTTGTTTTGTTTTGAAACCAAAAAAACACCAATGCTATTAAGCTGACTATGGAGGAAAAATAGTTAGTTAAAGGGTCACATTTCACCAATGAGTTATAGATATAAAAAATTCATGTAGTGGCTCAAGCTCAACATTCTTTGTCTTCATCTTCGTCCAAAAAGACACTTAAAAACATCCAAATACCTCCATACTGCTCGTCTGTAATGTCCCTCTTGTATTATAGCCTCAACATGAGAAATTTTTGAAACAAATTAAACAAGCATATATTTTAAGCTAGTTTTAAGTGGACACTGCTAGCCTAGCTGCTAGGCCAACATCGTTTACAGACAGGAAGTATTCTTGGTAAACACCGCGAGCGCTTCCAGGACAAGACAAGACTTCCAGTGGAGACAGTAGACAGATGGACATACATTTTTGTCTATAAGGAACAGGTTACTCTCAAAATATTCCCATTGTCGATATGAGGTCAAGTAGAAAATGAATTAAATTTATATTTTGGGTGAACTATCCCTATAACACACTAAAAACATACAATTGTCTCGTCTGTGATATCAAACTCATGGTAAAGATATTTTCCATGAGTTATTTAAAAAAAAGACCTGCTTTAGTCTAATGTGTTGGTGGAAACACTTGAAAGGACCCAAAAGACTGCAAGGAAAGTTCAGCCTATGTTCCTCCTATTAGAGCTCAGTGCCTCTTGGGGTCTATGGAGCAGTGGGATGGCCTCGGCCGGCCTGGACCATCAGCTTCTGAATGATGATCGGATGATCCGTCTGAATGTCTCTTCGATTTGACAGAGCAATTGGTGCATCAGAATGTTGCTCAAGAGACTTTACTGATCCTCTTAACAACTTTGTCTTCATTAAAGAACACCTTGCGAAAAATCATCTATTTGTAGTGTTTTTGGAGACTGAATCGGCTTACCTTGTTGGATTTAGGAAGACTGAGTTCTGAACTTCGTCATATATTCAGACCAGGACATGTTTAAAGCAGCTTAAGTTGGATACCCACAAAAAATCAGCTGAAAAGAGCGTTTTTTTATGTCCCCTGATTCATTTTACACAATTGTTTTTATTGTTAATGAGTGTAGTACATATAAAAAAAACATTCACGTTACAGCACGAATGTCTGTCGAGTTAGACTAAACTCTGCTCGGTAACAATCCTTCTAAATCTCCTCCAGTAGACTAAAATGAGTTCAGGAAATAATTTATTTCACTGCAAGTGGGTCACGATTAGCTGCAGTGGTAGGTGAAAAATGGAGATGCATTAATTCTCTGGGAGCTTAATGGCCATGTGTTAGCAGCTAAAGCCAATCCTGTGATCTCAGCCAGTGTGTGTGTGTGTGACAACAGTGTGTTAGATTTGTAATAAGCGAGGGCCACTAGAACCCAAGGTTTAATTAAGGGTTAGAGACAGATTTAGGTTGTAACACACCATGCTAGCCTCACACACACACATATACACCCACACACTTCTCATCTCATGAGCTTGTCTAATGGCATGTGGCTGGGACATGACAGGTTCCCTGGAGTGTTTTTTCTGGGGATCCGAGGAATGGTCCAAGATTTGTGTTACAATAAAATCTTGCTTTCGACAGCCTTTGTTTTTTAATTTACTTCACTGTAAGATTGTGTCTTGGGCTGCATCTCTATGGCAATTGAGGTCACCGACTCCGAATGATTTGAGAGAATGAGATCTGATCACTTAAGCTATACGCTTAGACAACCACTTAAGAGAACGTCACAGAGAACAGCAGCCTTTTTTCCAATCTCCTCAGAGTGATCTATGCAGGTGGGTCGAATTCTACTCACTCTGGAGGTACGCCGGTACCGTATGTCTAGTGGTTTTACAGCATCTCATTATTGACATTCTCAAGGTCATGATTATCAATGTTGTATACATGTACATTAAGTATATCATTTTATTTTCTCTATTCACTAAAGAACACAGCCAGCATCTGGTTTTAAAGAGATTGAAGTTGTAATGGAAAGCAGAAACTGTGATTTTGACAGAGCTAATGCAATGGAGCTTTCTGGGCTTCATTCTCAGACGGGAACAACCTGATCTAGTTAAAATTGAGCAAGTGATTAGTCAGCAATTCTCACTAGCTGAAAAATCATTTCCGCATTTCCTGGGGTTCGGTACTTTTTAAAGACACATGCAAGCGACTACATCATCTGTCTCCACCGGCTCCTATTCTCCACCATCCCAACATGTCTTGTCAGTTCCTGGTAGTGTTGGGCTCTGGGATTGGGGCGTTTTTTTTCCAAGCGGTACCAGACCTGATCACAAGGTGCACTCCTGCATATCCTTCTCAGAAAAAGTGACCAGGAAACTGATGTCTGTGGTGACTAATGTACACCAACCCAGGACAGCAAAAAGATTGAACTCTCTTGTTGGATGTTTTTATTTTTCTCTTGCCCAGGAAGAAAAGAACCACCAGAGTCTGACGAGACTAAGGATACTATCGTCAGTGAATCTGGCTTCCTCAGGGCTGCTGTTTGGGATATTTGAGTTGACTGTTCAGGAGGCTCAGAATTATCACTCGATCTGGGATCTGGCCCAACGACGGTCTGTAGGTTACTGACTAATTGCCCCCACATTCTCGAGGGGAGATGCCAGTTGTCACCCGACATGAAAGCCAGAGATAAGTCATGGTGTAATGGAATTAAGCGGGACCTGATCCACGTGTTCCCCTGAGCAAACCCTCATACTCGACCGGCTGGGGTGCAGCTCTAACTCCTACATATTCCCAGCCACCTCTGATATCACAGTGTGGTTATTTGACCATTGTGGAGCACCTTCCAAAATTGTGCACTTCGTGCCTCTACCCAAGTGTCATGGTTCAGCACATCTTACGCATCGACATCATCCCAATAGATATCATATTAGACCGGGGGTTCTAGTCCTATGAGTCTTTTTGCTAAGTACTAGCGGCTTCTGCCAGCCTCACATCAGGATACCAACCCCATTTTAATGGTCGGACTAGTAGAGCCTCAATCAGGATCTAGACACCACTTTACGTTATTTTTGGATCAGCATCCAGCCTCATGGTATCAAACCCGGTGCTCCAGGGTAGAATACACCCTCAATACGCTGAACATCTCAGCCCCTGGCACTTTTCTGGCCAACAACCCGACATTTTCCCTCTGTAAAAGTTGAAGCAGCTGTCCACTTTTGGCAGCAAAACCTGGGAAAGGTTTTGTACAAAAAAGTAGCTTTCAGAAATGAGGATAAAATAACGTTGTCATGGAAACTTAAAATCCCACACATGTCTTGTTTGTGGTGTGACCCTTTCTGCCTCAAATCAACAAAGACATTGTTTTAATTTATTGAATTATTTTTCTGCTTCTCTTCTGTCTTCGTCAGCTGACAGGGTTCAGTGGGAAGCGTTTTTCGTCGGCAAGAAGCCATAGGACCGCCATGGGGCAACCAGCCAGGAGCAAGCCATGGCATTACTTCGGGGATGACGATATCGGCTTGCACGGGGTCGAGCTCCCTCTGGCGTTTCCAGTCGAAAAATTGATGCATCCCAGGGCTGTCTGTTATCATTCGCCAGACGTGGTCTGACAGTTGCTGATACCCAACTTCTCCCTCTGGTCTGTTGTATAGGTGGGCTCAAACGACAGAAATTAGGTGGTTAATATTGCACCCCTTTGCGGGGGCCCTGAAATTTAGAATTGGATTATTTAACTTGATTGTGGAAGCGTGCGATAGGTTGAGTTTAGTCATAGACCAGCTAATGTTTAGTAAGTCTGAGGATGACATCACCATGTTTGTTATCTTTATTTTTTAACGTCAACTAATGTCAAACTCCAACTCTCCTGACTAACTCACATGTTTCAAAAGTTGAAGTCTTCTTCCTCTCCAAGGTACAGTAAGTCATGACCATGTTTTGAACTTATTACTTTATAAAGTTCTCCTCCTTTGGAAATCTGGGCGAACGAGAGGTTACGAGAGCGATATCCATTATGACGTAATAATGGCTTCACTCCTCCTCCAGCCAGCTGTAATCACGCCCTACTTTGTTTATACAACGAGACTCTTGGAGGTGGATAATTCCTGGATTAATGACGCACGATGACAAACCTTGATGCTTGACCAATCACAGCAGAATGAGAGTGGTTATGGTAAACAAGATTTCATCATCAGAAAAACAGGGTTTTCCGTGGGCATGGCTTATAATGTAAATATTTTAATGAAAAGAGAGTTTTGTACAACAGACACATACTGATGATACAATAGAGTCCATTTAAGACACACTTAAGTCAACACATTAGTTGCACTTCAGAAAATCATAATGAAAAGAGACGTACTTTCCTTCTTTGGGGTTTGTTTTAGCTGTCAATCCAACAAAATAAACATTTTTGAATCCATCACGGGGTTTTGGATTTGTTTGCTGCACAATTTTATGAGTAAAGGTCGAAAATGCATTCAAGAATATTTTGACCAAGAGTTTATCAAGTAGCTGAGAGAATGACCAGAACCACTATAGCTTGAGAAAGATTCTTTGGAACTTCAGAAAAGGTGCAGAGCTGGTTTCATCATTTTGCAACAACATCATGACAAAAACATTTTCTATCTGAATCCGGTCTGCCTGCTTCAAAGAGATAAACATGGCAAACCTAGGACAGGGGGTTGAGATTAGATGAATAATTCCACTGTAATGAAGCAAGAATTTCAAGTTCAGTCCAAGTTGTTGAAACTCGCATAAGTGTTTTGAATATCAAATAACTCGGGGCTTCTGGGTAATCCACCACAACGGGTTGATCATGTGACTCCGACGGACGGGTTTGAGTAATTGAGGTCAATCTAAATGACTTTTGCAACATTCTAAAGGGTTTTTCTAAAGTCTGAAAAGTCAGAGCAAATAAATTACATTTCTGGCTGTCCATCTGCACAACATGACAATTTCTATTGAGACTCTCTCTGCATTCCTCTCCTTCCTGATCCATGCAGACAAAGTGCTTCATTAGTATGCTGAGCAGCCGAGGCACACATTCTTTTCCACAAATATGAAAAACCCATGAATACAGTGAGATGTGTGTCTGTTTAACAATTGACACCCTGACATAATGTTCCATTTACATGTCGTCTGTACCCATTTTCAAGGCAGTTATTTGCTTTTAGAGACTCAAAAATGACAAAATAATGTCCTGATTTCCTGTTTCAGCATTTTCTTTTTCTCTCTGTTCTCTGCTTCTCCGGCGGCTGTCAAACTCTGCCGGTGTCTCCGAGGGTGGGAGGTATAAGAGGCTTGCCACCATCCAAACTGACAAAAAGTGAAGGTGAATAAAAAGCAAAACACCTTTGAAGTTGTCAGTGCTGATGCTGGAAGCAAATGTATTACTTGCTTTTTAAGTGGTTTGCTTTACAGAAAGTGGGACTACCTTGCAAGGTGACAGGGTTCTCGATGTCAACCTTAGTCCCTAATGAAATGTTAATGAGTCATGCAAACTCTCAATTGGACCTAAAATAGCGAGTTCTTTTGATGGATCTCATGGTGCCGAAAACTCAAAGTAGGACTGTTCTACTATAAGATTTAACATTTCATTTGCCCTAGAGATATAATTATTGTGTATAAACCTTTTGTAATGTTCAAAAATATGATTCTTCATCAGCATTTCTCTTTCTGCGCCCACCTCAAAAGCTAGCGTTTGAATCCTAGAACGAGACTAAAGGCAATGGTCAGGAAATGAGCACGGTGTATGCCAAGTGGAAGTCCTTTGATGATTTAGTAATTCACATAAAAAATGTATAAAACTAAGGATGAAAGTCACTCAACCAGACAAACATTCAAACGCAACTGAGGAATAGAACCTCGATGTGCAACTAATGTGTTGATTAGTTTGATAAGTGTGTCTTAAATAGATGTTGGACTCTATTGTACTCATCAGTATGTCTTTGTTTGTACAAAACTCTCTTTTTATTGAAATATTTACATTACAAAAAGTGCTTAAGCCTCGCCTACTGAAAACACTTTTTCTGCACCCACTCTGCTGTGATTGGTCAAGCATCAAGGTTTGTCACCGCATGTCATCCATCCTGGAATTTCCACCTCCAAGGATCGCATTGTATAAACAAAGCAGCCTTTATTACATCATAATGGACTTCACTCTTGTAACCGCTTCTTCGCTGAGATTTCAGATGGGTGAGAACTTTATAAAGTAATAAGTTCAAAACATGGTCATGATGAGAGACTTACTGCATCTTGGAGAGGAAGAATTCAGCATTTGAAACATGTGAGTGAGTCTGAAAATGTGGGTTTTTACTATTAGTTGACCTTTAATAAAAGACGACAAACATGTTGATCAACACGATTGTTTGATGAGGATAAGTTCCAGTTGTGCATTTCTACCTGTGAAGCCTCAGTAGAGAGGGTACTGAGGGCACGGAAAGAAGAGAGGGTAACAATTATTTTGATGACGCAAGTTATTCTATTGATTTTAAAGAAAGTTTGTTTGAAAACATTTAGCCTCGAACAAACTTTAACTTTGAATAAAATAAATGATCCAACAAGGAGGAAGCATCTCTCCGAGTGTTGTGCTGATGATGCGACTCCTTGTGCTTGACCTCATCAGCATAATGGCCATAATTTAAATTCTTGTTTTCTTGTCGAGTCGTAGCTGACTGATTAGCAAAGCACGATTATGCAGGAGGAATGCTGATCGCGGAATAAACTGAGAGGCCTGAGAGTGACATCACAGCTTATATGACCTGTTCATGAAGTCATTTCCATGGCCTGCATGAGCTTTAAATATAATTTCTATGCTACTTTAATTGTCACCCCAAAATACACATTTTTAACCGTTGTTTAAAAAAAAAAAAAAAAAAAAATTATATAATATATAATATATATAATATAATAAATCAAATATTTAAATATTTAATTTGCTTTTATTTAATTATTGAATTAAAAAAAAAAGAAAACATTTTTCTTCACAGAGTTTCATATTCTAATTCAAATAATTCAAAAATACAATTTCTAGGATTCATATTTTTTAATTCGTAGCCATTTGGATTCAATATATAAAAAAAAGAATCTTGAAAACTTTTGGTTTTATCTTGTGGCAGTTATACCAGCATTTGTATTTAATTTAAAATGGTTCAAATCTTGTCTTTTTATTTTAATTTAAAGGGCTATGATTTAAAGTATATTGAATCTAGAAAATGTATATTTGAATTATTGGAATTAGAATATCAAACTATTTATTTGCAAAAAAATCCTTAATTCTTTTTCGTTTTTTTAAATTCAGTTATTCAAAAACAAAATACATTTCAATAATTCAATCAAATAAATTGGACCTTTAAATACAAAGTATTTAATTTAATTATCCAAAAATGAATTCACTGTTACAACATTTGAAATGTTAAATTCAGCAGTTCAATATTCTGATGTCACTGATATACATCCATGCTCTTCTCTCTTGTGTCGACTTTATATTTCATTAATTAACTTCATATTAATATCCTGCGCCACTCTGTACGTGAGAGTTGTGCGTTGACAATTTAGTTGCATCAGTAGTTTTCACAGAGGCTGAATGACTTATTGAGAGAATTCCTCATTTATTCAGATGAGACATCTGGAGGAGCCTCCAGTTTTGTTTTAGTCATGAAATCAACCTCTCTTATCTCTGTCCCCATCGCATTCATATTTCACCACTTTCCCTCTTAGCGCCTTAAATCCAGGGAGCTGTAGGAAAATGGGAACATCTGGAGGAAAAGTTTGGGAAATGCGTTGATTGACATTACTATTTAATCAACCTCGTGAAAACAAGTTTTCTGCTCAAATCTAGCTCCAGTTTTTTTTTGGCATACAAATGCAAATGAAAATTGTGTTTCACACTGAAAAATCACACCAAATTAAAATCTTAGGCTTACATTTGATTGGGTGTTGCAATCATGTGGTGTTTGAACATCTGAGTTAGCAATCCCTCCAAATCTTAGTTGAAGGGCAACTAATGTGTTGATTTAAGTGTGTCTTAAATAGATCTTTGACCTCTATTGTATCATCAGTATATGTCTGTTTGTACAAAACTAAAATATAAATATAGTAAAATATTTACATTAGAAAATGTGCTTAAGCCCCGCCCACTGAAAACCTGAGATGAAATCTTGTTTACCATAAGCAAACCCACTCTGCTGTGATTGGTCAAGCATTGCTGTTTGTCACTCTAGTCATGAACCCAGGAAGTCTCCACCTCCAAGGGACATGAACATGGCTTAATGCTCTCTGTTTTTTCTTCATGTTTATTGATACAATGAGTGTTGTTAAGTTCACTTGAGGTTAACTTTGCTCGGAACACATGTCCGACACAGTTATTCCTGTGTGCCCCTCAGTGACTCACAATGTAAAAGTTTAAAACATTTTTTTTTACACAGATGCCAATTGAGAACAGCACCAACATGTAAACTCTTGAAATATCAACATTTTCTTCAAGAACAACTAATGTCAAACCCTACTCTCCTGACTCACTCACATGTTTTAAATGTTAAAGTCTTCCTCTCCAAGATGCAGTAAGTCTCTCATCATGATCATGGTTTGAAGTTTTTACTTTAACTTAAAGTTCTACCCCCTCTGAAATCTCAGCGAACGAGAGGTAACAAGAGCGACGTCCATTATGACTGGCTTCACTCGAAGAATGCCCTGCTTCTTTCTTTATACATGAGTCGCTTGGGTTTGGAGACTTCCGTGATTGATGATAACAACCCCGATGTTTGACCAATCACTGCAGAGTGGTCAAACATTAGTTGCCCTTTAAATTTCCCTGAAATACATTCTTGTATTTGACTTATTTTTCTGGCACCAGGCAGATGCATTTTCTGTTTAAATCATCTCCTCTTTTGGCCATTGCAGTCTCCTCCGTCAACATGAGACACTACAGGTGAATGCTATAGCCGTCCAGCCCTTGATGTCTAAAATACACCAAAGTTGTCAACAGAGCTACAACAAACACTTTGTCACACAATTTAAGCACACTGTGGGATCGGGGGGTTATATTGGATATATGTGGCATTGACAGAGGAGCCGTCGGAGCCGGAGCTGCCACAAAATATTCCGAGCAGCTGAAGATAAAACTTCTTATTGATCGGTTTGCCGCTTCAATTCTAAGACCCCCTTTTTTTATGGTCCATCTCCTAGTCAGCCAAACACCTGGAGCAACCGTGTCGGTGGCCACACTGTTGGGCCTGTGATAATGCTCGGCAGTGTGGCTGTCAGATAGAATCTCACTCTGGGCTAGCCCTGGCTGACGAATAGACTAGTGCCAGCTCATTTCCAAGATGCCGTGCATGTTTCTGCCTATTCCATCACAGAGCCATAGATGCAGAGACAGCCTGAGGTTGATCCCCACTCTGTCAATTCTAAAGCTGAGGTTTACCACATAGATGAGGACAATGAAGCTGCAAATACCTTTTACGAAAGTTTGAATGTGTTACATTCTGGAAAGAAGCACTGGTAGATAAAGCCATGGGGGATTAGAAAGTATATAGATCTTGTTGAAGGATCAGTAGTTTTACTATGTCTTGTAAAGAATTTGAACTTTAGTTCTCTTGCCAGACACAATTTCAGCAAAACACTCTCTTTGCAAAATCTACATTTATTTGATCAGTGTTCAAGATTAGGACCGAATTTCCATGTTTCACAAGATAAAAAAAAAATAGTGAAACTGAAAAACAACAATAGAATGTTGAAAAAAGATAAAGACAAATAACTTTATTATATATATAACTTAACCAGCAATTCATAGTAAAAAATTTTTTTTTTTTTTTTAAATCTGTTTTTCTTATACAATAGTTTTTCTTTGACACTTTAATACTAGCAGTCCCACCATTTTTCTGTACTACCTCTTAAACCCAGATCGGGCAGCCGATCGGACTGAAACCACCTGTGGACACTCATTTTGTTATGTTAACGTTGCGATCATTGTCACACCACAGGAGGGAACATGCTGAGAGGGAGTGGGGAGTGGAAGGTATAGGTCGCATAAATACAGTCAATGGGCCTCATGTGGCCCAGGGGCCGCACTTTGCCCACATTGGATTCATTTATTATTTGGAAACTCTTTGAAACTCTTTGGAAGACACTGCAACGTGAACTGTTATCTCACTCACATGTTTCAAATGTTGAAGTCTTTCCCTCCAAGATGCTTCACAAGCCTAAAAAAAGGTATTGTAATTCCTAATAAAACACACAATATGAAGCATATGTGTCAAACTCACACAAGTGAAGTTGAAACATCAACTAAGAATTGCCTGGATTTTTTACTACTTATGTGCATTAAAGGTAATATAATTTGAAAACCCAACTTTCCTGACATGTTGTAGTCTTCTTCTCCAAGATGCAGTAAGTACTTTAAAGTTATTACTTTATAGAGTTCCCCCCCGTCTGAAATCTGGGCGAACAAATGCAGAGTCCATTATAATGTGATAATGGCTTCACTCCTCCTACAACCGGCTGTAATCACACCCGCTTTGTTTAAACATAACAAGACAAAACAACTGAAATATAGCAGGTTAAAAGTACATTCAGTGCAGCAACAAGCCAACAACACAAGTCAATATCAATTACTCCATTTGCTTTTATTGTGCTGCGCCGACAGAGGTCAATAAAAAATAAAAACAAACAGTATGTAAACATTCTGCAGTAGCTGCTTGTATCTTAATATTCTCTGTCTTCTGTGCTTGATCTATTATTTACACGGCACGCATGAATGGTGTGTTTATTTAATCACATTTTTTATGACGGTCTAGTTTTGTTTTTGTGTTTTATATGTGAATTTGAAAGAGAAGTTGAAAAGTTGTGTTACCTCTCTCAAGGAGGTTATGTTATTGGCAGCGTTGAACAGGAAAAGATAAAAGGTGCGAATGAATTTTAATTAAATGCTCTGGCGTAGTTAAAAAGTTGAAAGTGATCCAGTAAATCCATGGAAAGATAAATAAACATTTTTATGGATTCATCACTGACTTGTGTAGCAGAGAGTCTGTTCAAAAAGTACATTCTTTATTACAATAATAATCACAAGAGCTGCAAACATGTTGCAAATAGACAACAATGCTCCATGAGATCTCTAAAGGGGGTCGACCCTCTTTAATTGGATGATCTGGTCTTCGGCCGATTAAAGGGAGGGAATGGGTGCGAACCAAACTATGAAAAAATGTATGTTCTACTAAAAATCCCACCATTTCAAACTCAGTAAAAATCTTTTGAGACTGAAACTCTTCAGGTTTTAGTCTTTCTGAAGAGACATCAGTGAGTATCGCTCCTGTCAGGGATGTTAAAACGAGTTCACTTCTCCACCACAATAGCTTTTCACATCGTGTGTGTCATTTATCCAGCCTTGTGTTTGTGGGCACTCAACATATTTCCAGCTGTGACAGAATATCAGACCAGGAATGCTTGTGTGTAAAAGCTGTTCTCTAATCCACGCTGCGAATATACTCTCATTCGTATCGTGCTGGACAAGCGTGGCCTGAGCTCATATATTATCCTTTTTCTTCTTTTCACCATCTGGCAGAAGCCGACATAAATTATTCTAACTCCGTCTGAGCATCAGATACTCACTCTATATTCTGCATCTTCTACTACTGTGTTTGTGTCCCAAGAGGATCTTCAGCCTGAATTACTTGTTGTCATGCTGAGCTCTAAGAAACCAAAATCTTATGCATGAGTGTAGGACAGTCCTTTCTTGAACAGGGCTGCTGTGATTAGTCAGCATGTGACCCTGGTTTTCTCCGTACTAAGAGAATGTGCAGACCAGGAGATATGTTAAATTAAACAAAGTAAAGTTGGGATCGGACAGTATGAAGCAAACTAAATTAAGGTGTCACTTAAAGGGCAACTAATGTGTTGATTTAGGTATTTCTTAAATATATGTCCGACTCTATTGTACTCATCAGTATGTGTCTGTTTGTACAAAACTCTCTTTGCATTTAAATATTTATATTAGAACATGTGTTTAAGCCACGCCCACTGAACACACTTTCTGTAGATTAAATCTTGTTTACCATAACCACACCCACTGTGTTGTGATTAGTCAAGCATCAAGGTTCGTAAATGTGTGTCATTAATTCCAGAACTCTCCACCTCCAAGGGACTCGTTCTATAAACAAAGCTGGCTTGATTTCAGCTGGTTGGAGGAGGAGTGAAGTCATGATTACATCATAATGAGCTCCACTCTTTTAACCTCTTGTTCGCTCAGATTTCAGACGGTAGAGATCTTTGTAAAGTAATAACTTCAAAACATGTTGGTGCAGTACCCCTGTGACCCAAAGGAGGAAAATAAAAAAAAGCATTTTGGGAGATTTTGCGACATGTGTGTTTTCACTCCTGCAGCATGAATTGAAATGAAAGCTAAGACGCATCAGTCTGTGATGATTTCGTGCCACTGCAAAAGTTCAGCAGCTTAGCTGTGGATTCTTTAGGCTCCACACCTTTTTCCACCAAATATAGCCACTATGATGCATCACCATCAGCGTTGTGGTTTCATCCACAAAACCCTGACTCCCATTCTGTCTGAGGAATCCTGAACTGCGAACAGATTGCTGCTTCGTGATGCATGGATAACTGTTGGATTAGGACACTATTCGGAGAAGTCGGCGTGATTTTAGAATATTCTCCAGTCGTGAGCCGCCTCTATATCTACAGTTCTTGTTTAAAATTACAGTCATTTCTCCAAACATCATTCAGAAGTAGGGAATGAACTTTTCTAAAATATATTTTATTTTAGTTTTTAATGTCGATTTCGTGCAATTTGACTGATGTCCTCACCTCCATGCCAGCTATAGCATCAAAAACAATGTCATATGGCCACGATGGTTAAAATATGATAATTTATTTTTTATTTCTTTAAAAGTCTACATTGAAATGTTATGATATTGCGTGGGATAGTAGTCCATATCCTTAAGATTAGATTGGATGCGCTCATTGATTGTATCTGTTGTAATAATTGATTTATAGCATCATAAACCTGGCAACTTTGACAATGACATATGGGCAACATGGCTAAAACATGATGTTTTAATTATCAATTTCATTAAATGTCTACGTTTAAATGTTGTCATATTTTCTGGGTTAGTAGTCTACATCCTCCAGAAGAGATCTATGGCAGTCAATGGTTTTAATTTAAGGAAATATCGGATTTATCGCAGTTTAAATTTATCTGAAACCTGTTAATAAAGTGAAAATCTAAATTGTTTAAAAAAAAAAAATTAATAGATATAGTAAGTAAGTAAGTAAGTAATATTTGTAGAGCGCTTTCTAGACCAGGGCCACAAAGCGCTTAAACAATCAAAACTATACCCAATAAAATATAAGCTTAAAAGGTCAAGACACCAGCGAGATGAACACAGGAGTCTCAGCGAATCAAGGAAAAGCCTGCATGAATAAAAATGTCTTGAGATGTTTCTTGAAGGAGTCAGTAGATCCATCAAGCGCAGAGAGAGAGGAAGATCGTTCCAAAGCTTAGACATGCAGTACAATGTTTGTGCTGTTGTGTTAAAGTGTTACGAGGACGTGACCATATGCTGTTGTGTTATAAAAGATAGATATAGACGTAAAGACCCGCCTTATGTTCACAAGATGGAGCAAAGTTTATTACCATGAAACAAGTAAAAATAGAGTATTGAAAAGGTAAATATAAGCGTGCGAAAAGTGTGGTGTGAGAATGGCTCAAATTTCATGACTGTCACACTTGGCAGGCCTGTACAGAGAGCATCATCCTGCTGGTGCACGAACACGAGCAGACTATTCTCAGAGGTGTCATCTGTAATCTTTTGCCCGAGAAATTTCACCAAGAGATATAGATTATTAGTGACAGATCTTCATGTCAAGAAGAGACTTATACTGAGGCCTCATTACAGAGTTTGAAGATTGTAGTTTAAATCCTCACAATGCAGACTTTTCATCTACAAATTGGAAGCTGTGCGTGGATTGTCTAATAACTCAGCGTCAAACGTTTGAAAAGGAATGACAGCGTTTCACTGATCTGCTCATCTAAAAAGACTTTCTTTTCTTTTGTCCTCTTTGTCATGATTTACTGTAGATATTAATAAGCTTCTTTGCTGTTGCCATGCCGATGCTTGTCCGGGACCCAGCAGCTCCTTGTCATTGTTTAAATGCGGACTGGCCTTTAAAAGTAAATGATGGAACATACATTTAATATCTGGCTTGCAGAGTTATGAGCAGAGATGCATTTACCACTAATCTTTTGGAATAAAAAAGTATTTCTGAAGCTTATTGTATAGACTTGTCCCTTTTGGTTTTTACTAAACTGATTCATTCAATTTGACAGGCAGGAAGATGAGATACAGGAATGGAAAAAAAAAAGGGAGAGGGAGACAAGGAGAGAAGAGAGAAAAGTGTAGACTACTTGAGTCTGATGACCCAACACAGATGACATGAGGGAAAGAAAATATATATAAAAATATATATAATTTATAGCAATATATTGAGAGAGAGAGAGAGAGAGAGAGAGATAGAGAGAGAGATTCATCACTTACTTCTTGAATAAAATGTGTTATGTTTTTAATTGAGAATCCTTTGTAAACATGTTGGATTTATTTTCCTTCTTCTGAGAATTTACTTCACATTTCTCAATCATTTTTCATCTCTCATCAATTTGTCTGTCGGCTTGACTAAACCTCAGAACATCCTCAGAACACCGCCCAGTACATCATTTCTGCAGGTAAATAATCATCCATGACTGACAGAGAGAAAACACATTGAGCAATGGATAGAATTTGCGTCTCTTGTTGACCATTGCCTTCAGTGTTTCCATCATTATCTGAATCCTTGGTTGGCTTGTACACTGTAAAGCTCCCTCTGGGTTTGGACTGCTTATATCTGTGACCGTTTCTCGTCTATCCAAACTGTCCTCGCTGCATGTGCTGGAGCTGAGGAAGCTCTCCTCTAATAGAAAGTCTATTGACTGTCTGGCCTGTTAGTCGATGCTGCTATCATAGCCGCAGGATCTCCCTGGACGCTCGTTGATAATTGTCACCTGGCTCTCATTTTTTCTTTCTTTCTTTTTAACGATTCCTTATGTCGAGGCTTCAATACAAGATGGATGTTACAGGCAAGCAGTATGGAGGTATTTGGATGTTTTTAAGTGATTATGAGACAAAGAAAACTGAGAAAAGTTGCAACCATTTCTGTCTATAACACTAAAAATGAACAGATTACTCCGAAAATAATTCCAACCCTTAGTCGACATAAGGGTTTAAGTGAGCTATCTCTTTAACAAGAAAGAGCAAACATTTTTTTAATATTACATATTTTTTATGCAGTATATATTTCCAGTTTTAAAGTTTTAATTGATGAATACATTTAAATTTTCGGCTGAACTATCCCTCTAATGACCTGTCAACAGTGTGGGTTTATTTGAGATATAGCAGGATAATGTGCAAAAATTCAACGTTGGTTTCCTCTCAGGGAGTGTGTGTTTGTGTGTGTGTATGCGTGTGTGCATGTGTTTGTGTGAGTTTATAAGTGTGATCGAGCATACTGTTGTCCCGCCATCCCTGCTAAGCTTATTTCTGAGAATGCCTGGACTGCTAACAGCTGGCACAGACAGCTTCTCCCTGTTGTTGCTGTTGATCCACAAACACTCAACAATGCCAAGACTCTCTGAATAACTTTTGGCAGCCAGATTTAAAATCAGCTAAAGTGATGGCGACTTGCTTAAAGAAAAACATCTTTGTATGAAATATTTCCAGTCTTGTGTCTATATTACTTCCTCTTTAGGGGAATCCGAGGAGCAGAGAGAGACGAGGAGCGGATTACTCTGAGCCTCTCTTTAAATGAATCAACTTCGTGAGAAACTAAATCTTTTTTTATTTAACATCCATTTCATTTAGAGCCAATGAAACTGATTTAACGACTAAATTCAAGCACTTTTATTGATTCTTTAGCATTTATTTTACTTATTGTCGTCATCACCGTCCTGGAAAAGCATTACACCTAAATCTCATGCACTTTTTACTTCTATTTTCGTAGCATATCTAAAGTCTGTTCTTCTGAGAAGCTCATCGATGCTTTTGTAATCTCCAGGCTGGACTACTGTAACACTCTTTTGCCAGGATGTTTAAATATCTCACTATCCAGCTTCTCTAAATTCACTTTCAGTAAAATTTAGCATAAAATGTAAAATCTTCCACTTCATTTACAAAGCTAAAAATAGTCCAACACCAACATTCATTCATTCTGGTTGTTACGGTTCTTTTAGTGATAATTCACCCAAAATTCAAAACCCAAGATGGACGTTACAGACGAGCAGGATGGAGGTATTTGTATGTTTTTAAGTGTCTTTTTGGATGAAGATGAAGACGAAGACAACTGAGGTCCAGTCGCTACATTAAAATGAACAAACATTTATGTCTATAACTCTAAAAAGAAACAGATTACGCTGAAAATAATCCCAACCCTTAGTCGACATGAGGGTGAGTAGAAAATAATTATCCATATGAATTTAGATCTACTAGTTATCCCTTGACGGAGCCAGGGCCATCAGTTATCAAGCTCCTCTTTTTGTGGAACCAGTCCGGAGTGCAGACACCCTCTCTATGCTTAAGAGTAATCTCAAAACTCTGCTCTTTGATGAAGCTTATAGGTAGGAATGGCCATCTTTCAATCTTTATGCTATAGGTTTAGATTCACATACAGAGCTCTCTTTCTGTCTGTGTTCTGTACATTTATCACTCACCCTCCAATCCATCTCCCGTAGAGCCAAAGTGCTTCACCTCCTCTCTCAGTATCTCTGGAGCATGCTGCTACATCCAGGATCTTCTTCACGTGCTAATTATTAAAGACATTTTGTCAAGCGGGTTGAAGCTTATAAGACATAAAGATCAGGCTGTACAGTATATATGTGACACATTTAGAAGTGGTGAGCCTAAACGTGGGCATGAAACCTTTTCTTTAATAATTCGTCCAAATAATAATTAAACAAGAAAGTAACTACAAGTTAAGTCCAAGGACAGAAAGCAAAACACGAAGAGAGCAGAAGCCTTTTACACCTGTTCCATTTAAGATGTGGAAAATGTACCTAAAAGGATCAAAAGGATCACTGAGTTGTTGTGAATTTAATGTTTCATGTTTCAATGTCAAATATATAAACCTGTTCCTTTTAAGTCATTTGGACTTAAAGGTGAACTAATTTCAAAACTCAATTTTCCAGACTCACTCACACGTTTCAAATGTCAAAAAGTCTTCCTCTCCAAGATGCAGTAAGTCTCTCATCATGACCATGTTTTGAACTTATTATTATATATTACTATAAAGTTCTCCACCATCTGAAAATCCTGGCAATGAGAGGTTATGAGAGCAGAGTCTATTAAAGCGTAAAAGAGGCTTCACTCCTCCTCCAGCCAGCTGTAATCAAACCCTGCTTTGTTAATAAAACAAGTCCCTTGGAGGTGGAGACTTCCTGGATTTATGATGGAGACAAACCTGGATGCGTGTCCATTCCCGGATGAGTGGCCATGGTTATGGTAAACATGGTTTAATCTTCAGAAAAAGTGTTTTCAGTGGGCGGGGCTTAAGCAAATTTTCTAATGTAAATATTTCAATGAAAAGAGAGTTTTGTACAAACAGACACATACTGATGATACAATAAAAATCCAACATCTCTTTAACACACACTTAAATCAACACATTGCCCTTCAAAAGAGAAGTCATTACTGAAAAAGAAGTGTTTTATCGAGAGGATACGATTGTTTTTTACGTGGTATGTTTGTATCTTTAGAAGTGATTGACTTTAATGTTACAAATGTGCAACTCCTGTGAGCGTAAGGGGACAGTTTTCAGAGTTTACTCTCTAAATGGGGCCTAAACATAGAAAAACAAAGACAGTGTTGTTTACTTGTGAATTCATGGCTGCAGGGAGAGTCTGCTCATCTTATCGCGGAAATAGCAGGACGTCTAAATTTGCTCTCATGTCCACATGAGGACACTACTATGCCCGTCCTTTGTTTGTCCCAGAACCTGTTCCTCATTACAACAGTCCCTCAGGTGCTGCTGGGGGGGATGGCAAAGAGGAGTGCTCTGTTTGATTGACAGCCCTGGCATTCAGACTTAGGAGGTGGATACAGTACAGAGACGGCAAGGTCACCGACAGGAATGCGAGTAAATATGAAAAGAGCTGTTGGCAGCGACACACAGAAGACACACAGACAAATTGAAGGTTGCTTTTATGGATGGTCGCAGAGTCCATCAGCCTTAGAGAGCGGCTTTCTGACCTCTACTCGATCTTTGCATTAGTTAAAACTTAAGGTCTTTTCCGGTCGACTCACGGAGAAACTTGCTGCTGTACCAAATCTAATGCCTACAGTAAAAAAGGGAGCATGACTAACATGATTAAAGCTAATTTCTGCCAAACGGCTGGTAATTCAGTTCATGGAGAGATACAAGTCCACACACTCATGTGTGCACACACACACACATGTGTGCACACACTAATACAAGCACACACACAAACACGTGCAGTCAAATGCACACACACAACCAGACACACACATGCACTCAAAGACATGTACACACACCATACAAAAACACACACACACAAACACGCATATTCACACACAAATACACACGCACCCACACACACACTCACCTACACACACCTAATTACCCACGTACACACACGCAAAAACACACACTCACACATAGAGTAAAGCCTGATTGCATTAAAGTCAAATTAACTTTGTTGCAGGCGTGCAGCGTCACCGTGGGCGAGAATCCGATTAAGCTCATTAACATACCTGGCTACAGCCTCGGAACTTGGAAGAGACTCACACTGAGCGATGGACAATGTACGGACGCAGACGGGTGGCGGCGGCGGTGGTGTTGGGCAGAGGGGGGGGGAACACTGGGACGAGAGAGTGGCCAGATGGAGAGGTGAGTTAAAATTGGAAGCGAGGCTGCGCTGACTGATATCTGCAGCCGGCCGGGTGTGAAGCGTGTCATCTGCCGTCCAACAGGAACCTGCATGGATCTCTGAGCAAAAAACACTTTCCTCCGCCGCTGTCATCTGCTGTATCCTGCTCCAAGCGCCCCTGCAGGGAAAACGGGCCGATCCATAACCGGCCCCATTTGCCGTCGCCTCTCGTACTGAGCCCATCTTTCAATACAGGACAAGATGCCGCTTCACTCGGTGGCGGTTAATGAGCCTCTTATTTCGGGCGACTGCGTCTGCTTTTTGACAAACAGTTAGCACAGAAGTGGAGTCGTAATTGAAAAAGGGTAATTGCAATTATTCATTTTGTGTTTGGCAAAGATGAAGTGATCAGATAAGCAGAGCTTCAGTGAGTTCATGTGAACAGCAAACATGACTGTAGTGGATGGATGTGCAATTTGTTTTATAATCCATGACCACATCACACTCTGACAAGTCGCCTGATCATCACTTTGCTTTATGATGGTTTGGACTTTCTGCCAAACTGGTACCATTTACACTTTGTTTTTTAAATGGCAACATTCATTTTTTTTCCATTTTCTGTACAGTTTAGTCGGATGAAACTGACGAGAACCAAGAGAGACTGCAGCCAAGAGTCAAAGAAGTTTTTGAAAGGCAAAGATAATATGACCCACATTTAGATGAAATTAAAAATATGAATAGCACAGATTCCTAGCTTTAGGTTCAGTCATTTATTTGCGCTTTCATAAGACAAATGTTTCGGTTTATTAATATACTTTAAGCTTGAAATATTATCCAAATATCAAAAACATTTACTAGTATTAACTATGTTGGTGTCATGACAACATGGTTCCAAAATAAAGGGAGAGAAAAAGTGAGTAGTTCTGTAGTATGTTGGACGGTATGTTTTTAAGTTATTCTCTGAAAATCTATATTGTGATATGAGATTTTTTTCTTATCGCCCATCCCTGATTTGGACAAACTCATCCCACAGTGATTGTCAGATTGACAGTCATTGACAAACTCGTCTCTACACATGCAGGTTCATCTAAACTTGTTACAGGTAAAGTTCATAAAATACAGGTGACAGAAACAATCTTGACAACAGCTGGTGAACAATATTCATTTCGGGGCCCTCCGGCAAATTACAACATCACTGCCTCGCAAAATGAATTATACATGACTCGACATATTGTGCCAGTATGAGAGCTTCTGCTCTCTTAGTTAAGTAGCTCTTATTTTCTGTAAATCACTCACACAGGTGATACAACTTTTAGGCACCTAAAAAAAAAGCTTTTTCCAAACTATGGTGCAGTACATGTGGACAGAACTACAATGTTATTGTGAAAACTCCCCTTTACAGCAAATACAGTGTCATAACACCCAATAAAAAAGTTTAATAGTACAATTTGTTAGGACTTCAGTGACAAACCCAAGATCTGATCCATATGGTGAAGGTCAAGAAGTATCTTGTGTTACAGTTCAATAATGTATGAGGCATCAAGGCATTTGTTCATTTTAATGTAGCGACTGGAGCTCAGTTGTCTTCATCTTCGTCCAAAAAGACACTTAAAAACATCCAAATACCTCCATACTGCTCGTCTGTAACGTCTATCTTGTATTGAAGCCTCATCATTAGGAATTGTTCCGAAAATGTTTCACCCGAAAGTGTTATCTGTTTGTTTAGCATGTTAGCCTTTGAGGTAATTCTACAAACAAGCTTAAAATACAGACTTATTTCATTTTTTCCCGAACAATTCCTAATGTTGCTTCAATACAAGAGGCATGTTACAGACGAGCAGTATGGAGGTATTTTGATGAAGATGAAGACAAAGACAACTGAGCTCCAGTCGTTACATTAAAATGAGCATACATTTTAGTGTATAGAAGTTAATCTTAAAACCTTAGTCGACTTGAGGGTGAGTAGAAAATGAGTGAATTTAAATTCTGGGTGAACAATCACTTTAAAAGTTATTGCTGTTGTTCTCACTGGGAATACTATAGAAAAATCTTGACATATTGGAACCAAGGTTGAAAAAATAAGAAATATTTCAAGTCAAATCCATCATCTGAGCATGGAATTGACTTTTTCATTTCAGTGGTCAGATGAATCTTTCTGCTCCTCAGTCTACTGCAATAAGATTTTTCCTGTCAGTGCACGCAGGTACGCTGAAGACAAACACTCCAGCAGCCGAAGAGATGAAAGAAAATTCCGTCATCTCTGATCAGCGGGAGCTCAGGGATCTTTATTCCCTGCTCAGCAAACACAGAGACTATGGAAAGAGAAGCTTGTCGACTGCCACACTAAAAATATCAGTTATTAACCAGAAATAAATTCAAAACAATAATTCTTCAAATGAAGTTTAACAGAGAAACAGCCTCTTACATTTTGTAGGTGAACAGAATGCTTGTATAACTCTCTTAGAGAAATAAGGTACATTTACAACGTCATCATCAACATCACTGTATTTGTGAGTTGTTGATTCAAAAACTGTTAATAACAAAAAAAACTCCCAAAAAACAACTTTTTTCAACCATCACCACTCTTTAAAAGTAAAATGATTGATTGTTGGAAATTTTTTTTTTTAATCATAGTATAGAAATGTTATAAAATTATCAAAAACATTTACCCTTATTGGTATCAACTACTGAAATGTAATTATCATGACAACATATTTAGAAAATAAAGGGACGAAAAAGTAAGCTATTATTTCCTGAAAATCTATGTTGTGATAAAAATATGTCCATATCGTGATAGAATATTTTTTTCATATCGCCCATCACTAATTTAAGGAGGTACTTCAGTCTGAAAGTCACATCTCAACCAGTGCCGGTGGCTACAGAATAAAGGGTGAACACACTTTAAGTTGTATTTGTACTGAAGGAAACATGATGCATATTCTCCCCCAAAAATCCACACACTTTGCAAGTGCATAAGAAAAGACTTATACGGGCAGATTGTCGACAGCCGTCCCAGCGATGTCAAAATAGATGCAGACTTTAGCTCCTGTGACTTCATCCGAAGCAGTGAAGATAATTAGCAGCTGATTCAAAGTCAGGCACCGTTCTTCATCCCACAGCGATTGTGATGACAGCAACCCTCTGGCTTGTGACCTAAAAGATTAAACCGCTTCTCTTGGGGATCACCGGAGTCAAGTCTGCGCCGCTTTTACAATCGCAAGCCTGAAACGCGAGCCGCCTTGTCACATGTATGCGCGGCTCTAATTGAGGCTAAGAGTGTTCCAGTGTTATAATGGCTCCACATTAGAGGTATACGGCGCTGTCATGTTAAAGGCAGCTCCCATCATAGTCACTGTTCAAGTGCCATCATTACCCGGAGACCACAGTTTCATCCGTTCCACCCTCAATTATTAATTTTATGCAACTTTAAGCTGCAGCGCGGAGGAATCCTCCAAGATGAAGGCTTTATCGCTTTTACCTGGAATGACTTTAAATCCATTACATAACGTATTTTTCATCTTTATGCTTTTGCTATCCACGAAAAAGAAACATTGACAACTGGTATTAGCAGAAAAACAAAGCTAGAATGAAACAATTGGACAATGTTGAGGATCATTAGCACAGAAGGTCTGAAACTGGAGATACTGTAGCAACAAACATGGAACAAAATCTGCCCTTTTTAGTGGCTTTGTGGCTTGATGTGTATGAAAGCAGTTATATCGTTGCGTCACAGAAGAGGGGGAGCCATGAGCTAGAAACAGGAAATTGACACTGCTGCTTCCTGTAGCGCCAACATGACACTGGTAAGGGCGTACCTACTCCACATGACAACGGGGTCAGTAGCCCACTCTATCTTGGATGCTGTCCATGCTCTTGAGGCCTGCAGCCTCAGTTGACCGGTGTCCTGGGCTGACGGCCTCCATATGATGCTGCTGTCAGCAGTGGCGTTCAGCTCGGGGTACATACATTCTGTCGGTCTTTGCCTTGGTGTTAACCAATAGCAAAGCTTGGTAAGGGGGTGTAGCACCATGAAGTAGAACCCCACATTATCCAAAATATGCAGGATCTACAAATGATGGGAAGCTTTCTAACCACGTTGCCCACCTGCCCACCCTTTCTTAGCTCTCAATAGGTGGAAGTGTGGCTGGTATCACTCGACCTATGTGTGCAAGGAGGCTATACACAGCTGGGTGTTGAGTTCATTGAGTTCATGGCCGCTAGGATTTAACCAATAGCGAATCTTGGTCATAGGGCTTGGTACCATTCGTAGAACCTGGAATATACTCAATAATCCTGGGGGCTTAAAAATGTTAATGTTAATGTTAGATACTATCTTTCGCAACGTTTTAAGGAAACATAATTTGGACAAATTTGGTTTATACAATTTACGAAGCATGGCAGCGCATGCGTACCAGACTTTAGAACTTGTAGCATAAAGTAATCGAACATGAGCGAAGAAAACATCATTTTGTCAGTCCAGCGGTATTTGGAGAGTGGGTAATTGCCCAGAGACACAAAAATAAGATGGAGGATCATTCGGACCGCTGCCAATTGTGCCCTAAAAAGTTATGTTTAGCAAAAGAAAAAATAAAGAAGTTATTAATATCATGGAAATATATTATTATTATTATTATTATCATTTAACGTAAACACTTCTAACCCCTCATAGTTGATCATATCGTACTTGTTGTTGTATGCTGTAATATTAGAATTTTGAATCTGAGGTAATGTTAAGGCATATGACACAATGTAAATTCAAAGCAAGATTGTGATGTGATTCAATTTTTGTATTGTTATTTTTAACTTATATGATTATGATGTACGAGCCAACAATGTTTGTAAATGGCAACATCAGGCTCTGACGAACTGAAAACATTTTTTTTCATTATTCCATTTAAATTGTGATTAAGAATCGTTATATGTGCCAACAGGTAAATGAGGCATGGGAGGTTGTCAGGATGGATCTTATCGGCCCTCTTAAAGAGAACACAAGGCATACAAATATAGTTTTACAATGACCGACTTATTCACAAAGTGGGTCGTAGCAGAGCCCCTGCAGTCAAAATAGGCCAGCGAGGTGACTGCTGTTGTTGTGTCCAAACTCTACACCCTTGGAATGGTCAGGAAAATTATTTTTGAGCAAGGCAAAGAGTTTGTCAATATGGTATGTATATATCTATGG
Organism: Callionymus lyra; assembly: GCF_982586985.1. Taxonomy (NCBI): domain Eukaryota; kingdom Metazoa; phylum Chordata; class Actinopteri; order Syngnathiformes; family Callionymidae; genus Callionymus; species Callionymus lyra. Next base: position 22,702,991 of record NC_141828.1, on the reverse strand, counting down.
AAGCATACACATGTGCAGTATGCATCCATGCAGCTCTGTCAAGAGAGTTAAGTTTACATTTATAATTTTGATAATCTTGCGTGCTCTCAGAAAGTACGTAAATGAGGACCACAATGATTGGGACGTTCATCTAAAGGCCAATTTAAATGCAAAACAGGTGGGCTTGTTTTAACGTCTTATTACATCAAGTTCACTCTATTTATTTTTTGAGTAAGAGATCAATGAAGTATAGCCTGTCTTCTTGATGTTACACCGTCATCCCCGTCTCTCTGAAATATTAAATGTCTGCCAGGTGGGGGATGATATTGAAATTGAAGAACCCCTGAAAAACATTGAGAAGATCATCTGTGAAAGAGATTGAGATTTCAGAGCTTAATGACAGGTTGGAAATTGTTCTTATAATAACTTAATTTGTGGGGAGTACCTTGAGTGTGTTCTTCTTGCCAGGTCATCCAAAACATTGAAATGGCTCAAGAAAACAAAAGAAGTCTTTCTCAAACAGCTTCGAAGCTAGGGGGGAGGTGCTGATTTCAGCAAAGCTTAAAGTGGGAGATACTCTTCCAGACTACCACAGTGGACCTTTTTGCTAGCTGCCTTAACTAGTAAAGGGGTTGCTACAGTAAAACTGCAAGGTAATAAAACCAAGCAGATGAATGTCGGAAGACTGAGGCCCTATTACCGCTGAGAAGGTATTTTAATGTATGTACGTTTAATAAAGCTCAGTCTGGGGCTTAGACTTTTTTTTTTCTTTCAAAGGCCATGCTGAAAATGTGCAAAAACCATAGGGTGACCATAGTTATGTGAATGTTTCCCAGCTGAAAGATAACAAGTACCATTGCAATGGTCCACTTTGGAACAGAGAGAATAATGGTGTTCCGACACAGCTGGTAAGTGATTTTTAAATAGTTGCTCATCAAGCACCATTTACTTTGCTAAGCATAATGGAACAATGGCATTTGTGTGTTTTTTACCTTCAGCTAGATTATGTGCTGGATAGATTGGACACAACACAAGAAATTATTATGAAAGATAACCAGATATGCCTCAAGCAGGAGGATTTTTGGAGTCTGGGACACAATGCAGAACTGGAAAAGAATCTAAGTCTTTATTTACTGTATTAATAACAATTTGGTGTTTCTATTTTTTAAGTGTTGTATAAGGTTGACCCACATTTTTATTCATTGCCTTATTTATAGATTGGGAATGCCTGTTTCATGCTACTACAGGAAGCTGGCAGAAGACAAGTAATGATTTTTTTTTTCTCATACTATTTGTTCATTTTATTTAGATCCTTTTATTCAAAAACTTCCTTTACATGCTGTATAGGGATTGCACATGCACATTGTTGATTTATATGTTGTTCCAACATGGAAGACTGGCAACATTCCCCTACCGGTGAGTTTGAATAAATGTTTATACTATATTAATGTTTGGAGAATCAATAACTCAATGTTATAACCATTGATGATTTGTTACTTTATTTCTCCAGAATGATATAATAGTTAAAGTATGTCCCTTTTTCAGATTTTATTGGTAGAAAAAAGAGAAATTCTCTTCCTCGATTCTCTTCGCCCTCGTGGATTTGGAGATTAGGCTTTCAGGACTATTTTTAGGTTTTGGTTTAAGTAGAATAATTGCATGCTGTTTTTAAAAAAAAAAAGAAAATGTTGATTGTTTGAGGTTGGCGTATTTTCAGTATCATTTAAACTTAACAGGTATCATGCCCAAGTTGGGGTTTCTACATACCCAGGTTTTTAAAAAAAAATACATTTATTCACATGTCGTTTAATAAACACCATAGCACAGCGAGTGACTGTCCTTTTTTATCTTCGTCATTGTGTAACCTCAAACCTCCAGTAAAAAGCCTGGTTCTTTGTGTCTTGTGTCTGGCTTTAAGTCAGTCCCATTGTTGTTTGTTCCAGCCGAAGCCTTGTGCTAAGGCTTTATGTTGCATAATTGTATTTTTCAGACATCTGGCTCAAATGAGCATTGGACAGAGAAGACTGGGGACTTCAGTGTATGTTTGAAAATATGTTATCTCAGCAAACGTTTGGTTTGGTGAATATTTAAACTATCATCTTTTCTCCAGCCATTTCAAATACAGACAGACACCACCAGCTGTGGGATTTTCATGATCATGCTTGATTGCCCAAATGTACACAAAGAATGTTCCGCTTCTTGTCATTGCCTTCAGGGACATTGTCAACACAGAAATGTTCAGAAGACGGGCGCATTTTCAGTGGCTAGACAGTAAGTATCTAATCATTTGATGCCCACTGTAGGTACCACTAACCTTGGATGTTTTTCAGGTTCATAAAAGCTTTATTTAATTTAGGTTATTGGGATGGCCAAGTATTCTTGATGTATTGTTTTCCATAGGTGTGAATACTCCTACAGAAGGGAATTTTACTCTATGTATACCATTGCAGTGGCTGTGGGAGGCTGCGCAGAAACAGCATGCCTGGTAGGAACTTGGAGGCCAGTTTGATTAACAACAAATAATATCAATTTTTTAATTATTTTTGGAAGGGATTACACTTCCAAAAAATTCTTTAATTGGATCACACTTAAGACTGGTTTGAATGTGTGTACTGTTTTAAAGGGTATGTCGGGACAGGGAGTGCTCAGAGGTGTTTATTTAGAAAACCCACATCCTGGCTTCTGTGACCACTTTTTCTACCAATTTATTTCAGTATATCTGTTCTGTTTAAACTTGAATGAAAAACAAGTAATTCTTGATTTTATTTATGTTAAACTACTTATTATTTGTAATGTGTTTCTTGCTGTTATTCATTGTGAAATCATTTTTTAAATCCCTTCTCCCTCTAATCCATCGTAGCACAACTGAAAGACTTTCCTGTGCTTTCCGACAATGATGGGAGTGTGTAGGTTGCATAAGCAGAAGTGAGTCGGACGGCATCAAGTGATATGTATATACTTTTTTACATTTAATATAATATAATGTAAGGTTAGCTTCACAACCTGAGATGAATAAATAATGTATTAACATATGTATTGTAATTGTGTCTTTCTAATAGAGCAGTAGATTTACAAGCTTCCATATGAGCAGCAGACCTACATTCAAGCTTCTCCGACTCCTCAGACAATTAAACAGTTTAAATTACTCTGTAATTGACATAATCATGGTCTGTCAAGTTGCATGACAATCAGTTTTATTATGTTAATACATGCACAGTTAATGTGAATATATTCAATAGTTCATTTGTTAGGTGAATTGAAGTGTTAACAATTACAAAGAAAATGGCCACAAAGTATTTTATCATTAAATGTCACTATTTGGGTTGGATTTTGATGATCCTGACATTTTCACGATACTAATAATAACTTTAACAATCATAAACAATATAAAGTTAAAATAGGTACTTTCAAAGGCCAAGACACATGAGACAAACACAGGAGTGTCAATCAGGCTGAAGCCTGCACGAATAGAAGTGTCTTCAGATGTTTCTTGAAGTAGTCAGTAGACTCCATCAAGCTCAGAGAGAGAGGATTTCTCTCCTCTGGTCCTCGCACACGGTTCGAGACCAGAGGAGAGAAATCCTTACAGGCTGTTGCTCCTAAGCTTTGGAACAAACTTCCTCTCTCTCTGTGTTTGATGGATCTACTGACTCCTTCAAGAAACAACTTTTTTTTGTGCAGACTTTTCCTTGATTCTCTGAGACTCCTGTGTTTGTCTCGATGGTGTCTTGACCTTTTAAGTATATATTTTATTGAGTATTGTTTTGATTGTTTAAGCGCTTTGTGACCCTGGTCTGGAAAAGCGCTCTATAAATATAAATTACTTACTTACAAATAAAAAGGTCTTGTGGGGGGAAAACTTTGTCATCGTTATTTTATCTTTACTTAATCTTGATTGTAACCAGTTCAATTTATAGACATGATTAGTTATTTACCTTATCTTTCTTAAAATATATGTTTTGAGACTCGAAGAGACGCTATGTAAATTGCTATATAAAATAAGTTTTGTATTTTGAATTCAACGTAAGCATGTGCAAATGGATCACTGATTTCCCAAATCGTGTACCACACAATATTTTTGTCCCAATGTAGTTGCCGTAAAAACACGGAGGATTGAAATATGTCACTGCGCATGTGCTCCCGGATCGTGCAGATTTCCCGGATCGTGTACTGACAGATACAAATAAGTAAACATGGAAACTCGTGTATGGTGGCTGTGAAGTGCAAAACACATGTATACATTCTAAAAGTTAAAAAATTCTGCTCCTTGAGCTGATGAAAATTAGTTTTTTTTTACATTTATTTCTAATGAGTTTGTAAATGTGTTTAATTGTTACTTTATCAATCTGTTTCATGATTATTATCCTTATTATCTATTCACAAGGTTGCTCATTTGTTTTATGAGATTGTGATTAGTTTTATGAGCTTGTAAATGTATTTGATGGGTTTGAAAATGTGTTTTTTGAGTTTGTACATCTGTTTAAAGATTTCCAAAATCTTTTTCATGAATTTGAAAGTTTGTTCAATGAGCTGATATATTTGTTGCTTGAGTTTCTAAATTTATTTCATGAATTTGATTTAATTATTAATTATAGAGCACTTTTCAAGACCAGCGTCACAAAGCTCTTAAAAAAACAAAAACCCCAAGAAAATAAATACTTGAAAGGTCAAGACAACACAGAGACAAACACAGTTTTTCTATTCCGCGACATTGTTTCCGTCGAGGTCACTCAGTCTGGCAGTGTTGGCAAAGTTTCACAACCATTGAAAGATACATCAGAACTATAGTTTGGCAGAGTCAGCTGCTTGTTGACGACTATCCCAAAGGAACTGTTTTAGAGGTTTTGTCTCCAAACCTTCTTACCTGGACATCAACTATCTATCTTACCACGCTACCACAAGTACAGTTGTCCTCAAATAACCCTCCACTCATTCAATAATGAAACCTTATGTTTAAATGATTAATTCCTTCTGGCTCTTTGCATGTCTTTACGTGTCTTTTCTTTACAACAAAGACAAGGTCGACCATTTAAAAAGGATGCTCAAGTATCAAATTACTTACAGTATTTTCACTTTAATCAAAGGCAATAAAGCAAGCTTTTGCACGGTTGCTTCAAGAAGGTGATTTGCTGCAAACTTTAGAGCGTGTCAGAAGCACATCTCCAGACGAGTGGTTTAATTCTAATGAGCTATGAGCTGGGAAGACAGGGTGACAGGCTCTGATTGATTGCCTGCAAGCATTGTGTTGCTAGACATGCCTCTGCTTGAGTGTCCGTGTGGCTCTGGATTTGTATTTTGGGTTTTGGGAGCACTCGACAGTGGAAGAGGGATGTTGAGATGACAGCCGTGATGAAGGGAGGAGGGGAACATCAGATGTAGACGTCGACTGACAGACAGAATTATTGCTCTGTCTGTCTCCCTCCTGAGTGGAGGCCCAGATACATACACTATTAGGATGCACGCCGCAGCTGAAGTCTGATTTTATTTTTACGCACCGACTATTTGGTATCTGAGGTCTCCTTCTAGGCACTTCTGATTTGTGTAGGACAAAACGTAGCATTTTCTTTCCTGTCAAGATGCAGGTTTGTACCCATGTTGTATCATCTTTATGGAGCTTTTCGCATTTTTGGACTTTTATGACAGAGGCTGTGTTTGTTTGTGTCACAGTGACAGCAAAATGCTTTTACTGGATGACTACTGGTGAGCTTCCGCTCTTGACAACAGAGATCAATAGAGAGAGAGACCGGGAGAGAGCGAGAGAAAGAATGAGAGACAGGGACAGACAGAGAAAAAAAACAGTTCTACTTCATGCTCCATCATAAAGCAGCTGCTGTTCTACTAAAGCCACTAAAGCTGAAATAATATCTGATTAATCGAGGGTTCATACGATCAAACCTCTGATACATCTGTTGTGAGCCTGTGTCTTCAGACCTGTCGTTTCCCTAAAATCCGAGCATCAGCTAAGAGGCGCTGCACGTCCACCTGGGGAATATATGGCATACAAATAGAAAAACGTTTCTGTTTTCACCTGAATGTTATCTAACTCACTGTCGATCACTAAAACATGGTCGGTTTGAAGACAGTGATTGAGCACCTGCTAGCCTCAGATCGGCTGAGAGGCTTTTATTCTTTGTTCTCTGTGGTTAAGAGGAAGACAGAAGACTGGAGACTGATTCTGGACGACAGCTTTTTGAATCAATCCATCGGTGTTGGTCAACCATCTGTAGCTAGACCTGTTACAAGAATAATCAGCAGAGCTTGTCTTCTTTGACACCGTTGCAGAATTTCCCTTTTAAGCAGCTCTCAGCTGATGCCGACTGACTGGGGGTGGTCTGCACACATGTGGATATTGCGCCAGCAAGGAGAACTTCTAACGTTCTCCTCAGAAGGTACGACAACCAACCACTGGGCGTCGACTCCATGGCCCACACTGTTTGGCCTCCGGGTCTGTTTTTTGCTTTCCTGCCGCTGCTCCTTCTTCTTTTCTCTCAGTGATTGAGGCTCCTGAATTTAAGGGTGCTGTCCTAGCAGGGTTCTCTGCTAGGAGCCATCCTCTGGTGACTAGCCATATGATCCTTTGGTGTAAAAGGGTCATCTGTCTCTCTGCTACTTGCCTTTCATCTTCTAAAGGTGCCTAACCCTTCTTTTCGCTCAAGTGTACTTAGAGGCTAACCCTCACCACCCAACATAGACCTTAGTCTGGATCGTCTCCATCGGCGCTTTCCAGATCAGAGCAGCCATTTTCCTGACTTTGCAGTGGTTGGTCACAATCGACTGAAAGGCCTCTGAGCCCACTCCAGCAGGGGGGAAGGCTACTTCAGCGGCCCTCCTCAACAGGGTTCTGGTGGAGGAGATCTGTTCTGCCACACCCTGATCCTCCACCTTGTAAAGGCCTTTCCTCCTCAACACCACAGCGGGATCCTTGCCCCATGTCGTCAGGTTTGGGTTCTCCATCCCCCTCAGTCTGAGTATGAGATTGAGAAGCTGTGACTCATCGGCCTACCATGTTCAGAGAAGCTTGGCAGCCGACTGGGAGTAAATTAATCTTCGTCTTTGCCACAGTAAATAAACCATCAGCAAAGCTCTGCTGAAGCTCTGAAGGATGTATGAAGTAGATCCTTCGTTTGTTTTCCTCTGCTTAACTGGAGCTGCGTATTTGTTGTCTTCCGAGTGAAAAAGCATAAAAACACTAAAGTAAATTGGTCAGAGTCACTCAAGACACAATGTCATTCATTATATAACGAAAAGCTTTAATTATGAAGCAAATCGGAAGGTTACAGAGAAATTCTACTGGAGGAGCTTTTGCATACAAAGCAAAGGAGACGTGTTGTGGGCTCTCTGAAATATAAAATGTGTCAAAATGTATTTAAAAGTATCGTCCACTGTTAATTTAATAAAATATATTTCAATTTCACTGTTGACAAACATTTACACTTTACACTGAACCGTGTGCGAGGAACCATCAGTAGATTTTGATTCACAGACCTCAGAGCCTGAGCTGGGGTGTAAGGCTGGATCAGATCACTGATGTAGCCTCTGAGCCTGACCATGAATAGATCTGAAAGTAAGAACCAGAATTTTAATTGATCCTGAAATAAACTGGCAGCCAATGAGTTTTCATAACTAGGGAAATGTGAGTTCTTCTACTAGAGCAGGGCAGAATTCTCACTTCAGAGTTTTGTATTAACTGTTAGGGAGAAAGCTCCTTCTTGTTGAAACATGAAAATAAGCTGTGTGTTTGTGTTATTATACAGTGGTGGAGGTCGTTCACTTAACCCAGAGACAAAACAAGGATTAATTTTGCCTAAAAATGGATCATGTCTGAAAATAATTCTTAAATTCTCATAAAAAAATATAAATACTTTTTCCAAAATAATGACCTTAAAAAATGAAATGTATGTTGTTTACATACAGTTAATATTAACAACATATAGTACATCATAGAAAGGGTTAAACTAATTAAACTCAAAGTTGGACTGAATTTAATTTGTTATGGTTTTTGAAAATAATTAATTTTGTTACACTCAATTAACCTTCTACGATTTACATAATTTTTCAGTGTATCATTTATTATTCAATGAAGATACAATTTGAGCAGGAGCTGAGAAACTGGGAGCTTCTTCCAAAAATAGACTTAAAATATGGAGTTATTTAAGTTTTTTCTAAACAATTCCTCAATACTAGAGGGACGTTACAAGTGAGCAGCATTGAGGTATTTGGATGTTTTTAAGTGTCTTTTTGGTTGAAGACGAAGACAACTGAGATCGAGTTGCTTTTGTCTATAAAAAGTAAAAAAAAGATTACTCTGAAAATAATCCATTGTTACCAACACGTGTCATCGAGTGAGAAGAGAAAAGATTTGATATGTGGTCCAGAAAGGGTCAATCTTTTATTCCTCTGTGTAAACTGGATCCAGGTTGAGATCAGACAGGATGGTTGAATTGTGTCAGAGCTAAGGTTAGATCTCCGCCTTTATATAACCCACCAGCCGCGACCCCAGGTCACATTACAGCAGATCCCTACAATCTCTCTTCGGGAATTATCACATCGTGCTGCAGCAGATTTTAAACTGCATAGCTTCACATGCGACTGAGCCCTTGGCCTCTCATCCACAGCCTCACATACCGGTGGTTTTTTTTTGTGTGGAGCGGGTCGTGGGTGGTGTTGAAATGGTGACAATGATTTTTGACAGGGCTGCTCTGACAGGCTCTGACAATGAACAGGCTGCATTATGATGCCGAGCAGTCATGTGGAAATCTGTTGCTGCTGGCCGGTCTGGGGTCAGTGGTACTGACAGCAGTAACAGATACTGTGCAGATGAAGTGATGGAGTAAAAGTACCATTCTATTTACACACTTAAAGACGTCCCAAGTAACTATAAACAAACAATGTCGTAAAATGACGTGCCACGGGGAGAGCTTGTTTTGCTCACTTGTTGACGACTGCCCATGACAAACCTCAATTAAAAATGATACTTTATTGCGTCTGTTTAATGACTTCCTGGCTCCCTTTCATCATCGCAGTGCAATTGTTTTGCCCAGTGGCTATTCATTATCTTGTTATAGACCGTATATTTCAGCCATAGAAAATAAAAAACACATTTCTAATAAAAACAATGTCACATGAAAGACAAGAACACAAGTCAAATGAAAACAACACAAATGGAAGCTGCTAAGTGCTAAATACCGAAAATGATTTTCTTTTTTCATGTCAAGAAGTTCTCAGTTTTGTTTTCATTTGGATGTAGTTCTAAATTTTTTATATCTTCATCCTCTGAATGAGATCACTGTTGGTATGATGTCACTGCTTATATTTTTCACTTCATCAAATGTGTCTTAGAAAAAACGTTTGAACAACACAAACACAACTTTATTCAAAAATAAACACACAATTTTTACCACAAAACAACAATAATAACACAATAAAACACAATTTAGTGCTGTGAAAAGTGCTGTCAAGTGTCAGCGATAGTGTTCCAACTTCTGGTTGCGACAGTGTTTGATTTGAGACAGTCTTACCCTGTCGAAAATTTGACGAGTACACTGTACATATGAGTACAGTGCGCAATTAAATGCATAGTCTTAATATTTACTATGTACCAGTGCACTCGCAGAAGTGCACGATTTAGGACACAGCCAGAAACTTCCAGTGACAAACCTCAATGTCTAACAAACCTCTATGAGATTTCATCTCCAGAAACGTTTTTTTAGTCGTAAATACTTAAGAAGAGACACATACTGATGAGTACAATAGAGGTCAAAATCAATTTAATAGAAACTTAAATCAACACTTGCTCTTTAAGCATCGTTACCGTAAAAAAAACAACCTTAACAAAACGAAAAATATTGCAGTTAAGAAGACAGTGAGGCTAAAATACGAGTGCAGAACGTTCCAGAATTCTTCAACTACCACATCCAGTTCAAACATAGATTAAACGGGGACCATGCAGAGCCCCCTCAACCCCCTCAACCCCCTCCACACTGAGTCTCACCTTTGGTTGAGCTCATATTGATAAAAAGCATTAATATGCATGAGCTACGATAACCAGTCCATTGTGGGCTGAGTAGAAGAGTGACCCAGAATTCTCTCACACACCCTGGTTCATGGATCACACCAGTGATATGCACCATGAAAACTACTTAATAACACAGTGCATGTTTTATTCAGCTCATCTGTTGACTGTACCAGGCCATTAAGGGCACTGCGCTGCTCCATTTTGCTCTGATTTAATATTCCCCCTCCTGACACATCTCTACTTCCTGCACTTATATTTTTGTCCCCCTGTTTTATTTAAATGCAGAAATTGATAATTAACATTTATCGCTGCGGATATCCGTCTCTCAGTGAGGTGTGTCACACTTCTTTTTTAAAAGAATATATTCCTCAGCTCGGTTTATTCTCAACCACATTCCAGTTTCAAAGCTATGAGAATAAATTTGTGCAGCGGCACTGGGTCTGCGAGTGTTTGACAGTGAATAAGATCCTCATTAGCATCAACTGTACCATCTTTTTGTGCTAAAGTATCTCGACACTCCTTTTCCATTCCGAAATCCACCTTTTTTTCTGACTAAAAAAAAAAAGAGATAAAAGACAAGAGCCATCTTTGAATGAGCTTTATTTACTCTTGAAAATACTCACAACCTTGTTTTGTTCTTCTTCAACCCACATCATAAAAAAAACATAAATATATATTTTGAAATGACATTTCACACGACAGTTTACGTACATTAATCGCTGGCGTTGTGTATAAAACTACACAATAATTTTTAGACCCAGTTTTGAGGTTTAAAAAAAATTAAACGAAGAATGGATTATACAGAGAGATTAAAACAAAGAGATTAAAAAGTAAAATAAACGAACTGAAATGTTTTTGTTGTTCATTTTTGTGTTTAAAAATTACTTCTTTTGTGTTTAAGATTGACACTTTCTGAACATGGTCACTACATAGATGTGATTAAGATTAAGTTTTGCAATTGTTGTTTCTTAATTTCTTAAGGTAATAATCTATTTTGAGGATAATTTTGTGACATACAAAACACAAAAATATGATGCAATTATAAATAAATGTATAAGTTGTTTGTATTTAAAGAATCACATGATCAATTTCTACAAATAGTGTCTTGCTAAAACATTTTGTTTTGGCTATTAAAAAAAAGCTGGTTTTGTTGTTTTGTGTCATACAGGATTTCTTAGGAAGTAAATATTTGTGTTGTACTTTGACTTTCAAATACAAAGGTTGTGTTTGTATTGTGTATAAAGTTTAAAAAAAATAGACACAAATAAAAACTCATTGACAACTACTATTGTTACAGATGCAGCAATGTGGTTAGCTTAATCAGCTAATTTAAGCTAACCATGTGTTTCAACGTAAAGCAGCCATCATGTCTTTTAGTGAAGGGTGGAATTCTTTCGAAATCACGGTGAGGAATGAATACATTAATAATCCGGTATTGTGATATATTTAATAGAAAACAGCATGCTCGCATCTTTTGTCGACTAAGACAAATATGTTTGTCTCGTTTGTCAACATTGTATTCATTTATGTACAGTTTTATTATCAACAATTGTTTACTTTGAAAATTAACTGTTGGTCAAAGTTTAAAAAAGAATGTGTTTTAATCACAACTGTGAGATCCCTCCTATACGTCAATATGTTGTGACAGATGCTCCTAAAATTGTTAAAATATGAAACATAAATACTCAGACAACGATGTTGAAAATCCAAAATAAAAAAGGTGTTAGACAAGTTATACTTAAATGACGCAGGAACACATTCTTTCACTCCAATAAAATAACTTTCCTTCAAGTCAAGTTTCTGCAAAATAACTTAAATTCAACTGAGTTAAGTATTATCAATACTTCTCACTCAACAGTGGAAACTGAAGTCACTCTTTCCCTCGCAGTAGTGAAATAAATCTTCTGTCTTGAGATGGTTGTTAAAGAGCTACTAAAAAGTGACAAAAGAAAGATTTTTGTCTTACGATCTCTACAGCCTCTGACATGTTTTAGAACCACACAAACGGCCGTGGTCATGGTTATGGATCATTAGTGTGGTGCAGATGTTTGGAAAGCTCAGGTGCACCGAAGGCCATAAATACATCAGTTGCACTTTATGTAACATCTTCCAAAACGTGTGACTCACTCGCAGCCATCTTCAGTGCAGGCAGTGCGATCAAACACAACTGGTTGTCATGAAAACGCAGACGAGGCAGCAGTTAAACCAGCCACGATGCACGATTGTACTTCTCTAATGACATCAGAAGCTACTTACAAAGATTTGTAAAGGGATCAGAGAAGCTCTTTCAAACTCAGTCCAGGACGGAGGATTTACTTCTTCCTGCCGCCGTCTTTAAACTCTGGAAACTCACGAAAGACATTTTTTTTTGTAACTGAAAAAATAGATTATTGTGTGTATCTTAGTGCATATTCCTTATATACTTTTATTTTTTTAATCAAATACACAAACTTCACTTACAGCTGCTACTTATTTACAGAGAAAGTTGAACTTCAAAACCACATGTGGTTCACAATACAGTGCGATTGCATAAAGACCTTGAGGTTGTCCTTATATATGCAGAAGAAAAAAGCTCTGATGTTGAAAGCTAACTTTTGTCTTTGTAGAAAGAAAAGTGTCTATTCTACAAAGTTTGATTCACAATAAAAACCCAAGAGAGCAACACTGTTCAATATCTGCAGAGAGTTTATCAAATGATGGACGTTCCAAACAGTTTCTGAAATAAGCAGTGAAAGGAAGAGAAACGTAAATGTGCGTTGCTGCGCTTTCTTTAAAGAAAAAACACGCTCAAAATGTTGAGCAAAAATATTTAGAAAACATGAATGCAACATCTCACATCTGCATGCGTTGAATTGAATCCCAGCGGTGTTGCATACAAGCTGCTGCTACATGAGTTTTTCTTGGCTCACCTCCACATTAACAAGGTCGACATTTTACTTTTCAACTTCTCAAAGTTTACTCAGCTTTGGATTCTGTCTGACATCAATATTCAGTGCTTTAAGGTTTTTGTTTCTTTTCAAAAATACTTTTTTTTTACAAAAGGTTTTTGTGCGGACTATCTCGCCAGTGCTGAACTCAACTCACCTCTGGGTCTTGAATATATTGAATATTTTCTATAAGAAAGTATGAAGAACATTTGTATCCATCTTGTTGAGTTATTTCACTGTTAAGTCAGAAGAGAAAACTTAAAATGCAATTTTTGTGAGAAATATAAAGATAGAATAAATCATCTAAATGTTTTGCGAAAAGGATTTTCTGATTTTAAAGTGTCCACTTTATGTTACATATAATTATATATAAATACTTTAAATAAAATCACACAGGGTTTAAACAACAAGTCTATCTTATAGAGAACAAGTTCCCTACATTCTGCTTGAGTGCTTAAAAAATCTTTATGTCAAAACTGTATGGCAAAAACATTACTTAGAAAGAGGTCCAATGGGTCTCATCAGGGCATGATTGTGAAGTCATACTTTGGGTTATAACATCATTATACCCGTGACCTTTAGTGGATACCTTTTGACCTACAGAGAGCCTTTTTTTTGGGCTGGTTTTGTTCTTTTTCAAGCTTTGCCAGTCGCTGAGGTTCACTTCCGGTGCTCAGTAGTCTCGACAATCCTGCTTCCACAATCTTCTCACGAACTTCAGCACAATTTGTTTCCAGACCTTCGCACCTTCACAAATCTTCTCTCCTGTGACTCACTGCTGGTGCTGCTTCAGGCTGTAAACAAGAAAAGAATTTGTTAGTTTTGTTTTGACGCAGCAAAATGCAGATTGAGCACGAAAGGGTTCTACGCCTGGAGGGGCGAGACTTAGTCCAGAGGCTGATAAGCAGTTGAGTTAAGGATAGCTCAGACCTCACCTCCTCAGACAGAGTGTTGAAGGGTATTAACGTTAATATAACAAGATGGTGTTGATTCATTTAAAGATACATAGGTTTCAGTTAAGCAGACCAAATCGATGTTTTTATCTGATATGAGTTCATTAATAAGGGCAGCTTTTGAGGACAGAGATCAGATATTCAACAATTCATACTTAACTCTCATGTCCTGAACAATAGTAATGGAATCATTCATTTTAATTAGATTTTCTTCAACAGCTTCTCTACTTTATTATGATTTTCAGCAGGTAAAGAGAAGCGCAGAGAAGTGTGTAGGACTTCAGCTCTGACCCTGGTCTCAGCTGTGAGATCTCAGGTTAATGGAATGCAAATAATATCGGCCAGATTTCCATCTAAAGTGTAGTGGATATGGACGGTCTCTCTATATCCGACCACGTTTCCCCCCAAAAATGATTACCAAAACCAACACCATTATCAGAACACCAGCTCCATCACCACATTTGAATGGTGAGTGAAGTTTCCAAGAGAAAACTATGGAGTTTTTGATGTATTTTCTGTAATTTACTGGTTTTATGGTTAGAACAACTGAGCTCCAGTCACTACATTAAAATGAACAAACATTTTTGTCTATAACTCTAAAAAGGAACAGATTACTGTGAAAATAATCCCAACCCTTAGTCGACATGAGGGTGAGTAGAAAATGAGTGAAGCTTGAATTATGGGTCAACTGTCACTTTAAGTTTTTGGTGGTGCTTCATGGGATTTTGAGGGGTGCTTACAGCTAAGTAATAAGATTTACACTGACCTGTTTTTTATGCTGCATTCAAATATTAGATTTTCATACATGCTCACACAATTCTGACTTAAGCAAGCATGTCATTATAACAATGATTTATTATACAGTCTAGCTAGTAGCTCCTGTTTTAAACCAGACCTAAATGAAAGGAACATAAACCCTGATGTTGGAAGGTGCAGCGATTTCACTGGATTTAGTCTTTATCTGCAGCAGCTGATTGTTTTCCCAGATTTTCATGCTGTAGCTGCATTCTTTCCCACTTTATCACCGTGAAACAGAGCAATTCCAGAGGCTAAGATGCCAAACTTAATTAAAGCCGAGATACGTTTCACTCCTTATTCTCAGCGAAACCTACTAATTAAACATTGAATCCAGACTTCAAAGACAACGTGTCGGAGGAAGATTTTCATCTAAGTGAACCATATGTGATATATATATCCACAGTGGACACTTTATCCCGCTAGATTAAGTGAGATGATGAACCGAAAAACAAACATGACTGAATAAGAAAAGCGAAAACTAAAATCAAGTCAGTGGTGGAAATTTAAATGTATTCCAGAGTCATTAAGTGCCTTAACAACTTATTATTTTAACTCATGCTTGTCTCAAAGATATTAAACATAAAAATACAAAACAAAACTGTAACAGCTGACAGTGTTGTACCTGAACGAGTTAATTAAAATAAGTTTAAGAACTAGTTCATATTTGGACAAACAAACAGAACAAATAGACAGTATTGTGAGCCAGATGTAAACCTGGTTCTTTAGGATACAGAAATTTAAGTTTATATAGTTCATTTTCAAATTGGTGAACTAAACTTTGAACTAGTTCACATAGAAAGTGAACTTTTTCAACAATTCCAGCTAAACTGCAAAAGTGAATATAGAAGTTAATTCTTCTTCATCCTCTGTGACTTTAACTTAAGTTTATTTACATTGACAAACATTTTAGGTGATAAAAAAGTTAATTTTTTTTAAGTGCTTATCAATGAAAATCTCAAAATAACCTGCGTTATCACCAAAAAAGGTATAAATAATAATCTGTGGGCAAAAAGTGAACACCCTCACATTGCACTCTTTGTTTTGACACTCTCATGTCTTGTTCCAATGGGTTTTTTTTTCTTCAAAAAAAGGCCACTTATGTGTAAATCCGGACTCACTCACATGTTTCAAATATTGAAGTCTTCCTCTCCAAGAAAGTAGTAAGTCTCTCATCATGACCATATTTTGAACTTATTACTTTATAAATTACTATTCTTAGTCCGGAGTCCTTTATGACATAATAATGGCTTCACTCCTCCTCCAACCAGCTGTAATCACGCCCGTTTGTTTATACAACGAGTCCCTCGTGAGTGAAGACTTCCTGGTTTGATGACACATGGTGACAATCATCGATGTTTTGCCAATCACCGCAGAGTCGGTGTGGTTATTGTATATTTAATCAAAACCGTTTTTCAGTGATCGGGGCTTAAGCACATTTTTTAATGTAAATATTTCAATGTAAAGATAGTTTTGTATAAACAGACACATACTATTGAGTAAAATAGAGTCCAAGATCTATTTAAGACACACTTAAATCAACACATTAGTTTCCCTTAATACAATTGTCTCATCCAGACCTCTCTCTGTAGCTTCAGAACAAGGTCAGCGCCAAAGTCAAGGTAGAACTAAATCAGCCGGGGGTGGATGGGATATTAAAGGTTGTGGTGGATGTGGAGTTTGTTAATAGACTAATCCAATAATCTGTCCCAGAGCCCTACATGTGGGACGAGAGATATACGAGTATGAGAGAGGCTGCAGAGCTCCGAG
Organism: Callionymus lyra; assembly: GCF_982586985.1. Classification (NCBI taxonomy): domain Eukaryota; kingdom Metazoa; phylum Chordata; class Actinopteri; order Syngnathiformes; family Callionymidae; genus Callionymus; species Callionymus lyra. The sequence goes on along the minus strand of NC_141828.1, from coordinate 22,686,552 downwards.
GAGGTGAAGGTGACCTTGAGTCCGTTGGTGTGTTGCTTCCAGGTAACTGTTGGTGAGCAGAGCAGCGATGTTGACATGAGCTCCTGACAGTGTGATTCTAAGGAAAGACGGGCCGAGGAAAAACCAGCAGAGAAGAAGAGCAGCAACCGTCCCGAGTTAACCTCTTGCTTCGCCTCCAGCAGAGTGAAATGAAGCGGCGTGCTCGCCCTATTAGCAGGTCGATAGCTCAACATTTACATCGGAGAGTGACTTTACACAGCAATCTCTTATGCACTGTAGATGAGCAGTTGGTCATGACTGTGTTTGTGTGTGTGTGTGTGTGTAAAGTCAGAGATACTCGTGCTGAATAACTACCAGGATGAGTAACCTTAATGGATCGTCCCTAACCTCGCCATCTAAAGCCCCCAGGCCTACGCCGACATCAACATCACACACATCTATGAAGTGAGGTCAGAAACATGCAGCATTAAAAGCGCACCAAAAAAAAATCAACTGTACAGCGAGCAAGAGATGTGAACATAGGCTGGATTATACTGGTGGTTAGAGCGGTAAAGTGGGAGATAAAACTCGGCTGACATCTCACGCCAAGTCAGCGAAGCTAACTGGCTCGATGGTGGACACGCTGGTGCTATTAGCTCCTTTTACTTTTCCTTCTCTCAAGCACAAAATGTCAGACCGATCACTTTGCTAGTTAACTCCAATATCCATTTAACACATCTACGCAGTAATGGCATGTGTGTCCGACTGACTTCTGGGTGTTTGTTAGTTACCATAGCAACGACAATATATTTTTTCCATTGTGTTAGTCAGTCATAGCTGATGACTTTAAATTTAGATTTTTAAATAGTCTTAAACTGATTAATAATTGATGATACCCATAGTAAAGTCACCCAACAGCAGACAACTGAGAAAGTATGTGTGTTTTATTTAAAAATATATATATATTTTAATGGAAAAAATTGCATTAGAAAATGTGCTTAAGCCCCGCCCACTGAAAACACTGGAGATTTAACCTTGTTTTCCTTAACCACACCCACTCTGCTGTGATTGGTCAAACATCAAGGTTTGTCAAGTGCTTCATCAATTCTGGAAGTAATTAAGTAAGTAATTAGTATTTATAGATCACTTTTCTAGACCAGGGTCACAAAGTCTCCACCTCCAAGGGACTAGTGTTTACAGTTTACAGAGAAGGGGTGAAGCCATTATTATGTCATAATGGACTCTGCTCTTATAACCACTCATTCGCCGAGATTTCAGACGGGGAGAACTTTATAAAGTAAAAACTTCCAAACATGGTCATGATGAGGGACTTACTGCACCTTGGAGAGGAAAACATTTGAAACATGTGAGTGAGTCAGGAAAGTTTTCCAGATTATTTGCCATTTAAAGTGGCCCCAGCTTTTGGTTCAGTACCATCCATTTACAGAACAAATTCTTCTACGTAGGTGTTGACATGGGTACACATATGTGTAAGGTATCTTTATGATCAGTTTAAGAAAATTAATTTTAAATTTTTTGTAATAATAATAATAATAATAATAATCTCTATTTATATAGCGCCTTTCTAGACCAGGGTCACAAAGCGCTTTGACAGCCATTCACACATACTGATGTGAGTAGGCTGCACCACACGGCGCCGAATCTGCCCTCAGGAGCAATCAGGGTAAAGTGTCTTGCTCAGGGACACAACGACACAAGCTTGTCTGGAGCTGGGATTGAACCTGCAACCTTTTGGACTGCAGGCAACCACTCTACCATCTGAGCTATGACGCCCCCAAAAAACATTACAAAAACACGTTTTTCCATTGTAATGGCATACCTAGTAATCCGATCACTGAGAGGGAGTAAAACAAAGAATGTACTCTACTGTTTGAAATGAGTTTGTAACAGAAGTTTGTCATGAATATTTGAAATTTGAATTCATATTCATTTTTTTAATTTTTTTTATAAACTTGACTGAAAATTATCTCTTTTTTAAAACAAAACACATTTAAGTGAGTAATAATTAATAGAACAGAAATTATATAATTTTCTTTTACCAAATACCAAATGCCTCAGAGACTGGTACCGGTCCCCTGAACCGGGGGGTTGGGGAGCACTGCCTTAAGGGACCATTCTTCTTAACACTTTAAACATTCTTAATATCCTACATTGTGAAAAGCACTTCTTGACTTGAGTTTTTTTCTTCATCTCTTCTGCCAGAATCTACTCCAAGTCTCTCTAGGATTAACTCTGTGAACAAAGACACAAACAAACATGAAAACACTTTTTTTTCCCATCCGTCCGTTTAGTATTCAGGTACATCGGCTTATCACTTCTGTCTCTGTCAGTTGAACAGATAAGTCCGGAGGCTTAATTGCAACATACTGCAACAACTGTGAAAATGTTCTGCCAAATCCATCAGCTGTTATCATCATGTCCAATTACAGACCAACAGCCCGCATGGAGTCTCCGGGTCTCTGCTGACCTGCAGCGGATTTGGTTTTGAAAAGGATTTCAAGACAAATGGACACAAACAGCTGCTTGAAGAAGGATAATTAAGTTTCTCAGGCTTTCACACAATTCTTTATATAATTCTTCAACCGACAGGATAAGCAGGATTCTGTTTGTGTTCGCGCAGGAGACCCAAAATAACCCGACGCTAATGCAAAAACACAAAGCCTTGTGGACTTGGAAATCTCATTATTAGTCATTCCACTTCAGACATTGTCTTCTGCACTCAACAGATTCTTTGCACATGAGCACCATAAATGGGCGCATTTCAATTTGTGCTGTGAAATAACCCCGAATAAAGAGTTCCCCCGTCACACTCAATAGGTGTCAACATTGATAAATGGCACTCGAGGGTTTAAAACATACACACATGTTCCAAAAATTCAAAGTGGAGGAAGTAAAGTGGGCTTTTTTTTTTTTTTTCTACTGTGAGCTTCCAAGTGGATCAATGTGGCAGTAGAACGGAGCTGACAGGACTTATTTCCTGGTCCTCTCCCTCTCTCCGAGGCTCAAACAAGTTCAGTGTGTGCGTGAATAATATCAGCCAGAGCTCAGGACTGACTCGCTGTAACATCACTCGTGCTTTGAGGGCTCTTTCATGAACCTTTTCACACTTCACGCACTCAAGGTTTGCAATCCTGCACACACTGCTCCGAGGAATTGCCCATAATTCACAGCAGTGGAACGTTCAAAATGGGAACGGGAGCTTTCAAAATAAAACTTAATCTTATCCGATTTCCCAACTTTACTTTCTTCATCTGTGAAAAAACAAACTCCTGGAAATGTGCTTCAGGATGAAAGTAAGGTTTCCTTCAGGATATATGTCCCAGATATCAAAGTACATTGATTTAATGTTGATTTTTAGTCCGATTGTTTGACGTTAAGCAATCAATGTTGATTCAATATTGAATAACTGTCACCATTTCAATGTTGAAAAAATGTCGACAAATCAACATTGATTTAAAACACATATAGATGATGACATTTGTGACGTGAATTCGACAGAGAACTTAAGCAATGCATATATAGTTGAATCAATGTTTTATTTACTGTTAGAATCAGTTGAAAGTGCAACGTTTTTTCAAATGTTGATCCTAGCGAGCACTTTCTAACTTGTTTCAATATCAGATATCAATGTGGCCTGACAATGTTCCCATATTGATTCAATGTATTTTTGGGATGGATCATTCAAATTTAATTTCGAAGGGCACATCTCTGGCGAGACGTGTTTATGCTGCACTTTTGAAGAAACAATAACTTAAATCAAATAAACTATCTTTGAAATTCAAACTTCAAAAGGAACTCTTAATATTCCCAACCCTTAGTCGACATGAGTGTGAGTAAAAAATGAGTTAAGTTAGAATTTTGGGCGAACTATCACTTTAATAATCTTCATGTGAGAAAAGGCTGACTTGCATAAATAAGCAGAAGCCAAACAGTGCAGTAGAGAAAGGAGTACATCTTCTCATACTTTTCCTATGTAAGTTACTTTCTAAAATTGTCCATGAGTCCTGACATAAAGCTCAATGTCAGCCTGTCGTGTCGCAAATATCATCCTCCACTGCAGACGTGTTCAGGTGAAGCAGAGATTTTTGACGTGAGTAAATAAAACCATGTAACCATGTAGCGATTAGCCAAAGTAAAGCAATGTTTTGAAATCTTGGTGACTGTCCGTCCTGCGCATCAACCAATCGGCACAATAGCCACTTGATTGACATGAAGATCAGCCAATCTGAGCCACTGTGGTTGCAATCGGAGCTCTCCTCACTATTTTCTTGTATCATATTTTATTATGTCACGTTATCTCCTCTCACAATAGCGTCAACTTTTTGGGAACACCTGACCTGCATTCTTTTCTGAGGGCAGAAGCTGTCAAGCCAAATCATTTTTATGGGACTTAGCCGGCTCATTTTTTGGATACAGATTGAAAGAGTACCAGCGCATGTTGATACCATCACATTCAATTCAATTTAACAGCCCAGAGACAGCATAAGCCTGTAACAGACTAATATTACTTTGGCTTATTTTTGCTGATTCAGTTCTGACATTCAGTACAGGCCAAAAGTTTGGACACACATAACGGGTTTTTTTAATCAAGAAAATGCTAAACGTCTGTGAAGCAGTAATTAGAAAAAAGGAAAAAAGCGTGTTTTTCTTATAATTAAGTGAGGTTTTCATTGGTAGAAATAAATATTTTACAACTTTTAAATACAAAATGTCAATAATTGCTATTGAAGGAAAAATATCTTTCTCTCCTTATTCCTGTGTGACAGTTGTGTCGCACATTTATTTTCCTTTATCTGCATCACTGCTTTTTTAAAAATCTTCAATCCATCTCACCTTCTGTCACTTTTCTGCTGCACACCATGGGTTTTGTTTGTACTCGCTCATAAATATATCTTCTTCTCAAGACCAAACAAAGCAAGAACATCTAAAAGAGTTATGATCATCTACGTTTGTTTCCTGCTTCGGCTGAAAATACTCTTCATCATTCATCGTTCTGCAGACGTTCATACAAAGAGCTGCCTTTGGTTTTGGAAGATTTTTTTCCATAAGCGATTGATACTTAAATTCCAACAAAAAAATCCCACCAGTAGTTAAACTTGCAAGCAGATGCCAAAGGTTGAGCTTGCTCAAGAGAAAGATATATATATAAAAAAGTTACATAAATCACAGTAATCACAACTGCTTATTATTGTTGCTCTCTTAGATTTAGTTCAGTGGTTTGACCTTCAAAACTCCACCTGACTGACCTCCAATTAGAACAGAATCTCCCAAAATCTTGGAGGAAGAACCAGCACAGTTATTTTCTCTATATAGTCTGTACCACCCAAAATCCTTTTATTTTGAAAGAGATTAATGTTATAACCAAATAAAACCTTTTTTTTCATTTAAAAATTAAAGTTTTTAAGCCCCGCCCACTGAAAACTCTTCTGTAAATAAAATATTGTTTAACATAACCACGCCTACTTTGCTGAATGGTCAAACAGAGATTTGTCACCACATGTCATCAATCCTGGAAGTCTCCACCTCCAAGAGACTCGTTGTATAAACAAATCGGGGTGTTATTACAGCTGCCTGGAGGAGGAGTGAAGCCATTATTACATTATAATTGACTCAGCTCTCGTAACCTCTCCTTCGCCCGATTCGACGGGGGAGAACTTTATAAAGTAATAAGTTCAAAATATGGTCATGATGAGAGACTTACTGCATGTTGGAGAGGAAGACTCAAACATTTGAAACATGTAAGTGAGTCAGGCGAGTTGGGTTTTAACATTAGCTTTCATTAAAATTATTTTCCACAGTTATACGACGGTCCTACAGTAGTCACTTGCACAGTTCACTCCAAGCAAACTCAGAGAAAGACATACAATGGTATATTCTTTTTCATTATGCTTGAGATATTGTTTTGAGAGTCAAGCTAGTTTTTTTACCCAAGGGCGAATCACACAGTGCAATCTTGTTATTCTGCTCACAAACTCAAAAGCGACTTTAAAATATTCTTGTTTATACATAAAATGTAGACTTTATATTCCCTCTTTAAACTCCTTTTGGCTTTATTTCACTAGTTTGCCGTTCATACCTCCAGTTCTCTAACTGGTTGTTTACTCACATTTTCCTTCTTCTGTGTTCGTTAAATGCAAAAATTGTTTACTAACACAAGGCGGGTTCTCTGATCTATGTTCTCGCGCAAGAGCCGAAATAATAATTAATTGGTTGAGTTCCCATTTATGGGATAAATAATTCAGCACTAGCAGGATCCCTTTATATCTGCGTTCTAAATAGGTTTCTGACTGACTGGCAGTTGTGTGGGTGAAAAAGATTCTCGCCGTCTGTCACGTTAGATGTACGTCCTCTTTTGTGTTCCACTCATCGTCAGCTCGCCAGCGTTACATCAACACACCTCGCTCAGAAAGTCTCATCTTTAGGCTCGATTGAACCTTTAATGGTCTATAAGATTCACTCAGCAGGGTTGAACTCACTTGTTCTGGTGTTTGGAGCCCTGGAGATGTGCATGGTACTGCTCGATGGAGTTCAGGATGACACTGCAGACGCTGCAGGAGTAACTGCTGCGCAGACCTGCAGACACACACATTGATTAGCAGGATCACGACAAGAACTTCAGTCCAGAACGATGCTTGGAGACCATTAATTCTGATGATTTTCACTGTCATCCCACAATCTCAGCAGTTTTTGTGACACTTTGTCAATATCTGACATTTCAAAATCATAAACCCTGTATGTGAGCTCTTTTTTTTAAGTCAATATCATATTCTTGGGACTTCATAGTCTTTCATAACGTCTGACAGTATGAAAGACATCATGTCAAGATCCAATTCAGTTTGGTTTTATTTTGTCATTGCACTTCCTGCTTCCCCATTTTCTTTTCCTTTTACAGTTGACGGGTCCAGTTCCTGACAGCGGTTGGCAAGTCGCCCTGCTGGTGATCTACCAATCATCCCTGAGGGATTTAAAGGGTCGAGCCCCAACCAGCAGCGTCAGCTTGTTTCCAGTCCCACCTGGTAAATCTTTGACTCTGCTGCGCTCTACCTGCTCGCAGTTCCAACCTTGTTCCTCGGACGTTGTTGTTCCTAGTCAGCGTTTTTTGTTACTCCGTTTTCAGTGGGTTTTGTTTTGAATTTTATTCTTTCCCACCTCAGTGGATTGCTGTCATGTCGGAACCTACCCCCTTGTTTTCCCTGGACCATCTTTTGAGAGAAAGGACTCTGAACTTGTTTGCTTAATGGATTATTCCGTTTCGGACCTTGTTGCCATCCTGTGGACATTCTGGAGTTTTTGTGTTTATTGAATCGTTGTTTTGTACTTTTATCCTGTCTTCTTTTTATTGTCTTCCGCTTGTGGGTCACCTTGCTAATTATTTCATGACGCATCATTTCAAATAGAGAAGCACTCAAAGTGATCACCCAATATTCAAAACGTACTCGTTTTTTACTCACCCTCATGTTGACTAAGGGTTGTTCCTTTTTAGAGTTATAGACAAAAATCTTTGTTCATTTTAACGTAGCAACTGGAGCTCAATTGTTTGCATCTTCATCTTCGTCCAAAAAGACACTTAAAACCTTCAAATAACTCCATACTGCTCGTCTGTAATGTCCCTCTTGTATTAAGTACTCTGGGTAAATATTGTGAGAGCTTCCAATCTATTGTCTACTTGAAGCGCATTTGATATTTACCAGGAGTACTTCCTGTTTGTGTAGCATGTAGCCTTTTTTGATCTTTGCTAAATTAAATTGAAGGTACATTGTTTGTAACTCTAAAAAGGAACAGATCACACTGAAAATAATCCCAACCCTTAAGGGTGAGTAGAAAATGGGTGAAATGTGGATGAACAATCATTTTAATTGTGTCTACCGCGCACCTGTCCTTCACCTTGTTTGCTCCAATTTATTTCCAACACAAAAAAATCCCCACCCTTAGTCGACATGAGGGTGAGTTGAATATGGTTAGCTATCACCAGTATAGACCTGAGTATACACCTCTGCCAAAGGAGCGTCTTATGAAACAAATTCTAACTCAATTGATTACATTTTCAATTAAATAAAACAACAGTTTTTCATTATTTTTCAGTGTCTCAGCAGCTCTCCCAAGACTTCCAAAATAAAAGCGTCTTTCATTTCCTGCATGGAAAAAAAATAGCCAGTCTATTAACAACAAAAAACTGAGCTAAAACAGAATAAACATCCACATTTTCATCAACAATAGAGAATAATTCAACTAATTGGACTCAATCAGGAAATTAAATTTAATGAGTCTGATTTTAAGCCAATCCAAGCTATTTATACCGTTTCCTTGTGTCCCTGTATACGCGTGGAGGCTTCAGAGGATATAGGACAGAAGGATAAAAGCGGAGTGGGGGTTTGTGTGTGCGCATGCATCTTGTTCCTCGTACGTATTGGTGGATGTGAGCTTGAAGAGCCGCTCAGACACAGATGTGATCTAATTAGAGTGTTTGCAGGTGGTCGAGATGAGCCTCCCCAATAAGAGACAGCGCGGGATAGAGACACTGACGGAGTGGGAGATGGAGGGGATGGTGGCATAGAGCAAACCTGTCTGGAAATATAAAAATAAATCGTTGGTGAGGTTTTTAATGCACGCTGCTGCTGAATTACACATATAAAACATGACAGGTGTAGTCGACTCCTCTGACACAGACAGCTGCACATGTAGCAACACGGACGCTTTGATTTCCGTGGAAATGATCGCATTAATAAATGATCTGCGGGATCTGTCGGAGTTCTTCTGCAGAATTCAGCAACTTCCTCAGACGAGAGATGAACGGCTCTGACACTCCATGGCTAGATAAGAAACAAGAGGAAATTCTAATTTCCCTTATTTTCTACTCACCCTCATGTCGACTAAGGGTTGGGATTATTTTCAGAATTATACATTCTTTTTAGAGTTATAGTGAAAGATGTTTGTTCATTTTAATGTAGCGACTGGAGCTCAGTTGTCTTCGTCTTCATCGTCGTCCAAAAAGACACAATTAAAAACATCGTCTGTGACGTCTTGTGTTGAAGCCTTGACCTGAGACATTGTTAAGAAAAAAATCAAATAAGACTATATTTTAAGTCTAAAAAAGGAACAGATTCCTAAAATAATCCCAACCCTTAGTTGACATGAGGGTGAGTAGAAAAAAGGGTGAAATGTGGGTGAACTATCATTTTAATTGTGTCTCGTGTCCTCCACCTTGTATGCTCCGGTTTATTTCCGACACCAATCTTCGGTGAAGCAGAATTTACTCAGTGCGCCGTGTGTCCTTTTCTCTGTCATTACTGTCCTTGAGATTTATGACTGGTATATGAATTCCATCACCTTTTGACCTTTTGTGGCGGTAATTGCAGAAGTATGCCAGGAGATGAAGTTGTAATACAGTTGGGACCAGTGGCGGGGTCATTTTACCTCAACTGCATACTGCTTTAAATTCACTCCAATTTTCTTTTCGTCAGGCTGGATAAGCGACTTGATACAGAGAGCACGCCCGACTTAATTTGATTCCTTACGTTCAAGAAAGGGATGATCTCATCCCTGCAGTGAGGTCGAGGTCATCCATATATGAACATAAGGGTTGTAAAAGAGATGTAACAAGGAGGCAATAAAAGTGAGATTTTAGTTGAAATGTGAAACTGGTTCCTCTTTCCTTTTTCTGATTATGTCAATTTAAGGTTTTCTAGTATTGAAGTATTGTTATGTTCCGCAGGTAAACTGTGAGTTTAAACCATTCATTCCTTTTTTTACTTGAAGAGGTTTTTCAGCAGGGAGACCTGAAATCAGCTTGTCAAATCAATCTTCCACAGTATTGTTACCTCACACTGTGTTACTTATATATCCACCTAGCATGAGGTGATGTCGTTCTAAACATCTTTCAGGATTTTTCAATGATAGTTATTTGCCACCACAGTTATTTGTTTTTGAATAGTACTATTGTTGATGGACAATGTGTTAATGTTAATCGTTCATATACATGCTGTAGTTTGGTCATGTGGCAACAACAATAAGTTAGATTGAGATTACACAACACTAAAAAAAGACACAAATGAAACAGTATCAGCATTTAAAACAATAAGATACTTTAACTTTGAAGTTAACATTGTGTTCAGTGGAATAGAAATGTAAGAAAAAATGTCAGAACGAGTCTTGATTTGGAATTCAGAAATCCAAAAAAGGAATTGTGACGAACTAATTCGAGATAAGTTCAACAAAAAAAATACACTTTCTCAATGAGATCAGGAGGATACGTTGGCACGACCTTAGTCACAAGTCACAAGAAGGAAAGAGACACCAAATTAAATTCGATAAGAAATGAATTCAAATGTGTTTGAATAGTTTGATTGAATGAAGACAAACCGAAAAAAAACATTACAAGAAAAGCACTCATCAGACCAAAAACAAGCTGCTCATTTACACCCATAATTATTGTTTTAAATAACAACATACTTACATTTATTGTATCTGTATATCTGAGATTTTCTTTGCATTTGAAACATCAATGATTGCAAACTAGCTGTGAGTATGAACACCTCAGAGAGTGGTGAATCTTAAAAGGATTAAAAAGGTGATTCAGAACACTAATGCAAGAGAAGACTCTCTTTAGAGACAAATAATGTGTTAAGAATTAATTGGACAATAGAGGTATTAAGTTGAAATGAATAACACCTTGTGAAATTATACAAAGGGAAAAAAAGCTTTAAAACTATGTAGCTACGAAGATGCACTCCATTCTTTTAGTTGCAATGATAAGGCCACCAGCAAGAAAAACATTTATTTTACCTCGTCTGGTCTCAAAACAATAACGTCCTCTGCTGCTGTTTTTGAAACCACTCCTCTGGGATGAGGTAGATTTGTACTCTCAGATAAATAGCAGTAATTTGGCTCATCCATCATAAAAAGCAAACATGTCTTTCTCCTTAATTGACTTCCCAGTCCAAGTGAGTATTAATCATCCTCTCGCTAACCTTTCAGGGTCAGTTTGTCCAGAAGCATGTGCTTCTCTTATTACCAGTCGGTGTTGTTTGTGCATATTGACATGTTTAGAAATGTCACTGCATGTCTGTGGGCTTCTAGTGTGTACTAAGAGGTCTATATATAGTCTAGTGAGGGAAAGGAACAGAAGCGAGAACAAAACTGTGTGTTACACCCTTTTGAATATCATAGATCATAACAAAAATAGAACCATTTTCAAACTATACCTTAAAGGAAAATACAACTCTCACTCCTGACTCACTCACATGTTTCAAATGTTGACGTCTTATTCTCCAAGATGCAGTAAGTCCCTCATCATGACCATGTTTTGGTAGCACTCAACTAAATGTACTCACCATTAAACATAACCGTTGAAGATCTTGAAGTTATTACTTTATAAAGTTCTCCCCCGTCTGAAATCTCAGCGAATGAGAGGTTACAAGAGCGGAGTCCATTATGGCGTTATAATGGCTTCACTCCTCCTCCAGCCAGCTGTAATCATGCCCGCTTTGTTTATACAAAGAGTTCCTTGGAGATCGAGACCTCCTGGATTGTTGACGCGTAGTGACACACTTTGATGTTTAACCAATCAAAGCAGAGTGGGTGTGGTTATGGTAACAAGATTTAATCTCAAGAAAAACAAAGTACTTTAAGTGGGCGGGGCTTAAGATCATTGTCAAAGTTTTGTATAAGCAGATACATACCGAGTACAATAGAGGTCCGGGATTAATATAAGACACCCTCTGAAGTCACCTCACATTGCGACATTCATAAGCCACTCTTACTGTTGGCTGCGTGCTCCAGGTGCCATGACACAAACAATCATCTCAATGAGACAATCATGTTAAAAGCATTAGTCACGTCGCCGCCTCTTCTGCCTCCCAGGCTTTAAGTGGTGTCACATTAAATAGCGTCCTTTATCCAAAGGTGTCCACTGTGGCGACTGGTATTTAAAGAAAGAGTTATAGATGGAAAGAGATATCGACAGAACATGGCTTAAAGATGTCAGGGCTGAAGGAGCGAGCCGGCTGCGACCGCTCGGTCCGTCTTAGATGTTTATCCCAGATTCTCTCCGGGGACAGTTTTTCTCGCAGCAGGAATTCTCACCTCTGATTGGGTTTCTTTACAACCTCAGGTGTGAAGACCCAGGTGTCCCACTTTTAATCTAAGGGAAGGATTTGAAATTGAGGCGACAGCTGAGCCAGGGCACGGAAGAGAGATTACTGAGATTACGATTCACGAGACATTCCTTTCAGTTTGAGGCATTTTATGTTTGCAGATGTAGATCATGGGTGTCTAACTTCATCACACTGAGGGACAATATCTTCTATAATCATTATCTGAGAGTGTTTTCATCTTCACCAAATAATCAAAAACCGTTCCTTCAATGTCAGTTATGGTTGTTTAAAGGACAACTAATGTGTTGATTTAAGTTTATTTTGTATTGATCTGGACCTCTATCCCACATCCATTTTGTATTGAAGCCTCGACGAGAAGAGTTGCTCCGGGAAAAAAATTAAATAAGTCTATATTTTTATATTTTACACCCATTTGTGGCAAACGTTGAGAATAACAATCGATATAAACCAGACGTACTCTGGGTAAATATCGCAAGCACTACCAGAGCTCATACAGTCGACTGTCTGGGACGTTAGAGACAAGCAGTATGGAGGTATTTGGATGTTTTTAGGCAACTTTTCGAAGGAAGTTTGTCCACTGAGCTCCAGTCGCTTCATCAAAATGAACATACATTTTTGTCTATAACTCTAAAGAGGAACAGATAACTCTGTAAATAATCCCGACCCTTGGTTGACATGATGTTGAGTAGTGATGTTTCAATTTTAGATGAACTGTCTTTAAACAGGGAGTAATGTGACGCTAAATAAATATATCACTGTAGCTTTATATTATGGGTTTATAGTGTCGGGTAGTTAAACAGCAAATATAATGTTAATGTCAATGTATCTTCACTTCCCAGTAGCCTCTGACCTTGATGTGATGTGACAGTGCCAGCCAGTGTGGACCCAGTGTGATGCTATCAAACCTACCAAGCAGGTATCTGTGTGTTCAAACATCCAAACCCTCACCATCAACCAGGAGCTAGTCTGTGCCTGAGAAAACAGATATTGTTTTGTCACTTGATGATGCACGTGTTCTTCTTCACTAGCAATTGTTTATTTTTTCTTTCAGCTTGGAGTGGAAATGTACAGATTTTGTATAATGTGTAATGTCATTTTCTTTTTATTTGAATTGATCTTTTAAAATTGGTTTCGAAAAAAAGTATTGTTTAGAAAACTACATCAAAGTGAAGTTATCAGTATCTGAACCAGTATCCAAAAACTACACTCTACGCTCTATACTTTCATCTGAATATCAAATCATTTTCTCGTTTGTTTTTTTCCGGGCCAACTCTGAGTAAATATTTGCTCCAAGATTCCCCAAGCCTTCTTTATCATCCTCATTTCTTTCCCACAAAACTGGATTATAAACACACTGCGTACACAAACACACACACGACAAATGACTGAGACAGAATAAATTGATGGCACTGACCATCTCTTCATGTTTGCATGTTTAGCTACATCTCTGTATATATTACAGAGGAGGGGGACCTTCATCTGGGGCCAAGCTGACTCAGGGGCGCCGCTACATAAATCAGAACCGGGGCAGAAACCCCGCTGGACAGAGCCGAAACATTGTCTTGGCTCTCTGGAGGCGCATGGGGAGACTTGGAAACAGTGAAATAAGCTAGTGGAATTGGAGTGTACGGGGGAGGGAGGACCCAGGAGAGCTGGAAGAACCCAAGCAGAGAAAACTGTGTGTAATTGATGATTGCTCTGATGTCGAGAGACACGACTGAACTCCGACCCTAAGGGAGGAGGTTTTGGGACAGACCGCAACCAGCAGGTCTATATTTAGGTATGAATAGATACACTGAGAAAGGTTTGACACATTCGAGCGAGGAAGAGAGGAAAACATGTAATTTTGAGACAGCTTTCAAAGCCTAAACAAACTATTATTAATGACAATGTTTTGACTATTTTGTAAGTAAAAAGAAGAAATTATTTTAATTATTGCTACATGGAAGCCACTGGATTTAATACAGACACATTGCTAAAGTGATAGTTCACCCAAAATTAAAGTGTCGCTCATATAGATTTATAGACAAAAATGTTTGTTCATTTTAATGTAGCGACTGGAGCTCAGTTGTCTTCTTCTTAACCCTTGTCCAAAAATACATTAAAAAAACAACAACAAATACCTCCATACTGCTCTCTCACTCATGTATTACTATGTAATAGTCCAACTATTAATTAACTTTTGTATGTTAACATTGATGCTGTTTATTTGTCTTATTTTTTGGCCAGTTTCTTAAATTATAATTTTTTCATTTGTCGCAGATCATTGTTTTTTTGTACTATAACAAGCATGGAGAAATAAAATGTATTTATTTTTAACAAGGATAAATGACCAGAATAAGGGTAGCATTTGGCCAGGAAGCTAACAAGATCATTAAATGACTCCTCGTCCTGCTGTTGCTGCAAATATAAAATATTGAAATATTTTATTCAGAATTATGCAGAGAAGATCGCAGGGTGCTTTCCAGCAGGAACATGATGAATTATAAACAAGAATTTTAAGAAACCAGCAGTATTATTATGGTCACAATGTTGTGAGGTGAACTACTTCTGAAGGGACAGAATGTTTTCCAACCACAAAAACAAAGAAAAAGGTTTTTATAAAATTCAGTGAAGCATCTACACAGTTTGGACATAGTAAAAAAATGTGAAATTCAGGATATTCTCTGACGTTTGTTGTCAAAACAGATGGTCCTTCGAATTAGCATTAGTTTTGCTCAGCACTAATTAGCTGCTCTATGATTCTTTCAAAGCTTATTTCTTGGTTCAATTCCACTTGGATCAAGTCCCTCCCTCGCCCGAGGCTTTGCCTTCCTCTGCTCTGTTCTGTACGTTCCTTTGAGACTGATTGTCAAAATTACGGCAAACTGATTGAATCTCAGCGGGGTTTAGTTTTGGATCATCCTCCTTTTAATCACGATGCTCGGACAGCTTTCTAATGCTGTTACAGTACCGAGTCTCCAGTGGAGATGAAACTACACAATATCTTGGCACTCAAGTGACAAGAAAACCAAGATGAATAGTTTTTCGGTAGTATTATTATTGAGTTTTGCATATAGTACCCACAAAGGTTGTTTATCAATGCAGCCCTATAGGAAATAACAGTGTTAAGACCTTTGAGATACTTACTGTGTACTTTATTACAACATGTTGACCTTAACCATAGGGTAATAATACCAATTAGTAGCAATAAAGGAGTAAACTAAATATCTATTTTTCTTTTATTCAAGTTAAAATGAGTTTTAATTTATGAATTGGTAGTATTTTTGTAGTTTACTTTTTACTTTCACTAAAATTTTCGATATACAATCCTCACATGTTACATTTCTTCTCAACATTTTTTTCCTTTTTAAATTAATAAAATACATTTAACCCTTGCCTTATCTTAGGATCAAAATGACCCGAAGGCCTGAAAATAAATGTGTTTGTGGTATTCCCTGTGTTGTCTCTGGGTCAAGGGGAACAACCTCCCTGACTTCCATCAACACATATGCAGTGGTGGAGGTTGTCAACCTTGACCCACAGGCAACACAATGGATACCTCAAACACATTTAGTTTTCCGGCCTTTGGGTCATCTTGACCCTGAGATAACGCAATGGTTAAAATAATAGTATTAATGTACATTTTACTTCGCTTACAACAGTATTGAATTTAATTTAGAGCAAAGAGAAAGTCAACGGCCACGTACAATAACTTTGTTTGACACCACGGATTGTAACAGATTGACAGAAGATTAAAGATCGTTATAGAGAAGCTGCTCTTTTATATAAGAGATGTTGTATTTGTATTCAGGCAGCCAACAATAAACAACATTGATTAAATGTTTTTTTTTCAATAACCTTCAAGTCTTCTTGTTTCTCTGGTGTTTGAATTGAACTGCTGATAATCACAGTCGTGGCAGGAAACACTCCAGGCCTCCAATTCTGGCCCTTATATTTGCTTTAATTGCTGCTAAGTTACAAAGCCTAAAACACTGCAACTGTCTTCGAACAAGCCTTTTGAATGAACCCAATTTTCTCCCAATTCTCTGCTTATTACTTGCGACTCTCCGTGGAAAGGAGCTTTGCCAAACGTCTCTGTATTTGAGTCAACAGCCATGAACATGTTAACATCACTCAGCCTCCTCCTCCTCCTTTCTCCTTCCTCCTCACTGGAAAGTCATCTTTGTGTAATTAACAAGGAATCATGAAAAACACCCTCACAAATAAAAAATCATGTTCCAAAAAAACCCCCCACATTCTCAGTCCTGTCCTGCTGTCACTTCGTCGCACACTTTTCCTGCATTTAATTAACATAGATTAAGGCGCAGCATGGTCTTATGCCAGGACTGCTTTACTAACTGAAGCGAGAAAAGTGATGGCGTACGAATGTGGGCGAGCAAATGGCTGTAAGTGTGCGAAATGTGTACGTGAATGTGAGCCAAAAACCTGCATATTATGGCTGAGTGGCTTTTACGTGACAAAGCGTGAATATGAATCTTCGTAGACTCATAATGATGGACACGGGTTTCGCTCTTCCAAAAATAGGGTTAAATAAGTTCAGATGGTTGATGAATAAATCTATCAAATATTACAATGTATCATGTAAAATATATTTATATATATTTGAAAATATACAATAGAATAAAAATTAATATTAAAAAAAAAATATATATATATTAAACGTGGTGTCTAACCGGAAGTATCCCCAACAACTGGATCATCACATCAAGGCAGGAGGTTTTTGATGTGATGGCCTTTTATGTAATACATCAAAAGAGTGTTTAAAATAGAAAAACTTTAGGTAAACAATTTGAATCATCACCAAGGGACAGAAGATTGGAATGATGTTCAGCTTTGATGTTCAGTCTAAGACTTGCGAGGCCCAAAATTCAGGTCAAGCAGTAAAACAAACGTATATGGGCTATCCCTTATGTTGGCTCTGGGTCAAGATGACCCGTAGACCCAAAAGCAAATGTTTCTGAGCTATCCCTTTCATTGTCTCTGGGTCAAGGTGACCTGAACACCTGAAAACAAATGTGTTTGAGCTATCTTTTATGTTGTCTCTGGGTCAAGGTGCCCCATAGGCCCAAATGTTTTTGACCTATCCCTTTTATTATCTCTGGGTCAAGGTGAGCTGAACACCTGAAAACAAATGTGTTTGAGCTATCCCTTATGTTGTCTCTGAGTCAAAGTTAGGACAGAGACAAGGGTTAAACAAACAAAAAGCATCAACTGTAACTTGGTCACAATCAGGGGCAGTACTGTTTAAAATAATGTAATTTAATTTGATAAAACACTGGTTGTTGGGGGAAATGTAGTGGTAAACAATCAAACTGATTCACTTTCAAAAACAATTACCAGTCTAATGACGTTGACAGGTGATAATGTTACGAGACCCTTTCTAGAAGGCTTCTTAGGTTTGTGATGAGGTAGGTTATCGTACAAGCGTCTTAAATGAGGTTGCAGTTTGCTGCTCTTGAATCCTCCTCTTGTTTGTTGTTACTGTTTACAGTGGCTCAGCCATTGTTGTTATTTCCTGCTGAAACATGGCAGCTGGCCGCGGTGTGTGCAGCAGGGGCGGCCAGGAGATCAGAATGTAAAATACAAAAAACCGAGTCGGATTTGAGTTCCGAGTCACAAGTCCAAGTTAAGTTGTTGATAGAAGACACCCTTCTTTGTTTGAGGACACAGATCTGACCCATAGATTTCCGTCCCGGGTGCCAAGACACTGACCTGTGCTCTCGGTGGCATCTAGACTGCCCGCGAGCTGCTCCACCAGTCGTGCTCTGGCTGCATTCCTTCGGTGTTTCTTCCCCTCGTAGTGCTGCTGCGCCATCAGCGGATTGTTGAACCAGGCTCCGCACAGGCAGCAGTATTTGCCGGCTTCCTTCCCTCCGTTTCCACTGACCACCGCCGCCGGCCAGGGAAACACCGGAGGAGTGGTGGGGCACACTGTCGGATCCGAGAGCACCAGAGAAGTGGGGGAGGAATCTGAGGGTAGGAGATGAAGGGGAACATCAGAAGAATAAATGAAACATTAGCACAGCATCCACACGTGGAGTATTAAAATGATGAAGTGAGTGTTGAAACCAGCTTAGTACAACATTACGTAAAAGTACATGCAGTTATTTTCATTCATAGAGGACATTAATAATTCCATGTTTTAACGCAGAGATGTATGATTTATTCACTCATGAGGCCAAAACTGGGAAGCATTAGATCTCCAGCCCCCCTAAGCTTCATCTCACGTTTCCGTTGGTCGGCTCTTTGATGAAGAAAACAGTGGGATAATGGAAAATGGCAAATATCCAGTTGACCTGATACTTGTGACATGACACTGGTTACCATGGAGACCGTTAATAGCCAACAGGCAAGCGACATGTCCACAGGATACAGAGAAGGGAGGACTGTGATGATGCATATGGCAGGTCTGTGGATCTAGGTGGCTTTTCTTCAGCGGCAGATTGTGAGTGTGTGTATGTGTGATTTTGGAAGGTACAGCGAGTGTGCCAAAGACATCATGTCATGACTGTTTTATTTGAGGACCGAGTGGAGGTGTTAAGACTGAAGCATACAGTGTACCAAAGCCTGTACTGGGCCAGATGGCCCGTCCAAATGTTCTGGTGGGAAAATAACACGAGATGTCTAATTGAAAATTAGGCTTTGAAAGCTGTCTCATGTATTCCAAATATAAAGCAGTGTTTTATTACTGAACAAAAAGTATTATTTCAATTATTTCAGATTTGTCCAAACCCAACTCTCCTGACTGGCATGTTTCAAATGTTAAAGTATTCCTCTCCAAGATGCAGTAAGTCCCTCATCATGACCATGTTTTGAATTTATTACTTTATAAAGTTGAAAATCTCAGCGAATGAGAGGTTACGAGAGCAGGGTCTATTAGGACGTAAAAATGGCTTCACCACCCCTTTGTTTATACAACAAGTCTGTTAGAGGTGGAGACTTCCAGGATTGATCAGATGCGTTGACAAATCTGATGCTTGACCAATCAAAGCAGAGTGGGTGTGGTTATGGAAAACAAGATTACATCTCCAGAAAAACTTTGTTTTTCAGTGGGCTGGGCTCAAGATCATTTTCTAATGTAAATATTTCAATTAAAAGAGAGTTTTTGTACAAAGAGACAAATACTGATGAGTACAAAAGAGTCCAACATCTATTTAAGATACACTTAAATCAACACTTAAGTTTACATTTAAATAGAATCATGATCATTAATGTGCAATAACTTTAAGGTTTTCAGGTGTTTTAAACAAGAAACGAAGAAAATGAAGGCATGATTAACTTCAACATAATTAATGCATTAAAATAGTCTCGAGGGACATTTAAACCAAATATTTCATATATATTGATTTGGTTGGAGTCCCTTTTTGTTTATATACGTAGCCTGTGCAAACTAACCAAT
The DNA here is from genome assembly GCF_982586985.1 of Callionymus lyra. Lineage (NCBI taxonomy): Eukaryota > Metazoa > Chordata > Actinopteri > Syngnathiformes > Callionymidae > Callionymus > Callionymus lyra. The sequence continues at coordinate 22,667,037 of NC_141828.1, read as the reverse complement.
ATTTTATTTTGATTTATGGAGGTCTTTAAGCGTCTGTCAATCACATATTTGGCCTCTATGCACTGTTGAAGTAAGAGCTAGCAAAAGGGGAAAACTTTGTCGGCAAATCACCGAAAGGTTAAACAACTAATTAAATAACTTATCATAGTTGGAGAATAATAATTAATTGATTTAGCAGCAAGTGTATAAATGTTATACCTGTTTCTCTTACAGCGTGCAGCCAGCCAGAATTTTTAAATACCACACATTTTTAATGGGTTTAGATATCGTGACACAATTGTGCTCAAGCTTAGGACATTTACTGGCAAGCGTGAATTATGAATGCAAAAAAACAAACATTCGGGAACCTTCAAAAATAAATAGAAGAACAGTTGCTTCTTTGCTTTAATTAGTCGCCCTTGAATACGACTATTTTATTTAGACTCACACACCTGTTTCTACATTTTTTTAAGCCAGATTCATTTATTAGGGACACACTAGAGTTTAAAAAAAGATCATTCTGCTGCTGGAGGCTTATTCAACTGTGGATTGCTTCTTCTAACTGGATATTTTTTTTCGCCTGTGTCACAAAGGAAAATGAAAGGTTCTCGATGTGACAGTAAACCGGGTTCACGTAGTCACAGTTTCAGTCACAACAAATGCTGCTAGTATCGACACGAAGAGCCAGAGATGAGCATTTCGTCTTCTCCTCCTTTTTTTTTTCCCACCATTTTCCCTTCGGACTCCGATCCCTGCACGCTCGAGCGGAAGTAAGTGATTTTTCACAGCGTGAGGATACGTGCGAGTGTGTAGGAAGGTGGGGGTTGTGATGTGTGATATGATGTGCACGGATGGAACATACACAGGTAACCCCAGGAGGGCACCAACACACATGGTGGCTGAGGGGTTCGTGTATGTCCTGGCGTGTGCCGTTTGGGTCGTCATGTGCCGTGCACACAAGTGTGCGACTGTGCACGCAACCGGGTTGTTCCTAAAGATCTTGTGTGTGTGTGTGTGTGTGTGTCTCAGTGCCATCCAAGTGTGCACAAGGCCTGTCAGCTTGGCTGTGCATCTATGTTGCAGCGTTCATCTCACAGCGCTGGTGAAGACTACTTTTGATTTTAATCGCTCTTGAAATCCTCTTTTTCTTCTCTTTCCTCTCCCAGGTCACTCCCCGTCTCCTCTTCCTTCACTCGCTTCTCTTCCTCCAGGTCCCACTGTCACAAAACTGTCTAAAACTCCACAGGAGTAGTCGTGCAGAAGTGACATTTTTTCTTTTTTTCAAAGTAGGGCAAAGTTGGAGTCACTCGAGGGCATCATTATGACGTTTGAAATCTTTAAAGCTCTTCCATTTTTGAAGGCGATTGGATCACATTACGAAAATAAACGCACAAAGAATTTAAACGTGGGGAAGCGTGGCAGACGTCTTTATGGTTCAATCTCTTCCTTTTTTAGGTTTTTAAATATTCACAAACCTTTATTTTAATTTCAAGCTCTTTGGTTTTCACTCTCACGGGGAATAACTTTGACTTGATATGAGCTCATTGCTTTCGGTGCTTAAGGTCAGTAAAGTAATTATTATAATATTAAGCTCAAATGATCTCTAATTAGAAATCAGGCAATAAAAGGTGTTAATATTATTCTATATTCATTTGGATTTTTATGGGTATTGCATTGTAAAACAAAAAAGGGTGCCTTCGGCGAGCTTTCTAACCAAGATAAATTAGTTTCCATAGCTGCAGTTATTCTACATTATTGTCAATTTTTTTGCCCGCCTATAAAAAGCATAAAAGAAAAAAGCAATATAACGAAGCCACAATTTTTCACTTTATATGGTAAGAACTCTGACATGATCCAATTCTTTAGATTAACTTTCTTTTTTACACATTTAATTGAACACCCTTTCACTCCTGGTCTTCTATAATTCTTCCCAAAAAAGCCTAAATTCACTTACTGATTTGTTAACTACCTTTAAACCTGCAACATCAGCTTTTGTTTAGCTGATAATCTACATCAGTCATGTGCCTACACTTAATATTTTTCTTAATTAATACCATACATTTGTATTTTCACTGTTAACATAACTGTTTGGATGCTATCTGCATTCTGTGGCACTGCAAAGACATTTGCAATCACAATAAAGTTAAATATTATGTATTCTAAAAGATCATAATAACTGTTATAAACGCTTATATACATAATGTAACCTCGGTTTTAGGAATGCATGTGAGGCCCACTAGCCCCGCCACCAAGTTGACCCCCGAGGCTGAGTTCTCTTGGGGGACTTCTTCATGAGGGCGCTCCCCCTTTTAATAGGTGAAGGTGCCTGCCAACTACTGGTGGGTGTTGATCTTTCTCAGCGGGGGGGCAGGGCCCCAGGTGATAAACCATCAGCGTCTAAGTCTAGCTGGAGCTGCAGCATGCATGATGTAGAATTCAGGACTTGTTGTGCTGTTCTAGACCCAGTGTAGAAGTGCTGTCTGTTACCATAATACGATGATTGTTGTGTCAGATGATTGGATTTTCTAGAAAGGATAAACCTTCAAGCAGTTACAGGAGTAACTGAAAGTCAGTGGATGTAAAACAGACTTAACACTATGCAAAATTATCCAAATGTTCTCCTCCTGCACATTGATGTTCCTTCACTTCATCAGGGTTGGCCAATTTACCCATAATACCTTCATGAATTCACACGACCCGCTAAGCTCAGACAACAGCGTCGCTGAAAGAAATCTGGTGTCATTGTGTAAGTTTCCTGATGTAAGAGAGGTTTATATTTTAACAATATTCCTGAACCTCATGAAGAAACACGCTCGGCTGAATACTAATTCTGCTCTCTTTAAAATGGGTCACCTCCAAGAAAGACCTCCTTTTACCCTTTAAAGTTTTGAGAAAAAGAATAACCTACTTTTCTTCTTCCAATACTGTTTTTAATCAAACCATCACTATATTTTAGTTCAGAGCATCATCCCTGTCTTTAAGCACCTTGAGGCATTTTTCTTAATAATCCTATTGATAAAAAAAAAGTATATTATATATTAAATTATAAAAATAAAAACACACTGTATTAGAAAGACAACAAAGGAAAAGAGAAAACAATAAAAGACTCAAAGTGTTAAATGAATGAAATAAGTACAGAAAACAGTGAACTAATCAAACAATGAAGGCATTTGTCTCATCACCTGACAGCCAGAAAGTCCATTTGTTTTCTGTGTGTTCATTTTTTTCATTTAAGTGATACAGTGTTTAGTTATATTGTTTAGCAGTTAAAATATCATTCATTCTTCAAAGAGCCATATGAATCCCATTGTCACTGAATGCATCACTGATGTCAGGGAGGTGCAAAGAAAGTTAAAAGACGTTGTGTTTCTTCCAGTCTTTACCTCTTCCACACATTCATTGTTCATTTATTTTAAGAGCTGGGTTTGTGTAGAAATATTTAACTCGTTTCATTTTAACAGACTCTGTCACTGTTGTGTTTGTCAGTATTATTTTGGGGATAAATTAAGTGTGCGTGAGACAGCTCGATGCATGATGTATTGTTTTGTGAATAAGTAAATAATCTTATCATTGTGGTTACTAGTATTTATGTCAGAAGCAGTAGTATCATAGTAACAAGTAGTCCTGAGATGTTACCTGTGTTGGTGGGACTGTTCAGTCCAATGGACAGGTTGGGTGATTCCCCCAGCACCAGGCGGACTCTCTTGGCGTGAGTTTTCCCCTCATAGTGAGACTGGGCCACGATGGCGGACGTGAAGAACATGTTACACAAGGTGCAGCACTTGTTTCTGTCAACTTCTGTCTCCGCACAGTCCTGAGCAAGAAGAGGAAGTCAGTGTTAGACAAGACAGAGTGAGATGAACAAAAACACACTTTCCACTTTCCACTGTTGTTTATAGCGGCTCAAGAAACCTCTCTGCAGTTTGTGGGCGAATAAAGACTAATGATGTTGAGGTGAGTTTGTGTCTGGAGGAAGAAGACAAATAAACTTTAAGTCCAATTGTGATACCGCAATGAAGCTCAAGGTTTAGCAGGAATTCAACCATCTTTGCCTCACTGTTGTACATAGGTGTTTTCTCCTCAAGGTCACACATGTTTATCATCTTCCTTTACAGATGCAATATTAACTGATTATCTTGTATAATAATGGTGTTATTACTTTATAAAGTTCTCCCAAAATCTGTGCGAAAGAGAGGTTACGAGAGCAGAGTCCATTATGATGTAATAATGACTTCACTCCTGCTGTAATCACGCTCTGCTTTGTTAATACAACGAGTCCCTTGGAAGTGGAATCTTCCGGGATTAATTATGCGTGGTGACAAGACGTGATGCTTGACCAATCACAGCAGAGTGGGTGTGGTTATGGTGAACAAGATTTAATCTAAAAGTGTTTTCAATTGGCGGGGCATTTGAAAGAACATTTTCTGATGTAAATATTTCAATGAAAAGAGAGTTTTGTACAAACAGACAACAGTACACTAAAGGTCCAAGATCAGTTTAAATCCACACTTGAGTTCCCCTGAACATGTTTTTATGGTTCCTTAAAAGGTGTCCGTCTGTCTGGACTACTGTATTTATTGATCTGTGATCTGCACTCATCCGTCTCGGATCAGCGTTGTAAGTGAGTCAGGCGTCAAGTCAAGCTGAACCAGAAACAGCCAAAACGGACAGCGAGGAGTTTGTAGCACCTCAACCGTGTTTGTACGTGAGTCACTTCTGCTTAGCGTCTCGCGGTTAAGGACACCTTTACCTTCCAGGCCCTGCTCTCGCACCCCTCTATGAAAGATCCTCTCCCTCTCTCTTCCTTGCCATTTCACCCTCCCTCCTTCTCTCCCCTGGGCGCCAGTCTCAGTGACTCTGTGTGTTGTGGGATGAAATATTTATCTATATTGGCAGGCCCACGCTCCACCGTCTCCTCCCCCATGTCTGTCCCTGCTGTGTCCATGTTAAAGTCAGCTCCGGACTGACCTCCATAAATGCAGATCACTTTTGCCTCTTGGTATTCTGCACGACGACACAATGGATCCGATTTGATATTGATTATTATATTTTACGGAAACCTGATTTTAACAGAAAAACAAACAACCGGTTCGGCTTTTAGTCTCAGTACACAATCCAGTACAAACCATTGGCACATTTATTTATTTATAAATGTATTCTTCATTATTTATGTAGCTGATAATGTCTCTTCTAGACTTAAAAATATCAATTTAATTAAAGATAAAGATAAATACAAAGATTTGTTGTTTATTTTTACTCTAAACATGTGGACTTTTTGTTGTCTATAGACAATTGGTTGAAAAATGACACAATTATTCTATTCATACTCTGCATTGTGTTTTGTTGTTAGTTAAAGATTCATAAAAATACCATCCCAGCCTGTCACCGCAGGAGGCCGTCAACACTGAGTCTGGTTCTGCTCAAGGTTTCTGCTTTCTAAAGGGAAGTTTTTCCTCACCACTGTCACTCTTTGTCTCACTCGTTGTTGATTGGCTGGGATCTGTTTTTGTCTTCTCCAATAGAGTCTTACTTAAACTGTACTTTAAATAAATAAATTAGAAATATTGAACTTGATGAATGTATTTATAATGTGCAATCTGCATGATCCTCCCAAGTAACTTCTACACTGACATGTTGTCCGACAAAAACCTTTCCCCATAGATTTTAAACACCAGACTGTATAGAGTTGATTAGTTTTCATCTTTCAAAGAATTGATGCTAAGGTTTTGTTTTCGGCAGCAACACGAATGCGCGAATGTATGGTTGATTTCCCAGATCGTATACTGACACTACACGGATGGTGAATCAAGACAGGCGCGCCTGCGAGTGCAAGCCTCCACGGAACGAGTCGACAGCAACCATAATCCCTCAGGTCGGGAAAGACAAAACAATGTCGGAAGAGAGATGGCAGGAGCAAACAGAGGTGGATTTTATTCAGTTGGTTAACATTTCATTGTTTATTTTAATGTTGAATTATGTGTCATTAAATTTAATTCAAAATGTGATTGTAATGCAATAAAAATACAGATGATTTCTCTAAGATCATGTATAATCATGATTACAAATATCAATCAGAATCGTGATCATAATCAAGCCCTATTTTAAATAAATCAATGGAGCAGAAAGTAAGATGGTGCTTAAACACAAACATGGTGAGGGGATGCATGACATTAACTTTGGCCATCTACAGTATGGGCCATTAAACTCTTCATTACTCTCCAACCTCCAGCAAAATACTGTAAATCGTTTTTAGTTGCCATGTGGAAAGAAATGACCAATTATGTTTTTGAAGACACATTTTTTTTAACTTATAAAGAAACATTTTTGAAGATTTTTTTTGTTCAAGTAATAATGACATCTCAAGAAGACATGGAAAGAAAAGGAAGAGCATGTGATAGTTCACCAAAAATTCAACCTACTCATTTTCTACCCTCATGAGTTATAGACTAAAATGTTTGTTCATATTAATGTAGTGGCTTTACTCTGCTGGCCTAGCAGTGTCCACTAAAGACCAGTTTAAAATACAGACTTGTTTAATTATTCTAGTAACAATTCCTAAGGTCGAGGCTTCAATACAAGGTGGACGTTACAGACGAACAGTATGGAGGTATTTGGATGTTTTTAAGTGTCTTTTTGGACGATGATGAAGACGAAGACAACTGAGCACCAGCCGCTACATTAAAATTAGTGCTGCACGATATATCGAAAAAATATCTATATATATCTATATATTGGCAAGTGCAATATGCGTATCAAAAACATGTTCGATAATTTATCATTTTTTATTGTATAAATCGAGCAGTTCTTAAATGCGCACTTTGACTAATCAGTGTCACGTTCTGTAAAGTTGTCAATTTGTACTTCTATGTCTCGTTGTTGTTTATCTATCTGTCTGTCTATGAGCTGTGCGCAGCTTGCTAGGCTTGGTTGCTATGGTGACGCGTTAAGTGATATTTTTCTCCGATCTTGTCGGCACCGAAGTGTGCAAATAAACGAAAGGGAATCATGCTTTTTCCTTATCCAAACCCCCGGACCTCCCCTACCGTACTCGCGGCTGCGCGTGCACGCGGATACATTTTTAGGTTAAAGAAAAAAATATCACATTAATATCGATATTTCCATTTTCCAACCTTTTTGTCTAAAACTCTAAAAAGGAACAGATTACTCTGGAAATAATCCAAACCCTTAGTCGACATGAGAGAGTAGAAAATGAGTGAAGTTTGGATTTAACAGAAACCAGAAGATGTTCTTTCTGTGTATTATTGACTGTGGATAAGCTCCAACATTTATCTGTGACAACCACTGCTGTCTCTCAGGTCCAAATACACTGGAAGCAGAGCCGACGTTCCACGGCGACGCTAGTCAAGCTGCTTCAAAGATGAAGGAAAATCCTGGCGCTCAAAAGTAAATGTAAATCCAGAGAGTTATTGGCAATCTCCAGCGTACTGGGTTCCTGACATTGCCACTGATACTCTCTTCAAAACTCCTTTCAACTCCCAGCAGCATCCTAGGTTTGCTACCATCACGTGTCTCCAAGGAGACAAATCTGTTTTCATTGCAAAACTCTCGATCTCTCGCTGCAGTTTTACCGTATCTCAACCTGCCCTCCTCCGAGACAGATTTACATATGACCTAATTGTTGCCTGTGTTCTGGTGTGTATGCGTGATGATCTTCTGCAGTGATGTGAGTCTCTGAATATTTTGTGTTTGGGTGGCTTCACCCCGCATCCTACAATAGACTCTTAATTAGCTTTATCTTCCTTCTGTTGTGTTTCTTCACCACTTCTACTCCTCCTGCTCCGGCGCGGTGGGAAGCATTGCTAAATATACACTTGAAACAGAACAGGATGATATATGCGCTCATTTGGTGTATAAATAAAAAGTGTTAAAAGTACAAGTGGCGATAAGTGAGGATAGACGACAAAGGAGGGGCATTTTGTTTTCACTTTTTACGAGAGTATTGTTTTGTTTTCTGGCTCCAGCAGGATAATAGGAGCTTCCTTTTTTTTTGTCCACACCTTTACGACCTACTTTCTCTTCCTTCTCCTCAAAAAACACAACAACAAACAAAACCCGAGGGCTCACAGCAGTTTACAGTGGATAGACCTGGGCATTTCAATCACATTGTGAATATCCTTTCGTGCTTTTTTTCATCTCTGCACCGCGTCAGTCAGAGAACAAACAGAGGCGGTTTGAAGATTTGAAAGACCCAAAGCAGAGTGTGTTTGCTGAGGAATCCGGGGTGAGCGGCTGTGAGACACAACATTAGGAGTGTATCTTTTAGGAGCAGCAACGTTGTGTGTGGCGAGGATAATTGAACAAACAGTACGTCGACGCATTCCTGGTGAACCTGGCCATTACCGAGATACCACAAGTCTGTAGGACAAACACATAGACAACATCGATATCTTACACAAGCGTGTTCGACGAGTGCACCACAGACACCTTAATTATGTCTGAGCTCCACACAGAACTCATTCTTCTTGTAAAAAGAAAACCTTTTAGAAGGACAATAAATGCCATGTTTGACATGTTCAAGTAGGTGATGTGGCTTTTAAAATTGATCCTACATTTCCCTGGCGTTACTATTGAAGAATCGGTCAAAAACAGTCTTAAACTTTGACAATATTATTTACATGTAGAAATCAACACTTTGAAAGCTAATGATAAAAAATAAAACGTATTACGCTCCTTGTTTAGATACAAATGATCCTCTGCACCAGACATCAGATATACTTTCTAACCACTTTCCTCAAATAGAAAGAAAGAATAAGCAAATCAAAAATAATAATAAAACAACTCAGACAATGAAAATGTTAAAAGCATGGTTTGAACCTCACGTCCTCGAACTTTAAAAAATGGTGCATGCTAGAGCAGAGCTTAACAAGCTAATGGCAAATGTGAACGTTTACCCTTTTGTAATGCAACTACCAGGGTCTCTTTTTCCCTTAATCATATTCAGAGACGATGCTTCTCTATCACTTTTGCGACGTTGTATGATTTGCTGAGTTACATAAACCTGATGTAACTGATGGGCTCTTTAAAAACGTCCCCGGATATGACGAATGACGACACACACCAAGATTATAATCAGATCTGAAATCAATGATAATATGGTGTTAATAAATTAACAAACATACAAAATCATCACTGTCGATGATTCTTTTCAAACAAATAAATAAAAAAAGATAAAGAAATACAAAAATACACCTTAATTCGTGGGAGGGCGGCGCCTCAGCGCCCTCTATGGGCCAGCTGCCACTGATATATATGATGTATACATACAGTACAGGCCAAAACGTTTGCACGTTCTGGATCGAAGTTTTAGTATTTTTTGGGACTGACTGAAAGTAATGATGGCCACTCATTTCTCATAACTTAGCTGGTTGGTTCTTTTCATAATATGAATGATAAGGTTGTCGAATAGGGCTGTATCAACCTGACTTTTGAACAACACACCTAAAGTTTCCAACCACATTAATAAGGCAAAATATTAAGTAACCCTGAGGATCATCAAACGAATGCCAAAGGTTGTCATAAATGTGTAATCCTGCACAATCTCTCTCTTTGCGCTTGATGGATCTACTGACTCCTTTAAGAAACATCTTAAGACGTTTCTATTTGTTCAGGCTTTTCCTTGATTTTCTGGAACTCCTGTTGTGTTATCAGTTTTATCTTTATCTTTAAAATATATACTTTATTGAATATTGTTTTGATTGTTTAAGCGCTTTGTGACCCTGGTCTGGAAAAGCGCTATACAAATAAAATAAATGACTTACTTACAATAAACTGTTTGTGGTAACATGTTTGTACTCTGTAGCACATTTATGAATATTCTGCCGCAGCACAAACATATTTGCCCAAACACTAAACACGAAACATCACTTTTAACGTTGTATTTTCTGTGACATTGTCGGCCAACATCGCTCTTACATCGAGGTGTGTCAGTGTGTCCCAATTGCGGAAAAAAAGCCAGAAGGGGTTGAGTCACTTCTTACTCAATGGGGGAGGGCAGATGGAGACGCAGGTGTGTAGATTCACAGCGTGTGAGTTCGCACGCATGTGTTTTTATTCAGCCACTCCGATCTCTGATGATAATTTAACATTTGTCGGAACATGTTGTGGATGTATTTTTCCCTCTTTTAATCATGACCGAGGAATGTAATGCAATAAAGGATGTGGACACAAGAATGTAACAGCATCTCTCCAAATGTGTAATTACTAGTTTCCTAGAATGTTTTGACACACCAATGAAAACGAAAACTCACAACTTGCTGGAAATAAAATGATCCTCTTCCTTTTGGCTGTCGGTAATGATGATGTGCGTATTAGTGTCACACCACCACAGTGCCGTGATCATTTCCCCCAGACTTTAGCTACAACAGACAGATTAGAATGCCGCGGGGACACGCAGAGGACGGAGAGAAACGATGACAGATTAATGGAACTCTTTGTGTTACATTCCCTGTTCACACAGCGACAAGGAATTACTGTTTGGCATCTGGCTTCAACGTCTCTGTGTCTGACGTGAACTCTGCACACACATTCCAACAGAGAGTGTGTCCAATCTGTCCGAGTCGATTTCCTAACTAAATACTTTGCAGAATGAGAAGTGATAATTGAACCAGTAGCTTGTGTATATATTTGGATTTAATCAGGGCTCTTTTGGTTTATGGTTTATTAAAGGGCAAAAGGGTAAAAAACAAACTTTCCTGACTCACTCACATGTGTCAAATGTTGAAGCCTTCCTCTCCAAGATGAAATAAGACTCATCATGACCATGTTTTGAACTTATTACTTTATAAAGTTCTCCCCCGTCTGAAATCTGGGCGACCAAGAGGTTACGAGTGCGGAGTCCATTATGACTTAATAATAATGGTTTCACTCCTCCTCCAGCCAGCTGTAATCACACCCTGCTTTGTTTGTATAACGAGTCCCTTGACTTCAGGGATTGATGAAACATTGTGACAAACCTCAACGTTTGACCAATCACAGCAGAGTGGGTTATGGTTAAACATGATTTAATCTCCAGAAAAACGAAGCGTTTTCAGTGGGCGCAGCTTAAGCACATTATAAATATTTAAATTAAAAACGAGTTTTGTACAAACAGATACATACTGATGAGTACAATAATCCAAGATCAATTTTAGACACACTTAAATCAACACATTAGTTGCCTTTTAAAAAAACAATCGGGATTCAGTTTAAATAATTGTGCAAAAACACAGACAAAGTCACAGAGATATATTCATAAATATAGTATTAATGATGAATAAGGGTTAAAAATATGTTGTTTTGGTGGCTTTTTCTGTCGGTAGAATTTCCTCCTTGTTTCTCTCCTAGATAAGCGTTACAGATGATTTTGCCGTCAGCTGAGTTCTCGCTGTGAGCCGCCTCTGTGTGTGTGTGTATTGTCGCTTGTACAGCTAAGTATATAAATGAGGCAACACGATGTTCGGTCTCCAGCACGAAAACACCATTATGTTTCTTTTCTTTTCTTGATTTATCATTTCTCACTGGCGCTACTTTTCCTTATCTGCATCGTCTCTTGCCTCGGTGCAAACTCTCGTACACAGACACACACAAGAGTGTACCGACGTGAATACACACAAACAGAAAATAGTATTTCTTGCTCAACCTTCAACAGCGAGCAATAAACTTTGGGGGTAAATGCAACCCCAGCATTTGCCACAGATGGTTGAATTCAGCAAATAGATGGACAGTGCTTACCTTCACCCTCAAAGACACAGAGATACGTTTATAGCGTTTCCTTTCACAGCTGGTCTGCACTTGACAGATACAGAGCTATGTGGAGGTGAACACCTCGTATAAATCTTACCCGAATTACACGGGCGGAAATCTCCAGAGGAAAAAAACAGATCAATCACATATTCTCGTGAGCTTTAGGGAGCATTTGTGAGGATTTGAGGAAAGCTCCAGGACAATCCTCCTATTTCTACAACAAATGCACATTTTCTTTCAAGGGTACAAGCACGAAGACGAACATACCGGGTTGTCTGGCCTCAGTCTCTTGGAAGGGGGTCCGCCGTCTTGAGGGTGAAGCATATAAAAGAGACGCACCTTGTTGGCATGTTTCTTGCTCTGGAAGAGACACGAAAGAGGGTCAACCAGTTGGAGCGATCAGAGTTGAATATTCAACAGATTTTCTACCTATGGCAGGACACAGAACTTATTTTTGTCTCAGTTAATGATGTTAACATTCAACGGCTACAATGAGATCTAGACTGACCTTTATATTAGCTTAATGTTGAATGTTAAAGGGTTAGTTTGTTCATCACTTATGGAACACTGTGTTTTAATATGGACTGATAAATGTGTGGTTTTTGTGGGTCAGTGTGTCCCAGAACTTAAGACAAAGACCCCCAAAAATTATGTTTTAGTTAAACTGTAATAGAAACCTGGATGCAGCAAACCAGCACTAGCTAGCATCTGCTAATAAAGGAACGGGGCCAAATTAAAATCCATGTTTTTCACCTTCAAATCCCTGGATGAACCTTCACAAAGGTCATTTTGTCTTTCTTTGCTATCACTTGACTCTGGGACGGCATATTAGAAATAAGTGTTTTGACTTTCACCACTTTAATGCATTTTCTTTTTGACGTGTGTTTGCGAATAGAGTATAGAGTATATTCCTGTGTGTATGGGTGTGTGAGTCCGCTCGTACAGTTAATGGCCGTCAGACGAGGTTGAGGAGTCTCGCCGTGACAACCTTTCTCTGACCCTCGGCGCTCCACTAATGGACAAAACTTGTTCCACCGTCTCTGTGCGTCATAACAAGAAGACGCTGAGCAAAACTGTCTGGCTGTAACAAGTTTATGAAATCAGTTTCAAATGTCAGCGAGTCCTTTCAACTAATGTCAGATTCAATGTTAGGGTTTTAGTATACATGGTTACATTTTATTTCCTCAGCTGACATCAGGAATTCTAACGTTTCCAGTGGGGCTCCTGGGTTTCCATGGTTTTAAATGTTGGTAATCACAGTGTGGGGTATCTTTGTAATGCTTCTCACCAGGAGATATTATTATGAGCTCTTCACTGGTGGATAAAAGCTCTGGGAGTTCCTATGAATGATCATCGCTGAGATGTTTTCATACAGCCTTGATAAGAAAAGCTAAACTCTGATGTTAGATTCTTTTTTTTTCAGAATCCAAGTCTTTCTTTAAAACGTTCTTTAAAGGTAAACCAGTACCAATACTTTCATTTTGATACCGGTTACTTAATGATACTTTTTTTCAATACCAATTTAATTAGATCAATTCTAACATAATGGAAATGTCTGGTTTCCTCAAATTGATTGAGAAGCTCTTTAGCGGTCTTCTTTGGAGTGCACTTAAAGGGCACTTAATGTGATTTAAGTGTCTCTTAAATTGATCTAGGACCTCTATTATACTCATCAGTATGTTGTTTTTTTGCACAAAACTCTCATTTGATAAAGATATTTACATTAGAAAATACGCTTGAGCCCCGCCCACTTAAAATGCACTGTTTTGTCTGAGAAGAATCTCGTCCAGGCAACCACGCCCACTCTGCTCTGATTGGTCACAGAAACACAAGTTGCATTCAAGGACTCACGTAAATGTCAAACTCACCCCTAAAACTCCCATTTTGTACATTAGAAACAAATTATAAAAATAAGGTTTCCTGTTTAATGTGCACATTACAAAAACACCTAAAGGCAGAAGTAACTCTACATTAACATGTAGGTACTTAACTGATTTAGGGCTTCTAGGGGAGGACACCTCCACCAGAGTGATCAGAAAGTTTAATTTAAACCTTAATCTCATTTGGCGAGATTTCAGACGGGAGAGAACTTTATTAAGTAATAACTTCAAAACGGAGCAACCTCATGATGAATGACCTACTGAATTTTGAAGAGGACGACTTCAACATTTGCAACGTCTGAATAAGTAAGGAGAGTTGGATTTTCACATTAGGTGCCCTTTAAGAATGCTGTGAAAGAAGGATGCGTTTCTTTCGCTTAGCTTGAGAAGATCTTTCACTAAGAAGAAAGACTCCTTAACTTTAACTGCACATATAGTCATTTTCTACTCACCCTCATGTCGACTAAGGGTTGGGATTATTTTCAGAGTAATCTTTTCCGTTTTTGAGTTATTGACAAAATATTTGTTCATTTTAATGTAGTGACTGGAGCACTGTTGTCTTCGTCTTCACTTTCATCCAAAAAACACTTAAAAACATCCAAATACCTCCATACTGCTCGTCTGTAACGTCCCTCTTGTATTGAAACCTCGACATGAAGAATTGTTTATAAGTCTGTACTTTCCACTTGTTTTCAGCAGAAGATCAGAGGCCAACAGAGTCAAAATCGCATGGACACTTGCAATGTGTTTGAATGATGATAAACTTGTAGCTGGAGCTGAGAGACCTAGAGCTTCCTCTTAAACAAGCTTAAAATATAGACTTATTTACGGGGGTTTTTGGAACAATTCCTCATGTCGAGGCTTCAATACAAGATGGACATGAGCAGTATGGAGGCATTTGGATGTTTTTAAGTGTATTTTTGGACGAAGATGAAGACGAAGACAACTGATATCAAGGCACTACATTAAAATGAACATACATTTTCATTAACATCTTTAACGTTCATTTTGTATTGAAGCCTTGACATGAGGAATTGTCCTGAAAAAACTGAAATAAGTCTATATTTTAAGTTTGTTTGAAACAAAAGTGATCAGTCTCTCCTCCCTCATTGAAACCCATTTCAAGTATCAGTACACAAGATTAAGGTTTTTATGTCCTGGCTTTAAAAAAGTTATTGTAAATTAACATATCACTTTAACCCCTACAGGAGGCCAACAGGAAAGGTCCCGCAGAATTAAACATTGTGATGAAGTATAAGCAATCCCTCCATTTGTGTCCTGTGACAAACTGCTGACCCGTCCATATGTTCATAACCGAGCTAACTATCAACTTCAGGTGTGTCGCAGCTTGTCAACACAAAACCAGTGTCTGTGTCACAACATCTGCTTCTCTACTCGCCTGAGTGCGAGCAACTCTCATCCTCATCTTCAACACCTGATTATAGCCATCATCTAATATGACAAATCCAACATCCGTTCCTCCATTTCTCTCTTGTCTTGTCTGTTTGATTGACCCTCGCTGGAGTCGTTCTTACAGACAGACGCTGAAGGACTGCACTGACTCGACTCCTCCCCCATTACTGTGCCTTGCTCAAGGCTGCCTGTTTTTGTCTGACTGATTAGCGTTACGAGATGTTGTTGGTATTGATGCGTGCAAACATGTTGTCTTTTGTCCTTTTTAATTCTCCCCAGATATGCTCGTTGTCCTATTTATTTTATTATTCAAAGGAATGGTGGCTTGTAGCGAACGATGACCCAAATGAAGTGAACACTTGCACACAGAACAATCTCTATAGTAGTGCACCCACTTTTATTAAATAAACTATTAATTAAATGACTGCAGAGCGGCTGCAGAGAGAAGTAAATAAAAGCAATTGTTTGTATTTGTTCACGCAACACATGTATAATTAAAATGCACTTTAAACAGCACCAGATTTGTAAGAAAACGACTGATGCGATGTGAGTTGTGCCTGACAGGATGAGGGCAGTTACATACTCACTGTTGTGTACTCTTCCTTGCAGCGTTTATTTATTCAGCGTGCATGTTTAAGAGAACAAATCTGAAGAACTCACCTCATAATGTGCAGTGCGCTGGGACTCGGAGATGAGCTGAGCGTTACAGATGTTACAGTAGCTCTCCGTGAACAGGCCTCCGTCCACGACGCCTTCCGACTTCATCTTCATCTGAGACTGTGGACACATGGAGAAGTGTTTTCTGTAATCTCAAAAATGCCATAAAATGTCACTTACCATTTTTACGTTGCAGGTCTTAACTATTGAACATGGAAAAATAAAACTTTTTGTTACACTTTCTAGAAATATATGAAACGTTGGGCAACGTTAACACATTCATAAGTCCTTAAAAAAAATACATAAGAGAAGATGTAATGACCGTTTTGGGATCATGTGAGATTATTTTCAGAGTAATCTGTTCCTTTTCAGAGTTATAGACAAAAACATATGGTCACTTCAATGTAGCGACTGCAGCTCAAGTGTCTTCATCTTCAGCCAAAAAGACACTTAAGAACATCCAAATACCTCCATACTGCTCGTCTGCAACGTCCCTCTTGTATTGAAGCATCGACAAGAGGAATTGTTTGGAATTTTGTTTTCCAAATATAAGGCTTTTGCTTAAAACAAGGAAAGATAAGGGATACCTAAAACACGTTTGATTTAAGGCTACCAGGTCACCTTGACCCAGAGGCCACACAAGGGTTAAGGACGTAAGAAGGCTCTAAAGTCTGGTTGGATTAAGTAGGAGCACTAAGAGTTAAGTGTTTCTCAGATGCATTCTTAAATACCTTCTTCAAAGAACCTTAAGATCAAGAAAGAAGGTGTACCTTATCCGTGACCATTAACATATGTTTTCTTGATATCTGTGAGTTGTTAGAAAGTCCATACATTGCATATTTTTACACCTACACCTTTCATCATTCACGTATGACAATACGTGCAGCTAAAGTTGAGAAGTGTTTCTTCTTAGTGAAAGATGATCTTAAGCTAAGCTTGGAAACCTGTATGAAAGTGGAAGTATTGGTACTGGTATAGAAAATACTAATCACTACTTAATGACGCATTCTAAACAAGACCTTCATTGAAAGTGTTATTGTTAAGTGTAGTGTTAAAAAGAAAGGTTTGGATTCTAAAAAAAGACTCACATATCAGAGTTTAGCTTTTCTTATCAAGGCTGTAAAAAAACTTTTTTGTGATGACTCAGCGATGATCATTCATAGGAACTCCCCGGAGCTTTTATCCACCAGTGGAGAGCTCATAATACCATCTCCTGGTGAGAACCAGCATCACAAAGACATCCCGCAATGTGATTACCAACCAGTAAAACTATGGAAACCCAGGAGCCCCACCGGGAGCTGTGAATGTGAAACGACCTGCCGCTTTACTCTTCTATAACAATAATAGAAAAATCATTTAATGATAGCCTCTCTGGTCCTGCGCTCAATTTCTGATACTCTTCATTAAGTGATCCCCCCGGGCAGAATTGGCAGGACCAAGGTGAGTAACAGGTCTACAGGGAAGAGCCTGTGCACGTCAACCATTAAATCGGTTGGGGTTTTGCTGCTATTAATATGCCTGACCACAGATGCCTGAAGCGACAACAAAACATGGATAATAGAGCCGTCAAGAGGGCGAAGACACAAACCTGATGTTGGGTAAGAGCAGGGAAATGTCATGGATTAGTTAAAGTTCAGCCTGTAATTACCCTTTTGTACTTTTCAGTCACACACCTTGACACAATAATTATACCCACAACTTTGTTTGACTCACCCTGGACCCACAATTAGCCACAATCGCACACACACTTATCTCTTTAACCTGCCGGCAACCTCCAAACATTAAATAAAAAAAAGGTGTCATTTGTTCTGAAGCTGGTGCTTTTATCACTTTCCATGTCAGGAATGTAGTGAAAGAAGTTATTGTGACCAACAAACAAAGCAGAGAATCCTGAACAACTCAAAATTAAATCAAGAAACTCTATCTTTCTATCCGTCTCATTTAAACTGATAGTTCAACCAAAATTCCAATGCAATGTATTCTAATGCAAAACAAGATTTTCTTTGATTATTTTCTCATTACCCACATTATAAATGAACCACTCTGTTTTTTCCTCTGATGTGAGATACTATTTAGCAAGCATGAGCTTTCGACTTTGGTACAACATAACTCATAAATACATTATTTAATTCCACAAAATGTTGTGATCCTTTAAACCGTAAAAGGCAACAACCGTTTTTTTAAGGTTAATTAAGGAAGTGAAATGATGTTGATATCTCACGGGAGAACTTCCAAGAGAAGTAGTGAATTTGTGATTTTACATCTTGTGAAGAGACCACCGCACTACTTGGCGCTCTCTACTTTAGCACATTCATCTACACTCACCTCAGACACATCAGACGTGAATTTATTCACACAACAGTACATCTTCCTCTTTGCATCCCTAGATGACACAGAAACACAGAGAAATATAGAACTCACCAATAATTATGAGAGCGTGAAGAGCTCTGATAAATGAACTGTAGCACAAATCCAAGCATCCTTAAACATATAAGACACAGGAGTTCCAAAAAAAGAAAGTCTATGCTCGGACGCCAGGGGCGCCTGAGGACAAGATGAGCAGGAAGACAATCTTCTTTTCAGAACACATTGTGTGTTAACAAGGGTGTGAGTCCTTGCATAGAATAGATAGCAGCGCTTTTGTTTTGACAAGTGCATATTCAACCTAATGAGCTACTGGATGTATAGAGAAGCAGTAGAAGAAAAAGATGAAGTAGAAGAAGATGAAGATGAGGAATAGGACAAAAAAGAAGTTGTTGAAGGAGAAGATGTAGAAGAAGAAAAAAAAGAAAAAGGTGAGATAGAAGAGGAAGTTGAAGAAAACGTAGAAGAAGATGTAGATGTAGAATAAGATGTAGATGAAGAAGAAGAGGGCAAAAAAAGAGATGTTGAAGGAGAAGATGTCGAAGCAGAAGAAAAAAAGAATAATAAGAAGGGCATTTAGAAATAGAAGATGTAGAAGAAGACAAAGAAGAAGAGGACGAAAAATAAGAAGATGTAGAAGAATAAGATGAAGTAGAAGAGGACATAAAATAAGATGTAGAAGAAGAAGATGTAGAAGAGGGAGAGGAAGACGATGTAGAAGAGGAAGAAGATGTAGAAAAAGAGGAGAGGAAGAGGATGAAAAAGAAGAAGATGTAGATGAAGTAGAAAAAGGAGATGTAGAAGAAGAAGATGTAGAAAAAGAAAATGTAGATTAAGTAGAGGTAGAGGACAAAAAAAATATGCAGAAGAAGAAGAAAAGAAGAAGAAGAAGGAGATGTAGAAGAATGAGATGTAGGAGAAGAAGAAGATGTGGAAGACGAAAAAGAAGAAGAAAATGTAGAAGATGAAAAAGAAGAAGAAAAAATGGGTCGTTTTAATCTCATTTAAACTTTAGAAAAGTATAAAGTTCTGCACATGCTGACCACCTTGTAAACCTTTGTAGCGTCTCATGCATTATTTTCCTGTTTGTTCAGCTGTTTTTGTTAATCTTGCCTCTTCTGCTGCAAATCTTCTGTGCATTAACACACTGGGTTCTTGTCACCCAGACGGCACGTGCAACACATTTATGGCTCACAAGCATTTAAGTATCAAAGCTCGGCTGTTGCTCATCGGCCGTCCAAAAAAACAGCAAGTTAAGCAACATGAAAACAGGTTTCAGGGTTAATAACGTTGAATCTTGTGTGGCTCAAAGGCACTCAGCGGTGTGACTTTGATGTTTAAGCTAATCAGCATATTTTCCTGTGTGCTGTGGCTAATGTAATTCTGAGACCGTGGCTGTCCTACTCTCTCCCCCAGCCTCCCCAGCACACCACCTTTGAACACACACAATCAAAGGTACTGAACTGAAGGAATAAACGTCTTCAAAGTAAATCCAAATCCACCTTTCTCTCCCTGCAGGACATCACTTTGTTCTTGACCCGCTTCATTTATATACAAACATATAAACATGGGGCAGACACACAAGTAAGTAGGGCCGCGACGCTCTCCACAAAACTCAAAAATGTAACAAGTCGAAGACAAATTGTGTTGACGACGACTGTCTTCAGATCTTTCTTTTTTACGTGGAGCGAGGCATCTCACTTCAATACACTCTCGTACAAGAGTCATGCATTCGCAATAGCGTCTCTGCTGAACGCTTAAGTAACTAAACATGGCAGCCTCTCTTTTTTTGCCCAAAAACCTTGAAAGTCTGGGAGCATCTCACCTCGGACATGTCGAATACATCTGTGAGTCACGCACATTGAAAGAGAAAAACACGTCATAGTGCTGTTGAACGAGTAGGCGTCGGACTGAGACGTCACACACACAACATTGACTTAAATGTATATTTTTATAAGTGTATTTTGGCTATAAGAGCTCTAACTTGATGCCTGACATGTATTTCAAATTAAAAGCATGCAGTCTGATAAAAAAGATCATGTTGAATATTCCCCTCGATGCTGAGACTGTGTCCACCTACAAAAATGACGTAAGCACAGTTAAGAATAGGAAAGCTACGTATGTTCAATCTGAGATAAGTTAAGGTTAAGGTGGTTGGATATGTTTAGTTAGTAATTGAATCAAGGAAATGTTTATTTACCTGTTTATTTTTAACGTCTCCTCATATGCCAATTGTGTAGATTTGATGTAGTTTTTCACTGAAACATCTTCTTGTTACTCTTAATAACATCACAACGATTGTACTGTCTGCAATACTGGATTAAACTTCTCAACTTCAGCGGGTGACTCATGTTCTCTGACTGGAACACTGAATATCCATAACAACCAGAAATCTCAGAGTTAAATCCCAACAGAAGCCTTCTTTAAACAAGAAGCAGGCATTCTGCCAATATTTATTGATTAGATTGGTTTTAAATGTAATAAATGTAATATATTTCCTTGTTGTACTTTGAGGCAGCCTTTTGAGCAAAAACGTTGAAATAAGGGGCATTTTTAATTAAAGTAACGTTCTATCTTGTTTTTTTGTTTTTAATCATTTGCCACAAAATAAAAAAAAGGAAAGGTCAAGCTAAATTTAGGAAATAAAAAAAAATCTGATTGTTTAAATAGACTATTTTACTACTAACAGAGTGTCAGTTTTTCCTTTTCAAATAGAAGCGTAGATGTGTCCTCTTGTTGTGTGTACTGTGTGTGTGTGCATGTGTGTGTGTGTGTACAATCCTGGAGGCTTGTTGTTGCAAGGAGACAAGACAAGGACGGCCAGATTGGCAATGTGACACAGTTGAGAGGAGGTGAGAAACTGGAGAGTGTGGCACAGTGTGGCCTGTTCTCTGGGTCTAAAACATGAAGAAGATTTTGACTCAAACTGAGAAAAATGATCATGAATTTTCTGGTTTGACGTCAACATCCAGCTGATGATAAAATGAACAAACCAAAGGGGGAGAAGATGGAAGGGTGTAGACAGTAAAAAGGTACATACGTTTTTCAATAATGTTTCATTCTTCTCAACTTTCACCATATAGTTTTGGCTGCAGACTCATGTAAACTCTCTTTAATACATGTCATGACAGCGCAGAACATCCACTCCTGTTTCCTTCTCCTCTTACTTCGGCCTTGAGGGCAGCGGTTATTCATGAGAGAGGGTGTGAACTAGACTTATCTGCTCTGGAGAGAGAAGCTGAAAATCTCTTCTGTTGAGTTTCTACCGACCAGGTCATACTTTAGCTAAAAATCAAGACATAGACAAAAGCTTCAATTCTGTGAGTTCCTAATGAACGTCAAGTTTCCAGTCGCTACATTAAAACGAACAAACATTTTTGTCTATGACTCTAAAAAGGAACAGATTACTTTGAAAATAATCGCAACCCTTAGACGACATGAGGGTGAGGAGAAAAGTTTGAATTTAGTGAACTATCACTTTAACATGTGTTAATGTGGTGTTTGTTTATTATCTTGTGGCTCCAAACATACAGATAACTGTTGTCTCTAAATTCTTGCATGAGTTGCAATGACCCATCCAGGATGTCTAGCCTTAATAGACTATGACCCACATGACCTCAGAATACCAGGAATAAGCCGCAGATAAAAAATTAATGATCTAGCCTCGGAGAGATCCTGAAAACTTTCCTGGACTGGCACGTTTTATGATTTCTGTTGACAAAATACACTTTTGAGGTCTCTTACTTCTGTTCTTCCTACGACTCACCGTCATCACCTTTCCAAAGTGATCCTTGTCCCCTTCCAGTTGAGGCACTAGTGCTTCTTCACTCTTTCTCTGATACCTTTTCACTCCAAACACCAAAGGATTGTGTTAAGAAAGTCTTTTTATTCAAGGTTTCAAGGTCGCCACAATACATTTTCAGTCATCTTTAATTAAGACTTTCACAATCTTTTCATTCCCTCTCTCTCAGTCTCAGTTAAAGTCTCAAAATATTTGCTATTCGTTGTGACAACAAAACTAGCTTTTTTAACTCGGAATTCCAACAAACCACCAATAGTTATTTCAACTTCCCTTTCCTCTATGCTGAACATCTATTTCTTTTACCACTTACAAAGTAGATCTATACCATTACCCATGAAGGAAGAGTGAATTATTGTATTATTGAAGATAATATATACCGTTGAACTTTTGATACATTGATAAAAAAAAACACAGTTTTTTAAATAGTTTGTCCCAAAGACATAACATGGTGGAAAACCAGGGAAGTTCTGTAGTTCAGCGTCATCAGAATATTGGTTTAATCTAACATTTTAAATGTAAGAATTAAGATTTTTTTTATTGAGAATTATTCAAGATTATATTTAAAAGTATTTTTTTATTGACTCAATAATTTCTAAACTGATTTTTATTTTTATTTTTTAACAAATACAGTTTAACATTCAAATTCCGAAATATATATATATTTTTTATTTAATATTTTGGGAGGATTTGTAGCCTTTTTAATACATTTCTAAGTCCTTTAAATTTAATATAAAATTGTCAATTCAATATTTTAATTCTTAGCCTTATAAATTCAAAATAAAGTGGTTAAAATAGTGATACACAACATTCTGATAATTTATGAGTCGTAGATTTTTTTTTTTTTGACCAATTGGAAACAATTACAACAAGCTCAGATTTCCAACTTTTAAGAAATGACAAAATGACAAGAATAAGTTATATTAGAATTTTAGTCATGACCCCAATATCAAAATCAATCACTCACTAATGGCTTTTTAATTGAAGTGTCCTTGTGTTCACTTCATTTCACACAGTTGATCGTGGCGTCTCACCCTCAGTTGAAAGTGTTTCTCTCATTCCAGCTTGAGGCAATGGTGGCGCTGTGGCACATCTTCCTCTGCTCTGTAAATGTTAACGGCATCAGTGAAAAATCGTTAACGAAAAGCTTCGAGACAGAATCTTTGGAGGGTGAAAAAAGTGGCTTATTCCAAGAAAACTTCTCTGTCTCTGTGCCTCCTTCCATCTGCCGCCACGTCAGTGTGTGTTTGAGACTTTTAGGGAAACTTGAGTTAATGAGGGGAAACAAAAGTCGAATGGGAGCGTTATGTATCCGTGACATATGGAGGAGGATACGCTGGATGCTACAAAACTGTTGGGGACTAAAGTTCCATTAGGAACTAATTGTGTTGTACATTTTCTCTGTACTGTCTTTGTTAAGGAAGTTTTAACAGAAAGTTCTACTGTAGATTCTTTCTCCACTCTTCTATATTTATATATTAAAAGAATTTAGAGTCACAAAACTTATTATATCACAATAACCTCCCTATGGTGTTCAAGTATGGTTTTATGGTTACTGTGTCTCTGATATCTGCTACATTAGGCCTCACACAAGATTACACATACATTTTATTAAAAACAAAAATTGATAGAATTGTATTCATTTATTAATTGTTTGTTGGATTTTAGTGAAATAAAAATCTAAGAAATTAAGCATAATGAGTGTTCGTGTTCAAGTATTTATCTAAATAAAAGCCTTCACTATCAGAAATCTTCTGATAAAAAACAAGCAATGATATACTTTAGGTTTTGTAATTATCGTCTTCAAGGATGAACCTATAAAATTATGAATGTAAAGGCAAAATGAAATTTTATTTTATTTGTATATTGTGTTTGTTCTCTGTGTGTTTGTGTTTTGAATGCAACATACAATTAAATCTATTTAATAAAGAAGAGAAAATAAGGAAAAATGATATTTTGCATATTAAATAGACTTTATTTGGCTAAAGAACTTGCTTGTATATTGATCAATACTCCTTTTTACATTATCTATTATTACATTTCACACAAGAAAAATACTCAGTCAAGTCAATTCATGGTATATGGTACATTTCAATGGTACATTTCAAACCAGAGGTGAGAATGTTATTATCCCGGCGTCCCCGTGTGTTCGAGTGTATGAGACCAGAGCCCAGAAATGTTATCGTTTCCAAACAAATGAAGCTCTGCTGGGGCTACTTCGAGTTTAATCAGGTGGTAAAAAGACACTTTAGGGACGCAACTCTCTTGTTTATCAACCGCAACTTGACAGCAACACAAACCTCAACCACGTGAGAGACAATCGTTAACACGGCAGATCATCTGCTCTCCTTTCTACCTCAAAGCCCAAAGTTCTAGGTTTATTCTCGGATGTCTGGTTTCATCAAGGTAAGAAACTAATGGAACGTTTTATCTGCCCGTTTTGGAGAATATGAGCGAGAGCATCACTGATATAAGACCTACTTCCTGTTTCTGTTTAATGTTGGTATTAACTCCAACGTAACGACACATCATAAAGGCATTACAACTGAGTAAGAGGCACTTACACATGCTTACAAGTACACTCTAACATCTTACAAGTACAAGTAACATCTTCTCTGGTTTGCAGCATTAGAACTCATTTGAAAAACAGCGCAAACTCCTAAAGACGGTCTATTGCTTACAGGTACATACATGAACCATGATAGCCTTGAGTATATGCCTACCACAGAGAAATTCAAGGTCAACTAATGTGAAAACCAAACTCACATGTTGAAGATGCAGTTAGTCCCTCATCATGACCATGTTTTGAACTTATTACTTTATAAAGTTCTTCCCTTTCCGAAATCTGGGAAAACGAGAGGTTACGAGAGCCATTATGACATTATAATGTCTTCACTCCTCCTCCAGCCAGCTGTTATTACGCCCCGTTTTGTTTATACAACAAGTCCCTTGGAGGTGTAGACTTCCGGGATTAATGACGCGCGGTGATGAACCTTGTTGTTTGACCAATCACAGCAGAGTTTGGTTATGGTTAACAACATTTCATCTTCAGAAAAAGTTTTTTAGTGGGCAGGGCTTAGGCTCATTTTCTAATGTAAATATTTCAATGTAAATATAGTTTTGTACAAACAGACACATACTGATGAGTACAATAGAGTCCAACAGACTTGACTGGTTTTGTATTTTACTGTTTATTTAGTTTATTGACTGAGAAAGTAAAGTCAACCAACTCAACAATCAGATCTGATTCACTGAAGTCATGGGGAATGGAAAAAGCCATAGTAAAACTAATAAAGGCAAAAACTGTAACTGAAATGAATGAAAAAAAAATCCTGTAAATCGTTGTTTGTATACTTTCCCCTTTTATCCAAACAGATGCCGCTCTGAGGACTGCTGTGGAACGCAGACGGTTGGGGTCTGCAAAAAGGTTGCCATCACCAACTCCAAAAAAAAAGGGAAAACATTACCCATCCAAGGCTCAAGCAGCAGTACATGATGCAATGCTCTTGTCATCCTTGATTCTATTTGTGTTTCGCACACAATTAGATACACCTCATGAATCAAATCTCTTTCTGCTATTCATGACTCCGGTGTAGAGCTGGGTATCTATCCAAAATGTTCAATACCAGAATGAATACTGATATCTCACTTCTATTCTCGTTCCTGTAGTATACTTTTTTTTCGTGACCAATTTTAAAAGATAAGTTATAACAAAAACAAAGTGACATTACTCATAGTACAAACCTTGAGTTTCAATGTTCAGCTTGGTAAATACTAATTCCAAGATGTTTTATTACACAATGATCACTCGTGGGCACAGAAATTTGGCACTAAAAGTCAAAGCATGTTTTGTACCACTGAGGCATCGATCGGTGCCAGAAGAGAAGCGAAGTTTGAAACCCAGCCATACTCAGGTGAGACATCTGGTGCGAAGCTGGCAATAAATGTTGCTGCTTGACTCTGTAAGCAAAGCACTTGATCCTCTGGTGGAGTTTACTGATGCTTTGTCTGGGAGATGTTCATCAGTGTCTCCTTTCAAAAGACAGTTTTGCATCATTTCAACATCGAAGTCATCAGCCGGCGGGAAGCTATTCTACCCGAATGAAGAGAGAGTGACGATTATCAAGATGAAAGCTGCAGCAGAGATGGGTGGAATGATGGCACCTGAACCTGTACCAGCAGCACTAGCCTGCTCAAC
The DNA here is from genome assembly GCF_982586985.1 of Callionymus lyra. Classification (NCBI taxonomy): domain Eukaryota; kingdom Metazoa; phylum Chordata; class Actinopteri; order Syngnathiformes; family Callionymidae; genus Callionymus; species Callionymus lyra. The sequence goes on along the minus strand of NC_141828.1, from coordinate 22,641,005 downwards.
GTCAGGAGTAGCCCACAACAACAGCAGCAGCACTCACAACCCATCCAACAAAGAAGAGCCTACTTTCAGAAGGCAGCAGGTAGCACCAATTACCAGCCCATTTCCAGATCCTCCATTGTATTGGAGCTCCACATGCATCTCCAGGTAGGTGAGTTTTTTAATCCACAGTTTTGACATTAACAGATTCATTCTTTCAGTTAAAAAACACATGCAAGTGTCTTCGTGGATGCTTTCTTCAGAATGCGACTAGTTTTAAGACAGTTTCATATCAACTTGCTTATGCTATTACAAACTGCTGTAGCGTCATGGCAACCTCGACTATATATAGGAAGGATTTTGCTCAATCTTATGACCCATTTAAGGTTCTGTTGCCGGAGAATTAGTTTGTGTTCTGAAAGGGCAAGTTGAAACTCAATCACATCTAAGAGTCATCGACCCAGACCCAGACCACAATTTTGTAAACAATCGAGATTGATAGAAATTACTAGATCTCTACATATCTTCTCTTCATTTGGCGATTATTTTATGTTAGATTTAACGGAAGTATTCTGGGTAAATATAACGAGCGTTTCCAGAGTGCATAGAGTCTACCGTCTTCCAAAGTACTTCCTGTTTATATCACTATTATTCTTTAAACGTCTGCCAAAAACGAGCTTAAGATATAGAATTATAAAAAAGTATTCTGGAACAATTCTTCTTGTCAAGGCTTCAATACAAGATGGACGTTACAGACGAGCAATATGGAGGTATTCGGATGTTTTTAAGTGTCTTTTTGGATGAAGATGAAGACGAAGACAATTGAGCTCCAGTCGCTACATTAAAATGAACAAACATTTTTGTCTTTAATTGCTAAAAGAAGGACATGGCATAATAAAAAACTTAAACATCAGGATGCCAGGATGTAAAAGCTTTAAAAAAAACACTGCAGGTCCTTTCATTCATCTGTGCTGACGTCAATATATGAGAGGAGTTGCTCGTTTGTTATAAAACTAGCTACTCCTCGTGTGTCTCAAGCGCGAGTCGATGATGTCATACGGAGGTTGAAGAGTTTGGTTGTGACGTCTGATACAACATGTTGTTCCATGTTGTTGAGACACTGTTATTATTTTAGTCTCACAGTTGTCATTTACTGCTGCTCTTAAGCTTCTATAGACGTCAGTGATCAACAGTTTAAAGTCTTAAAGTCTTTACATCTCTTTCTCACTTGTTCTCCTCAGTGTTGCTTGTGAGTCACATGACTACCCAGAAATGAAATGAACATAAAATTGAAAAAAATTGCGAATTTGAAAATCGCATTTCTTTCTTATCGCAATTATATCGTAAATGTGATTATTAGTCGAAATAAGAGACATTGTTTTGATCAATAACTAAACATTGAGTTATAGGCTTACTCTTGTTTGTTTCTTTTTTGTTTGGACATTACTTATATTCTCACATGATTGACACTAGATAGTTTATTCTGAAAAATGTACTACCCTTATATTTCGACGATTTGTTTGACTAGAATAGAGATGGTACATTATATTTTGTTAAACATCAACAGCAGTGTCCTCTTTCTGAGATTCAGAATTCGGTCACCCTGGACAGCTGGGTAAGCAAACCGAGCGCACCTTCACTAGAGTCGGGTGCTTGGCATCTCACTTCAAAACGAGGGCTTTTTCACGGACCCGCGTTCCTGTTATTTCGGAACTCGGAGCTTCTATATGGTTTACAGGCTACTGCATAAACAAAAACAAACAAACAAGAGTCAGCATATTATTTGTTTAGTTATTGCTATAAACAACGTCTCTTATTGAGAATAATAACCAAATATATAAATCGCTACATCACAATAAGATTCTAAAAACAATTACGTAAAAATGTAGCTATGTAGATGTAGGCGGGTCTCGAACTTGGTATTTTGAGTTGAGAACAGTTTGAAAGTCATGAGCTATACTAGCTGATGATAAAGTACGATATATTGCCATTCATGAATTAAAATATTTAAATTATATCTTGGCCATGATTTCATTGTTTTTTTTATACGAAAAATAATTTCAAACCTTTGTCGTCATGAGGGTGAGGAGAAAATGAGTGAATTTCTGGTGAACTTTTTGGTGGACACACCATAATTTTATAATCCATTCGCTGTCTGAACAATCTTGTCTGTGGCTGCGTTGTGACGCAGGGAATTAATCGTTTATTGAGCGGTGAGTCGAAGGGGAGTTATCTCATATTTTTTATCTTCTTCTCCGACTCACCCTTTGTGCAAGTTCGGTGTAATAGTCTTTGGCCGGAGAAAGTCGACAAACTTACCTTTATCTCCATTTTCTGTTTAATTAATAGTGTTGCAATCCTGCACAGTTGTCTTATTCGTGACAACTGTGTGTTATAACTTCCAAATAATGGGAGTGAAGGGGAGTAATGGGAATGAAGGAGATGTTTTTTTTAGTATAAATGACAGCAAGTTTTCAAGTTACCCAATTAAAAAATGTTATTGTGGTATATCGTTATAATTAAATAAAATTAACCATATTGTGATGGGTGATATTTTGATAACAGCAACCCCTAATTATAAAGAACATTTTGGATATTGTCTATTATAATACTGTTTTTATGAATGTGTTAGAGAAGAGAAACATGAAAAGATGACATTGAAAAAGTAATTGCATATGAAATTATTGAGGAAAATGCAATTAGTTTCCAAAATAGTTTAGCCCTAGTCCAAACTCACAGTCTCGTCTAGCAAACCACATCTGGAAAAACAAGACAGACACACACACAGCTAACAAAAGTCGATGTAGATAATGGAATATTCAATATTTACGAGGCTAAGAATTAATGACCGTTTAATGACCAAATGTGTGTGAAAATCCGTAAAATGTTTATATCCGCACACACACACAAAAATAAAAAAATAATCTGCATGTAATGAGCATATTTCCTCCTTAATGGACGCCCGCACACACAAGAGTCGTCCATTTTTTTCCTCATGCGTTCCTCTATTTGGCATCACTCCAGTCTCTAAGCACAGTGATGGCACAAAAAGAAAATTGATTTCTAAAGAGCCCTCTATGCCATACATGAATATGACAAATGTAACCAGTTACTCATGCGACTGTAACATTAACGTAACATGACAGCTGTCTCAACACCAGAAAAAAAAACCCCTCTTTTGTCTCCGTCCTCACGATATCAGCGGCTGAAAACAGTCATTTTTGATATCATGCTCGTAGACCTCGCTGTATGATTATGCTGTTAATAATGGCTTCACGCAGAGAAAGGTCAACTAGCCCACACAGCGATCCCCTCCCTCCAAACACACACACAGATTAATGCTGCATGTACAGATGAACACAGGAAGTGGAAAGGTCACATCATACTCAGTGAGAAAAGAGACGTTTGAGGAGGATCTGTTGCCATGGAGCAGCACACGCAGACACACACCTACACAAACACAATGGTCTCATTCTTAAACTACAGGAATCATAGTTTGACAGCAACCTGCAAATGCCCCCGATAAACCTCTGGATTTATATAATCCAATTGTTTACTTTAGTGACATCATAGATGCTTTAAAACATTGAACATGTTGCCCAGCTATCGAGGGGCAGGGAGTGGAGTCGGCTCAAGGTTAAATTAAGGTTGTGTTCGCTGATAGTTGAACGTAAGAAATAAAGAGACGCTTCTTCCTGCTTTTAATCTTGCTGACATAATCAGCCAATTACAAGTCTGTCAATCAAACCGGGATTAATCAGGTAATCATCCCTGAACAACTGTTGCTCATTGGCTTCCAGTGATTTCCATCATACTACGACTAATGTAAAACGATTACAAGTGACGCTTGAGATGAAGACGACACTCATGTTTTATTTTCAGCCTGTTTTGTCTTCACGTAACTGTAACGTCCCTTTTGTATTGAAGCCTCGAAATTAGGAATTGTTCCAGAAAATATGTAACCAGTTTGTTTATTTTAGGTTTGTTTGCTCCCAGTCTTTCGGCTCCTGCATGAAGTCTCTCCTCATATAAACACATCGCAAGTGTCAGTGTCAAGATTAATGCTGAAGGCAAATTATTGAGCTAAAAAACGCTTAAAATGATTGTTTTTCTTCTGAACAATTTCTCATGTCAAGGCTTCAATACAAGAGGGACGTTACAGACGAGCAGTATGGAGGTATTTGGATGTTTTTAAGTGTCTTTTTGGACGAAGATGAAGACGAAGACAACTGAGCTCCAGTCACTACATTAAAATTAACAAACATTTTGGTCTATAACTCTAAAAAGGAACAGATTACTCTAACTCCAATAATCCTAACCCATAGTCGACATGAGGGTGAGTAGAAAATGAGTGAAATTTGAATTTGAACTTACATTTGCTATAAATAAGGTGCTCCTACAGTATACCTATATACTGTGAACATATACTTAGCATATAAACACAAAAACCTGGACGGTCACTCAACTATTCATTACTCATGACTTCCTTTGTAATGTAATGCGTTCAGAACAAAAAAACACAATAGTGCAGACTTAAAGTGCACAATTCCAGTGAGGAACTACTGCAGCATTTACACCAGTATTGTTTGGATCAGTTATCTCTAGATCATTCTATCTATTAGATCAGTGACGACAAACGTCTCTGTCACCCTGTCTTACACTGAATCAACTGATTCCTCAAGAAGAAAAAAATACTATGACATACTTCATGGATTGTCTGGAGTCTGTCCTGTTACCTGGAATCATCCCTATCCAATAAATATAGCCTAACAAAGCTGACTTTCAAATGTTTCTTCCGATGTCGATATATCAGTGGAACCTGAGGAAGAAAATATCGAGCCTAATTCATTTTTATATGAAATGCTTCTCACATTACTGGATCACATTATTGTAAAAGAGGAAAACTTCCGATATGCTGCGCAATGCAATTAAAAGATCAATTTACTGTACCTTGACTGCCCTTCTTGTACTGTATAGATAAATAATCAAGCAACTACAGATCCCTTGAAATGTTAATACTGGACATACGTATATTTATGTTACCTCAGATCTGTTGCTTGAGTTGACCAAGTGATTTAAAGACTCAGTAACTCTGGTGTAATAACTATCTCAGTTGACATTTTAGTACGCGGAGCTCGACTGAATGTTCAAGAAAATATAACAACTCATTATCCAGAAGTCTTGCATCGACCAGGTGACATTCTCTCAACAAAATTGCGAAAACATCTATACACTTTCACCCTCTGTTTTTCCTTCATGAGAAGTAACAGTTTTTCTTTTTTTTGGTCCAAGCATTTGTGACAATAAATGTCATCTTATTATAATTAAAAATATTCTCTTAATCCCACAAACCTCAGTATCATTAAGTTACCGACTAGTGAGGTTGCATGGATCCACCACAACACTTCTTTTTGAATAATGTCCTTTACTATATATATATATATTTTTTTTCCCCTGTTGCTGGGTCTGGAGAACATCAGAGCTAGGTAGGTCACCAGGCAGGGGGACACCCTGGCGGGTCACCAGTCCTTTACAATCCTCATAGACAATCTGAAGACTGCTATTATCTACTTTTTTCTTATTTAATTTTAAATTATTATAAATTAAAATGATTACAACATGTCGGGTCCATGATTATTAAATTATATACCAGAACTTATAAATAAAGTTAATATTCTTCTTAAACACCCTCAATATTAAAGAGAAAGTTAAACAGAAAGTGTTGCACGAGGGAGTCATCTGTGTAATAGAAGAGTCGTGGAGGTCAAACCTGTGTGATAAAAGATGGATATTTCAACAACAAAAACACTGACCTCTCACGGAGGCGCTCCTCTCCTCAGACCCGAACACCATACGACAACCCACGAGTGTCTCAGACACCTGTGCGGTAGAGCCGGTCCAAGAAAAAAACGAAATATCTGCAACAAAAAACTACTTTTGAGTCAGGAAAGCTGCGACGGACAGGAGGATCGAAAAAGGGGTCGTGATGCGCTTCCAAAAGAATTGAAAAAGCTCCGAAATAAAATCCACGAGGTGATGAAAGTATTCCAGCACGAAGCGCGAGGGAGAAGAAGTGCGATCGTCTCTCTCACATGACTGAATGAATGAGCGAGCGAGTGGGAGCGCTGGTCGAGTGAGTGGGCTTCCTCACCCACAGAAATATCATCTTACATAAATGATCAGGAACCAACGGGATTGACTGAGGATTCCAAATCGAACGAGGCGACTTCTTGAGGGAAAGCAGAGGTGAGATCTCAGGGGCGCAAGGTTTTCTGGGTCAGGCGAGATTTTTTTATTATTGATTTTTTTTTCATAATGTTCCGGTATCGATCCTGAGTGACAGCTCACCCTGCTGGTCAATGTGGACTAAAACAACACGAGGGGAAAGGGAAAAAAAAGTACGGCCAAGGGGCCATTTGTGGCCCGCCTAGATCAAATTCCATCACACAACCTTTTTATCACAGGATCCCTTGATGCAAATAAAAAGCTACCAAGTTTCACCACACATCACTCCTGACATGTATCACGCTTATATTTACCCATTCAATACTCTTTTTTTTACTTGTTTCATGATAATAAACGTTGGTACTTTGTGCATAAATCCAGCCAATAAAGGAAGGAAACGCGCTATATCAACCAATCAGAAGGACATTAATATTAAGACATTTTTATTCATGCAGGCTTTTCCTTGATTTTCTGGAACTCCTGTGTTGTTCTCGGTGTTATCTTGACCTTTTAAGTATATATTTTATTGAATATTGTTTTGATTGTTTAAGCGCTTTGTGACCCTGGTCTGGAAAAGCGCTATATAAAAATAATTTACTTACTTACTTACTTACTTACTTACATTATGCCGGTCTTTTATTAAAGCACCAAAACACACAAGACAGAGACATCAAGTCATCTTAACTTAATATTTAGCTGCCATTGTTTGGGTTTCTCAACTTAACTTTGCGGTGTTTTCCCCAATATTCATTAGGACAGAAATAAATATCCGGCTTTCAAATTAAGAGCGATAGATCCAATTAGTCTGTCTTGTTATTCTTTATTATCAGTTGTGCTTAGTGAACGTGTGTTGTTTCCTTTTTTCTTTATTTTGGCTATCATTAATTAATGACTCCTTTAAGAAACATCTTAAGACGTTTCTATTTGTTCAGGCTTTTCCTTGAATTTCTCGAACTCCTGTGTTGTTCTCAGTATTATCTTGATCTTTAAAGTATGTACTTTTTTGAGTATTGTTTTGATTGTTTAAGTGATTTGTGACCCTGGTCTCGAAAAGCGCTATATAAATAAATATTACTTACTTACTTACTTAATTATGTTGTGCCATATGTATTTACTGTTTAAACAAATGTAGAGTTTCACCCAATTAATAGGTTGATAGGTCTAAAAAGGAAAGTTTATGATGCAAAATAGAATTGTTTGCATCTAGAATTGTAGAGAAATTGATAAGTAAAACATTAATTTTGAGCTATTTCATTGCCAAAGCTGACAGCTTTATTAGGCAATACATCAATTATTACAATCAATTACTGCCTCAGATCTCTTCTAGAAGATGTAGACTACTGTCAGACAAAATAAATCAATGAAGACTTTTGGAGAAATTAATCATTTAATCATCATATTTGAATATTTTGGTCATAAGACATTGTCAGAGATGACAGGTTTATGGAATGGGTGGCATGGAGGTGAGGACATCAGTCATATTAATCATATAAATCCACATTAAAAAACTGTTCAGGCTAATTCCCTAAAGAGTTTTTCCTGTCAGTGCAGAAGTTTTTAGCTTGGGCACTGCTGGTGCAGTGACGGCTGGTGAAGAATATTCTCGATGATGCTCTTTGATACATACATTTATCTGCTATTTTAAATAAAGTGTCAAAAATACAAGTCTAAACTTAGACACTATTAATCTAATGTGGATATTAACCATTTGACAGCTTATGATGAATAACAATGTTTTTTTATGCTCCTTGTTTACATAGAAAGTGCAAACACTTTTATTAAACCCAATGATTTAACAACTAAAGGGAAACTACCAGGACATCAGAGACACTTTCTACTGACTCATCACAAACACACACAGAGACACTGTAAATTTAAAAATAAAAACTCGTAAAAATAAAATTCTGACTGCTTGTATCGAGAGAAATTTCTTGCCCTCAAATATCGAAAGTGGATCATGCACCTTTATGACTTTCAACTATCAGGGGCGCTTTTTTCAGTGAATATATATTAATGAAACGTAGCCGAGTCGGCGGGAGGTCAGCGTCCCAGCGCCCTCTATGGGTCTATGCATTTGTTCCATCCTCATACTGAACCGAAAAAAATGGGGGTAATTTGTGGCTGTTGGTTTTCATAGGTCGATCCTCTGTCATAAATCCTGAATCTGGACATCCAAAAATCAATATTTAATCAAGATTTGAGTTAGACTGTTGGCTTATCGAAAGTTCACTGTAACAGTTACAGTGCATTATGGGACTTGAGGGATGAGCATTTCATAGAAAAAATGTTAAATGTCTTCTATAAAATTGTGAATTTTTTTGGAACCTCATTCCAAAGAAAAAAGCTTTTTTTTATATTATAAACATAAACAATACAAATAGTTTATAGATTAAAACAAAGTGAAAGAATAAATATTCAGAAATTAAACAATAATAACTTATTAAAAATGTAAAAATAGAAAGGAAGACACTGTAACAGGTGATCAGTTTTATAGTATCCCTCTGACATCATGAGGGCCACATCAAGACAGACATGTGGCCCCTGAACCACACCATACCCTGGTTGGGTCTGTTGTATCCTAGTCAAGCTCCATGTATTTGAACCTCATTCAGGAGAATAAAGTCCAAGAATGGAAGTGGAGAATGGTGATAGGAAACAGAAAAACGTGATTATGACCCTTTATCCTGATTCTTCTGATTATTCCGAGTCCTTTTGGAAATGCCACATTTCCCCACTTGTCTGTGGACGAGCATTCATTGTGGGAGAATCGTGGACTATTACGTGCTTTCAGAGACTGTGACAGCAGCTCTCAATGAGGAGGCAAAACACTTCACAGCACAGACAATGCACTCGAGCAGAAACACACACAAATACACACACAAACATGAGCAAGCTATAGCAAAAACTGACGCACACTTGCTGGCTGACACAATACACGTCAAAGAGATGAAAGGACAAATTTATCCAGCAGCTCAAAGTGAAGCCTTAGGATGTGGATTTCCAGCACATGAATCTGTCTTTGTTCCAGTTGTGAACCTTTTTGCTCAATAAAACATTTTTTGTTGCCAACGGATGTTTTGTTTTCTTCCATGTAAAGGTTATTTAACTGTCATTGCATAGCAGCTCTTCTGACAGGGTCACACACTTGGTCAGAGGGAACAATTGATTAATTTTGATGGGAATTGAAATTCCCCCCCAATATTCTGTTAAAGAATAAATAAATACTAAAAAAAACAAAACAACGTTCACTCCGGGCTTGTGGGATTTACAAGCTCTAATTAATCTACTGCTGGAGTGACAGAGTGTCATGTGGGAGAAACGAAGTGTTTGTTTTTCTCTCTCTGCTATGAAAGTTTGGAGCTACTTTCACAGAAGAACATCTGACACTTCTGAAATGTTGCTTGAGTTAAAAATTGGAGGATACTGGCGCGTGTGGAATATTGAAATGGTTTTTTCCCAGATGACAAAAGCCCAAAACAAACAGGATTTTCCTCCAGCTGGAATGTTTAACTTCTCTTTTCATGCTACCATTTACTTACAGGATCTTCGACCTAAAATGATTAGGTAAGACTTTACTTGAGGAATATTTCTGTAACACTTTATAAATATGTTTAATGTGTTTCAGAAATACTTGATGATCAGAGTGGTTTATATAATTTATTATGTGACAGGAAATAATTCTCATTACCGGATATTACAATGCGTAATAACTGTCCCCGACAATAGGTAATGTATTATAAATATATTAATATTATACTTGTAAACATGTAAAACTGTATTTAAACTTTTCAGAATGCCTACTCATTACAGATATAATTATAATCTATTATGCTTTATTCAACCTGTGGAAGTAGAGTCGATTGAACCTGGGGGCGTGGTTGGACCGGGGGGAAGGGTTTGGGCCTGAGGGTCGGGTTGGACCCTGTGGTTCTGGAGCGAGCTTCACTTGCAATCATGTGCTTAAGGTTGTGTGATCTGCCGAGAACTTCCCCAGGCCGTCAGAGTACGCCGAATTCAAGAGCACTTTGACTCCAGTTCAACAGATAGTGTACTAAACATGGTGGAAAGAAATCCATGCCTCCTGGACGTGTCCATTCTCCGACTGAATTCACAGTTGCTGGAAGTCTCTCCCGGGGGTTATGTCGGCAGCCCTCCACCAGAGTGGCTGGGCTGCACATGAAGCGGCTCCAGAGAAGGTTGGAATCGGGACCAGGATTTAAAAATAATGCTTTCCAGCTCAGGTTTTTGCAGGATGTCCAGTTTTTTTGGGAACCCTCCTTTGGCAGCTGGTTCCACTAGTGTCCTTCGATACCTTTGAATCTATCTGTGACATGCTGGGGAGGCACCTCGGGTCAGGCCTGCATCAGCGGTGTCAGTTTAATGTCCTGACACATAAATCAGTTTAAGTTAAAGGTTGTGTACGATATCCTGCTTTACTTACAGCTGTCACAGTCTAAAGTCGTAGTCCTGTCGACAGTTTCACCGAAGTGGGCGTAGTCAGACCCCGAGCCCAATGCTCTCCCTCAAAGCCCAGCACGTCATGGGTACCCTGAATGTGGTAGAAGACACACTGTGTGTTTTGTTCGTCAAAGTTAGCACTGTTATTGATGTGGCAAAAACCAGGCGAAGCCGTCAATGGCTGTTGCTAACCAGGACTGTGAGTCTGTGTTAAAGCTCTTCAAAGTTGCTTTCAGTGTGTCCTTGAAGCGCCTGTTCTGTCCACCCTGTGAGCGCTTGCCTTCTGCCATCTCACCGTAGAGAAGTCTCTTACGATAGTGCCTGGTTTTGCTGTCTTATCTTTCTTTAGCACCAGCTGGTTAGCAGACGGTCTGGTGCAACACTGAGGGTGTTCGCTTGAGCCATGCCGACGAGGCTGCAGGGTTAAGGGTCGTTGGCTCTGTGTCACCCTCGGTGAGTCCGTTTTTCTCGGGAGCCTGCTGGTTCAACCTGCTGGGAGGTTCTGCAGCCCTCAGTGGGACATTGAGCTGGTGCTATTATTAATACAAGCCCAGCTATTATTTATGAAGCCTTTTGATCAGGTCCCATATGATATGTTGTGACTGATATAATGCTTCATTATAACTGATATAATGCCTTATAATCACTGATATAATGCCTTATTATAACTGATATAATGCCTTATAATCACTGATATAATGCCTTATTATAACTGATATAATGCCTCACTATAACTGATATTATGCCTTATAATCACTGATATAATGCCTTATAATAACTGATATAATGCCTTATTATAACTGATATAATGCCTTATTATAACTGATATAATGCCTTATAATCACTGATATAATACCTCATTATAACTGATATTATGCCTTATAATCACTGGCATTAAGCCTGATAATCACTGGTTGCACACTGCAACTAACACAAAGGTAAATCCCACTTATTTGCTATTGTGTGTGTTCATAGAAACATAAAAGTACATTTTTCATTGAATTAAAAATAGCCTTGAGATTGTGTCTTTTTTTTTTAAACTAATCAAAATATTTTGGTGTATCAACTAAATGGATTAAAAAGTGAAATTAACTTGAGTGCAACACTCTTGAAGATACATCGTACTGTTAATAATATAAAGTGGTTTCCTTTTTAATTTTTTTTTAATTATTAAAGTTTTTGACCTATTTCTTTTTTTCGACCAAACATTCATTTTCACGCAGCGTTGCAAAAAGGTGGACAAATGAGCATCCAACTTGAGAATGTGGGCGACAAGGCGTTTAAATTCCGTACTGTCTGGCCTAACTCAGGACGTATAGAAGTGAATTTTCTACAAGAATCTTAAACACCTACCAAAGTCCTAGCTGGTCTACAGTCCCTGTCATTGATGAATGATGTCATTCAACAGGCTGTTTGTCCAAAAATTGATGAGTAATCTCAACAATAAATCTGAAAAAATGCTGACGGGAGGCAATTTGTTTGTTATATATTGTGATTTATTGTCTTGTTACGTACCTCAGACAAAGTTAGAGTAGAGATCAAGATGTGTTTTCTGATTGTGTGATGTACAATCCTTTTCTTCTGTTTGGTCTCGGCTGCTTGGAAACCGGCATGTATCTCGCTGGTCTGCCCACTCCTGCCAGCTGGTGGCGTGCCCGAGTCCCCTCTACTGCCATCGGACAGAAAAACTGTGGCCATTTTCCCCAACAAGACCTCTGGGTAGCATTTGCGACGAAATGGTCCACGCAAATATGTGTGAGAGCCGAAGGTTTATTGGTGTCAGGTGCCGTGTCATAAAGTGAAGGGATTCAATTTCAGGCCCATCAGCAACTCTTGACCCTCAGATCACTTACCCGCATGTAAATATAGAGGACAGCTGATACCAGGAGAACCAAGTACATCTAAATTGTTTGATCTTGTCAGCACCCTCGACACCCGACTCAGAGGAGAGAACTCCAACGTGGTGATTCACGTGGTCATCTTTCTGGCGACTGTCGATCTGGCCTAGGAAACTAAAGGCATGGAGAGGACTGCTAATGTCCCCCAATGACTGCTCTCCGTGAAGATGAATGACTGGAGGTGACAGCTGGATCTGTGTCAGACACTTGCTGGAATGATACCTGTCATCTCTGCAATAACAACACCTTCTGATGTGAACCATGAGGACGACATATCACTATGTAGACGACACGCTAATGAGTTTACTTCACACATCAGAATTAATATATAAAACAAAAGATAAGGAGGAATATATTTACTGATGATATGTAATAAACTAGCTTCATAACTCAACTCAAGCCTTTAGGCACTATTGCCACCTAGTGGATAATTTATAGTAATTGTAACGGGCGGAATATGTTTGTTTGTTTGTTTCATTTTAACTAGTTTTGGCTTATAAAAGCTATGGAAATGTGTGAAAAAAATAACATTTAATTTGGTCATTAAGGTACATATGTGCCACTTACATGTATGACGGTTTGGTGATAAAGTTCCATACTTTAAACAGTAGATAGCGCTGTTTCCCAACCATCACAACCACTGTGGATGAGCTACTTTGAACCAGCGGCTGCTGAGAATTACAAAACAATTCAACAAACTCTGGAACATATTTACAAACTTCAGAAATTTGTATTAGCAACACTTGAGGTTACTATAATCTTTATTTGTTGTGCTTCCAAAACACAGTACGATCCAGGAAACTGTGTCTGCTTGACTACCTAAAGAAACATTTGCTAGTTTATTAAAACTTTATCAAATAATTTCATAACTTTTGTGATGATGCAATGACTTAAAACTATTTGAATGACTCCTTTATCATGGCCTGAGCTGGTCTTTGTTACTTTCACTGGCACAAAAAACTTGGAGAGTGGTAGGAACTCTGCTTTACAAAAAACAAAACAATTATGCAAGCTTTTTTATGGCATTCGTTCCAAAGACGATAATAAGACAAAAAAGAAAAAGGTACTTTCACTATATGTCATGAGCTCAAATACAAGAAGGGTGTTTTCCCACTGATGTTGGTCCGGTCTTAATGTTGCACAAGTAAGTAGTTTCAAGTGCTAGCAATGAATATTAACTAGACGATAGTTTACAGTTCCACACGGACACGACTAGCCACAAAACAAACTCAAAAATCTTGTGTAAAGAACCAACAATGCGATTACTGAAGACCACAGATATAAAGATTGGGTTCAATGTTAAGACTACTGCTTGGAAAGATCAATCATAGTGAATGATTGTGGTATTATCAAGTCAGTTTATAAGTACCTGACAGTAGTTTGTGATGATAATGTAGTTTTGGTGAATTGACTGCAGTTTTTTCAAAAGAAGTCAAACACGTTTCTTGATCTTGATAACCAGTCAAACAAAGCAGTATGCAATGATCATCCAAATATGACTTTTTTTCAGAGTCACAAGTTTTGCTAAAATAACAGTGATTTTTATTTTGTTTAAAATTCACCATGTAAATTTTATTTAGTCAGTTCTGATGTGTATATTTCACTTCAGTAGCTCCTAACTTTGAAGGTAACAATCTTAGTCAGTAAACATGACATCAAGTCTGATAAGATATTTTCCATATAAACATGTTTTATTTATTAGTACTTTCATATTTAATGTGGTATTGCTAATATTGTTATTCTTATCTTATAATTATAAAGTATAAGATATGATATGTCTTTTTTAATTACATTGTGTGATGTTTATATAGTCTTTATTTCTAGTATGTATACTTTTGTCTATATCATGTATTACTCTTAATTTAAGTCTTGCATTTACAGCTATTGAAAGACGCAAAGACTAACGCAAATAAATAACTAAATAAAGAAACTACAGTTTAATCGTTAATATAAATAAATCTAATTGTGATTCACTTCTGACACATTTAAAGGCAAACTATACTTTGAATTATTTTAAGAATAGTGTAGGAATAGAGTTCTACTAAGGAGAGAACGCTAAACCGGCTGCACTGACTTGTTAATTCAAGATAATAACCACTAGATGGGGTTGTATGATCACGGACTTCTAAAAACAGCTGAGTTATAAGCACGTTTAATTTGCGTTAAAATGCCTTTTCTAAATTAGAAAATGAATTAATTATACAGCAAATTGAGTTCAAGACCGAGTTTCCTCATAAAACACATCGAGTTGAAACGCTTCCTTTGGTTTCTCAAGGCGTCTCTGTGTGTGTCTCTCTAATGACCTCTGAAAGAGTGTGATGTTTTCTGTCTTTAATTAAGATCAACCATTAATACGCTCAGTGGTGACGGTGTGATCGATCCGGACCGACAACGTGTCTCACTCAGGACTGCAGCTTTGACCTCACATCACAGCGGGGGGTCTCATGTCAGCACATAGGCGTGCATGATTCAGTCGCCGGGTCACCACTTTTCCTTTCCTAGCCAACCATTTTCTGCCAGTATGAGGTCAGGAACGAAAGTGCCCAGACTTTCCTCTCCCCAGAAATCCCTTGTCCAGCTCTTCTGCTGGATTACGGCCATTGATCTGCTCTTTGTTGGACATGTTGGGAACACAGAACGGCCTTCAAACTGATTTCTCTTGATAGAGAGCAGCAGTTGTTTTACTTTGAGTCACCCTCAGATGACTAAGCTGCTCACCGCAAAGAAGACGAAAATGAATTCTGTTAGTGTTTTTTTTTTCTGTTTCTCTGTGAACATAGAAGTTGAAAGAAGGTCAATTCTGGACCCACAGAGTCACTAAATCAACAAATATTGTCAGTAAATACTTCATTCCACTTGTGTTATGTGACATTCTACATCGTCTGGACTATTTAATGAGCTCTGAACAAATGTCAAAATATATCAAACTCTATATTGAAGAATCACAAATGTTTGTCAAAGTGATCAAATTCTATAAGTGTGCTTATTGTATCAGGAACATTCGTTTGAAAAGTCCTAATTGGAATTTTTGATATTTCAAAATGTAATTCACTTTTTTAAATTGAAAGTACATTTCTTTTTCAGTATTCAGAATTTATGTCTGTCCTGCAGTTTAACACACTTTGTTATTTTATTACAAATACACTGTCTATTTAAGTGACACCATAGACAGCAGATTAAAACAAACAAACTGGAGCCAAGGTCTTGAGAAGGTCGTTAAATTATTATTATTTGTTTTAATTTGATTTAACCCTTGTGTTGTCTCTGGATCACCTTTGTCTTCTGTAAATTAAATAACAAAAAATGTATTTCCTGTCTGAAATCTTGTTGACATGGGTTGTTAAAATAGAATACAATAGATATGCTATAATGTCAACTAATGTGAGAACAGAACTTTCCAGACTCACTCACATGTTTTAAATGATGAATCCCTTCCTCTCCAAGATGCAGTAAGTCTTTCATCATGACCATGTTTTAAACTTAGTACTTTATAAAGTTCTCCCCCGTCTGAAATCTGGGCCAACGAGAGGTTACGAGAGCGAAGTCCATCATGACTTAATAATGGCTTCACTCCTCCTCCAGCCAGCTTTAATCACACCCTGCTTTATTTATAAAACAAGTCCCTTAGTGGTGGAGAATTCTGGGATTATGACGTGCCGTGACAAACCTCAATGTTTGACCAATCACAGCAGAGTGGGTGTGGTTATGGTAGACAACGTTTAATTTCCATAAAAAATACATGTTTTGGCTTAAGATCATTTTCTAATGTAAATATTTCAATGAAAAGAGAGTTTTGTACAAACAGACACATACTGATGAAGAGTCCAACATCTAATTAAGAGACACTTAATTCAAAACATTTGTTGCCCTTAAAACTATTTAAATGATCTAAATGACGACACAATCTCTAACTGGTTAACCTCCAAACCCTCATAAATCCCCATAAAAAGCTTGTAGAAGAAAAGACAACACATTCTAACTAGCCATGACTTGTCGCATAAAGAGAGACAAATTGTCGTCCTGCAACTGGACAAAACATTCAAATAATTGAATGTGCTGCTTGTGTAGCTTCAGTCAAGCGAGCAAGTTTCAACTTAAGTCTAATATTTTGAAGTTCTTCACCAATATGTCAGCTGAACAACTGTAGTGTTAATAGCAGCTGGAGGTGGGATGTGAGACGACTTACATCCAGACGAGCCACCAGCGCAGCAGCTACACTGAACGTCTATTAGGCCCTGATGACAGACGTGAACACAGGAATGCAGTGAGAGTTTACTTATATCCCATCCAAACTCCACCATACTTTCCATTTTTCAGACTTGAACTTGGAGAATGTAACCTGTGAAACTTCAACACCCAGATACATGTTGCACGCAGTGCAGCAGTAAATCTGAGGTTTCTTAATGTGTCTGTGTTTTCGTTGGAACGGCTGAGAGTCTGTATGTTCATGGACTTTACGTATGGAACACTGTGTTTTGCTTGCACTGATAAATGTGTGGTTTTTCTTATGGAACCCAACTGAATAATGTCAGATTCAAATGAAGATTAGGTTTACTGAAAATCGGACTTAATGTTGCAAGTCATAAAGGGATAGTAAACCCATAAATCTAAACATGTTGTACTCACCTTCATGTGGACTATAGGTTGGGATTATGTTCAGAGTAATCCGATCATTTTTAGAGTTATAAGCAAAAATGTTTGTTCATTTTAAAGTAGCGACTGGAGTTCAGTTGTCTTTGTCTTCATCTTCGTCCAAAAAGACACTTAAAAACATTCAAATACCTCCATACTGCTCGTCTGTAACGTCCATCCTGTATTGAAGCCTCGACATTAGGAATTGTTCACAAATGTTTTAAATAAGTCTATATTTTAAGTTTGTTTGTGGCTGAAGCTCCAGGTCTCTCAGATTCTGCTACAGGTTTTTACTTAATCAAACACATTGCAAGTGGCAAGGGATCTTCTGCTAAAAACAATCTTAAAATATAGACTTATTTATTTTTCCCTTCATTAAAATGAAGAAACATTTTTGTCTATAACTGAAAACTGAAACTAAAACAAAATGAACAGATTACTATGAAAATAATCAGCATGAGGGTGAGTAGAAAATGAGCAAAATTTGAATTTTGGGTGAAATATCACTTTTAGCTCTCAATTGGGACACAAAAAATAGATTTTTCAAGCCACTATCATCACCAACTAGAGAAAACTAAACATTTAGCACAGAAAATAATGCATGTCTAAATTTTCATATGCACAATAAGCAGACTACCCTAACTCAACAATGTGGTGTTTGTAGTTTATTTATTTTTTAGGTTGTTCCCATCTTACTATGACAAAAATGCCTGTTTTAATTTAGATATCTTGCAGACTGTCAAACCGCTGGACAAACTATCTTCAGTATTATCAAGCAGTGAAGGTGTCAGTACAGAGGGAGGCCTAAGGCCAAAGGAAAGGGGCACAAGCGAAGCAGAAGAATCTCGTGGAAATTGAATAATCTCACATTTGAATGACATTCTAACCATATTTAATACATATTTAATAACAACGATTTCGATAATTCAGTACCATCCACCAGCCTCTCTCTTTTTTCCTCCCCACTCTCTGTTATATAAGTTTCCTAACCCCTGTGTTATCTCGGGGTCAAGGTGACCCTGTGGCCGAAAGCAAATGTGTTTGTGGTATCCCTTGTGTTGTCAAGGTGAACAACCTCCACCACTGCATATGTATTTCTGGAAGCAAGGCAGGTCGTTCTGAGACAACACATTTGTTTTCTGGCCTTCGGGTCACCTTGACCCAGAGATAACACACGGGTTAACTAGTGCCACAGTAAACCCTTCCTCATAGAACTTATTTTGAAAGCGTACTGTGAGGGCTAGCAGGGTTCACCTCACATGGAGGTCTTCTCTGACTTAAATTGTATGAACTGATTGTGGAACTCCAGCCTCCGTCATCAACTGGTGCAGTGAATCGCTTCATTGTTTCACCACCAGTAAAGAATCACTTTTGTACTTCTTGGATCTGACTTTTACCAGTTGGGTGGCTACGCTTTTCCAACGCTGACTTGACTGAGTGTTAAAGAGTGCTAATATCAACTGTTGGGGAAAGAAAGAACTGTTAACTGCTCTTGGAGTTCATTATACAGCAGAGAATACACACTTTGATTAAACTGGTGCTTAACTTGTATGATCCAATCATCCTCGCCAAAACTAGCATGTTTGACCCCTGCCTCGCCCTCTGCCTGCCCACCTGAGATTCCTGGGCAGGGATTTGGCTTTTTCCGCATTCTTAATCACGCCTGATCCAAAAACCACATCTGGATGTAGAGGAAAAATATCTCGGAGCCGAGAGGAGCCAGAGAGCAGCGTGTCATGTTCTACGCAGAGAGCACAAGAACAAATAAAGAAGTGAAGCTCAAGGTTCTAAACGGAAACTGTATTTGTGAAAGCTTTATAGTGGATGGACTTATTAATGAATTGTTATAAACCTTTAAACAATCATCCTTAAAGGACAACTAATGTGAAAACCCAACTCTCCTGATTCATTCACATGTTTCAAATGTTGAAGTCTTCCTCTCCAAGACGCAGTAAGTCTCTCATCATGACCATGTTTTGAAGATATTACCTCGTCTGAAATCTCAGCGAACGAGAGGCTACAAGAGCGGAGTCTTTTACGATGTGATAAATGCTTCATTCCTCTATTCTAGACTTGACAAGACCTTTAATTCTCATGTTGACGGTTTTAATCTTAACTTTCAACCCCTCATTTTGGGCTGATAACTTTATCATTGTACTGGAACATCAAACCTGTATTTACTCTCAGTTTAACATTGAAAAGCTGGAAAGTGTCTCATAACTCTCTGATGTTGACTGATGTTTTGAAGCAGAAGTCTGTGTGTTTTGCTCAATGGATCTTGATAAGTGGCAGAGATGAATGATGGGCTTGATGGCAGGAAAGCAGGTACCTCCCCTCACACCTCCAATCCACTTCCTTAGTGATCCAGGACAATCTAAAAACAAGTGGCTGATCCCTACATCATGAGACATGTTCTGCTGGATTTACAACCAAAAGTCAACCTGCGAGTGAGATCACTGACACTCGAAGCCCCATGGCAACTACAGCTTTATTCTTTTCCGCGATATTGTATTGATAATCAACAGCACTGATTATATATATATATATATATATATATATATATATATATATTGTATATTATTTTATTTATTTTTGCTTGCAAATCACATTTCATGTTGCAATGTAAATAATCACAATGTTTGTTCATTTTTCTCTTGCTATTCAACTTCCAACCTCTAGGTGGCAGTCGTTACATGTAAGATGTTTTTATTTGTTCAGGCTTTTCCTTGATTTTCTGGAACTCCTGTGTTGTTCTCAGTGTTATCTTGACCTTTAAAGTATATACTTCATTGAATATTGTTTTGATTGTTTAAGTCCTTTGTGACCCTGGTCTGGAAAAGCGATATATTAATACAAATTACTTACTTAATTACTTACTATGCAGCTATATGAACATTGAAGTTCTGCAATAGCCGAGCGATCACTAAGGATGAGAGGATACAGTCAACTCCAGCAGCTTTTAAAGCTGATGTTTTGGCATATTTTGGTTTCAAAATAAATTAAAACAGTCACGACTTTGTCAAGAGTCATGTGGTCTGTAAATTCTGCAGCACCAGAGTCAAGTACACTGACAATACTACAAATATATAGTTGTCCCTTCAAACTTGAGTTTGAAAGAAGTACAGTTCGCACAGTCGATGATGTTACCCTGCTTAGGGTTAAGGTAACATTTTTTAAACCTGATGTTGTCAACAAGATTGAAAAAGTCTCTCAGAATTTCAATCATGACCAGTGTTACTTAAAAATTGTAACTTACTAACAGTTACTTGTTACTTTTTAAATAATTACCTCAGTTACTTTAAGCTACTATAAAGTATTGAGTCAAGGCAGAGCATGTAGTGTTGTTCGCTCTATAAGGGTTTTCTGTTGACCACTTGTATGCTTATTTGCAACTTCTCTCAATCACGTCATTAACACAATCTTTTTGTGTGTGTGTCCGAGTAGAATGAAGATGTGAGCGAGTGTTTCCAACTACCATAATGATTTTGGCAGGGAGGCTCCCATGAGGGCACTACAGAGGCGAAGACACACACACACATTACTCTCTCTTATTCACTCAGCAGCACTGTCATGGCAACTCAGTGTTTTGGAGATGCTTGTTTAGGGAATGTGTGTCAGGGGACAGATGAGCGAACACATGGGATAGATTCTACGTGGTGTCCACGGGCACCTGAGGAGGGAGGAAGTCAACGGAGGGAAAAAGATGACATAGACTGACTTTAAGCACCTGACCTTTAACACCTGACACAATTAAGACGCTCACAATGGTCCCTATTCTGGGATGACGCAGAGCTTCCAGAATCATGGAGAGGGTTTGATGTTTTCCATTAACTTTTTTTAAAGATTTATGTTGTTGTGAAACTATTCAGAATCCAAAATGATCATCAATCCCAGAAGTCTCCACCTCCAAGGGATTCGTTGTACAAACAAAGTAGGGCCTGATTGCAGCTTGTTGGAGGAGAAGTGAAGCCATTATTACGCCATAATGGACTCCGCTTTCGTAGCCTCTCGTTTTACTTTATAAAGTAATAAGTTCAAAACACGGTCATGATGAGGTATTTACTGCATCTTGGAGAGGAAGACTTCAACATTTGAAACATGCCAGTCAGGAGAGTTGGGTTTTCATAGTTGACATCTTAATCTTGTTTTAGGTATGAAAACTGACTAGTTCTTGAGGTAAAAATAATAACAGGTCCAGGAAAAACAATTTATTATTTAAAGACACTTGAATTGCTTGTAAAAAGAAACTACTTAAAACTCGGCGTGGAAAAATAACTTGTTTAAGACATTATTGTTGTTTTTTCAAAATTGTACTGGCCATTTTTTCTTGTCCCATTGACAGGATTTACTTTTTTAACAATAAAAAAGTAATTGTGCTGAAAATAAGACCCTTTTCTGGAGTGTTCATGACTGTAGCTAATTATTTAGTCTAATTAGACAAATGTTACTTGAAACAAGACATGAATAGTTGCTTGGATTGAAGTTTTTTTTAGATTTAAGTGTTGCTTTTATACATTATCTTTTTTTATTCTTTTTTTTAATCTCTGTCCAATTTTGACAATGTGAACAACCCATGAATAACTGTTGTCTTGCTTTCTGACATGGAGAATTAGCTGTTTTCGCTCCAGTCTGCAGGTTGAGAGCTGTACTGACAGATGCCAGGCTGCTTCACACACTTCTTATTAGATTAGCCGCAGCTACATGCAGCAGAATGTCGAGCGGCGAACACACAAGCACTAAAGCCGATCTTCAAAGGCGGCGTCTCTCTCTCCTGTGGTTGACGTGATAAAACTGCCCTTCAATGTGAGAATGTTAATGATCAGAACTCTGGTGGAAACATATATATAGTGCCTGGTGAGAGCGTGTGAAAGAGCTTGCTTGTACGTGGATACGGTTTTACAACAAAGGCTCCATAAAACACTTTCTTGGCTATAATGCTTATCTTGACGACGCACAAGAGACTCAGGGAGACAAAATTTAGAGCTCAGGATTAATGAAGTATCAGAGGAGACGATCCAGGGCGAACAAACTCATGCTGGACAGGCTTGAAAGCTGCCGCCACGATGGAGTGTGTGACCGCGGAGATCATGTGAACATAAAGGCCTGTTAAAACTGTGTGTGGCAAATTCTGAGAGCCATTGAGAGGAAATTATGAATCAGATAGCTTTGGACACTTGCAGCTAGTATAGGGGCTCAGAGAGTGAGGGGCATGGAAAGAATCACAGAGGATTTATGATGTCTGAGCCCTCCGGTGAGAGCGCCTTTCCTCTGACAGCCGAAGAAATACTTCTTCAGTCTGTCTCCCTGCTGACAGCCACATCTATGCCCCCTTTATTTCATCCACGCCCCGACACTTTCCCCGTGTTATTTCTCGCCTACTCAGTCTTTAAATCTGCAGTAAAGTTGCAGCTCATTGAGAGCTGCGAGAGCGAGGAGAAGGGGAAAATTAAAAGAAAAATAAAAGAGATGCATGCAGTCCCCAGAGCACCAGGCATACCCAAGCTGTGGAAAATGTTTGCTCCTCTTCTCCTCACCCTTGTCCAGTGAAGTTTCCAGGAAGTGCAGGGTTTAAGAACACATCATTCGATGGTGACCTCTAGCCCAGATTAAGCCCGGCGTAGCTGCTAAGTGGTTCTCGTGCTGTTACGCTGCAAACTGCCAGAGCTTTCTGACACAGCAGCAACTGTCAGTCCGTTGACGCATCAGCCGACAAGAACAAAACGCAAATTTTGTTTATCATCGCTGCGTCGCTCATTCATGATTTTGCCTGTCCTTTTTTATTCGACAAGTCAGTAAGATTGATGGATACGTGGGCCGATGAGTTGCCGGATGACTGGATCCATTTATGGATGAGTTGGTTAATCAATAGACAGATGAGTGAAAAAAAGAAAGATGAATGTTTGAGTGGTTGGACAGAAGGACGAGTGGTTTGATGGGCGGTGCAATCTTTGGAAGGATGGATGGTTGGATAGATAAAAGGTTGGATGGCTGAGTGATTGCATAGATTGATGGATGGATAGATAAGTTGTTTGAAAAATTGAATGGATAGATGGATGGACAGACGGGTGGATGAATAGATGGATGGAAGGACAAACGATGAAATGGATGGATGAGTGGTTGCATGCATGGATGAATGGAGGAGTGGTGGTATTATTTGGGTGCATGGGTGGATGGATGGTGTTTGAGTGGTCTCATAGATTGATTGATGGATGGATGGACAGACATATGGACAAGTGAATGGATGGGTGGATGAATGAGAGATTGGATTAAATTGATAGATGGATGGATAAGAGATTGAATTAAATGGAACGGAATGGATGGATGAATGAGATTTTGCATCATAAATGGATGATGAATAGATGGATGGATGGATGGATGGACGAATGGTTGGATGGATGGATAAAAAGTTGAATGGATGGATAAGTGGTTGCATAAATTGATGTAGTTTGAAAGGTTGCATAGATTAATGGATGGATAAGTGGTTGGATAAATTGAATAGATTTGGATGGATGTATGAATGGATGAGAGACTGGATAAAATGGAAGAGTGGATGATAGATGGATAGTGAATGGATGTGTGTAGATTGGATAAAAGAATGAATGGATGAGAAATTGAATAAAAAAAGGTTGAATGGATGGATAGATGGATGGATGAGAGATTTAATTAAATAGATTAGGGATTGGATTAAAAAAGGGTGGATGGATGGATGGATGGATGGATGGATGGATGGATGGATGGATGGATGGATGGATGGATGGATGGATGGATGGATGGATGGATGGATGGATGGATGGATGGATGGATGGATGGATGGATGGATGGATGGATGGATGGATGGATGGATGGATGGATGGATGGATGGATGGATGGATGGATGGATGGATGGATGGATGGATGGATGATTGATGAGAGATTGGATAAAATGGATGAGGGATTGTATAAAAAAGGTTGGATGGATGGATGGATGAATGGGTGGATTAAAGATTAGATAAAATAGATGGATGGAGTTTGAGTGGTAAGATGAATATGATAAGTACAAACAAACTGTAATCTTCAAATCCTAAATCATTGGAACGGTGCGTTCACTGCCTGCAGGAAGAAAGTGTTTCACGGCGAGGAAGATACATCAGGGGTAAAGAGTGCCTGTGAATGTACGAGCGAGTTGACAGGCCGACAGATTCAGGAGCTATTACGCATCATCAGACTAGTAGCAAACAAGTGACTGTAATTCATCCTGGTGGGAAAAGCTGCTTCACCTCCAGCCTCTTCTCCTGCAGCTGACCTGTTTGTGACCCATTTTCTAGTCATGCCTGATATAAGAAAAGTTTAATCATTGCTGGGAGACGTACAAAGAGGATTAACATTCCTGGGTCTCCCACACTCAGACGTGGTCCATTTCCCTGTCGCTCTCACCCCTCTCCCTCTCACCCCACCTCTAATTACACACTTTTTTTCATCAGTCCTCCTCAGAGTCCAAAAGTCAGCTACATTTCCCAACTTCTTATCATGTGACCACATTTCCCCTGATGAACCATGTTTAATGTTTAAAATTAGAATCTTAATTCTAAATTTAAATAGATTTTTTTTAATTCATATTTTCAGTGACTCACGAGGATAGCGACTCTGGGCCTGTTATTAGTGAGCCAACAACATCCACGACAGACAATGTAGAGTAAAGTTATTTAATATGTTAGAGATTAAACGTAAAACATAATATCTCACAATTTAATGTGATTTTATTCCAACTTATTTTAAATAACATTATTATACATGTCTAATAACTAACTAGTAACTTCAAATGTGGTTAAACATTTTTTTTTTTTGTGAAACGCATTTGTGTCTGTCCAACAACCAATTTGCAAAAAGATAAACCTATTTCATTTTTTTCAGCATTTGTGTCCTAAACATTATTATTTTAATTATTATTACTTGTAAAATTATACAAGTAATAATCATTTATGTTCGCCCTGCAGTTTTGAAACTTGTTTTGGTCATTAATAGGAACTGTTTGTGACCTCACAGAGGGCACATGACATCATTCCAGCTCTCGTAGGAGCCAAGTTCTTAAGCACGAACAATTGCAATAACAATGTCAAGGGCAGCTAATGCCAAAACGTTCTTGTTTCAAATGTTGAAGACTTCCTCTCCAAGATGCAGTAAGTTTCTCAACCCGAAAGAGTTATTACTTTATTAATTCTCCCCCAAAATCTCAGCGAACAAGAGGTTACGAGGTAATGACGTAATAATGACCTCACTCCTCCTTCAGCGAACTGTAATTGCGCACGGCTTTGTTTATACAATGAGTCCCTTGGAGGTGGAAGTTCCAGGGTTGGTGACACGTGGTAACAAACCTCGATGCTTGACCAATCACAGCAGAGTGGGTGTGGTTATGGTGAACAAGATTTAATCTCCAGATAAACAGGTTTCGAGTGGGCGGGGCGTAAGACATTTTTCTAATGTCAATATTTCAATGAAAAGAGAGTTTTGTACAAACAGACACATACTGATGAGTACAATAGAGTCCAACATCTATTTAAGACACACTTAAATCAACACATTAGTTGAACTTTAAAAGTTAAATCGATAAGTGATCATAATTTTTTTAAGGTAAGGTAAGGTAAGGTAAAACTTTATTGATCGGTTCTTATGTGACCTCAAAGACCCCCAAGTTTGTCTTCTGCAGCTGAAGAATGTAAAATGTGTTGATTCTATCTTTTTGTAAGTTTTTTAAATATTGTGTGAGAGAAAGCGACGGCCAACTGCTGCTCCTGCCATGTAGCGAGGTTGTGTTTCCAGAGTTTGTTTGATGTGCGATGCTATCTGCCTGGTTGTATAGAACCACCTCAGTGCCGTCTCCACACTGAAGCTCTGCAGCCCCCGGCTATACAGTAGAAGCTCAGTGAGCCTTTGAAGTCAGTCGTCATCACTCACAGGCGCTGGTTCAACTTCACAAGTTGAGCATTTTCTCTCTCACTCGGTGTCCAATATGAAATGGCAACAATCTAACTGTATTTAACTTGTTTGGGCTCACACATAATGTTATGGGACTTAATAATTTATCAACTTTAAGTTTGAAGATTCGGCGTTATATAGTTTCCTACCCTTGAATGAATTAATGTTTTTTAAATTAAAAAAATATGTTATTATTTTTTCCTTCCAATTAAATAAGTCCAAATAAAGCCAGAAAACCTTAGTATTACTCTGTTTTTATATTCACAACCAAATCTATCAGCTCTCCTAAAAGCATTATCTTTGTGGATCACCATGACTTATTCTCATAATTTCTCTTTGATGAGAACATGTCAAAGTACACTTTATTCATGTAACAGTTTGTTGTCAAGACCGACTGACCTCGACTTTGTACTTTCTTGATGCGTGCCGAAGGCTGTTTTTCCCGATACCACCATAAATCTGCATCAACTGCTGCTGTTTTGGAAAATGTTCGGTTGCTTGTTTGGGGATGAAAGAGTAAAAGTGTCCATTTAGTTTTTGCCCTGAAGAGCAATGTTGTGTTGTGTCAGAGACTGGTAAACACTCATCAGTGACAGCACATGTTATTACAAGTGTAAGCACGAAGGCAAAAACACAGGTCGGCACCGGAACACGCGTGAGCACAAGCTCGGCCTGTGCGGCACAGTCGCAGTGTTGTGCTCGGATGTCGGCCAAGATAGATGATAATTTGTTGACTTGTCCCTCTGTGACCTCTGTGATCTTCCAGAATCTTCTCCCAGAGGCGTCCATTTGACAAAGAAGCTCCTCAGGATGACACAGAAGAAACAGTCAAGAATAATGTGATTTATGATGGTTATGACGACTACAAAACTGTAGCTGATGAAAAATAATGTTTAAGCTTAAGATGAAAATAGAGAGAAATACATTTTTAGTTAACTATAGTGACGTCAGTTGTGTAAATAAGAAATAAAAGTACAAACTATGGGAGCATATACAGTGACATTTCATGTGGGGGAAATCTAATTAAGGGCCCGGACCTTGGACATGCCTAAACTAGATCAATTGCTACTATGTGCATGTGAACATACCATAGGCTTGTTAGGATGGGTTCGATCTGGCCTCAGAGCATGTTCTCGAAATGCACGGGTGAGTTGAAGGGCAACTGATGTCAAACAAGGTTTTGGAGGAATCAGGGCCGCATCCACGCCTCTAATTCCTCCATGCAGATGGTGAGGGTGGATGATGGTACAGGAGTTGTGGAGATGAAAGTTACGCAAATGTACATTCAGGTGTCATCAGCGTAGCAATGACAGTATAGCCCATGCTTGAGGATAGGAGTAAGGTAAGGTAAAACTTAATTGTTTTTTCCAACAGCCAGCAATTTTCCATAAACAATACAAAATAATAAATAAAAATAAAATAATAAGAAGAACATAAAGAGAAAAAGAACAAGATGACACAATCTAAGTCTAACGATAAAGAAAAAGAACATAGGTCAAAGAAAAACAACAAAGACAAAGGATACAAAGACTAACATAAAACAGAACATCCAGATACTCTCACTCCACTCCTGCCCCCGAACTCAGAATTGTACAATTGAATAGCCCGAGGAATGAATGAGTCCCTGAGTCTATTAGTGTTGCACCTGGGTAGGAGCATTCGTGCACTCATTCTGCTTCTCTGCTCACTGATGACAGTGTTCAGAGGATGACTGTCATCATCCATGATGGACAGTAGTTTGTTCGAATAGAGGGTATAGGATGTAGAGTGTTGAGAAGGAATTTCGTATTTAGTACATATTAAATAAGGGTTATTTCCATCATTTAATCCATTGTTAGGCCCAGGGCGACATGTTCAATTCTGTCAGACAGAAATGAGGTGGACCATTTGAGTAGGTTATCTGTGAGTCTGATGGTGCGTTGCCAGTTATGATGGAGAACGATATGGTCAACTGTGTTGAATGCAGAGATGGGGAACCAGAAACTGCTGCCATCAGGTGGTCATTTGTGAGCGGGACCAAAGCTGTCTCTTTGCTCAGGGCCAAAACCAGATAAAACATGAACATAGTAAATGTAAGGGCACCGTCTGTTACCATGGTCTCGAAGCCGATTTTGGGATTGTGTCCACTCTGTAAATGCAATAAAATATTTTAGGGAACAACAACATTAATAATGTTGTGAGTTGTGAGTCTTGACATGGCTTAATAGTGTGATGTTCATCTAAATGTCACAGGGAATGACACGATGCCTTTTTCAAAGATGGCTCATTGAAGACTTTAGTGTTGAGTCAATAGAGCAATAAAAGGAAATTGAGTTGAACACAGATAATAGACGTAGTGTCAGTGCAGGATAGAGAGGGAATGATGTGTGAGGGAGGTAGAGAGGATTCTGTTCTCATAATCACTTAACACAGTCATAATGACTAGTATATCTAACCTGTTCTTTTGCCACTTACTTTATAATCTAATATACATGTGTCCTCACAAAGACCTGTCTGACTTCTCCAGGTCCATTTTTGCCAGACATCACTTTTTGTGTTCTGTGGACCAGAAAATACTCTTTCATTATAAGCTGGCGTTGAAAGGCTGAGACAGATGTTGGGAAGAGTGTGATGAAGGAGCCTGGGCAGCTTGAAGGTCAGACACCACTCACCAAAGACCTTGTTTAACTATGAGATAAAACATTAGGGATAGTTAAGATTTGGAATCTGATCTAAGACGGAAACTTAAATATCATTTCAGCCAGTTACACACAGTTGGCTTCGGCTACGATTGAGCTTGGAATTCGATAATGAGTCCTGTATTCTCCATTTGATCCATGTTAAATCCTGCTCATCTTCTGGGAACTATATTAAAACTTCAAGCCCATTTTTAGACTCTAAAGACTCTACATTTTTGGAGACATTCTCTTTAACATTTATCATTGAGTCTCAAAAAATAATGATATCCTGCACAGGAAGCTCCTGACAATTAGAAAGAGGGTGAGAAAGGAAAGAGACTGCGGTGTTTGCCACACTGTGAGGAAAATAAATGTAGAGCAGTATGGTTGTTTGGCTCAGCTGATGAATGAATGAAGAATGCAGCAAAGAACTTCCTGGAAAGCTGCTGCCAGCTACAGACTAAAAACCTCAGGCTTGTGCAAGTAATCAGAAAAACAGAGGGCGAACAGGGAGAAGGAATTCCAGATTTAATACTTATTGAATAAGGGTTATTTCCATCATTTAATCCATTGTTAGGCCCACAATTCACTTTCTTTCTCTTCTATCCTCCCCCTCTGTCCTAAGAGGTTTTTTTTGTTTCTTTAATATATACTCCTCAGTTATTACTCTATATATGTAGTCAGGGCTGGATCTAGACATTTATGCAGTGGCGAGAGGGACGCAGAAACTTTGAGGTGTGGCAACATGACAGACTTATAGACTGAATTTAATCAGTTCGATAAAAGGTGCTTCTGGGTGAGATACTCTGAGACTCTTTACTACTCTCACCAGGCCTGCCTGTATTCCACTTCCCCAGCTGCTTTCAGCCAACCCTGACAACTCTGGGTTCTGAGAGGACCAGATCCTTACGAACTGAGAGACCTCTGCTTGTTTCTCTACCAAACTGGTCCTATTTAGTGGTTAAGACCCTTTTTTTTTGGAAGGGCAAATGTTATGTCTAAGGAAATCTGCTCTGGGCGCCATGCTTATGGCTTATATAGTATGTCATATCATTGTCATCTTCTTAAATTCACCCACAGAACTGTCCCCCAGCCCCCATATTTATTGAATGAAAAGTGACTCCAGTCTCTTCCATGATATACAAAATCTACTTTTTTACAGTAGGACGTAAACCGACACCAAGGATACATAAATAAGGGAGAACATTGACAAAAATAACACTTGGAATAAGACACATGTTAGCTAGACGATGGATTAGGTGTGTGTAAGAACATGCAGAGAAATATGAGTTTGGTTTGGTCTCCGGAAGAAATTCCCTGACATTTGGTCTTTGCATTGGAGGTCGACGAGCAGTTTTGTGGCGGCAACCTAAAAGGTGTCTTAAGCTCAGGAACCACATGCAAAGGTTGTGATTGGACGGTCAGCGTCTGTGTGTATTGCATGGTCAGGTTGTACAGGTCAAGAAGTTACGGCTGAGGGTATCTGGTTACCACTAGGTTGGGTCTGTGCAGTCCAAATACCGTAGAACTCTCCAAAAGTGGTGTCAAATGTATTTTTGGAAATCTCTTTAAATATCGAAGATTATTCTTTAGAACATGTACACAGTCAAGGAAATATGTATTGAGGCAATGTCTTTGACAAATGACAAAATATAGGCTGTCAGGTGGCAGCCATTATTACACGCTATAAATCATTGGATTAGAGCAGGTGAAGATCATGATCCCAACTTGATTTGTCAAAGGTTGCCAAAACAAAATGCAAGAGATATAAAAAAAACTACTCTGGTAAAAATAAATAAATATATTGTTTCAAACTACAAATAAATAAAACCCATGTGGTGCAAACATTTATAGATTTCCAGTTACTCAGAAACAAATGTAGATCTACACTAATTTAAAAAAGAACACATTGTCACTTTTCCATCCTTGGTATTGGACTTTTATTAAGTCATAAGTCTTTCATGAGTACATAACATATATTTTTTTATTCCAGTTAATCATGGGTTTATCATTCCTTGGCTCGATCTAGATCAGACACTTGACGGTTCAGTTCATTTGAGACCACACATCCCTCCCAATTAAACTTTTCTGATGGAACTTTTTCCATTCGCTTCACTTCGGCTCCTACTTTGCCAAACATGTGCTGCTCTTTCGAAACGTCGGATCATTATTGTCCATAAACACTTCAAAGCTCAAGCAATCGCAGAAGAAAACGGTTGACTGGAAGTTAATCTAGTGGGGTTATTTTTCCAGGCACATAGGGAACAGAACATTTCTTGGACCTACAGTACGCCAGTGGACAGCACTCAGATCATTAAGTCTGTTTCTTACATCAGTGACAAATGCTTGAGGCTGATTTTCCGAAGATACATAATGACGCAGGATTTACTCAAATGTCTTCCTGGAATTTTGGAATGTGAGTAATCTGGGTATTTAAAATGAAGTTTCTTATAAAGACGGGATAATAGCCAATCCTAAACAAGGACAAGGTTCGTGATGTCTGTAAAGCTCCTACTGCCTCATCTGATTGAGATTTGTGAGCAGTAATATTCTATTTAACAGGTGATTGAATTTGATCGAGAAAAGACTCTGTTGTAGTTTAAAATCAAGAAAAGTATGAGAAGTATTTGGAACTGTTAAGCATCTGAATTAGCTGCAGTTATTGGGGATGAGAAGGAGAGGTTTGACATGCAAACACTTGTCATTACCAAAACATAAGACATATTCTATATATATATGCTGGTAGAGACTGGTAGAAAAATATTTTCTTTCCTGTTGTAGAAACACTTGTGTCACAGGAACATCGAAATTACCACTTTGTTCAGTTTTAATGCTACTGTTATTCATACTCTGAACATGTCTCATTAAAATCGACAGTTTATCCAAAATTTAAACATTACTCATTTTCTACTCACCCTCATGTCGACCAAGGGTTGTAGGCAAAAATGTATGTTCATTTCAATGTAGCGATTCGAGCTCAGTTTTTTTTCGTCTTCATCTAACAAAGACCTACTTAAAACTTCCAAACAAAAATACTTCCATTTCAACTTTGTGTGTGTATAAATATATTTGTTTAACACACAAAGTAAGCAATAGAAAAACAGGACCAATGTGTTCCAATTTATTATTTGGTAATGTTCCGATCAGGTTTTTTATTAAGATATCCTTTTATTTTTCACTTAGAAAAGTGCAATATGAATGCAAATTATTCATTTCCAATACGAACAATTTTTTAATGCCTTCTCGAATTTACATCGATTTTTTGATTAGCTACAGAAAGATCGGAGCTACTAAAATATTGATGAAGGCAAAAATCCTGTTCATTTAGCTTGCGTTTCATCAAATTGATCAAGTTTGACTCAATGGATTCTACTGAAAAAAACGGAAGGATCAGAATGTCCGAAAATGGTTTCTGTCAACAGAAAAAAAAGAAAGAAATTCCCAACAATTTTCTATCTCAGATCAACTTTTGTGTTGTCTGACCATAAAACCACCACAAAAGCTTTTTGTGGTGATGGTGAGGTCAACAGGTTTGATGCACGTCTTTCCAGATTTCTAACTGCCAGAGGTCTGTGACTCCGATCTGGAGCTGAGTTTCGTGAGCTGTTTCAAATCAGTCGCGTTGGCATCGTTGTTTCGTAAACAATAACACACAGGGATGTGAACTTAGGTGTTACATCCTGCGATGTTTGTACACATGGAGACGTCAGTGCGTTGGTGTTGCGTGGGCTTTCCGAACGAACATAAATCTCTGCACTGACATGTTGGTTCAGTGGGGAAACAGCAGGTTTCGGACACTGATGGCCTTCACAGATGGCTTCAGGACCCTGCCCATGGGAGGCCCACTACTCCACCTATTCATTTATTCATTTTCCACAGTGTGAGGAGACACTGGGCCAATGTGATTGTTTCCAAGAGCCAAACTCCCTTGAGAGAGACGTGGGTGTTTTTCTCCCCCATCCCTTCTCTCCCACCTCAAACCCATTTCCGTCCTCTTGGGATTCCAAACTCTGGTTATTAATATGTCAATTATTTTTGTATTTTCTTCATCCGATTTCAAGAGCCACAGACAACTACAATCAAGATATGACGCATTAAAAGTTGTACTTAATAAAGTACTTTATAAGTTGGGAATGCTCTTCCAGTCATAACTAAGTGAATTATTTTCTTCAGCCCCACATAATATTTATTTATTCATGTTTTGTAGTAATCTAAAGTTGCAATATCTCACACCACCGACTCCATGTGATCTTCTGTGTTGAATATTTTAGTTGCTGTAGGTCGTTTTAATGAGACTCAGTTGCTTTTTGGAGCTCATTAAGAAAAAAAAAAAAGAACACAACAATATGCAACGTCTTTTATGCGTCTGACAATGCCAGCTAGACTTGGGCTCCACGCCAGTCCGGTCTTTCTGGTCCAAGTGCCGCTGTTCCAGCCGAGCTCCGTCTCATTCTCTCGGTCCTAAATGAATGTACGAGTGTGTTCTCGCTTCCTGCAGACAGGTGGTCCCGCGGCTCAGACCGGAGCGACGTTGGCTTACTGTCTAATGCTGTTTTAATGGTACTTAGTGTGGTGGCGGGGAGAGGCACGCTGCAACTAATATAAATTCTTCTAACTCTCCAGAACCTTATATAATGACCCCTTTCTGTTAGAGGCGGACCAGTCAGAACTGATTAACATGTGTGTATAGGCGTGTGTGTGTGTGTTGACAGACGAAAGTGAAAAAATAACTCTAGTCCACATTTCCCCCTTTAATTGATGTATAAATAAACTACTGATATTGGAATGGTTGTTTTTTCCCCCCGATCGTCTGGTTAAGTGTTTTAAATTGAAGGACTTTCACATGGGATTCGTGTGTCTCTGTCTTTCATCATGTCCTCATTAACTAAACCGACTTTAACACTGCAGATAGCATCAAGTGGTCGTCTGCCAACTCGCTCCTTTTTCATCTCGTATACTTTCACACTCGGTTGCGTGCTTTGAGTTTGACTGACAGCTCCTCTCTCTCGCCTCAATCTAAAGAGGTCCAGTGTACTACTGTTCACCTTCCTCTTTCTTTTTTTTATTAGCAGCCAAATCTTCTCTCCTGTAACTCATGGATCAGGAACAAGTAGGTCATTTCACTACAGTAGTCTCAAGGTCCGGACGACTGACCATTGTACTCTGTCACTACTAATCCTTCTTGTATGTTGGAGAGCAACACTGCCAAAAACTAAACCTGTGGTGAATAATGTATACAGTATGTGTCTGAAGTGATTAACCTCAGATAAAGTCGTGTTCATGGCAGCCAGCCTAACTCAGCAAGTTAACCCTAAATCCTCCTTTAAAAAGATATTTATTTCATGGAAAAAATGTTTTTGGGTGAAATATTTAAGTAACACCAAAACTCACATGCTCGCCTTAGAATTGATGCAGGGATCAAAAAGACACTGGGGTTCATTCATGAAGCGCAAGTATATCCCTCCACATAAAGGTCTCCGCTCCAAAAAAAACCTACTCCTGATCCATGAACCAGGCGGAACACTCTGAGATCTGATCGTGAACATTTGTGTATTTGATGAATCCCAAAAGTTAGAGCAGCTCATGGTTATCTCTGCCCATTAACAGACAATGATGATTCTATGAGGAGGGGAAGATGATCCTCTCCACCTGCCAGGAGTCAGAAGTTTGAAAAAAACTTGTTGGAGCTGGAGTTTAAATGCCCATTTTATTTTTCTTCAGTTAGTAGTGGATTTGTCACATTATAGTTGTAACTATCCTATCAGATGATAACTATATGTTAAAATGTTATTTTAGCATATTAAGTGGCTTTACTCTCACATTTTATTATCAACATTTATCATTTAGAAAGAATGTGTAATCTATTGAGTCGTTCCCAATCATAATTTTAAACTGGATTTTAAACCTGCTAGTTATTAACTGATTTTACTAAATGAATGTAACTGTAATTAAATCAGGGTTTTTTTTTCAAGGCAAACCTCAACAAATACACATCTTCAGGTATGGATTTGTGATAAGGTTCATGTCTACACTCTATTCATTAAAGAAAAAACTATTTTCAAAAAGACAAAAAGAGCAGCACAAGGCCCCGATCTAAAGGCACAAAAAACATCGGCAACTGTACTGAATAGAAAAATTCACAAAAACTACAATAAGGCGAAATACATACCAGATTCTATGACATCAGGAGACATACTAACACAAAAAGGAGGGTTTCTAAACACACAACAATCAGGTGAACATTGGTCAAGAGCGCAAGAGGAAGTTAACACGACAGTAACACACAGGGATCAGGGCTTCACAATAAAAGCAAGAAGTGAAACAAGAGGGCACACACATGACATAACATGAATCAACACGCCAATCACAATGATGCCAAAAAAGTGACCCAATGGTAGTCATTTTGTTCTATTTTTTATGTTTTATAAAACTAAGGGAGCTGCTCCCAATATGGGACCATCAGGTGCAATAAGTGTGTCTAAAAAAGCAGTTTTGTGAGGAAAATTAAGTACACAAAACATTCAAATTTCAGAATGCAATCACTGAGGATTAAAAAAAGAAAAGTCCCTTTATTTCATATGTATACATATATTTTATAGGAATTCATTAATTAGACGATTTTATTTCAAATAATTGAACAGTTCACAAACCAACAAAGTATGTTTTTATCCGTGTTAGCACATGTTCTATTGTCTTCGTGTTATAACTAGTAGTAACTCTTAACCTTTTTATGTTCACCAAGATCACATTTTCTTTTGTTTTTCTTCTAAGGGCATGTGGACTCAAGTGAATGTTTGTGTCTGGGCGCCAGAGAGTTTAATCTAGAGAAAGTTTTGGCCGATAACTTTCCAGATGATGTCATTATAAACGGCTTCTCCTAATTTCAGAACTTCAATGATTGATACAAGCACTTACAACAGTTGAAGTTTATGTTGGAATAAAACAGGATAATGGTTTGATTATTTAATATCTGATGCAGATCCAGATGGATGTCAACTATTAAGCAAAATGAACACTTCAAAGAGCTCTTCTTAATATACATTTCAAATATATACTTTATTTATTTTATTGAAAAGTCAGAAAACATGTATTTCGATAACAAAACTACAAACAGATTAACTGATTAGAAACATGGACAATCTTCTTCAGTTGGGTTTGATTCCTGCAGACTTAACTGAAGCCTATTACGAAGCATATGACGAAAATAAGAAGTTAAAGATATGATTGTTGTCCAAAGTCTGTCTTTTTCTCCTTCAACGTGTCTTGGGTTTCTCTTTCAGTCCAGCGAGCAAAAAAAAAAGTTCCTTGTTCCAGCTGTCTGTGTAGTCTTCACCCATCTCTCGCTGTCTTTCATACTTTAAACACTTATACACATCATGAGTTCATCATCTACCTTTAACATGTTAAACACTGATAACTGATGCTTTTTGTCTGTTCAATGTTGTTCCTAGAAACAAGTGCTAAAATCTGCTGACACATTTCAAAGTTTCCGTTTTTCTCATTCAAATAAAAAAACATTTATTACATCATATTCAACCAAACATCATTGAAAGTTGATTCTCTCTGGATGACGATGTAAAGTTCTACCCAAGGAAGTCATCTAATATGAATGAAGCAGGTGAATGGTGATAAATGAATACAAATATATTACATGATTTGTTATTGTGTGGTAAGTGTGTACATAATTATGTTAAAATACACCTGGTTTGTGTTAAATAAGACCTTCACTACATCTGTGTTATGGGCTGGTCATATTGGATCTATTTAAATAAGTGGCAGTTTTTTTTTTTACATTAAATCTATGAGGGAGTAGTGGGGTGGGGGGGTCACGATCACTGGAAGACAGTATGGTAGGTTGGACACTGGTGGGACTTCATGTACTTGATGGCGAACTTGAGCTCTTTGCTCTTCTTGTCCCACTTGTGAATGGACATGAGGAGAAGCTGCTGGTCCACTTTCCGGCCCATGATGAGGAAGTTGGAGCTCAGACTCTCCAGCTGGGAGCACGGGCAGTTTGCCCCGTTCTTGATGTACAGAGTGAGCTTCTTCAAGTCCTTCTTTCGCAGAACTCCCTGCTTCAACACCTTCTTCTTCTTCTGGGCTGCAATCAGTTTCTTGTCGCCTTTCTCCTTCTTCACCTCTTTGATCTTCATTTTCAGAACTGGGAAAAGAAATAAAGTTATTATAGCATCATTTAATGGACAGAAGATCAAGCAGAGTTACTTCTGCTCATCTTTTTTTCAAATTAAATGTATATTTTAAGTCTGTAAATTAGGCGTAATAGAAGTCTTTTGAGGTGCTGAATCGTCAAGCAAGCATGTGACCAAGGACTGCTATTTTATTCAACATTATTCATTATGTGAACTATACAGTATATTTCTCTCTATATCTATATCTAAAAAACTATATATAGTTTATTTTTTTCTATTAATCATCTAAAGACACCTAAAAATCTGTCTTAAAAAAGGGAAAAGACGACAAGAACAATGAACAGGTAGAAGTTTGAAAAGTAGTGTTGATGAGTATTGATATATTAGTGTCATTTCTCTCCATCTGCATTAAACACTGCCTGTTGAACAGCATGGTACAGTATATGATCTCAATTTAGGTAATACTCTACCAAACTATTAGGGAATCCTCATTCTTTGCAGGTTGGTGGATTTTATCACAATTCTAAAGTGATAGTTCACCCAAAATTTCAATTTCACTCATTTTCTACTCACCCCCATGTCGATTTAGGGTTGTGATTCTTTTCAGAATAATCAGTTCCTTTTAAGAGTTATAGACAAAAATGTTTGTTCATTTTAATGTAGTGACTGGAACTCAGTTTTTTTTTCGTCTTCAAGACACTTAAAAACATCCAAATACCTCCATACTGCTCGTCTGTAAAATCCCTTTAGTATAAAAATACTTTAACATGAGGAATTGTTCAGAAATGTTTTTTAACAAGTCTATATTTTAAGATTGTTTAAGCAGAAGATACCAGGACACTTGCAATGTGTCAATATGTCTTTTTGGAAGAAGATGGAGACGAAGAAAACTGAGCTCCAGTCGCTACATTAAAATAAACAAACATGTTTGTCTATAACTCTAAAAAGGAACAAATTACTCTGAAAATAACCCCAGCCCTTAGTTAACATGAGGGTGAAATATGAGTGAAATTTGAATTGGAGCGGCACCAATATTTTCATACTGCTTCCTTTTTCACTGCAACTTGATCTGGAATCTGACATGACTTTAAACTTTGAACTCAAGACATGGCCAGATGGAGGGTTGAGTTCCTCTGCTCTGCCTTTTTCAATCAAACTCCTAATGACTGATTTGTTTTCACGCTGAAAGTCTCATGCTTTAACTGTACATTCTTCATTTTATATAGAAGCCAATAGTTACCTATAGAACTTCCTAATTCCCTCCAGCTTTTCTTAACCTCATACCTTCAAGCAGGTGGGAACAGTTGCTTTCCTTGTGACGAACATAGAGTGCTCAGTTTAATGTGTTTGAAACATAGATAACTTCTTTACCGTTCTAAATACGTAGAGTTGGATTTAAGAGGTTGATTTTATCATTCTAATAAAGTGCGGGCGTGTATCCACCGTCCATCACAGTGTTATATATTTCATCTGGAGTGAAAGATAACAACTGACCTGCCAAGAATTTTAAACAGAGGAATTCTCTGGACCCAGAGTGTGTAAGGTAGAAGTAATCACGGTGTCGGCTGTTGCGAGACATCTTTAGTCTGCTGGAGGAGAGCCATTTCACTCTCCTCTGCTGCTCATGAGTTGTGTAAACATCACCACGATACAGACATTCAGGATGGAAATGATGGACCTGTCCACATCCAGCATTCTCTGGGTGTTTTGGTTCGGTGTGTTTCAATGGAATGCATTCATGTGCGTGTAAGCTTGTCGAGAGTTCACAGGGATCAGAGGTGGAAAATCATTTTCCCTCTAACTACGTATTGAATGCCACCCATGTCCTGTCAGAAGTGATGGGGCCCACCGGGCCGCCTGGTCAGGATCCTCGTGACAGGCCGTGGCTACACCTTCGCCAGCAGACTTGAGCTCGCGAAGGCAGCTGTCAGAGTGAGGATGACCAGGTTACCTTCAAGTTAGATTGATTAACCACAAACTAGACGTACGATGCTTTTCTAAACCGCTGCTTAAAGCTCCTTGTTTACACTTAACGAAACACAAACTGAAAGAGGATGAATATAAATATCAAAATGAACAAACCACATTTGTGTTTAACTTCTGAACCAATGAGAACTGAGGTTCTTACTAGTATTTGAAGTGTATTGAATTACATAATAGTTTTCAATGTAATCTTAATATTAGTACCTTCAGTCAAATTTAACCACATTTTTATTATTGTTATTAATTGAATAGTGTCTTTTGTTATGTTTTCCCTTTTATTTTGGTTTTATTTTGTTCTTTCACTTCCTGTTTCTCTCCTTTCCCATTTCCCCCAGTTCACTAATGACACCCAGCTGGAGCTCATGAGCCATCAACATACCTACTTCTACCACCTGAGTCCAGAGCTGTGTGCCAGGTTGTTGTTCTTGTTGCCTTCTGTGGATTATTCTGGTTGAATTCTTGTCTCTTTTCCTAAGTGCTTTAGTTCATTCTTTATTAGCAAGTGTTTTGACCTCCATGTTTTATCTTATGTTTCCATGTTCCCTGTTGTTTACTTTTGTTGCCGGTTTTATTTCCCAGTTCAGTGGACATTTGGGTTTTGAACATTTGGAAATTTAGAGATTTTGGATTCTGGTTTTCTTTGTTTTGTATTTTTAGTAATATTACTTGAACTTTTTTTAATGTGTTTATTCCTTTTGTGAAATTTGTCTGCACTTTGGTCCCGCCTTGTATATATTGTGACATATTTAATGCTATATTTATTTAAAAGAAATGATTTATTACAGTTAAAATCACAATGTTTGTTTTTTTCCAATATATAATGCCAATACATATTGCTTTACTTGTTCTGGCATTCACAAGAACACTTTTTTAATTGACAGCACAGACAGCAGATCACTTAAACATTCTTTCATATTATAACTTATTCTACAAAACTATCATGAAGTTACTTGCAACTGTCTGAAGGAGCTAGTAAAAAGATATGATCTACATAAAGCCACCTTTCCTGTTTTAACCCTTCTTTAATCTCAGGGTCAAGGTAACATGAAAACAAATGTGATTTTGGTATCCTTTGTGTTGTGAGTGGCTGAAGGCAACACAAGGGATACCAAAACACATTTGTTTTTGGGGCTCTGGGTCACCTTGACCTTGAGATAACACAAGGGTTAAAAAGCTATGTTCCTTCATAAACATTGATCTACACTAACCAAACTCACTCAAGCACTGAAAAGGGCCATATTATCTTAACCCAATTATTTTCTCCCAAAACAACACAAAAGCCTTTGTTGTCTAGAAGCTGTCCAGGGCTTGTTCTTCACCACTTCTAGATCAATGCTGCCGAGTGACACAACCAAAGAGAAGCTGAGCGGTGTATCATTAACTCTCAAGATCAGGGCAATAGTCCACGTGAGCAAAGATTCAGCTTCTACATGAAGCTGAAAACTGAAAGCTTAGATAAAAATAATAGAAGAAATATGTCTTGGCTTCTCGTGTGGGTAATTGATCAAACCAGAGAGGCTATTAAAGAAGGGTGTTGAAAGGAAGGCATTACGGCTGGAGTCTGTCCAACTGATTTGTCAATTCAGAAGCAAAAAGAGTTTCCGACGACAGCGCCGAAAGTTTGCTTCATCAGCAAGCCTGACACCATGTTATGACCCAGTGCGGTTGTAGGTAAATCTTCCTCACACACACTTTGGGTAATGATTCCATAAGCAGTTGATGTCACATGAGTGAGGTACGTTTTGATAGAAAAGAGAGAAGGTCACTCACCGAAGTCGCTGGCACAGTAGTGCTCCATGATGTTGTCAGCCTTCAGCTCATTGTCACACGGAGGACAGACCTTTGACACTGAGAACACATCAGAAGTGACTTGTTATCCACTGATTCCATCAAACGTCTTCAAGTCAAACCCCCTCTTTGTCTGTATAAAATCATTTAGCCCTGAGGTCCCCTTCGAGGGCCACCTGTATGTCAAAGCTTGTTTGCTGTGGTGGGGGCACGCACGCCAGCAGACGTTTGCCATGTTTGCCTAGAAATTACTGAGCAAAAAAAAAAAGTCTTGATTCTAGCGGTTGTATATTTGGGTGGTGGTCTCTGCTGCACGGGAAGGTAAACGCA
The DNA here is from genome assembly GCF_982586985.1 of Callionymus lyra. Lineage (NCBI taxonomy): Eukaryota > Metazoa > Chordata > Actinopteri > Syngnathiformes > Callionymidae > Callionymus > Callionymus lyra. The sequence goes on along the minus strand of NC_141828.1, from coordinate 22,599,956 downwards.
GCTGAGAAGTGATTCAGTGAAGCAATACTTACTCTCTGCCGCAGCTCGTAGAGAAGTGGAAACCAAAGCAACCAAAGTTTATTTTTAACTTGAAAATATACGGTCCAGGCTGCCTGAGATGGCCGATACATGAAGTTTGATTTGTGATGCTGTTTGTGTTGCAGGTGTCGACTCTGACTGGTCTCAGAAGAACTCACTTGTTTATTGTGCTTTTGACTTTTGAAGTGTGCTGTGAATCTGAGAAAATATGATCAGAACTTTGAGCTGAATCTTGAATCTTTCTGCATTCAGAATACCGGCTGGATTTTCCCAAAAGCCTCTGAGATATGAATCTTTGTTTTGACAATTCAAACATAAACTGGTCTCTCGCTTGCAAAAATCTCATATCGGTACACTCAGAAAGCGGGGTTGCTAAGAAACTGATTGTGGGTCAGGGCCAAGATTTATTCCCGCTGGGTTCAAATATGATGTAAGAAATCCTGTGGGGAAACAAAAACATCTACTCTTGCTGAATAAACACATTATTACTCAGCACAATATCTAAGATATTCACGTTCGTTCAGATGCTCATTGGACGGTTCAGGGTCAGAGTTCAAAGTTTATCGCTGCAGCTCAAACCTAAGCGTCCGGACGGTTAACCAGTGAGGTCAAAGTGTAGCACGCTCGGTTGCTGGGGTCAGGGGGAGGTGAACCCTCTATCGGCGAGTGTGTTCGCGTGAGGAGCGGTACCGTTGTGCAGTTGTTATCCTGAGCGTTCTCAGGCTTCCGCAGAAAGGAGGCCTTCGAGGTCCACGGGGTTGTGACTAATTGTCTGGTGCTGACATGATGATTGGGACATGGAACCAGACTCAAATGGATCAAGAAACGCCCTAACTCTTCTGGATTGTCTGTTTTGAATGGTTCCCTGGTGCAGTTACATCTTACTCTGGCTCCAGGCGTATTCATTCTGGTTTCACTGGGGTGGTAAGTTGGCAGGCGGCCCGGCTCTGCTGAGGCCAAAGTATGTGTCAGGAGAAAGCAGCCTGTCCATTAACCTAAGTCGGGCTTGAAAAGAGAAATGAACTTTGTCAAAGCTACAAAGGAATGACTGTAGAAAGAGCTTTTCTCATAATTCCATGTTCAATGTATTGACAGATAATTTCCAAACACAAGTTGTGACTCATTTTTAAGTGTTGAATCATTAACATGAAACTATCGGCACATCTCAGAAGATACTTCTGAAAAAAACATAACTATGAATCTCATTGACTTTAGGAAGAGTTGATAGAAATACAGAGAAAAGACAGATAATCTTGTTTTAAACTTGTATCTGACTGTTATACATGCGTCCATACTTTAAGAACAGTTAATAAAAAAACAGTGGACTGATGTGACTTATTGATCATTGCAACAGTGACGGTCAAGCTAGAGTCCATTACATCGCTTCTATGCCGGTTGCTCCTTTTCAGAATAAAATGACTTTACTTTGCAAATAAACAAGTCGTTCACTGAGACGACTCATTCAATCTCAGTCCTTTTAAAGACTTGTTCAAATGGACTAATAGTTCATGAATGACACATCACTAGTGTCCATTCCATCTGAGTCTTGCCTCCCTGACTTAACCTTATCTCACCAAACCTTTACCATTGTGTCGTTCTGGGTCAAGGTGACCCAGAGGCCTGAAAACAAATGTGTTTGAGATATCCCTTGTGTTGTCTCAGACCTACCTGGCTTCCAGAAATACAGTGGTGAAGGTAGTTCACCTTGACCCAGAGACAACACAAGGGATACCACAAACACATTTGTTTTCAGGCCTTCAGCTCACATTGACCCTGAGACAACAAAAGGGTTAAAAATATTTTGGTTGCTGGTCTCGTGGTTTGGAACCAAAGGAGTCAATCCAGGATAAACGTGCACAGAACATTTATTTATTTTTCGGAAGGGGTCAACATTGAATGGTTGCTGACCTGGAGTAAAGAAAGACCGCAAAGGTGTCCCTTGTGTTGCCTTTAGGCTTACAATAGTCTACAATGTATATGGAAATAGTTACTAAACCAAGTGTGATATAGCTGAACAAGCATGTCCTAACAGTGGCAGAAGAAAATATATATTCTCTACGCAATAAATTCCATGCATGAATCCTTTATTGAGACAAATTAATGATGTCTGTTGATTGATCAGTGTTGTTTGAAAATGATTGACAAAAACTATGACACAATTAAAAGTAAAGTTGTGGACTTAATTAATTAATAATTATTTTTTTTAAATGTTTTAGATCTTCCTCAGAAGGGGTCATTCAATACTTTTGCCTGCCTGCATCTAAATCTTTTTTTATTCCCTCGAAAGTGAGTAAGATATCAAACCTCCGTCCAACTGCTCTAACAATATCATAACCTGATCTATTGACATTCCTTTAACATCATCGCTTCAGGCTGAACATCTCTCATCTGACTTTGGACTCCATCACTCATTTTGACTCTCCTTGTTACAAGTCTTATGACACTGCGAAAAGCATTTGGTTTATGTTGGACGCTCCAACATGTGTTTTACTGAGACAGGTAGATTAGGAATTCAACAGAGCCGGCAGGCAGACGCAGGGAGCCCTTATTTATTGGAATACTATCCTGAAGAGAAAATACATACTCAAAGGCTAGGGCACTCTTCCATGGACAGCGCAATGGATCACATTTTCCCTTTCATATAGCAGCCAGGGCCACATGAGTAGCAGTCATTGTGCTGTTGAGGGCCCCGACAGTCTCCTGTGGCAGAGCTGTAACCTACACTGTCCAACTCAAGGAGGGTGGCCAGGACAGACAATATCTTTCACACTGTTCCATTTCACCAAAAAACATCCCAATACCTTCCAAAAAACCTCATCAAATATTTGTGGTTTGCGTTCTGCCAACATGTCTTTTGTTAAATTCTTCCTCTTTTCAAAATATAATCGATGACCTACATAGTGGTTAAAAGTTGGGTTGGGGTTAGGGTAAGGTACCAATAGTTAAATCTATGGACATGTGTATCTTTTTTCATTGTTGACCTACAAATTCATCCGCTTTTGGAATAGTAATACCTGTCAATTTGTATTTCAAAGAAACAGAACTGTTGTAAAATGCATACATTATTATGTCTTTGAAAGTAACTACATTCATATTTAACTCACTTTTACCAAGATCTGTCTCATCTTTCAATGCCTTGAGACAAGTAATTAACACCAGACTATTAAAGTGATAGTTCATCAAAAGATTAAAATTTCACTTCATTACTCACCCTCATGTCGACTAAGGGTTGGGATTATTTTCAGAGTAATCTGGTATTTTATAGAGTTATAGACAAAAATGTTTGTTCATTTTATTATAGCTACTGGAGCTTAGTTGTCTTTGTCTTCATCTACGTCAAAAAAGACACTTAAAAACATCTAAATACCTCCATACTGCTCGTCTGTAACGTCAGTCTTGTATTGAAGCCTCAACATGAGGAATCGTTCCGAAAAAAATCAAATAGGTTTAGATTTTAAGCTTGTTTGTAGCAGAAGTATAAAGAAAATTTTCTCCTTAAAGAAATATCACGAGCGCTTCCACTGTAATGGTAGACTGCATGCTCTCTTGTGATATTTACCCAGAGTATAACTGTCTGTATTAGTTGTTATTCTTTAAACCTCTGCTACAAACAAGTTTAAATATAAACCCATTCTATGTTTTCCAAAACAATTCCCTATGTCGAGGCTTCAATACAAGATGGACGTTACAGACGAGCAGTATGGAGGTATTTGGATGTTTTTAAGTGTCTTTTTGGACGAAGATGAAGATGAAGACAACTGAGCTCCAGTCGCTACATAAAAATGAACAAACATTTTTGTCTATGACTCTAAAAAGGAACAGATTACTCTGAAAAGAATCCCAACCCTTAGTCGACATGAGGGTGAGTAGAAAATGGTTGGAATTTTGGGTGAACTATCACTATCTCACCAAATTAAAAAATATATTTTGGCGCCGAAGCACAAATGCATATTTCAACTTTCTATTCATATTAAAAAGTCACTGTGTAATTGTGTAAACATCCATAATCTCTGTTCCCTAATTTATCTCTGAGTTGGCGGGTTATCTCACATTTGGCCCCAGGGACTCGAGTGTGTTCTAGGTGGTCTCAAAAATAACTTGTGTTTAATCCTCTTGGTGACATTATGTTCCCAATAAAAAGTCTGTTTTGCTCGAATGTCCTGATCTGATCTGGTGGAGAATCTTTAGATGATACCAGTAAATTAAGCTTCTATCCCTTCTTTATTTCTTCTGGCTCTGCAGTAGCGCCTGTCTTGTCCTCTGAAAGGCCTTGTTGGCCGAGGATCCCTCTTTTAAACTCTGTCAGTCGATGCACCTCCAGGCTAGAAGTGATATCGTCTTCAAAAACATACCAGACGGTTTTGATGACAGTAAACCAACTGTTTAAGAAGAAAAATTTGCTGTGTGCAGCGTTTGAGTTTAAGTACGACGACAGGCGACAGATGATATGCCAGATAAAAATCCTGTATATTTTAGTGACCTCTGATGTTAAGATAAAATGCTCTAAATATAAAGTGAAACGTTTCCTGCTGTTGGCTTTTACATGATTGGCAGGAGGGAATTTATGTGTTCAGTGAATTAACTGTATGAAAGGCAAGGAGAAGGAACAATAAACTATTTTCTAAGAGTCCTTGTGCAGAAGGAGCAGCTTTTCTCCTGCTCCGCACACAGTCTGCTTCTCTTTCCTGGACCCTCGGGAGGGACAATCGTCCTCAGCTGGTCCCATTTTGTGTCCATTGGCTTGTCCTGTCATGCCGACTAATAAGTGGCAGCTTAGTAATTGGCCTTCTTACTAATTGGCCCGATGGCTGCGAGACCAGACAAAGGGTGGAGCAGGTCGGCACCCAATTGGGGACGGACCCCCCTCCGCCAACTAAATACTCTCATCCTGGCTTTGACGTCCTTTGTTAGGAGGATGCTTGAGTAGTTGAAGTGCTTTTACACACGCCTGCACAAGGACATTGTCTCCATTAGTTCCCCTTTCCCCCAGTCCTCCATGTAGTATGACAAGGTTTGTCCTCTCAGCTGAAGATTGATGAGCTTTCGATTTGCTTCTGCTGATAAAGAATCACACTATTTATCTTGCGAGGATCTCGCCAGGTGGAGTCTCTCTGTCTCCCGTATCAGGCTTAATCTGTCTCCGTCCCACACCCTGAGGCTCTGGTCGAGGGCAGGGAACCGTCTTGGACGCTCCACTTGTGGCTGAGAACTTTCCTGCCTGTCACTCAAACTGACAGCAGGAAAACCATTGTGGTTTTTTTTGTAAGACGAGTTGTTCATGATGAGTTACAAAGTAATTACGTGTAGAATTTACTTATATAATTCAATATGAATTAACGATAAAGTTGTTTAGCTTGTTAAATCATGTTTGGCTTACGTTTCTCTTCTTAAAAAACAAGTGACATATTCTTATCTTAATTTGTTTCATTATATTTTTAAAATTTTTAAAGCTCTGTTTTTGTTGTGCTGGAATTCCATCTGGATTTTGTAGTATTTTGTTGTATTATTCACTTGTACTACTGATTGTGTGGCTCCATCAAGTAAAAAAAAAACTTTGAACCAACATAATTATAATAAGATCAGTGACAATTAAACATAAATCAACTTTTTGTGTGTAAATGTTTTACAGTTTTTTTCAAGACACCCAACTTGTGAATGCTGCACATGAAGCCCTCCAGTGTCCAAAGCAAATCTTAATAAACAAAAGTAAAAACATTTGTGTGAAATATGGTCCTTGGCATACGCCATTCCTGTTCATTTTAAATTATGTTTTTGCTTTTGTTTGTTTTGAGTTTTAGCTGTACATTTCAAGTTAATATTTTCTAGTTTGAATTGTTGCTGAATATGTAGACACAGGTTTTCAAGAAAAGTCGACTAGATCGTAGATCGCTCAGGCTATGTACTAACATAAAAGAAGATGCTAATTTTTGAGTGCACGTGGCCACGCTAACGTGTATGTTTATAGGCTGCTACAGCAGACCAACAAATCTGTGAAAAGCCGGTCGTTTTCCTACCTGGGGTTTGGGTTGCATGGTTGCCGGTGAACTGCATTGGGATGCAGAGGTCATTATCAATTGGGAATTTATCACATGTCAGCATCTCCGGCCAGGGGAAGCCGTAGGTCTCCATCACCGGCGCACAGCTATCCCTCACCGCCTCGCACAGAGACCGGCAGGGATAGATCGGCCGGTCCAGACAGACAGGTGCGAACAGCGAGCAGAGGAAGACCTGGGTGTCGGCGTGACACCTCTTGGCCAGGAGAGGAACCCAGCTCCCCGCCTGCTGCTTGACCTCCGGCATGGTCTCGTGGTCGAGCAGGTTGGGGAGACGCATCTTCTTGTAGCCGACGTTGTGGCAGAGGCGCAGGTCGGCCGGGATGTCCACACACTGAGGCTGCTTGGTGTAGAACCGGCCGTTGTGGAAGTTGTCCGACTGCCAGCTGTAGTAATCGTACTCATCTGCAGCCGAGACGGTGAGAAGAAGGAGAAGAAAGGAGAAGACCAACAGGCCCATCGCCAGGCTGAAGGATCCGTGGGTTAATGCCCACCTGCGGCTCTTTTGTCCGCATGCCATGCTGCTCTTGAGCTTGAATCAACAATTCAAGTTGTGTCAAAGTCTCCAAAGTAACACAGTCAAGACAAAATGCACAGCAAAGGGAACAAGTGGGGCAGGCGTGCAGGCTGTAATCCCTTTCTCTCCTCCTGAATGTTGAGGCTGTGGACTGCAAACAAAAGTGGTTAATTCCCTTGTTCCCCGGAGAGCCAATCCGCAGAAGCACTTCACCGCAACTGTGAGTGCCTCAGGTGCTGCAGTCAGCAGACTGTGTTAAAAAAAAAGAAGAAGAAAGTGCTTATTACACAATTCGACCTCTTCAAACATCCATCTACAAAGTTCTTCCAGTCCTGCTGCTCTCTGTCTGTTAGTCTCTATTGAGGTGTACCTTGCTTTTAAGAAGCAGTGGTGGCTGCAACGTGTTGCTTCCAGCCCCCCTGGAGCACGCTCCCCAGCACTCGTCCTGCTACTGGCCCCGGCCCGACTCACTCAAACCCACCTCCACCAATCACAGCGTTGGGGGAGGCTCCCATGGCATTCAGGAAAGATCCCCTGCTACTTATCCTTGACAGAACCCCTCCTCTAGAACAAGTGAGTGAGGGAGAATAATTTATGGCAACTTTTCCACTTGTGCCTCCTTTTATGAAGGATTTCTCCAAATCGAACGACTTGAATGTAACAACTAACAACTCAACCAAAAATATATGAAATAAAAACTAGTAAGCCTAATTTTCACGCCCGTTTAGATTTATTTATATCATGTTGTTGATTTTTAGAAGAATAAACGTCTTAAATATTTTTTCAAATTTGGATGATTATCTTGCTAACTACAGGATTTCAACATTTCAAATAACCATCGAATAAACTCGTTAACTGTGGAGTTAATCTAATTCTAAATGAACGTAATGACGCTTTTACTCGCCGTTAGAGTACTGCAACTTTATATCATGGTTACATTTCACTCAATGAATGCAGATTCAATGATGCCCTCTGCATCACGAGTGAGGAAGCGAGTTTAAAATTAATCTTAGTTTGAAGTGACCCAAAATTAAAATTTCACAAATGTTTTACTCACTCTCATGATTGGGATTATTTTCAAACTAATCTGTTACTTTTTAGAGTTAACGACAAAAAAGTTTCTTCATTTTAATGTAGCGACTGGGGTTCAGTTGTCTTCGTCTTGTGTTAAAAAAGACACTTCATTTTAATGTAGCAACTAGAGCTCAGTTTTAATCATCTTCATCTTTGTCCAAAAAGACACTTAAAAAACATCCAAATACCTCCATACTGCTCGTCTGTATCGTCCCTCATGTATTGAAGCCTCAACATGGTTAATTGGTCAGAAAGAAATTAAATAAATCTATATTTTAAGTTTGTATTTAGCAGATCTCAGGCCATCAGCGAAATTCTGTATGCATGGTCACTGACACTTGCAATGTGTTTGAATGAGGATTAACTTGTACATGGAGCCAAGAGACTGGGAAGTTCCGCTACAAACAATCTTAAAATATTGAATTATTTAAGTTTTTTCTGAACAATTCCTTATGTTGAGGCTTCAATACAAGATGGACGTTACAGACGAGCAGTATGGAGATATTTGGATGTTTTTTAAGTGTCTTTTTGGACAAAGATGAAGATGATTAAAACTGAGCTCCAGTTGCTACATTAAAATGAACAAAGAGTTTTGTCTATAACTCTAAAAAGGAAGAGATTACTCTGAAAATAATCCCAACCCTTAGTCGACCTGAGGGTGAGTAGAAAATGAGTGAAAGCCGAAAAACTTAACACTTTAGTCATAGAACTATTACAATCACACACGCAGTAAAGATCTAGACCTCTTCGGATTGAAAATAATGAATCCTTGCTGACGTGCTGTAGCAGAGAAGATCTGTCTAAAGTAACAGGGTCACCGAGGGTAAGTCGAGGGGGTACAGGTGGGTCTCTAGTTTGCCCCGATGTGAATTATGCTAATGTGAAAGTTGTCATGAATGGAGGCATGCTGCCCTACTGTCTCTTTCTATCAGTGCCACTGGGCCTTCACCTTGGCAGCATATTCAGAAAAAAGGGGGTTACATTCAGATTCAAAGTGGTGAAGCTTTGTGATCAGGATGTGGGAACGCTGCGGCTCTCATGGATTGTTTCTTCTTCTACCCTGTATTGTATCTCAGCCGAAGGTTGAGGCTCTGCTTTTTGACACAGTTTAAAAAAAATGTATGTACAGCATTTATGCAAGCTTTATGCTGTAGGAAATTGGAGACCACATGAAAAACATTGTGATCACGTGACACAGTTGAAGCTAGTTTTCAGTAACTGCAATTTTATAAAAATTACAGATATACTGTAAATCACGAGACATCAGCACGGATAAAATTAAATTAAAATCCGACAATAACCATCATAATTAGTTTGATTTTGTGTTTGATTTCTTGATTTTACGTTTTTAATTATTGAAGAGTAAATTATGTAATTAGAAGATTTTCATATACCTTAAAGTTAAACTAAAAATGTGTTGATTTAAGTGTGTCTTAAACAGATGTTGGACTCTATTGTATGTAACTCATCAGTGTCTGTTTGTTCAAAATTCTCTTTTCATTTAAATATTTACATTAGAAAATGATCTGAAGAACCGCCCACCACATTTTTCTTTAATCTTGTTTACCATAACCACACCCACTCTGATGTGGTTGGTCAAACATCCATGTTTGTATACGCCCATCATCTATCGAGGAAGTCTCCACCTCCGAGGAACCTGTTGTATAAAAAAGGGGGTCTTGATTGCAGATAAGAGGAGTGAAGCCGTTATTACTCGTAGACCCTTTATTACGCTCTTGTAACCTCTTGTTCGCTGAGATTTTAGATGGAGGAGAACTTGTTAAAGTAATAACTCAACAAAACATCAGTTGACCTTTAATAATATATATTGAGTTGAAGTGGAGTAGGATTTCAGTTGCCAAAAAGCTGGTGACCCCTATAAACCCCTTTAAAGCAATGTAATGGACAACATGATAGAGAAATACAATGAAAAAAAAAATGCATGTTGTCTCCCAAAGTATCAGTGTTTTTCTCCAGGTTTACTATGATAGGTCAGGAGGCAGCTATTTTTATGTAGCAGAAATAAAAAAAATAAAAACATTACTGAATTATTCAATTTAAAACTATAAAAAAAACATTTATTTGAATAGAGTTTGAAGGAAAAGTCATATGTTAGGATTCAAATCAGAGAAGATGAAAGTCACCTGGTGGTCATGACTACTTCTCTCTTTAACCCTTGTGTTATCTCTGGGTTAAAAGTGAACAACCTCAAACACATTTGTTCTCGGGTCACCTTGACCCAGAGACAACACAAGGCTTAAATAGGATACATAATTTGTTTACTTTTGAATCAACCTATGATTTATTACCGGTAACTTTTGTTTTTATTATTTAACGTTTTTGCTGCATTAGGTAATGACAGCACATGTTTTAATTAATATGGAACAAAATAAATATAGTAAATACACTAAGAGAAAATATATGTGGAAACTTACATGGAAGTCGATACATAAATCTTTAATACTGTTATTTGTTGATTTTCATTTGGGATTTTCCCACTTTTATTTCCATAACAGCTAAAACAAATAAAGATAAACAAATGGAAAAGTCAAAAGTGAGGATAATAACCATAGTGGATGCATACAACTAAATAGATAATTATATTGCTTAATGTTCTTGATGGTTATTATTATTATAATGCAGGATATGAAATATATAAAAGAAGTTCTGTTTTAGTCACTATGATGATTGTCTTAGCTTGTGAAGACCCTATGGAGTGTTTTACTGCTCATCAAAATCATTATTATTTTATTTAAATGTCCATCTCATAGCTGCTCACTACAGATGTGGATGGGCGGAGATCCTCTTTATTCCCTCAGTCTTGTGTAAGTTCAAGACAAACTCACCTTTTGACCTCAGCTAATCAATATCAGCTAATAATCTCTGGACCTTATACCGACATTAGGATGCTCAGATTGCTGTCACACGTGCACACGTTTACTATCTCGACCCATACATTGTGCAGGAAGTCGCGCAGTCATGACCCATTTTAAGAGCATTTCCTCCGAGTACAGGCGCAGTGTAGTGCCTTCAAGTCACTAACAAAAGTGTCTTTCATGGTAATCAATCAACAATGCTTGTTCTCCTTCCCCTAACTGGCCCCTGTGGCCACTGGCCAATCAATTCAGCTTGTTCCTTCCTAGCCCTCCGATTGGAGGAGAGATATAAGATTAGGCCCGGCCTTTATTGTTGGGCCTAACGCTTTAACATGGTCTGAAAAGGGAGACTCAGCAAATGTACTTGTGTTGGTGTGTGTGTAGGTCTGTGTGTGTATGTTTGTGTGTCTCATTGAGGCTGAATAAAAGAGAAACGAGGATGAGGCGTCTGCTCGCCCCAAATATACGAGGAGCTTGAACGCCACACAAGACGACATGTCTTGGCGAGAAGAAGGTCAAAATGACAACCATATGATGATCTACTATTTTTATATTCAGCGACCCCCTGAACAATACCAGATAAGTTTAGAGACTTTTTTCTTTTCATATACAGGGTGTGACTAAAGTATAGGAGCGCCCATTTATAGTTTTTTATTATTTCTTTGAGTAGCTTAATAAAAATCAAGCCTGTTTTTTTTCTTACTTCTATTACCAACAACATGTTTTTCTCTATAAGAAGATCTGGTTTTAAAGATTTAAAAAATGCTACGGGCTAATTTGTTGTAGAAGTAGTTAGTTGTAGTTTCCTATTGAAATATTGATTCTTTTAACTAGTTATATGAAGGTTCGGTTTGAATATTATTGCTGCAAATGCATTTATGTATTTGTCGTCATTTTCTTGAGTGCAATTGTTAAAGGAAAATATATGAAATAATATTTTTTTTATAATATAGTTATTTTCACTGCACATTGTTTCAGAAAAACTTTAATTCTTCATGCTTTGACCGTTAAAAAATGTCTCATCCGTAAATCTGGTTCTACTGACCCACATTTGAGGTCACATTCCTTCTCTGTGCTAAACAGAAAATTAAAAGCAAAACTCTAAAACAATTAACTCATTTTATTACAGGTTACTATGTTATAAACCACTTTATCCTGTGCCTCAAGAAGCCTTATCTTATCTTATGTACAACAGCCACTCAGATACAGTAGTAAGTTTATTTGTTTAAATGCTTAATTCATAAAGACAGTCTTCACTCACAAAATCTAGAAGGTTATTAATAACTATTTAATTCAGTGTCAGTATAATATATGAAAATAGTCCCAGAATTTCCTTCTTATGTGGTTTTTATTATGCCTTTAAAGTAGCAAATATGACCCATCGATGGACCATTGCTATGTATTTGTATTGTTCAAAACTTTATTGACAAAAGCTGTAAAATCTGATATTTGACGTTGGGTGAAAGGTGAAGTTTGTCGACTAAGCCTCCGGCTGGTCAGCGGGTCCACACCACAAAGCTCCTTTATCTCGTACTTAGAGGGAAAAACAAACAAATCAAATCAGAAGCGTGGAGGCGGGGTCTCCTGCAGTATCACCGACTTGGACTGACCGAGAACCTTGAGTGGCACCGCTCTGGACTCTGACCGCATATATGCGCAAATATCTAAAGCGACATTGACATGGACGTCTTATTGCAAGTAGATGTTGAAATGTGATTCAATAATGTTGGACGGCTGTAACACCACCCTGTCAGACAGTGAGTGACATAGATGCCTGAGCAGAGCTGACAACTGTTTGCTCTCACTCCAGCCTCCAGTTACTTTCCCCCCTCAGTCTTCTTCTGGACACCTCACAGCTCGGGGACGAACCAGCAGGAATCAGAAGCTTTTTTTGTTTATTTAATAACTTTTCTAACTTCATAAGACAATTCGATTTTTTATTTGAATACAGCACAACAATATGATAATTATAACCTATTTGGAATTTCAGTTAAAGTGAAAGTTCACCCAAAAAAAATTATTTCACTTATTTTCTACTCTACTCATGTCGACTAAGGGTCGGGATTATTTTCAGAGTAATCTGTTACTTTTTAGAGTAATAGACAAAAATGTTTGTTAATTTTAATGTAGTGACTTGAGCACAGTTGTATTTGTCTTCATCTTCGTCCAAAAAGAAACGTAAAAACGTTTTTTTTTAGCAGAAGATCCCAGGTCATTATCGAAATCTTGCACATTGTTACTTGACGATAATCTTGAAGTTCAAAAACTGGGAGAGTCTGCTACAGACAAACTTTAAATACATGGTTGTTTTTTTTTTTAAATGTCTCATGTTGGCAGGGAGGCAATTTGTGACCTTACTGTTTGGAGATGGTATGTTCTCCCTGTGTTGCATGGGTTTAGTCAAGGAACTCTGATTTCCTCCCACAGTCCAAAAACAAACGGAAGTTGACTGAGAACTTGGCGAAAAATGTCTGTAGGTATAAGTGTGTGTGTGAATGGTTGTCTGTGTTTTTGTGTCCTGCGACAAACTAGTGTCCTGTCCAGGGTGTCCTTCTCCCGATTAAACTGGTGTAGCCTCCTGAACCCCGCACTCCCCATAAGGGAATAAGCATCATGGAAAAAGAAATTGAAAATAAATTCTAATTTAAAGGCTTCAATGCAAGATGGACGTTACAGACGAGCAGTATGGAGGTATTTGAATGTTTTTAAGTGTCTTTTTGGACGAAGATGAAGACGAAGACAACTGAGTTTCGGCCACTACATTAGTATTTTGTTATCATAGTTTGACATTTGTTTCATGAGCACTAATTCCAGAGTAAGTGTATTGCAGTAATAATGTGTTAAAAGTTGAAACCTGACTGCAACAGATAGTAACTTTGTCACATGTTTCCTGTTAAATTACCAGAATGTATTTAAATTCATATTCATATTTTAATAGTCATATTAGATAATGCAACATCTAAACTCTTACACTAGAATGTCTTACATCTCTCTCTATCTTTCATCAGGACCGATATGACTGTTACGCAATCCAACTGGAGAATAGAAAGAATAAAGATGGAGACGGCAGAACAATAAAGGAAGGAAGATCAAGAGAAGAATTACAGAATAAAAAAAGTAGAAAAATGAAAAAAAAAGGAATAATTGGAGAAATAAAACTGGAAAAAGAGATGACAAAAGATAAAGAAAGTGAGAAGACAAAGATAAGATAAGGTAAGAAAATGTTCCTCACATACACTAAGCAGAAACTGTTTATCGACGATGACTTTCATTTCTCAAGACATAAATGATGTTTTATGGACCTTCCATGAAAACCATTCAAGCAATAGAGCCTATGACGTGTTCCCAAAAGCATAGCTCATAAACACCAGCAGCAGCAGCGACGATCCAAAGACTGTTATTGTAGAGCTGCCAGCTGTCGTCAGCATCTGAGCTAGGACCTGCCACTCCTGCGCCAAAATTCACACAGTTGGTGTAAGTATGAACGTGTTTGCATATCCAGTCCAATGTGACAACATCGTGGAGGTGCGTTTCCTCTCGCCGGACAACGTGAATGTCAGTCCTGACGTGGAGATCGTTGTGCGTGGAGGAGTGGAAACACAATGACCGTTTGTCTGCTCGTGTCTCGGACTTATATTTGTACAATAACACAGTTTATCTGAGGAACAAGTCTAAGACTTGATAAGATAAATATCTACTGACAGACGAAATGTCCACTCTTACCTCACGATTATTATAACATTTTCATTAACCCATGTTTTTATAACTCAAAATCAGTCCTGGTGCCTTAAAAGGATAAAAGGCCCTATACAGAATGTATTTGTCCAACATCCATTTTTCATTAACGCGTTTAAATTATTTTTGTAAGCGATCAGGAAACACCTGGATCCCATTTGATTACAAATATCCAACAAAAGTCTTTGAAGAGAGAAAGGAAGAAACATTAAAAAGAAATGGAAACATCTACCAAACATACAGATGATGCTGTTTTCTGCATGACCGACAATGAATAGATCCTTAATGGGCGAAGTGAAGCATTTATTGTTGAGGAAAATGACGAAATGTCCACTCTTACCTCACTGACCTCACCCAGTTCATTCTACTCAAATCATTCCTGGTCACTCCAGGACAGAGCCCCGGGGCCCCTCCTCATCATCACCTCCTCCTCCCATCAATTTAACATCAATTTCCACTCCTTCATGGAATACACCCACTTCTACCTTTCTTGCAAACTCAATGTCTCACTTCCACCACCATTTCTCACCTCCTGTCTTTCTAAAATGAAACCTGGTTCACCTCAAATGTCCTTAAATTAAACTCAAATTCTCCTCATTGGAACCTAATCCACATTTGATTCAGGGCGTCGGCCCACCCTGCCTGCTTGCCATGACTCAGGTCATCAGGTGATTAGTAAATCCTTGAGGGGTAATTAAATGCAAATTCAGCCCTGCTAAATTTGCATTTATTGGAATAAACACTTTCTGCTTCAACACACTGCGTCTGTCTTGCCTGGTGATCTCTCGGCTCTGGTGCTGCATAGTTAACTGTCATATTTGAGGTGGTTTGGACGACCTGTAGCTGCCGACATAGGTACTCTTGGCTACTAAAAGACCCTGAATGCATCTCTGGCGAGCCACAGAAAACTTGTCGACTGCTCTATTTTTCTCTTCTTTTCCTCTCTTCTGCTTCAATGTAATTTCAAGGACGCTGCATATCTGGACACAGGGAGACATAAGTAGTAAAAGTGCCTTGAATAAAGTTCTATACATATACAATATATCACTTTTTACTGCACGTAAATGGTAATTTAAATAGTAATTAAGATATTAAATGAATGTATTTTAATCGATAAAGAGAGTTAATATGTTTTCTAGTAATGTGTTGATAAGACCCTATGAAAAAGTTGACGGATCATAATACATTGTCTTTTTTGAAAGACCACTAGATGGCACCCTCGGCTCGAAAATAATTATTCAAATTAGAATTAGATCAGAACCAATGCCAAGCCATTATAAATTTGACAATGCCATCTATTGGTCTTCATATTGTAGACACTGTATCATGATACCTCATCAACTGTTTAAAGAAGCATCATATACAGTATATGAAGATATAATGTTATAAAAAAAGTAAAAATAAATAAATATCCTGATCAAGATTCAAGATTATTTGAGAATATTGTGTGTCTCTGTCAAATTACAAAAGAGTAAAAGTACAATTAAATCTTAATCTTAACAAGAAAAATAAATTCCAAACTCAAAGACCACGACTAAATAAACTTCAGCTCAGAAACAAATCAACTAATATATTATGAATTTAAGTTAAGGAATTTATTCAGAACAGATTCCCAAAGAGACGTAAATCTGTTGGGATTTTTTTTTATTAACATTTCTTTCCCTGGGAAAGAAAGACTTCTTTGGAATTCCAAATATGGCAAAACAAGAGAGACAACATTGGCCTGAAGGGACAAATATAAATGATCCCATTGATGAGTAAAGGTTTAATACACAACGACAGTATGACTATTAACATTTAATTGTGTATAATCCATTCACACATACAGTCTAATTTTTGTTCAATTTTTTCTTTTTGTTAATGTCATCTTTCTATCAAGAGTGAGTACGATTCAACAAGCGAACATAAAATGCTTCATGTTGCTGTTTGTAACTTGAACCCGACGTCAGCTGCAACATCAAGAATGATTTACAATCTGCAGTCTTCATTGTTAACACGCTGGTGTCACTGCTGACGTGATCGTTTATCGATTCATCTGGTCCTCTTTCTGCGTCCCAAACATGTCAGTCAGGAAAGTGAAAACCCATTTTTCCTCCTTGACTATCTCTTCATCTGTGTGTCTGTGTGTGTGTCTGTGTCCTCACATGACCCCGCCGCTCAGCCCTGTAATGACCGGGGTCATCAGTTGAGGATCATACTTCACCCCTGTCGGGAAACACACTCATAGCAAAGCAAAAACTGTCTTTTTGGAAGATGTGAAAAGATAACATTTTTGTGGATGATGAGAAAAATGTTTTTCACATTCCATTCATTTTTCCCCAAAGGTTTCCGAAACAAAAAACAATTTGAAATGCAGAAAGAGAGCGCAGACCTCCTCCAAGCAGCTTGATTACACCCATTTTAAGTATATATTTTAATTATTTTTCTAATTCAGTTCATAGCAATGCCCTAAATGGGTCATCTGAAGATAGAAGCTATTTGCTATCCTGCTTGAACAATATTTATAATAATATAATTAATGGGTTGGTGTGGTAATTAGGAACACTCCAATATGTATTTTAAAGTGTTAGAAAATATGAACACTTACACTACATATTTACTTCCTATGTATCATTTTGAAGAAATATCAGTTTATTTTCTCTTTCTCATTTTTAACTTCAGCAGATGAATCTTGAAAACTTTAGGTATTTTAGTCGATCCAAATCTCTTGGAAGGCTTCATACTTTTGCCTATTCCTCTTCCATGCATTTCCTCAACTGTTGTTAACATAAAATGAATGGCATCAGTTTGCAGCCAGGATGATACTCAGGGTACTTTTTTTAACAGCTTATACATGAGATCAGCGAGGAACGTGTTCCTCATCGACATTGTGTTACTGCATATTTATAATCTTCTCCTGCAGTGTTTCATGAATAACACATTATTCTAATAGGTCACCTGGATTCACAGCAGAATGGAAGAAGCGTTTCTCGATGCCAGAGTTACAGTTGTGATGAAAATCAAATCCACACTGTGGAGTTTGCCATCAGGGAAAGAAGCTTTCCAGTTGGTTGCTAACGTCAACACTAGACTAACATAAATGGTAACGAAAGCCTTGAATCACAACTGTTTCACAAAACTATAAGTTTACATTGATGTTTTTTACGACAACAACAGATCCTTCTGGATTCCTTGCAGCATCAATTATGAGGAGAAACACAGTGGTTTGCAACTAAGTTAACAGTTAAACTCAGTCAATATTCCCTTCCAGATAACGGGAAAAGTTTTTATTTTATTGAACATTTGCACCAGTCATGGCCAAACTGCTCTAGGTTCTTTCAATAAAACACATTTTGAATAAAAGGCAAGTTACACAATAGTATATTTAACAAACCTGCTTTCATCTTCAGTTCCATCCACCTTCAATATGTGGTGAATCCATCAGATTTCAATGGAGAATTAGACCAGAAACATATCCACACCGTAGGAAGTCCAAAAGATGAACCCTTTCTGTGAAGCAACTCATAATAAGGCAGCGTAACTCTTGTACAAAAACTTGCCTCAAACGTTAAATTCTAAATTGGAGACTAATGTTAAAGATACAAAATGATATTGCAGTGTCATTTTTTGTAACAGCTGTATTTATCAGTAGTAAAATCTTTAAAAAGGGGTCAACACTATGGTTACTTTTGGTTGTCTACAGCACCTGTGAGTCATCTTAATCTTGACCTGAAGGGGATGAAGATCAACCTTTGATTATGGACACGTTTTTTCCAGTTATGCAGCTCCCTCTTCCAGTATCTCTCAAACAAACATGGCCTTGGTCATCTTGACACTTCCAACTCCTTCATCACTCCTGAGCCTGTACTGTAGGGCGAAGAAAAGATCAAAATCTTGTAGACTCTGACAACTGACAACTCAGAGCTCAGAGCAGGAGGCAGAACTGCAGTCTTACACTCTCCTGTGCACTATTCTTAAAGCAGACACCTAAAAAAAACAAGAACTAATAGTGCAATA
Source organism: Callionymus lyra (assembly GCF_982586985.1). Taxonomy (NCBI): domain Eukaryota; kingdom Metazoa; phylum Chordata; class Actinopteri; order Syngnathiformes; family Callionymidae; genus Callionymus; species Callionymus lyra. The sequence goes on along the minus strand of NC_141828.1, from coordinate 22,581,666 downwards.
GTAGATGTTAAAGAAAATATAATTTAAATAAAAAATTCCACTACTATTGTGCAGGACTGAACAATAGTGAATCAACACTTTTTGTCCATGTTAACTTGCCCCTCGATGTTGTGGTAAAGGAGGTGGGGTCACAGCTATCATCAATTCCTGTCTATCAGCCTGAACTAGATCACAATCTGATTTAAATTCTCTTGAAAGTATCGTTATTGGCTTGTCTCATACGACCTTAAGATCAGGTCAGTCACTTCTCTTTGCTGTACTCTATCTTCCTACTGGACCATATTCTGTATTCTTGTCTCAGTTCCCTCAGTTCTTGACCAGCACAGGAAGCAATTCTGTTCTCATTACAACACCTAGTCTTTTGTGTATCCCCTACACGTCCTATAGTTACCATGACATTGATAATGTTGTTGGCATTACAGGCTCGCCACATAGCACTCTCAACTAAATTGAATCTTTAGGTCGAAATACTGTAAATAGAAGTTCTGCTCTGTGATATACTCAGGAAAGTTCCAGAATCCGGACAACCAGAGAAGAAATGGTGTCTAACAAAAGAGGATCAATTCTATCAGGCCTGGCAAGAAAGTTTAACCCTCCCTTCGCCCTTCACTCAGGACCTCAGTCCTATCAGCATCTTACCTATCAGACAGAAAGCATTATCTACATGTCAATCATCTCTCATTAACACACAATCAAGTCAGGTATGGTGTCCCTCAAGGTTCTGATCTTGGTCCAAACCTTTTCACAATCTTAATCAACAGCACGTTCAATCGATATGCTTGATACTAGGCAACTTTATCAGAAAACCTGTTCTACGTTGTTATGCTAATGACACTCAACAGTATTTGTCAATGGAGCCAGATGAAAGAAATCTGCTTAAACAGCTACAACCATATATTACAGATATCGAAACCTAAACTTCCTTTTACTGAACTCAGACAAAACTGGGGTTCTACTACTTGGTCCACAACATCTTAGACAATCCCTAACTAATGATCTATCTTTTCATAATGGACTCACTCCTAGTGCTAAAACCACTGTAAAGATGTTGCGGTGTTTGCTCAGGATTGATCATTTAACTCACACATAAAACAAATCTTACGAACTGCCCTCTTTTATCTTCATAACATTTCAGAAATCAATCATTTTCCTCCCTTGGACGCTGCTGAGAAGCTCATCCATGCTTTTGTTACCTCCAGGCTGGACTACCGTAATTGTGTTAAGTTGAAAAATGCTAAATGTATTTTTTTTAAAAACATTTAAACACTTAAATAGCTTCATAGCTGATATTGAAAAAAAGGAAATTTGTCTTTGTAAAAAAGAGAAGCACTCACTATTAGGTTTTTTTTTTTTTACAATTCTGCAGTTATTTTAGGAAAATAATCCCACATGTCTAGTCACAGTCATAAAATAATATAGCCTTTCTTTGGATATTTTCCAAGCACGTCCAAATGTTGTTCAACCGTAGGAAGAAGAATAAGTTGATTTTAACACTATCGTGACTAATAAAAACAATGTTTTTGTAAAGTTGTACCAACAAACTAACATTTCATAGATGATTTATTTTCATATATTTTTCAACGCTCACTCATGCGTGCTGCTGGTGGCCAGTACAAATAAAGGTGCATAAATGAAAGAATGTGACATATTGCATAAGAGCACGTCTCTGAATAAACTCTGCCCAGATAAATGAAGCTAAGAACAAACTACTTAATTGTTGAGCAAAAAGGAGCTTTTCATTGGCCCGGTGTGCAGCCATGCTACTGTGCCGTGTTAATGGAAGAACAGCAGTCTCACATTGGCAGGGAGACCAGTGTTCCAAACCACTTCATCTGTTCCCTCTCAGACTGGTGACCATACACCCATGCTAGTTTTGGACAACACAGACTTAATAAGGAGAACATTCCACTTACTTTCTCGATGTCTCCCATGCAAGTCGACCCACACATACCGGCAGATGAAAAACGTCATGGGTGGACCACCTGGAAAAATCTTCCCGCCCTTCATCAATGAGGTCCACTGAAGAGAGGCGACTCTGTCCTGCTCACATATCACCGCCATTAGACAGGCATGTGTTGGTCTGGATCCAGGGCATCGCCTGCTGCGCCACTCACTGAAGTCTCATTCAAGGAAATCCACACCACTCCCGGCAATTTCACAGGTGCAGAGAAGTGTAAGAAGCGGAGCGAAACATCAGTTCAGCACTTAGGAAGAGCGACCCTAGCATGGAAAAGTGTAGCCCTGTGTTTACCCGTGGTCACTGTAAATGTCCAATAACTTAAGCCGATCGATGCCAAAGCCAGACTTTTCTCTGACAAACCTCTTCTTGAATTGGCAGGTCTGCAGTGGCTCAAATAGGAAAACCCCAAACTGTTGCCACTGTCCAATTATTGAATTATGTGGAATTATTGGCTTACAGCTGACGAAACCCGAGTGGTTAGAGATGGAAAAGTAGTCGTGTTTGGCTAGATTTCATTTTTTTTAAACAATACAGAGATGTTTTTTTGTTTTTGCAGGGAGAGTTTGGTGAAGACGGACATTTATTTGGTCGAGACATTTCTTCAATTTCTTAAAATTTTTTCAGTGGAAGTCATAAAAAGGTTTTGTTGTATGGAAGTAAATCGGTGCCGTCTGACTTTCTTACATTGGATTTTCACAGCATCATCATCAGACTTCGAATTTTAAAAACCATGTCATCTTTTTGTAGTCTTTATATTTCTTTCAATGCACGAATTAATTCAGTGTAAAACAATCTATGTAAAATATATTCATTGTAAACATTTCATTGTTTAAAGAATGGAATGTCGAAATGTAATGTTCAAAAAAATTAAATATAACTTGTCAATGTAAATATATGTAGTGTGTTAGCATGGATTCCTTCTCTTAAATTGCCTTAAAGACATTGATTTGTTTACAATGATTTTTTATTATTATTTAACATTGAAATTAATAACCAAGTTATGCCATTAAAAAAAAGGCAGCAAAAAAAGACATTGTTTGAAATTTGACGGTCTGATTTTGATGCATAAAAATTCTGTTCGATATTCATATTCAAAGTTTAAAGGTACAAATTAACTTCCATACTATTGTACTTTTGGTTGTCATGCTCAGCACATCTGGCCGGTCACAATTACAGACATTGGGCGAGAGACCAGGTTCATCTTAAATGATTGTGTCACAGTGATATAGAAGACTGTGAGTAATTTACAAACTGCACATTTTGCATTTTGGGTTCAGCATAACTTTCTCATCCCTGGATGGCGTGGGACTGTCAGGGTGTGTGAAGGCAATGGTCATTCCTCTCAATCTAAAAAAAAAGATGTTAATATTCAATCACCTGCCGCCACAGATTGAAGTGTTCATGCGTGAGAATGACCTCAGTCGGTCCCTTATCTTGAATACCGACTGACTATGTTCTTATCCTCATCAGTAGCTGGATTAAATCTAGTGAGGTGGTCTTGGCATGGTGAACTGAGAGGAGACCCAGGGCAGACCCTGAACACAATGGAATGATTGTGTGTCTAAGTGGTCTTGGTAAGGCCTCTGAAGCGTTTCTCTGGAGAGAAAAGTACACTGAACAAAATATAAACGCTTGTTTTTCTTCTTTGCTGAGAATTCTGTCCCTGTAACTGGAGCTAGAGGTCTGATGGATGGATGGATGGATGGATGGATGGATGGATGGATGGATGGATGGATGGATGGATGGATGGATGGATGGATGGATGGATGGATGGATGGATGGATGGATGGCAGAAAGTGTATAAATGGATGACAGCTAAGGAAATCTTTCAATCATTGTTTGTTTTCTCGAAAAGAAAACCTCCAACAGTGACATACGGTCAGGGAGAGGCAAGTGAGGCCTCCTGATGTCAAGATAAAAAAGAGAAAAGTCAATAACATAAATATTATTTTACACTGATTTGTGTTAAAGGTGCATATTTTGGAAAATTCTAGAGATTTTTGTTATTTTCCCATGTAGTGATCAGATACAGGAGGAAACTTACCGGTGAGTCACGGCAAAGCTGTATGTGTGTATGAGTAATAACATGACTTAATGTTGAAAATTACAGTATGCTGTTGTAATTTTAATACAAACTGTATGATAATGTAACTTATATTGGAGACCAGATATTTTAAATTATGACAGACATAAAATGCTTTGAATGAGTGAATTGTGTACAGTTTTAGTAATAAATGATGAAAAAAAAAATAGTGTTGAGTATCAGTGAAACTACTCCACCTTTTTCTGTCTGGACATGTCCACAGTTACACAGTGTTCCTCCATAGAAGAGCAGACAAACAGAGTATCTAGTATGTGTTCCAGAGCAGCCGGCCAAAGATGACGCTCTTCTTTACCTTATTCATGAAAATCTCGTCTTGCCCTTAAACATAAACAGTGAGTTTGCTGCAGGCTTCTCTGCAGAGCCGCTGGACGTGAACAGATCTGCGTCTGCCGAGTGAGAAAACAACCTGAGCCTCTGTGGTCGAGCAGCGGCGCTCCAAAGATCACACGACATAAGCTGTTTGAATGGAACACAATAAATCCAATATTGTGACCAAAGCCTGGAGCAGAACGATGTTGGTTGTTTTCCTGAAATGATCCACTTATTATTCTATTAGTTTCGTTATTGTTGCCGTGTGCAGTTGTATATTTGAACCCTTCAAGATGTCTTTGAAATGTAAAACAGTCGACCTTACTGAACATATTTACAATTGCAGTTGGATTACCAGTCATTCTAAATATATGTTTCAGAGTAGAATAAGAGAGTCCTGAACTTGATGGGTCACCAAAATTTTAAATTATGAATTTTCTACTCACCCTCATGTCGAATAAGGGTTGGGATTAATAATCTGATTAGTTCCTTTTTGGAGACAGAAATATGTTCATTTGAAAGTTGCAAACCTCTCTCACTTTTCTGCGTCAAAATAGACAACTTCCAAACACCTTCATACTGCTCGTCTGTTACGTCCATCTTGTATTGAAGCCTCGACATGAACCCGACAAGTCCCACTGTCTATTGTCTACACTGGATATTAACAATCTTAAAATATAGACTTATAAAATTTAATTACGAACAATTCTTTAGGTATATTTAAAAGATGGACGTTACAGACGAGCAGTATGGAGGTATCAGTATGTTTTTAAAGTGTCCTTTTAAGATGAAGACGACGACAACTGACTTCCAGTTGCTTAAAATGAACAAACATTTTTGTCTATAACTCTAAAAAGGAACATATTACTCTAACTCTTTTCAAGTGTCTACAAGTAAAAGTGTATATACCGACCTAAAAGTTAAAAAAAAATGATTTACTTATAGTCCAGGATAAAAAAAATAACTAAATTAATTCAATTAAAGTAACCATTACTTACTTACTAACTTACTTACAGATCACTTCAACAAAATATCCTAAAGACAGTATCTACTGACTATATTTAGCTGCTCTGAGCAACACAACACATTCTCAAACTAACTTGGAGAAATTGGCATCAAGAATGTTGCAGGAAAGTCAAAATGACAAAGAAGTAAATCACAAAAGGGGAAACTTCAACAAATATGAGACTAATAAAGAAAAAAAATAAAATGACTTCGATGCTAATGATGTATAGTACAATCATTACATGACTAAAGACAAACAAGGCCCAGGTGATCACATGATTTGTTGCACAGAGGGTTTTTTTTTCGAGAGGTTATATAGTGTGAGCTGCAGAATAAACTACATCATCATTTCCTTGCGTAACACATTTCTCATTTCTCAGAATTATGCTAAAGCTAATAGCAACTCTATTTATTACAAGGAAGCTAATACAACCGAGCCCTCAGTGACCTCCACCAAGGTACTTATTTCCACACATTTAGATTTCCTAAAATTGTATTTTATGTATATACTGTAGATACTATTTTTACATTTTAAACGATAATAAATTCAATAGCCAAATTACAATGAGCTGACAGCAGGTGGCAGTAGTTTTATGGTAGACAACAGTCACAGTAAACAATGAAGAAATATACAGTTTGCACCTCTATATCCTAAGAAAATACAAGGACCCCTTAAAATGTAAAGGTCTGTTTCCTTTCTGAAAGATTTAATTGAAGTTTGAACTTCTGTTTCAAGACAGAAAGTAAAGTTTCACAAGTGCAGCTGTTCTTTTTTTAGGCTATTAAAGCAGTTTGTGTAAAACGAGGGGTTAAAAAAGGACATTACAACATATTACCCTTCTCATAATTTGGATGAAATTGAAACTTAAAAAAACATCCAGAGATAATTGACTTAAGCATAAGTGATTCAGTCAGCAACTGCTGTATATTTTTGTACGTTATAGTCCCGACGGAAGGTTTAACGTCATTTTCAGGTTTAAACCTACATGATTCATCTACCAGGGGCAAGAGGTTGGAGACACTCTAGACAATTCACTAGGAATATTTTTTTTACAGTCTCATACACAAACGCAGCTACGTAAAGGTTAAAGTAAAAAAAGGAAATGTTTTGTTTCCTTGACGATTGATATTCTATCAGAATATTCCAGTCATTCCTTTTAATAAATAAGCAAAATAACTCAACATTCAGGATGGAATAAAAATCAATTGCTAAAATGCTAACATTATCAACAAGTAGCGACCACACACATTTGGTTGGACCCTTGCATTTCCAAGTCGCAATATATCTCCTCATATTGAGCTAAATCCCAGACAAATTTATTATGATCTATGTGCCTCTGCTTCCAGAAACACGATCACGTACAAGCCAAGTTTTGTTTGAACAATGAGCCTTTACTGCCAGGAACAGTGTGGGTCAGAATCTGTTTCCCCTTTCCACCCCTTTCCTCCGCACGCCGTCACTCTCTCACTGTGGTCTGTGAAAATGTCAAACTGACTTCTGATCAGCTTGTCCTGCTGTTCACCGGGTGGTGATGGATCACTTGAAGGGGATTTGAACCTGCAGTCATAGAAACTGAGAAGGTGCAATTTCCTGAGATTAAGACACAGGTGGGCTCCAAAAATAATCCAAGCTTACTTCTGGGTTTAGGAAAAATAACGGGATGATTAAGGATACATCCCTCAAGAAATTATCTGATCAGACAAGGGGCTCCTGCTTAGCTTTGTGGGGGTAATGTGGGGGGTCTTTGCAGGACAATTTGCTACAATAGAAGCTCAGCAATAATTATTTCCACCAAAAAAGAAATGTATTTCTGCGTAAATCATGGCAGAAACCAGACCTGAAGGGACATGGAATGAAGCTGTAATTAGCACTTGTCTCTGTTATACGTTTCTCTGTCGAGCTGTGGCCAGAAATCATAAGAACTGCGGTCTGGATGTGGAACACTTTGAAGCCTCAGAAAACTGGCAGAGACCAGGAGATGACATGGGAGATAAAGGGGGAGCAGTAGCTGCGTAGGAAGAGGAATTACTCCAAATTCTATTTCAAAGAAAGCAATACAGTCAGGGGACGAGGAATGTGGGGAATTATTCCGTCACCTTTGCCTCTTCTGACGGCAGCAGGACATTTTTAATTGTGGAAAGTGACATTTAATCTAAAATGTATTTCCACTATTTTGTAAAAATGGACTTCCTCTGCTTAACTTGCCATGATGCAAACTGCACCAAATTAAAATGTTTGAAATTCAGAATTAAATTTGTTAAAAAGCAAACTATGCTGTATAAATAGAGGAAAGCATATTCTGTGTTATGGTTTCCAGCATGGAAGAAATATAAACTAATAATACATTTTACAACATCACTGTTAAAGCAGAATGCTGATTTAAATTGCTCCAGATTAAGCCAGGTTAATAATGTTTGTTTTTTACCCAGTATCCTTGCTTCCTTTTTTAATCATTGGAATTATTATATCAAACTAAATGTTGAAAATATAAATAATGATTTGAAAAATATTCGATTTCTTAATTGTAATTCATTATTATTAGCATTATTTTAAATGTTCAGCCTTTTTTAATATTCAAGTTATTTAATTCAAATATTCAAGAACAATTTAATTAAATTCAAAACAATAATTGAATACAACATTTGATTTTTTTTAAAAACTAAGTTTCAACATTTGAAACGATAAATGTAACCATTTAATATTCTGATGTCACTAATATACTTCCAATATTTCCTTTTTCCTTTTTTTCCCCTTGATAATTGGATTTCCTTTACTGATGTTGCAGTATATACAAGTCCGCTAGAGGGAGCTGTGCATAGAATTGATATGCATATTTGAAAATAAACAGTTTTATTATCATCAAAACATGCTGTTCTTCCATGTAAACAAGGGAAAACCATGCTTGCAATTGGACTACAGAGTGCCTCCTCATCAGCTCCGACCACTCTGCCATCTGTTGTGCCATCTGATGGGAGAACTGGTTTGGCTTCTACCTTCTACCTCAGAAATCATCAGCCCTGCTGTCCATGACAAATATAGAACCTCACAATGTGAATCCACAACCTGGCATTATCCCCTAAATTCCTGTTTGATTGATGATAGCCGACTATTCAATGCTAGTAAGGGACCAGTATACCTGTCATTCTAATTACAAAAGCCTTCCATCAACCTCTTATTTCATGAAAATAATGAGCCTCATTTTTTGGTAAAGGCTTAAGAAAGTTATAGTGACATTAATACTAAAATGAGTTGTGGTGTTTCGGTTTAAAAAAACGACTGACTCGAAACTGGCAGAGTTCCTAGCGGGATATCTGATGTTTTAATCGGATACTTGGCTGTGAAAATCGGATCATATGCCAAACAGCATCAGAACATCATGATTCTCCTTCTCAGTGGAACAAGTGCTGGTGGTTATTTCTCTTTTTACTCAGCTTTCTATCCACACACTCCTTCAACGATGTATTAATGTTGCTGTCAAAGGACGTTTACTGGAGTTCCTAAAGTGAGACTAAAGTGCTGTGTCTTAAATAGATGTTGGACTCTATTGTACTCATAAGTATGTGTCTGTTTGTACAAAACCCTCTTTTCATTGAAATATTTACATTAGAAAGTGACACTGAAGAAACAAGTTTTTCTGGAGCTAAAATCTTCTTAACGACAACCACTCTGCGGTGATTGGTCAAACACACTGCATGTCATCAATCCCAGAAGTCTTCACCTCCAACGGACTCGTTGTATAAACAAAGTGGGTCGTGATTACAGCTGGCTGGAGGAGGAGTGAAGCCATTATTACATCATAATGGACTCCGCTCTCATAACATCTCGTTCGCCCAGATTTCATATGGGGGAGAACTTTATAAAGTTCAAAACATGGTCATGATGAGAGACTTACTGCATCTTGGAGAGGAAGACTTCAACGTTTGAAACATGTGAGTGAGTCAGGAAAGTTGGGTTCAGATAAATGTAAGAGAAGATTAGAGTTACGACGGTTAAGCATACAGGAGTGTAATAATGACGTACCTGAACACATCAGTGGATATTTATCTTTTAAAGAAAAATAGTAAATTATGGGGAGAATTACTTCAAGTTTACAACGATGGTGTATCATAATTCATAATATAATTCAATTGCATGATGATATGTAGGATAGTTCAACTTCCTTGGAGACCTTTGAAGGCCTTTGATCAGTCAATCGCCTGGTAATTGAGATTTGTAGCGTCAGTTAGTGACCAAAACAGGCAAGACAACACAGAGAAGGTTACTTTCGGATTGATGGATGGACTGAGATGTTTGTACTTACAGTTAGAAATGAGTGGAGAAACTTCCTGAAGATTTCAAGGAAATTTCTGGATTCAGATGAAATAAAATCTCTTGGTTGTAGAGCATGGATGGACGGACTGATGGATTGATGGACAAAACGGCTGAACAAATAGACGTGTGGAATTACGGATGGATGGACGGATGGACAGATTGACAGATGGAATGGAAAGATGGATTAGTTGAGTGATTGACATTTGAATGAAATTACGAAAGAAGAGATGGATTGATGGATGGACTGATGGATGAATGAACAAATTAAGAAACGGATGGATGGATGAGTGTACAGATTAATGGATGGACAGACGGATGGATGAGTTGAGTGATGGACTTTAAAATGGAATGACAGAAGAACAGATAGATTGATGGATTAAAGAAATAATTAACAGACGGATGGATGGATTAATGGACAGATTATTGGATGTTCAGATGGACAGACAGCTGGACAAACGAAAAGATGGATGAATGGACGGATTCATTGATGGACAGATGAGCATATGGATTCACAGACAAATGGATGAGTTAAGTGTTGGATGTACGAATGGAAATACAGAAGAACAGATAGAATTATTGGAGGGACTGCTAGATTGATGAACGAATTATTAGATGGATTGGATGGATGAATGGACTGAATAATGGATGGACAGATGGGCCGATGGATGGACAGATGGATAGATGAGATAAGCGATGGACATTCAAATGAAATGACGGAAGAACAGGTGTATTAATGGAAGACTGATGGATTCATGACGAATTGACAGACGGAACATTAAGTCCCTGATGATGAATCCACAGATGTGTATTCGAAGACAACCAGTGATTGTGAGGGCGATATTTAAACTCTACGGGACACAGTTTCAACTCCAACTATGGGTTACCACGGCAACAAAGCAGACACACATATGTGAGGGAGTTCCAGTAGGTCATTGGGAAGTTATGTGAGTGTTGGTCCTGCAGCAGACCTCCATGTTTTCTCAGCAATAAAAGTCTTTCCACACATGCCCCCAGGAGACCAATCCCACTGAGCCCATGTATTTCAATGTCTGAAGTGGCAACCGGGTCAGTATTTAATTGGGAATAAAAGCAGTTGCGGCTTTTTTTTACTGCCCTATGAATATATATGAAGTATTAAGGGAGGAGAGAGACAAGCATTCTAACGTGTCGATGAGTTCATGGAGAATATTTAATGTTAATACATCAAGAGAAAATTATTTGAGTTCAAATCCGCCCTTTAAAAGTGACTAAATAAATTATATTAGCTTGGATTATAGTGGAAACTCAAAACCAAACTCATGTTACATCTGCAGTGTCACTCAAGAAAAGTCTTTAAAGTCGTAAACGACACCAAGAATTAATTTAAGACCTTGAATGAGTTTTTTTTAGTCAGTTTAACATCTCAGATCTTGAAACATTAAAACATCATTAGTTTCTATGGGATAAAACGTGTGTTATCAGACTTTGAATATAGTTTTTTAACACTGAATTTTTACACTTCAAATTCAAGTGCTGTTGTTTTTCACAGTCGCAGTTTAAAAGAAAATTCAATGTAAAAAAAAAAAAATCAGTCTAAACAAATTCACGGATTTAAAGATTTTTACGTAAAAATCCAACGTTAAAAAGGCAAGTGTAAGAAACTCGATGTGCAATGTAATATCTATTATTTAATGTTACAAACTCTTTCCTTTACTTTTGTGTGATGTCATAGCAAAACATCACGGGCAGATTGCTTCTCCTTGGTTGCTCGCATGTTAACTCATAATTTTCTTTATACCAAATCTCTTACACATTTCTATTTACATTTAATTTTATTTTGCATTGAATTTTTTACCCTCAACACGTTTTTTTTTTGGCAGATTCAATTTTACGTTAACCGTATTTCTGCATTTAAAAGTAAGTAGACGGAAAGAAAAATAACAGCGCTTAAAATTTGATGGATTGAAAGTCAAACTTTGATGTGTTAGAAATTCATATTCAAAGTCCGATGTTCGCTGCTTCCTTGTTTAACTTATCGTTAGCTGATCACTCTCGACGTGGCCAAATTAACACGATCACAGGGGATTTAATACACCAAGAACATCCTTGTAATCCTTCCTCATCATCTCAACCCCCTCCTTTTTCTCCTCCTCGGTTTCTCCCCACTTCCACAAAAGTCAACCCCTGCTACTAAAAACGTTGCTTCTCAGAACATCCAGCTCACCTCGACCACTCTGGTGACACAGCAGCTCCGTTTAATTGGACTATTTTTACTCTGGGTTTGATGAAATCAGAGTTCCGATGGAAGGATCGTGACTTATTCTTGCTTGTCAACATGGTGGAATGTGTTATTATAAAGGGGATGAGTAAAAAAAAAACATATTTATGATCCGAAAATAGATCAGAATCACAGAGTTTCTGATAGAACAAACTATGCTGACATCATGAGGCTTGTCATCGCCCAGAGGTCGATGCGTCTTGAAACATTTGACATTTGTATTTATGTGATTGAATTCCACAGCTCAGGGTCAAGAGCAGATGAAGACGTTTGAAGTGGCTTTTTTTGCCCAGAAAGTCGAAACCATATAGAGAGTGCATGTGCACTGTAGAGTGGCAGCTTTGAAATATATATTTTAAATGTAATTACTACTCAATGTAAGTGAGTGGAGAGGTCATGACCCACTCTGGCAGAAATGTCAAGTCCATCTCAGAAAGTTGTGGTCAGCTGGAGCTGACATTCATGGCATCCGCCTGGAGGGGGAATCTTTCAAACAAAAATTGTAAGAGGCTAAGGTAGCTTAGTCGTAAATCTGGTTTTGAGAATTTTTTAAATATTATTAAATAAAACTGAAATTAGATAAATCATTTATTTCCTGTCTATTTCCGGTCGAGTAACAAATGCCTCCCCAAACCCCGGGCGTTGGTGACCACTTTTAAAGGATTAAATCATAATTTGAAAAAGCTTTGAGACACCAACCCGTACAATTCAATTCCAACCGTCAGAACCAAAAAATCTATTTAAGTGAGGAAACTGAGGAAAATATACTTCAAGAGATGAACATGTCGACAAAGTGTAACAGGCAGAGTCTGAATGTATTTATTTCACCCAAAACCAACATTTTCGAGATGATATTTTTTCAACCTAGTTCATAAAATAATCAATCACATTGTGGTTGCTAAACGCATACATCAGAATCCTATTTTTTTACTGTAATGTTATAACAAAACCAGATTTCCTTATGGTGGAATGTAAAATGCAAGCCAAGCGTACTTACTGTACATACCGTCACTTTGACGGCCAATAAAAAGTCTCCCTTCCACCCAAATGTGGCTTTATATAGTGGATTATGAGAAAATATTCATGTAATGAAACCCCTGGAACTTGACCTTACACTATCAGCTATAATAAATCTTATATTTCAGAATATGTGGAAGGAATTACCGAGGATTCCTATGCAAAAACAAGTGTGCTTTTCAATGCCAGAAAGTATCTGTGCCAGTGGGAGATTAGAAACGCATCTTTTCCAGAAAGCTGCAGTGAGCAGCAGGTTCCTGGCGAACAACGTGAGTCTTGTATAAATCCTGTTTTGTTGAAGCGCCTGCATCTCTTCTACTGCAGCTCCTATTTCCATTCATAAGATCTGGCCACTGCTGAGCCTGCAGGGAGATATTTCAGTGTGTAAATACAGCACAGTTGCTGCCAGGAACTGGGTCTAACGTACCCCTGGGGAACCCTCCTCTAATAACTCTAGTGCATGTGATGACTTGTTTTTTAAATGTATGTTGTTTTCCTCTCTGGGTTGAAATATTTTTTTTACATAGCTTCCATTTACATTTTGAATGACCAGACAAGTACTGAAACATTTATAGGTTTGGAAAATGTATTGTGAAGGTCGCACTCAGGAACTTCTAAATATTTGATATGTTGATGGAAGAACGGCACAGAAACAACTGCCTCAGTCACAAGCTATTTGTTGACAAAACTTAAAAAGTATTATTAATAAAATGCCTGGCAATGATGAAGTGGCTGAATTGTTTAAAAAAAAATAAACAACAGAATAGGCAGAGAGAATATTTTGGGGTGTTTGGACTTAATCCATACAGGTTAGCCTATATGGATTAGTTCAGTGGACCACTTTTAACACCAGTAATAATCGCCTGTGACTCTTGAGATGTCAAGACACTTGTTTCAGACAAGTTTAATTAAAAAACAAACCTGTAAACGAATAGAAAAATGTTTTCAACTTGAATGTAATGCCTGGTCGGCGGTGCAAAAAAGGTTTGGGACCCCTGCTGGGACAAACAACATGCTATGCTTTCATCTCCGGTTGTCTTCATCTTCGTCCAAAAAGAGACTTAAAAACATCCAAATACCTCCATGGTGCTCGTCTGTAACCTCCATCTTGTGCCGAAGCATCGACATGAGGAATTGTTCCAGAAAAACCTAATTAAGTCTATATTTTAAGTATATTTTTAGCATAAGCTCCAGGTCTCTCAGCTCCTGCTACAAGTGTATCCTCCTTCACACACAGAAAGATTAACAATGATGGGATCTTCTTCTAAAAACAAGCTTAAACATACTTTAATATTTATCCGAATTAACCACCATTAATCACCATAAATCTTGCATTGTGTTTAAATGAGGTATTTTTTGGCATTTCAATGTTTTTAAGTGTCCCTTTGGACGAAGATGACGATGAAGACAACTGAGCCTCAGGCACTACATTAAAATGAACAAACCTTTTTGTCTATAACTCTAAAAATGAACAGATTACTCTAAAAATAGTCCCAACTCTTAGTCAACATGAGGGTCAGTAGAAACTGAGTGAAATTTGAATTTTTTGTGAACTATTTCTTCAAGTTGAGTCTACTTATAGATTCGTTTAACTTTACATCCATTTGAACGGTTGAATTATATTTATAGATCCATACAAAGACGGTCTATAACGTGTGATGTCGACGCTCATAGGAATCATGACGTCATTCGTCACTTCTGTTTTGATAACAGTGTCCATGTCGCATGATCGCCGACGCGCACGGGCGCGTGCGCGGCAGCAGCGAGTCAGCAGCTCACGTGCTCCTCGCGCCGAGCAGTCCGGTCAGTGTCCAACGAGCGTCTTGAGTTGTTTTTTTTTTCTTTCCTGGCAGCGGCAACATGGCGACAGAGGTAAGTCTTCCACCGCCGTGCTGTTGTTGAGACGAATGACTTGAAGCTTTAACTCACAGACGAGACTCTCTCTGGAGGTGATGTGGACGCACGTGTGTCGTCGAGGATGAATGAAAGACGGCTGTTGTTGTGCGGCTGAGATCAGTACCATGGACAGAGATATTTCCTGTTACCGTGATTTTCAATGACCTCCTGCGGCGTCATATTGACGCGATATATATGGTCTGTTGTGACGAGGTTCATTTCCTCTGCATCAACAGTTTGACTTACAACAGCAGGTGTGTTTAACATCAGCGGGAGGATCAACCTTGTATCTGTCCTTGGTGTGTCTCGGCTGAAGGTTCTCATCATGGTGATGACTTCAGCATCTGCACCTCGTGCTGCTGTTGATGTGTGTGTGGACGACACGCTGACCAGACCTTTATGTGGAGTTTAGTTAATACATTTGTGTTCATTAAAAAAAATGTTGGGATTATTTTCAGAGTAATCTGTTCCTTTTTAGAGTTATAGACAAAAATGTTTTTTTTTAATTTTAATGTAGTGACTGGAGCTCAGTTGTCTTCGTCTTCATTTTCTTCCAAAAAGACACTTAAAAACATCTAAATACCTTCATACTGCTCGTCTGTAACGTCCAAATTTGTATTGAAACGTCAACGCGAGGAATTGTCCCTGAGAAAACCTTAATAAGTCTATATTTTAAGCATATTTTTAGCATTTGCTCCAGGTCTTTCAGCTCCTGCTACAAGTGTACCCTCCTTCAAACACATTCACAGATTCACACTGATGGTATCTCCCTCTGAAAACAAGCTAAAATATACTTTAATTCCTAATGTCGAGGCTTCAATACAAGATGGATGTTATAGACGAGCAGTATGGAGGTATTTGGGTGATTTTAAGTTTCTTTTCAAGTGTCTTTTTAAGTCACTACAATAAAAAGAACATACATTTTTGTCTATAACTCTTAAAAGTAATAGATTACTTTGAAAATAATCCCAACCCTTAGTCGACATGAGGGGCCAAACGAAATGATCACATTTTGAATTTTGGCTAAACTATCACTTTAAGTGGACTACTCAAGTGATCATCTTCATCTCCAACATCTACTACATATATACTATACTATAACTATGATTTTTAAATATATTATATATGTGTTTACACTTGAATCTGTTCTTTTGGTGGCAAAATGCAGATTTTAAGACCAAAATAATGGAGTATAGATATCCTGTGTCACGCAACCAAAAAAAGGTTGACATGGATGTTGCGAGGGATTCCTTGTGTGTCATCTTCCTGCTAAAAGACAATGTGGAGTAGTATTAAAGTAGTGCTTGGATATTTATTATTTAAATCTCAACTTGACAATCAATGAACTAAACTATTTAACAAGGAATTACATTTTTTTAAAACAGCCAACCTTTTCATTGATGCCACATATTTTTACTGTAAAGGTAAAATTGCAGCATAATCATTTCTAGAGGCTTC
Source organism: Callionymus lyra (assembly GCF_982586985.1). Classification (NCBI taxonomy): domain Eukaryota; kingdom Metazoa; phylum Chordata; class Actinopteri; order Syngnathiformes; family Callionymidae; genus Callionymus; species Callionymus lyra. The sequence goes on along the minus strand of NC_141828.1, from coordinate 22,565,348 downwards.
AATATTTAACTTAACTGTCATTTAAAGATACACAATGCTGTGTTTCAAAACTGGGTAATAGAAGTCAGGAAGAAAAAGAAAGCTTTAACAAGCAAACCAACATGAAGTAGAGAGAGTTGAGCAATGAAGGTCTGTGTGTGTGTGTGTGTGTGTGTGTGTGTGTGTGTGTGTGTGTGTGTGTGTGTGTGTGTGTGTGTGTGTGTGTGTGTGTGTGTGTGTGTGTGTGTGTGTGTGTGTGTGTGTGTGTGTGTGTGTGTTTTCTGTGTGTGCCCTTTACGATGTGTGCCCACTGGCAGCTCTTCCGCATGCTGTCACTCCGTGTTTCTGGACTCAAGAGTAAATAAACTTGTCATAAATAAAGACCCATGGTTCCGAGCTGTGGAAATAACAAGCGAGTGAGCAGTAGCCTCAATAATATACCACAGTTTTAGACTTTTTTTCAGAAGCTTATTGCAAATTTGGCTCCCAAATGTTCATCATTAAGGCTTTAAAAGGGGAAACGCTCAACACAACAGGATGAGATTTAAATATTGTTGCTTCTTCTGCATCAGTGTTTGTGGTACTACAATAAGCGGGTCATTAGTCCAGATCTGTCTATTTTGAAATTGGCTATAATATCTTATTTAATATTATAAAATATTTGTTTTTTTCAGAGGAAAAAAAAGATTGACCATTGACCAAATAGCCTGAATTCAGAATTTAAGCACTCCTGTGATTTCAATATCTTCCAAAGGATGGAATTAGCCTTGAGAATCAGCAACAATATATACACAGTGTATAAAGTAAAAGCAGAATATAAACATTAAAATAGGGGCTACATTTATATAACGCCAACAGAGTGATGATATTGATGATTCTTCTGGAGTCGGAGAGGTTATTAAAAGCTCAAGTGCACAGAGGCTGAAGTGGTTGTGACATGAAATGGTTGCAAGCAAACAAAAATAGCTGCTTGGTTCTATTTCTGTCTGTAAGTAAAAGACCCAGTATAGAGATGAAGAGCTGGCTCTGATGTGTGTAGGAATGAAAATAACATCAATATTGAAAGAATTTCATTTTGAATGTATAGATCCTGTGAGTTCATGTAAAGCTTGTGTTAGGGGTTTTTGTGTTCCGATGAACCGACCCCTCCCCAGCCTCGTACGTGTTGGTGGAATGAAGGACAGACACATTGATGAGTTTAAGAAAAATGCTTGTTTAGTGAATTATGCAAAAGTCAGAGACAAACTTACGTGAACACGGGCGCTAGCAAGCAGAGAGATCTATCGCAGATGTCTTCGGATGCCAGAACGCAAAGATCAGACGAAATGGTGGATCTCTAAGATGGCCGTCGCACGTGATCGTAGTGGAAACTTACCAAATGTTTGTTGTCTTCTGGAGAGAATCTGTCTCTTCCCAGCGACTTGTGTCCTTCAGTGTGAGTTCTCAAACAGGTTCACACTGACTTCTTGGAATCTGGAATTGTTTAGTCTTTCTGTGTGTGTGAGGCTTTCTGACCTCGGCCTTGTGTTGCAGTCAGTGAATGCAATGCAAGAATAGGATTATTTAATATGAATTAAATATGTAAGATTATCAGTTAATCAAGTGACTATTTGAAATGTGTGTTACATCTAGATGATTGATTACAGTAAAGTTGTCATTTCCTTACACTTGAAAAAAAACTACAGGTATATATAGTCTATAGTAATTTTCAAAGAGGTTCATAGAAATGAAAGTAGTTTAAGGTCAACTAATGTTTAAAATCAACTCTCCTGACTCACTCACTGTTTCAAATGTTGAATCTTCCTCTCCAAGATGATCCAGTAAGTCTCTCATCATGATGATGTTTTAAACTCATATTTTTATAAAGTTCTACCTTGTCTGGAATCTCAGCGAATGAAAGGTTACGAGAGCGGAGTCCATTATGACGTAATAATGGCTTCAATCCTCCAGCCAGCTGTAATCACGCCCCGCTATGTTTATACAACGAGTATCTTGGAGGTGGAGACTCCCTGGATTGACGACACGTGGTGAAAAACATCAATGTTTGGCCAATCACAGCAGAGTGGGCGTGATTATGTTAAACAAGATTTTATACAAGAGTTTTTTTTAACAAACAGACACATACTGATCAGTACAATAGAGTCCAACATCTATTTAAGACACACTTAAAGAAATCACATTAGTTGCACTTTAATGAAAGTGAAGTTTTATCAAAACCTTTTTTTTTTTTTAATCTATTATGTCATCATTTAATAAGTCATGCAACAAGTCTAAATGATTACTCACTTTATTCCCTCTTCCCAGTCTCACACTTAACACTCCCACTATATCTCTTATTAATGTTTTCTGTAGAGGAGTAAATTATACCAGCAGGGCTGGTACTCTGATGGTCATGATGAAGTATGTTTTTATTCGTCACTTTCATGTAATCCCTCCAACTTTGACGTCTCGTTTGATTCTCCTGCCAAACATTTATGTTCACTTCTCTTTCCTTAAGATCCACAACCTTCAGGAACTGCGGCGCAGTGCATCCCTCGTCACCAAGGTCTTCATCCAAAGAGACTACAGCGAGGGCACCATCTGTCGCTTCCAGACCAAGTTTCCTTCCGAGCTCGACAACAGGGTGAGTCTGCTCACACGCAAAAGACCCACACAAGGGTGTGTTACACACTGCTTGAGGAGAAGAGACTTGTTTTCTTTAGTATTTCCAGCGACTGATCAGACATCTTGAAGCACCTCACTAGGCATACATCAACTGGCTCTCCGTGTGGAGGAGCAGAGCTTCTATTTTGAGTCTCTCCTGGATGACTGAGCTCATTATGTGTCTTTTAGCCGCTCGTACCCCAATCATCTGGTCACTAAGAACTGATGGTTGTGATGCAAAACCTACATTTTTGGAAACGTTATACTAGTGTGGCCGCCTTGGTAGCACAGTGGTTAGCTGAAAGGTTGCTGGTTCGCATCCAGGTCCAGAGGGAGGCAACTTGTGACTTTTCTGTGTGGAGTTTGAATGTTCTCCCTGTATGGCGTGGGTTTACTCTGGGTACTCCGGTATCCTCCCACAATCAAAAAACAATCAGAGGTTGATTGGGAACATTTGGGAAAATTGACTGTAGCTATGAGTGTGTGTGTGTGAATGGTTGTGTGTTTTTGTGTGTGACTGGCGTTTTGTTTCGGATGTCTCCCGCCTCTCGCCCGAAGAAGTTGGGATTGGCTCCAGCCCCCAAGGCCACCTCCATTAAAGAATAAGCGGCAGAAAATGAATGAATGATCTGGTGTGACAGTATATCAAACAAGGCTTTATAAAACAGATCAGCCTCTTGCTTATGTATAAAGTGTTGTGTAACCTGTAATTTTTGACCTTCAAAGCCTCGAGCAAACAGTCCACAGCCCCCGCCATCCCGCATCACATGAATTAGACTTGTCATATGTCGGTATCCTTGGCCGCCGCCGTCATGACTGATCCTTCCTCTCTTCATGACGTGTTAACAAGAGCTATTTCTTAACATTTTTGACAAATTGTGGAGCCTTGCTGAGGTGAACAGGCAGCAGCTGGTGTGTTTGGCAAACTCTTTAATGGTTCGCTGTCAAAGTGGTGCCAGAAAACCTTCTAGTTCTGAGGCTGCTTTGAAGGGGCGCACGAGCGCTCACACCTCGTCTGCTTCTGTGTCCGTACCTGCAAGTAGATCGAGTGGACGCTGCTGGAAGAGACGGTGAAGACGCTGAACTCCTTCTACGTGGAAGCTGAAAAGATCCGAGGCCAGTCTTACATGGAAGGATGTTTGGCCTGTGCTACGGCCTACCTGGTCTTTCTCTGCATGGAGACTCGCTACGAGAAGGTGACGTGAGCACATAATTAATCTAAAAAAGGGAAGAAAAACTGCATTAAAATTAAATTAATATTAAGTTTCATCAAGTTATTTCATCATACTTATGAGCCTGAAACAATACTTGGTTAATTATTTCCTTATTTGCGTTTAGATTTTATTGAACGGTTCTACAAAATTAAAAGAAAAAGGTATTATTATAGTCATCAGGGCCTAATAAAAAACACAGAAAACTGACACTTTGACACTTCAACTATAGCAAAAAAATCCATCACATTCCCGTCAAGTGTTTTTCAGTTACTGTTGATTAACCTTTAGAATTATCTTCATAGGTCACAATAATGACAAGTTTTTGTACTTTAGTTTTACCCAACCATCTGCCAGTTTAAATGACTTGGTGGACCAGATTTGATACCCTGGCCTGGAGTTTGACACATTTGGTTTAAAGGGTTAAATTATTCACACAGTTAAAAGTGCAGTTAAAGGTGGAGGCTTTGAGGATTGATGATGCATGGTGACAAACCTTGATGATTGAACCTTGAGATTTTATCTTCAGGAAAAATAAGTGGACGGGCTAAAGCACATTTTCTAATGTATATATTTCTGAAAAGAGAGTTTTGTACAAACAGACACATACTGATGATACAATAGAGGTCCAAGATCTATTAAAGACACACTTAAATCAACACATTAGTTGCCCTTTAAGAGACTTTATAAAGTGTATGTTGTCACATACTTATGTAAAGTTTAGTATCGCTGTGGTCAGAACAAGATTTTTGAACCGTCTTCTTTTTCAGGACAATTTACTAAACTTTGTAAGTCGAGGCCCGGTATTAATCTAACGCAGTTGAAACTAAGTTTAGCCGGAACAGCATTTGATTCATCCACTTGTGCTCCTTCAGCCATAACTTTTATGGGATCTCAGTATTTCCTGGTCAGAGACGCACAATGTGTGTTTTTGTGTTGGAGTCATGCAGGATGCACTTTCATCTGCCTGTCAGCTGCTTGATAAGATGATACCAGGACGTGTTTGTGTACTGGTGGAAGTCCATCGTGGCTGAAAGACTTTCTTACTGATGACGATCAAACGCACCCACCCACGCTGCTGCGGGTGTGTTATTGGGGCGTGCTGATAACGCGACCACACACACACACACACACCATAGAGCATTAGACTTCACGTCAACTGGAGCACTCACGGCCCGTCATGCCTTCGTCACAGCCCATCAAAAGACCTTGATTGACCCAACATGTCGGAACACTTTCATGAACTACTTTTCATCTTGTTGAGACGAATATCTGTCTCCCTCTTGCCATCATATGTTGTGCAGTATGTCCAGTTGGAAATAAAGGATTGTAACCAGTTACAAATTATACAAGACTTGAAAAGCAATAAAACTTTGCATACCTACACAAAAATCCATTTTACATGACGTTAAATGAACACAACATACAATTACATCAGCAATATTGATTTGAAATAGAACTGGAGGCAATAAACGCACAAAAAAAGGAGTCACAGTCCAATATATTACCTGCTGACGAGAACATTGCACGCATTATTGAGTAAACTATTGTTTACATACTTAATTATGCTAGCCAGTTATGAGCCTATATTTTTGTTTTATAAACATTCAACATGCATAAAAAATGTGTAATCTATTGATACAGTATAAACCTGATAATTGTCAACTTATTTAACTAAGTGTTGTCTTAATTTCAATGTTCAAATCACGTTTTTTAAAAAGCATCTGCATGTTGGTCACATAAAAAGTGCAATTTTAATTCATTATTTAATTAACACAAACTCTACACATGCTCAGGAGCAGGTGTAGATGTTGTATCTAACACAAGATCTGAGCTAGTACATATCGATGGATGCAAAAATCCCAAAGTTTTCCAGCTGCCATTTTAACCACATTCGTCCTGCTCACGCTTCATGAATGAGACCCAAAGAGTTTTCTTTCTACTCTTTGTCAAAACTGGTTCTCTTGGTTGATCGAGGTTTAGCCGTTTGTTCCTATGACATTTGTCCAAGAGGAAACTTAAAACTAAAAAAAGTCTTGATTTAAACTGGTGTAAACTAAACCTCAGTGTCAGCTCTGATACTGAATCTTAGAATAACATTTGTTTCTTGAAAATACCATTTTATTTCCAAAAACACGATTTGTGGCTAAACTCAAACACATGAAACGCACAAACTAGAGTCCAGCTCACATTTTTTCCAAATATTCCCGTCAGCTAACCAAGGCAGAACATTTTTCCTGAGAGAGCCATCTTAGGAATTAGGAACAGGAGCGGCCAAATGGAAAAGCCTCAAGAAAAAAAAAGTAAATCCCAATTTTCTCTAATCTAATTTGTTGCTTTGCCTGACATGAGTGGTTTGGAAGTGCGTCCTAAAATAACTTGTGTAATCACAGCATAATGAATTTAGTCAGAGTTTGGATTATAAGGGAAAGAAAGACAGGCAGGGGAGCTGGAAATTCTGCTAGTGCAAACAAACTTCTTCCATTTTTCATTCTTTTCAACCGTCAGACTGGAAATCAGGGTTCAGTCCCTGCAGACGTGCCCTCGATTTGTCACTTTCACTCGCGCCTTGTATGCAAATGTAGAAAAGTCAAATCCTGTATGGACGTCTTTGTTTTCAGGTGCTAAAGAAAATAAGCAGCTACATCCAGGAGCAGAACGAGAGGATCTACGCCCCCCGAGGTCTCCTGCTCACAGACCCCATCGAGAGGGGGATGAGAGTCGTATCCTTTGGTCCTTCTTGATGTGTCGGGTCAACATCTGAACTGGACCTGACTGTTATTAACTTGCACGTATGAGAATGTGTGAGAGGGACGATTGTTTCTCAATTTTAAGGACTTCAACTGCTCCTGGAGTACGTGATCAGAACCTGGAGTGAGAACATTTTTTTCTAAAAAGCAGAAATGATGTCAAACATCAAACAATACTGTCAACAGACAATTTGAACATTGATGAATGGATAGATCGGTAGATAGTAAGCTGAGTGAAAGGTTGATGGACGGATGGATGGATGCGTGGGTTAATGGATGAATGGAATTATGGGTTAATGGACAGATAAATGGATGGATGCATGGGTTTATACACAGACGGATGGATGGATGCATGGATTAAAAGACAGACAGAAGGATGGATATGTGGGTCAATGGATGAATGTATTCATAGGTTATTGGATGGAAGATGGATGGTTGCGTTGCTTGATGGACAGATGGATAGTTGCTTTGGTTGATGGAGTTGGGTTGATGGATGGATGTGTTGGTTCATTGATAAAAAATGGATGGATGCATGGGTTGATGGACAGATGAATGGATGTGTGGGTTAATGGATAGAACATAGATGGATGGCTGGATACATGCGTGGGTTAATGGATAGAACATGGATAGTTGGATGAGTGTATGGCTGGATGGATGGGTGGATGGATGGATGGAGTATGGATAGATGCATTTATTGATTGATGAATAAATAGATAGAATGATGATGGATTAGTAGATAGTAACACCAAATGGGACTGGTAAGATGGAAGAATAAAGTATGGATGGATGGATGGATGCATGCATCGACGGATAAATTAATGGACAGAAAGATGAGGTCGGAAGAGGGTATTATTGCCAATGGAGTATGGATGGATAGATGGATGGATTTATGGATGGATTAATGGTGTATGCATGGATGGCTAAATGAATGAAAAGATGATAAATAGAAGGACTGGTTGGATGAAAGAATGGAGGATGGATAGATGGATGGATAGATGGATGGATAGATGGATGGATAGATGGATGGATAGATGGATGGATAGATGGATGGATGCAAACATGAACGGAGCAATTAATGGACGGACGGAGGATGGCGAAAGATCATATCGCTCAATAAATAGAGTGACTGGTTGGATGAAAGAGTATGGGTCATGAGGTTGAAGACTTTTCTCCTGAACATAGTTCCAGCTGGAGGTCAGTGTGTTTGAGGACCGAGGTTCTGGCAGCTCCAGCCCCAGCACCAGCACGTCCTCGGCAGGAAACAGCGCTCGGTGACTAGAGGACCAGCGCCAGGCTTATGGGTACCAGCACCGGGGAAGCGGGACTCTGACCAACATCCGCATGCTGAAACATGAGAGCACCAGGTTCTAATGGAGAGCCATAGCAGAACATTCCAGAACAACAAGAGCACAAACACAAACACACACTGAAGAAATCCAACTCATTTTTGTTCATCTGCAGCTGTACATTCCAACAGCTGGATCAGTTCACGGACCAGACCGTGGTCCATTTAGTGTTCCCAACAACTGTGACGCAAACACAGACGCACAACTGTAACCAAACAAGCACTTTAATCAAACAGCAACATCTCTACAGATACAGATCATCAACATCTGAGATGACATCAGAAGATCTGAAGTTCAATGAACCTCAGGAGACACCGCTTGACTCGTCCAACTCATCAGCCCTTCAGTTGTGTTTGTGTTTCCTCTTCTGCTCATGTTTCAACCCCGACACCTGGAGACCCGACCTGGAGCTTGAGAAAAGTACTTAAGACGACCTTGTAACGATGTGACGTTTGTATCCAGAAGCGTCCGAGGTTTTCAAGAGGTCAATAGACACGACTTGTTATTTTTGTGAGGAGAAAAAATCACGTGAAAAGTTCACACAAGCTGTATTTTTATATAACACTTTTGCAAGATGAAGTCTGAAACTGTGAAGATGAGTTTTGTTGATGAACAGTTGCTCGTGTACATTCATCAGCAATGTTGGGAGTAACACGTTATAGTAACTACGTTTTGCGGTGACAAGTGCTCTGAATAATTATTTAAAACCATAATGCATTTGTCATTACTGGGATTTAAACAGGCTTGTTACTTCATGCCTTTTCATTTAATCCAATTAGCTCACTGGTCAGAGCGGCACAGTGTCATAAGAAAGGTTGTGGCTTCAAGAAGTCATCTGTATTTATATTTATTTTTTAAATAGGTCATGGCTGAGGTAGACTGCAAGAACATGTCTGTTAACTAACCTCTGTGTCGCATACGAATGATGCATTCAATGACAATGGGATTCCTATGGTGCGTTTCAACATGAAACATTATAACTGAACACTGTATCACTTCAATGAAAAATGAACACACAGAACATAAACTTTCTATAAAAGATATATTTTACAAAGTTGCACGAACGAAGAGAAGTGTCTGACATAAGACGTACATTCTCTGCATTAGTTTTCAAGTTGAGCTTTGTATTGTTCATTTATGTATCCTTTAAATGTGGTTGTGTTGTTCAGTTGTATTGTTGTTATTTAATAGGTTTCTGTGGTCAATTGGAAATAAATGACTTTTGTGTGTGTTTAAATTCCTAAAGGGAAATAAAGATTGGCGAAAATCCGTATCAGCCTGTTGAGACTCTCAATGCAAAACTAATTGATTTATTTTTAATTGTGTTTATTTGATTCATTGTTCTTACCTTTTTGTCTGAATTGTTTAATCACAGCATCCAACCTTCCACTGGTACACTTTGCTTTACAAATTTTCTGTCATCTCTCTCTCTCACAAAAAGTTACTTTCCCTGGTAACAAGTGACTTAAAAAAAATACCGTCAACTCCAGCAGCTTTTAATGCTTATGTTTTGACATATTTTGGGTTCAAAACAAATAAAAGCAGTTACGACTTCGTAGTCATGTGGGCTGTAAATTCTGCAGGAACAGAGTCAAGTTCTAGACAATACTACAAATATATCCTTGTTCCTATAGTATCACAATACATCATATAATGGCCCCTCTATCGTGATACTTTTCGTATTGCCAGATTCTTGCCAATACACAGCCCTAATGTTTGTTTTCTAGGCACATGATGTGTTTTTATTAACTTCTTGCTCCTTCTATGTGGTTGGTTCCTATCCCAGCTACCTAGGGCAAGAGGTGTGGGACAACCAGGAAAGGTCACCCGTTTATTGAGGCGGTCACAGCGACTGTAGAGATAATTCAGAGTCCTCCATCAACCTCTGTATGCTCCTGGACTGAGGGAGGAAACCAGAGTCACACACAAAGAAACGTCAGATGTGTGATTCTCTGAACACGAAGGGAATGAGAGGTTGATCAGCCCTGATGACAGCACGTGTGTGAAGGTTGTCCAGTTGATCCATCATGGCCTGCTCATTACACATGTCTGGTGTAGAACCTTTAAGATCACAGACCAACTTCAAAGACTTCAGAGGAGCGAAGCTACATCCCAGCACCTGTACCAAAGGTCACTCCACGCTAACAGACCTCCTTTCTTCCTTCTCAACTCTGATATCAAACTGCTGCCAGAAAGTGCCTGAAAAAATTCCCGTGTGGTTTCATCCCACTTGGTCTCGGCGTTCCCGCCTCTATCTTTGAAGCATGTGGCCTTTACCGTGCTCCAGTGGAAGAGGAAAAACTCTGATTGACCTCTATTGATCATCTCAAATGTTTATTCCGACATTGACAAGCGGCGGAATGACTCATGTTCCCTAATTATGTTGAAGGTCAAAACATTCTGCTGACACGACACCTCTCCTTTGACACTTGTGAAGTTCAGCCGTCACACTGCGAGTCACTATTCCTTTCTCTGGACTGGATTCTAATTATGAGAACCAGAATCTCATTATTGCCAAAGTGCAACTCTTTGGTGCACTGCTGTGCTATAAAATGCAGTTAAGAGTCTCAATAGGCAGCACACAATACTGAAGTTGATAACTTGATAAATCAATAAAATAAGAATTGACATTAATTACAAGCTATATGTTTAATAAAAAATATAATATGATCAGTATGATGAAATCACATTGAAGTGAGATGGCAGTTGTCCTTGTTTTAACTTCCTTCTGAACAAGGTGGACGTGGAGGCCGAGAAACTTGTGCTGATCCAGGTCTACAAAAATGGCACCTTCAATGTAGGAGAGGATTATATTGCATCCCAATACTACCCCTACCCCTTGATCTTTGCCCCCACAATAGACAAATGCTTTGAGGGGGTAAAGACCAAGGGGTAGGGCTAGTATATAACTTACAGATAAGTTAACTGTGGTCTTTTTGGGATCCAGAACAATGATGGTCGCCTTCCTCGCATCAATTCTACGCAGAGTGGCTCCGACCTAGTGTTGGAAATGGTAGTGGTATACAGAAGGTTCAGAGTGTCCAGGAGGGAGCCAGGTGTGGGGTTGTGGCTGTAGGGTTGCTCTTATATCCAGTCTTTATTCCCTGCCACAGTCTCCCCAAGCTGTTACAGTTGAAGCATTACTCAATGATCTTGGTGTACTTAAGCTTGGCCTCCATAATGCCCCTTCTCAGGTTCTTCTGTGCATCTTTATAGTTCAACGGGTCTCCAGATTGTAAAACAGAGTCACACATGCTTTGAGCTAGAAGCTTACCGCATTGTTCTCTTTTCTGGTTGGGGAAGAATTTAAAAGTCTTGGTCTCTGTCAGACTCTCAACACAGGCATGTACTGTATATAGTTCAACACTGCTGAGGTCTCTAACCCCTCAGCAAAAACTCCCCAGTCTGTAAATCGTAAGCAGCGGTGAGTGTTTTATATGCTGGGACCAGGCACAGATGATTAGACAGTCCTAAATGTGTCAGGGGTCTGGCTTTATAGGCATGCGGGTTGTTACAGTAGACCTGGTCTAATATGGTCTTCTCCAGTATACTTCCACTATACAGATGCTATATGTTAATGGATGATGTAGCTTCTCCATGGCTAACTTATCATTAGCTTGGGGCAGCAAATAGACAGCGGTTAAAACTACTGATGCGACATGTCTGACCTGCAACATAAAATATTTAAAGTGTCTTCTGTGGGATTGCAAAAATTTATGTGGGCCCCACTGGGCACTCCGGTGTCCAACATTGTGACTGAATATTGCGTTAGTGCTGGTTGTCCTTTCCATGTTGCCCTGGCTCTCAACCCAATTTGCCATAGCAAGGAGTTTTGGACCCAAAATGCTGATTATGGAGGGAGAAGAAGAACAATGAGGTCGATGGAAGTAGCTTGTGTGGTGACCACTGATGCTGGGAGAAGAATAACCTGGACTCTATCAGCTGCAGCTGAAGACATAAGATGTTTTAGGTTCAAAGTTGTGGCAACTACTCCACAGTCTCTAAACCTTGGTCATCTTTGGAGGCTCAACAAAAACAAGCAGAACCTTAGATACAGGAACGTTTTACTTTCATGCGGAAAAAAAGTTCACGTTCGTTTTTTATTTCATATGAACATTTTATAAACAAGAAGTCCCTTTTCTGCACCCGGTTTGATGTTGGCATTATACTCGAGAACCAGCTTTTGGTTAAAAAAAAGAGTAGAAATTAAATGACCATTTTATGAATGTCAACAAGAGATCGTAGACTTTTTTTTTCTGTAACAAGATGGTCTCATATAAGGCAACTAATGTGAAAACCCAAGTCTCCTGACTCACATGTTTCAAATGTTGAATCTTCCTCTCCAAGATGCAGTAAGTCCATCATCATGACCATGTTTTGAAGTGATTACTTAATAAAGTTCTCCCCAGTCTGAGATTTCAAGAGATTGATGACGTGCAGTGACGAACATCCGCGGTTGACCAATCACAGCAAAGTGGGCGTGGTTATGGTAAACAAAATCTTGTTTTCAGTGGGCGGGGCTTAAACACATTTTCTAATGTAAAAATGTCAATGAAAAGAGAGTTTTGTACAAACAGACACATACCAATGAGTACAATAGAGTCCAACATATATTTAAGAAACACTTAAATCAACACATTAGTTGCACTTTAAGAGATTGTGTTTTACTGATTTTTACTAAAGGCTTTTTTAGTAATCTTTAGTAATCTTGACTGAAAAACAAGTGTAACAGGTTCTACTAAGATAGCTTTGTAGAAAATACTATTTTAAAAAGTATTAATCAATACAACAGAAATTAAATATATATATTTTTTCCTGTAATGAACAACTGCTTTCTTCTGGAACATCCATTAGTAAACATGTCAGATGCCTTCAGACGATTAATAAATGAGTAAAAAAAACAACCTTTGAGTGTCTGCTCAGTGACTTATAGACAAAACATGGAGGCAGTTGTTGACCAAGAACAAAGGTCAAAGAGTCAAAAATGATGAACACTTGTTTCATGGGGAATTAAAGCTGACGCAGTGCATTATGGGAATGCTTTTACGAAAAAGAAAGATAGTGAGTGTGGCTGTAGCTGGTACTGAACTGATGACTTTAATTCCATTGTCATGTTACGCAGTGTTGTTCACTTCACTCAACCAACCGTTTTCACTCACACCGACCTGGACCCAGTGACCTCCGCCCCCCCTATAAGACGTCTCCGGTGCCTCTCAAACTCATGATTCTTCTCTTATTACCTCTGCACATTTTCATCAGTTAGGGAAATAAATAAAAAAAGAGGCATTTTAGGAGCAGGATCAGATCCGAATTATCATCTGGATCCATGAATCCATGAAGTTTTGCCACTCATTGAGGTGCAGAAGAAGCTACTGGTCTTCCTCAAACCTGCTGTGTGTTGTGTAAGCATGAACAAGGACGTCCTTTCAAAAGAGGTCAAAAAATATATAGAATTATAAAAATATTGAGTTAAATTATGGGTGTATATGAGCTGCTTGGCAGAGATCTGTCCTCTCTGATTTTTTTAATCTCTATTAACATGTATCTACAATGAAAAATGTCTCAAAACTATGATTTTCTTTTTTGATTGAAACATACATATAGTGACGACTTTTTCTGGGAATCATATAATTGTCACAACTTGAAGCAACAATTCCGTGAAAATCCTGGATGAGACAAATGGCCGCCAACATCCTCCACATGGCTACCCTGGCTCCTCCCCCCCCCCCCCCCGTTGGAAGACAGGGGTAAGGATTTACGTCGCGGCCTGGTGGAAGTACAGATGTGACCTCAGCAAGTCTCTGATGGATGTGTGAAGTGGGTCGATGTGAGCGGCTCCGTTTATTGACTTGGCCTCAGTTCAGTGAGATAAGTGCCAAGTGATGATGTGAGGACTTTGATCCTGGTCGCTCCCGGCATCATGCTCCCCGTCAGTCTCTCACTGTTCCAAAAGGGGCCGGGGGAGACAAAAGGGGGACACACGGCGGTGGGGCAGGGGTGAGGCGGCGGTGGACTGGACGTGAGCGGTACCACGGATCCATCAAGCTGAGATGAGAAGTTTCCCTGGAGAGTCTGAAGGGTGGGAGATTGAGGGCTACAGAGGTCCACACTGGAGACAAGGGGACAGAAGCGTTGAGATGGAGATCAGCCAGAGGGGGAGGCAGGACCGTCTGTGCTCCCCTGAAGAGTGAGCGCCTCCAAAATAGGCAACTTGGGCTGCAGCAGAATAGAAACACAAAAGCGTGTTAGCAGAGACCACGACTGAGACAGACAGGCAGACAGGCAGACAGACAGACAGACAGGCAGACAGGCAGACAGACCGACAGACAGACAGACAGACAGACAGACAGACAGACAGACAGACAGACCGGCAGACAGACAGACAGACAGACAGAGGGGCACCAGGTCCACTCACCAACGCAAGCCGACCCGTCGTCGTTGGGCTCGAAGCCCTGGTTGCATCTTCGTTTGGCTCGGCACTTGTAGCTGCCGTAGGTGTTGGTGCAGACGGGGCGGTCAGAGGGACACACAGATGGGAACTGGGTACATTCATCTTGGTCTACACATGGGGGACAGATTCAGGACAGGTACGTATATATATATGGGACACCAGAACAACCTACCCGTGCACCGTCCAAACTCGTTCAACGCAAACCCGTGACCGCACTGCAAGACAAGAGTAAGCGTCATTGGAAGGCGGACTAAAGGGGGCGGCGTTCAAGGTTTTGATACCTCGACCTCCAAAGTTGTGGTCAGCTCCTCCTCGTCCTTCGGGTACTGGACCTCCAGCACCGAGTTGATCTCGGACGGCTCCAGCGGTCGAGCCACCGACTTCCCGTCAGGCCAGTACACCTCCACGTTTGTAGCAACATCTTTACCTTTGCGTTCCCAAAACAATCACGAAGCAAGTCATTACTTGACAAGACATTCCTAGGCCAGACTGGATGAAAACTTGTGTCCAAACCTTTGGACCTGTCTGTAACTGAGTTTAACCTATATTTCTCTTCTGACAAGCCACCATGCCTGACTCTCTTTTTTACCTTCCTCGATCTCGGTCCAGTTCATCCTGGGGACGAGACAACCTCTCACTAAAGACAATAAAGTCTCCTCCTCTTGACGCCCAGATAAACTGTGCTTTCAGCTCAACCTTTCGCTGCTTTAAAGAGGAGGAAGGTGCTGTTGTTGTGTAAGTGTGTGTCTTCTTGATGACCCAGCAGTTATCAACTGTCTCGGATAATGAAGTGTTACAGCGGCATTGAGCTGCTGGCGTAGTCATTAACCAATTTCAGTGAACCGAAGTGAGCTCCTTCAACTCTTAATCAAAGTGTCTCACGCCAGAGAGGTCGGCGGTGTGGACTTAACTTCTTCCAACAACAAGAACATACAAATTCAGGTCATGCAAAAACTGGAGTGTGTGTATCACGAAGCTTCAGCGACACCTGTGTGTCTAACGTTAAGCTGTTTGATTCAATGCTGTTGTGGTTTTTGTAATTCTGTTCCATTGTTGTTGTAGTTTTATATGGAAGTATATCAGTACTTGTTAATACTGAAATATTGAATTAAAAAAATGTAAACGTTTTAATGTTTAATTCATTTTTTGAAAGGTTTTATTTTTGTTTTTTTCTGATGGCACAGTTATACCAACATTTATATCACATTTGAAAGACTTAAAAATGTTTCATATTGAATTTTAAAGGCTATAAATAAAAATAAAAATAAATGTATAAATTAATTTTAACTTATTGGAATTAGAATATCAAACTGTATGTGTTGTAGTCATTACAAAAATATGTTTTTAAATAATTAAATGTTTTTATATATTTTAAATATTAAACAATGAAAGAATACAACATTTCAATTTTTTTTATTTTTTTATTCAGTCATTCAATATATTGATGACTTACGTAGTACCATAGTTTTACAATTAAAATTGACCTTCAGAGCCACCATAGGGTTTCCTTCTTACTGCAAACTCTTGGCCTGATCGAGAACATATCCTCATATCCTTATATGTATATATATATATATATAGAGAGAGAGAGAGAGAGAGAGAGAGAGGAGATGAAATCAGAGCCTCTTTTACGTGAGTGAGTCATTGACGATTACATTTAAAAAATGATGACATCTATCTTGACTTCTACAGCAGTCAGTTTTTCTCAGAGAGTTTGCTGATCGTGTTGTTTCAGTACATTTTTATTCCTAGTCGCCTGTTTTCGTCTCCAATTTTCGAGGAGATCCAAAGATGTCCGGGCGAGAAGATGGGACGACTAATTACTTGTTGTTGTAATTGTTGGGGTGTTTTCAAAAACTTAAAAAAGATTGTTTGTGATTCTCGTGGACTCACCGAGGCCGAAGTGAGCGACTGGCTCCATCTCGCACAGATACCCAGAGCCCCCGTCGATGATGCGGGTGTGGGGGCCGCTCCTCTTGGTGTACACCACCACCTTGGCCCCTCTGGCGAACGCCCCGAACCTGGTGCGCGGGATCACCCGCAGCCAGGAGTTGGTGGCCCCCTGACGGACAGATGAGGTCAGAGGTCACCATGTTACAGCACGTTGCCCACACACCTGGTTGACTTTGTAGACGGACAGGGGCTGAGCTGCACTCTCTCCGTGAGACACCAGCAGCTCCAGACGTCCGTCGCCGTCGAAGTCTGTCGCCACAGCTCCTGCACGTTAAGAACAACAGTCAAATTAATTATCCGGAAATATGATCACCGGGATTTAATGGTGTGACTAAATTGTGTGGAACGAGTCTGATGAAGGAGCGTGAGATGCAGGAGCTGCAGTGGACCTCTGCCGCCCTCTATCGGCGGCTTTTATTAATGGAAGCGTGCACACTGACCTGTTCCACGTCCTTCTGGTTCAGCCGCCTCTCCGATATTCAGCTCCTCTATTTGGGGGTCTCCATGTTCTCTTCTGCTTACCCTGAAACAGAGGTTCCCTTGTTTGAATGACTACAGAATCAAGTTTTAAAAATTCTATCTGAAAATAATTCTGAAGATGCCTGCTGGAAATTTTTGAAAAGTGAAGTGTGAAGAAAAAACTTTGTCACCAGTGAGAAATAAATGTACAGATGAAACTAATTATATTGACTTTTAAACCTTTATAGTAGTACTATGTTTAGTCAATTGTTTTATTATGTTGTATTGACAAATATCTCACAAGAGAAAATAATATTATTTACATGAAGCAAAATTGCTTAAATGTTCTGTAAAAAATATTGAATCAAAATTAAATAAAATAAAAACAAAATACATTGTAAAAAGCAGAAGTAGAATAATTTATTAATTTATGAAACCCAAATCATCAGTTAATCACTTTCACAGGATTCTTCACCTGCTTCAGCAGGATTTTCCTTTAGTTGGTAAAAGTCTTTCAAGGTCGGGAGGTGACCTTTCTCTCTTGAGTTTCTATGTTCTTCCCGTGTTGCGTGGTTTTACTCTGGGTACTCCGGTTTCCTACCACAGTTAAAAAACATACAGAGGTTGGTTGGAACTAGGGGTAAATTGTCCATAGGTGTCCTCTCGCTATAATAAACTGTGATGGGCTCCAGCCCCCCCGCATCCCCCAAGGGATTAAGCAGCATAGAAAATGAATAAATAATTAAAGTCATAGTTCACCTAAAACTCAAACTTCACTGATTTAATCACCTTCGTGCCGACTAAGGGTTGGGATTATTTGTAACTTGTTCCTTTTTAGAGTTATAGACAAAAATGTGTGTTCATTTTAATGTAGCGACTGGAGCTCAATTGTCTTCGTCTTCATCTTCTTCCAAAAGCAACTTAGAAACATCCAAATTCCTTTAATACAGCTCGTCTGTAACGTCCATCTTGTTATGAAGCCTCAACATTAAAAATAGTTCCAAAGAAAATTGAACAAGTCTCTTTTTTAAGATTGTTTTTAGCGAGGATCCCACACCATCAGCGTAAATTTTGCGCACTGACACTTGCAATCTGTTTTAAATGAATATAAACTTGACTGGGACCTTCCATTATATCAGTTTTTCCAGAAAAATTCCTAATTGAATTTTGGTCCAACTATCACTTGTGTGTTTGAGGTCATTATTGAGCAGCTGTTATCAAGATTGAATAAGTTACAAAAGTGTCCCCTGACCTCTGAGAGCACCTCGACTGAATGTCCGCCTCATACCTTCGTTAAATCATATTTTCATTTCGGTCCAAGGTGCGGATCTTTGCCAAACCTCTCTCCTCTGATGAATATTGATCAGCTGGACTGAATGAATTAGATCCTGCACAAGAGCGTCTCACGCTCACTCGGCTGCAGCTTCACACATTCATCTTCACAGAGGACAAAGACGCAGCGGCGAGCAGTGACCCACGTCACGTTATCATCCTGTCAAGAGAGACAATCTCTCCTCCGATGACCTGCTATGTCCGGATTCTGGTCCAGGAACCTGTGAAGCCTAACAGGGATATTTATTAGGGCCCAGCCGGAGCCACCGGGACCCCTCATCACTCACTTCCTGTTCAAGATAAAGCTTTATCATCCAGCCAGGCACACTTGATGCTAGCGATAGTTAAAACAATTGACACACGTCGTGGGTTCATTAATATTACGAGGCGAACTGCAGCCATGCTGGAAACCGTCTTAATGAAAGGTTCGTTCATGTGTGGAGGAGGAGGCGGACGCCAGACGAGATAATATCCCTGACTGTCAAATTGAAATTCCTCTCAGCTGCCGCGCTGCAGCGTGGAATATAAAATCGTGACACGAGGCGTTCATTAGGCTCGTTTAGCTGCTCGTCGAGGCTCACCTGTGCAACAGGTGTGGCTGCCGTACCTGAAGAGTCTGTTGGCAGAAGGACCCCTGTAGGCGATGTTGTTGAAGAAGACCTCCAGCTCGTTGTCGTTGTCGAAGTCTGCCGCGATGACGGTGCGGACCGGAGATGGCATTGAGAACTTCTGGGATGCGATGTCCTGAAGACACAGAAGCAGTTAGGAGGTTTTGCTTTCTTGTTCAGGAGCTTGATTGAAGGTCGTCATGTGACTAAACAGCTCATCATATATTGGGAGGAAAGACCCATGACTAGATAAGGCCTGGTTTTATAGAATTAGTGGTTCCTTTGTCTGCCTCACACCTGTTCTTGCTCACTATTGTATGATGAGTTTTATAAGCTACAGCTTACTTCCTTCAAGCTTATTGACAACAAAAAGGAAATGTTGTTTTAAATAAGTTTAAAAAATGTAGTCCATAAATAAAAATATTCCTCTTTTTCCCTTAAAAATGTTATTTTTTTATGGGTATTTTTAAAATTATAAATATAATAATTTCCCAATTATTTCATTTTGTATTTTTCACACCACAGTGTCATTAAAAAATAAAATGTATCCACCACATAACTTGGTTTTAATATCCAATAAATATTATGTTTAGTTTCTATACTTATTATTATTACAAATTCTGATCATTAAATATCCTTTGTTGTTTAAATTCAGCATTATCACACTTGCCTACATTCTCATGTACAACATTTTCATCTTTTTTTTAAAATGTTCAACTTAATTTTGTGAAAATCCTTACTATATTATTTTTCATATTTTCTGGTGTAAATCTTCTTCACTGCAGTTGACTTTGACTCTGACCTGAGCAATGGTAACTTTGGGCAACACAAACAAATCTTGAATTTAATTTAATGTGTCAATAATAGCAGAGTTATCTCAAGACAGTAAAAGAAACTATAGGAGAATAAACAAGTTTAAAGCCAATGAATGACAATGACGAGGATTTTTTTTTTTTAAAGGCAGAAACCTGAAGCAGAACCAGACTTGGTGTGAACTTTCTTCTGCCCTGACTTACTAGAAGGGATAAGAGATAAGGAGGGATGTGAGAAAATATATGAGTGTATCGGCAGCAGGGTCTAGACAAATAGAAAACGAGGTTTATCTGCTCCACCTAACTCACAGATACTAATCTGTTGCTGACCAACTTCTAAATATAAAGATGATTTGTAAGTAAGTAAGTAAGTAATATTTATTTATATAGCGCTTTTCGAGACCAGGGTCACAAAGCGCTTAAACAATCAAAACAATACTCCAAAAAAGTACATACTTTAAAGATCAAGATAATACTGAGAACAACACAGGAGTTCGAGAAATTCAAGGAAAAGCGCAGATCGTTCCAAATTTGTCACTTCCTTTTCTGCATCTTGGTGAACCTGACTTCAATGCAATAAATGTTCTGTTCTCCACTTTCTTCACTTTACATGTTAGAACCAAACATATCTTCAGCTCCTTCTCCAACATGTTTGCAAAATCATTTTTTTCAGATTTGAGTTTCTGCGAGTGATAGTAGAGTGTCAACTCTTATAATGTATTGATTTATTATCCAATCGCAACATTTAATTGGAATCTTTTTTGATATGTTCATTTTTAGAGTTATAGGCATAAATGTTACCTCCATGCTGCTCGTGTATACATCTTGTATTAAAGCCATGACGTTAGAAATTTTTCCAAAAAGAATAAAATAAGTTTATATTTTAAGTTTTTTTTGTAGTGGAAACTTCCAGTATCTCAGTTACACGTTTCAGTGCGCATGATTTATGCTGATGGCCTTGAATCTTCCACTAAAATCGAGCTTAAATATTGACTTGTTGTACTTTTTCCTGAACAATTCATCATGTCGAGGCTCCAATACAAGAGGGATGTTACAGACGAGCAGTATGGAGGTATTTGGATGTTTTTAAGTGTGTGTTTGGACGAAGATAAAGATGAAGACAACTGAGCTCCAGTCACTACAGTAAAATGAACAAACATTTTCGTCTATAACTCTAAAAAGTAAAAGTCCCAGTCGACATGAGGGTGAGTAGAAAATGAGTGTTTGCATAGATGTCAGGACAAATAATTCTCTATGACCTGCTGCCGTCTAATACTCATCAACACTTGTCAATCGACAACAAGTTTGAGCTCAGGCACTAGAAATAAACCTCCCCCATAAGCTTTAGGTCATTGGTTCAATTTCCGCTGCACAATTCAATAATCATCACCGTGAGTCAAACACTGATTGGTCGCCAGATGGAAATCTAAGAATAAGTTGTTAAATGAGCACCTTTGAGGTCAATGTAGGATTGAGTATCAGAAACAACTTCATTGATACGTCAGAAGAGAGTTATAGAGCAGCTCTCCCCTCCCTCCATTATTTACACACTGTTGTAATTATAAGGCTCATAAAGCGGCAGGAGGGAGGGAGGAGGTTGCAGCATCCTATAGTGACCTTCTGCCGCTTAGGTGAAGGAGAGGGGACGGCCGAGTGACAGCAGCGTCATGATTTTACAACCACTGTATAAGCAGCAAGATGGATGTGATGACACCTGCTGTCTTTCCCTCGCAGCACAGAAACAACCAAGTGGAATCAAACCTAAAAAAAAACAACTAAACCACAGGTTCATGAGGTCAACTTGAAGGTTCATGTTTATGAGCTTCCTTCGCAGCATTATGTGGGCTCAGTGAAATTGGCTTCACTATATAAAAGCATCTGTAGTTGGGTTTACAGAAAATAGAGCTCAGAGGTGAGGCTCCAAAGAGAAGCTGATTAATATTATAAAAAAGAAATCAAAATATCATGAATGAAAAAATATCACTTAGTACATGATCATCAATTAGTATTTCACTCTGCACCATCATTTTGTGAACGCTAAATTGAATTATCGTGTTAAATTAACAAGTTTCCCTCCATTTAAATGCAAAGTATGTGTGTGTTTTGTGTATCCATGTGTTAAAAGTGTTGCAATAGATTTTAATTAAAGCACAAAGAGGCCTAATCGGCACTTTCCAGCACCCAGACAGGCTGCTGTTTCAGCCCAATTTAATTAGCGGTTTACTGGACTGATACAACTACTTCATTATACATGCCAAAGGTCAGCCTGGCATATAGGGAGCTTTAAAGTGGTCCACACGGGGAGAAAATATTGTTCTAATCTGTGATCTGTGGCTGTCAGAGTGACGGAGGGCGGCGAGGGCACGGCGTCACACATTAACCCTTCATGTGACCACCGTAAAGATGTCACTGCTGACAGTTATCTCTTTTGGAAAGAATGAGCGCTGACGGCTGGATCGCTGAGGCTCGAGCTAGATTTACATGCAACACTCCGTCCCGGGTTACTGAGCTACACAAACTCACCGTGGACGACCTGACTACTGAGTCAGTAATCACCGCCTGGCTGTTTTCAAACAACGCTGATATTGAGCAGAGGAGACAGATGCTATCTCACCACACCTCTGACGGTTTTACAGTTCCGTGTCTCCTCATTGATCGTGAGATTACAAACCCTCTTAAGTTGTTGTTGTTGGAGCATTTGGTTTAACTAGCGGTGGAACGTCAGGGCCAGGGATTTAGTGCTGGCCTCAAAATACTCTGAAAAGTAAATGTATGTTATAGTGTTGTAGTCAAGAACCACTAAAACCAAGATCAAGACTTTATCAAGACCAAAGAGAAGTCCAAGACATTTGGAGGTCCAGACTGAGACAAGACCAAGACATTTAGAGGCTGAGACCAGGACAAGATCAAGACATTTCAAGGTTGAGACTGAGACAAGACCAAGACGTTTGGAGATCCAGACCGCAACAAGACCAAGGCTTTTAGAGGTTGAGACTAAAACAAAAACAAAACGTTTGGAGGTCGAAACCGAGACAAGACCAAGACATTTTGGACCGAGACTGGGACACGACCAATACTAAACGAAGACATTTGGAGGTTTAGATCGAAACAAGACCAATAGAGTTGGAGGTTAAGACCTAAACAACATCATTTAGTGGGGTTGAGACTGAGACAAAACCAAGACATTTGGAGGTCGATAAGGAAACAAGACCAAGACATTTGGGCAGGAGGGACATTACAGACGAGCAGTATGGAGGTATTTGGATGTTTTTAAATGTCCTTTTGGACAAAAATGATGACAAAGACAACTGAGCTCAAGTCACTACATTACAATGAATGTACATTAATGTACAACTTCAGAAAGGAAAAGATTAAAATAATCCCAACCCTTGACGACATGAGGGTGAGTAGAAAATGAGTGAAGTTTGAATTTTGGTTGAACTGTTACTTTAACATTTTTCCAGCTAAACCCAGTAAGTTGGTGAATCTGATAAATGTTCCCCCATCATTTGTCTTTGTCTCCTGAAACAGCTCATTTTTACAAGTACCATAATTAAGCAGGGAAAGGTCTAGACAGGCATGTATGAGGGGGCAGCCACAAATATTGAGGGGGCATTGTGCTGTTACTTTCTTACTTACATGTAAGTTTGAGGGGGCACAACATTTATTTGAGGGGGCCAGGCCCCCTCTTGCCCCTGCCTAGACCCGGCCCTGTAATTAAGGTATGTCCAAAGACTCATGTATTTAATTATCCATGAGTTGGTACCTCCACATACAGCTCCCACGTACACTTGCATCTCTTATGTCACTAGTGTATCTATAGTAGGAGAGAGGAACCTTAAACTTGTGCTTGCGGTTGTTCAGCTGCATGTAGAGACGATGAGGTCCGTTCCAGTTTCCATATACAATATCCGTCTTGCCGTCTCTATTGAAGTCTCCAAGAGCCACTCCTCTGCCATGCTGCATGGGGTCCTCTATGCCTACAAAGTAAATACAAAAAAAACAATGCAAAAATGTTCAGTATAAGACCAGATGGACTGATGGAATAAGACAACAATTATTATTCTATAGTCACCTCTAGGTGAACCTGATCAATAGCATATAAAGTCATAACCAAATACTTTCATTTCCTTTTAAATTTCACTAAAAGTTTCAACATTTTAAGTCCCAAAAGTTATATTTAACAAGTCCACATTTGTTTGGAAAAAGTGGTTGGTATAGTTAGTGTTTTAGGTGGAAGCCACCACCGACCTACCTGCCTGCTGTGCAACATCATTGAAAGTTCCATCTCCGTTGTTCTTGAACAAGAAATTGGGTCCGTATTCGTTGTCGCAGAACACATCAGAGAAGGTTTTACTGACGATAGGTCCGACCACGACGCCTCGTCCTCCTGTCCAGTTGAAGTAAAAACAAGTGGGGGGAGGGAAAGACACCAGAGTCAAGTACAGAACAGGACAGAAGGTTTTGACTGAGGCAGCAGAGAGAGGGCAAGGACAGCAATCAAGCTGCATATGAGAAGTGGACTGATCATTATTGCCTTTCCAGACCATTTACTCCAAACAGGGTAAGGTCTTTCTGCTGACACAGACGCTCACGGGCACATAAACATCCCTCAGCACAAACACGCTGGCAAGTCTTTGTGTTGACCAGACTGTAATTATTACCTCATGAAAGGATCGTCTTCGCTTTGACTGAGATTCAGTTGTAACTTCAGCAAAACCTTTCCTGATGTTTTTTTTATACACTCACATACACTTTGGCAAAGTTTTATTAACTCCAACATGTCGCCTTGTTCTTGCATGAGGTAAAGAAAGAACAATTCTAACACGGATGGGAGGAGAGGTAAGCTCAGAGGAGGGATGTATCAGGGGGAGAGTTATGAGGTTGGAGCTTCCACAAATCTGGCTCCATTGACAAGTAAGGGGAGGACAACTGCTGAAAAAACACTCCGATACTCTTCACTTCTCAGCCTTGTGGTCCTGATGTCACCCCTTTTAATTTACAGTGGATGCTCTTGTCATGTGGATTTATTGGATTCTGATCTTTTTTATAAACTATTTCTCCTCCTGATGGGAGAGAGACGGAGGTAGAAAAAGTTGATCTGCTATATCAACCACATAAAAAGACGTTTAGATTATTTTATATACTCAGATGTTGCTTAAAATCATCTTTTATTTATTAAAGTCTACCTAGAATTTATAAGACTTTGATATGAAAAGAAAAAAAGCAACATCTAAAAATGGCTTGGACGTTTTAATAGCCATTGCATTAGTTTTTGGACATTTGACACAATTATCATCACAGCTGAATATAACTAAAAGCAAAATTAAATTTTCCTTTTCTAGGGTTGTGGGGCTGGAGCCAATCCCAGCTTCTTAGGACGTTAATCAACCCTACAAGAAAATCTTAATTTATTAACCAAAATTCAGTCTTTCTTATTCTCTACTTCAGCCTCGCTCTGAATCTAGATTGTGAAATCTACACCTTTATCTTTCAATCGCGCCATCTCTTCTGATGAAAACTTTAATGATCAATAATCTATAAGCAATAAAAATGAACTTACGAAACACTTAAGCACAAAATCACCAACCATTACCAAAACTCAGTTGTATTAAAAAACCCAAGGACTTTTCAATGACTGCCGATAACAAGAATCGTAAAAGAACTTAAGTGTTATTCACGATCATATCATCCAAAATATGATGAGATCAATCATCTTGTCATTTATTGTTCTCGCTCGGTACAGTAGGGAGAAGTCTCTTGGAAGGAAGGGGAGGACGCCGGTGCAGCGGGGGAGACGACTTCGGGCGAAGGAGGAGATATTTAATCAGAATCTTCAAGGTCATCCATCAAACTTGTTTGTTATATTGATCAGCTAGTTCCGATTGATTCAATTTGACAAAAACTGAGCGCACACTATTTGCAGCGTTCCATCAGATTCTGCGATTTTTCAACTCACTGATCAATTCACTGGCCGCGTCTGAAGGCTCGGCTGAGTATATATAAAACACAATGGTGTCCACATATTTCTCGGTGGAGCCGAGGTAACACTCCGGTGTGATAGATGTCATCTCTGGACCGTTGAGTAGTCTGATATATGTTTGCATCGTCCTTCTCTTCCCCCATGACTTTGACCGAAGTAAACAGCTGACGCGGCTAAAAGCGCTCACTACAACCCTCTTTCTTCTCTCACACCACTGATCATCATCAGATTTTTTTTCTACTCCACTATTCTCCAACTTGGCACCTTTCCAGCTCCCATTCTGCTGCACCGAGGTCCAATATTTGGAGCTTGATAGGCACTGTGGTCATGTGCTCTTCTGCATATGTGTAAATCAGACGACTGTGGAGGCGGGATGATCGTGCACACCTACCGGTGAACTTGTTTACTCCTGCCTGCTCGGCCACATTGGAGAGGGCGACGACTCCCTGCGACAGATCGCTCGCGTCCTGGTCCATCTCGATGAGAGCATGAGGACCCACGGTGCCGCTAGCATAGTTCGCAATGTAGATGGAATATCTGCCAGATCCCTGAGGGCAAATGATCCGATTTCATGATTAATTTTTGAAACAAACTTTGAAACACGACCTCCTACTCACCCTCATGTGGACTAAGGGTTGGGATTATTTTCAGAGTAATCTGTTCCTTTTTAGAGGTATAGACAACAATTTTTATTCATTTTAATGTAGCATCTGGAGCTCAATTGTCTTCGTCTTCGTCCAAAAAGACACTTAAAAATATCCAAATACCTCCATACTGCTCATCTGTAACGTCCATTGAAGCTCTACATTAAAAATAGTTCTGGAAAAACTTCTACGTCTGTTTTTTATATTTTTTTATTTTGTATATCCCAGTCTCCCAGCTCCAGCTACAAATGTATCCTCATTCAAACAAATGGAGGTATTTTATATGTTTTTAACAGTGTATTTTTGGAGTCACAACATTAAAAATGAACAAACATTTTTGCCTATAAGTCTTAAAAAGAAACAGATTACTCTGAAAATAATCCCAACCTTTAATCAACATTAGGGTGAGTAGAAAATGAAAACTTTTAATTTTGAGTGAACTATCCCTCAAGTGTGTTTGCTAAAGTTGGGATGTCAGTAGATTTGTGATGTAACAACAATAACTGGGAGCAGATAGAGAATCCTTGCAAGAACCAGACTCTTCCACGATTGATTAGCATCTTCAAATTGAAAAAGTACAGAAAGATTATGACCATTAAATCCGTCTAATCACTCTTTGAGTTGGACCAGATGTTCACAGCGACTCTCAGACTTCCGTCATAAGGTCCAATCAGTCTTCCTCGATATCTGCGTCCTCTCTAGGAATCCAATTAATGTGACTAATGATCATGTCATGATTTACCTTGTTGACAGTAACATAAACAAAATATACGGAAAGTTCTATTTTTTTCCGGGGTCTGCTCTTCTCCATCTCTGTAAATCCCCTCATACACATACTCCTCCTAGCCCCCTTGTTCTCCCCCTATTCCTTTTCTTCTGCTTCCCTTCGGAGATTAATTTCACACTCCATTATCAGTCAGAGTCCCTGCAGACACAAACTCACAGACGGAACCATGCTAATAGACTACACTCTTGATTCCAATGAGCTCTCCCACCAGGCCGAACATATTTCAATCAATACAAACACACACAGACACACACACACGAAGGTGTTGTTTGATAGTTGCCCTTACAGTTTTTTAAGGGGTGAATGTGTGGTAAATGTCATCTAGGCTCATGTCATGGCTTGCTGAGGTAGTGGATCTAGAGACCGCTTGGCTTACTTGCATTCAGGAGAAAAAAAAAATGAGACTGAGCTTTATAGTAAGACCCAAAGGCCATCCACAGTTCCTTAACAATCTTAAAAGTCAATGATTTTTCAATAAGTTTTGACCCGAGGCTAATTTCTGCCACTGAGGTTTTCTGCTGGTGCATGTTGCTGCAGACTTCGCTAACCGTTCCTCATCCATTTTCCTTTAATACTTGGCAGGATTAAATTGTTTCTTTCCCAAAACCATTGCGTCTAAGAAGTCCAGCCTTCAACATTATCATTTGTCAGGGACTACAGGCTGCCTGCTTGTGAGAAAAGCCATCAATCAGTTCAACGTGAGATCTCTGGATATGCAACCTCCATTAGTTTGTGTAAGAATAACGTCCGGATGTCACCTTCAAGCATCCAGTAAAAGTACAAGTTTGCAGAAAAAAGATCAGGGAAAATCTTCACTTCACGATATTGGTTCAGTATTTTTATAAATAAACCTTTACCTATTTTAGTGTTATGATTCTCACTTTGACCGTGGCTGTCTTTGCTTATCTTGTCAGTTTTTCTTCTACAAAAAGGGCTCTTTTCTACCTTTTTGTGACATTTTGCACCAAATCTCTTTCTTGATAATGATGCTTTTAAGTGGGATATGATGTTCAATCTTCAACATAGGCAAGACTAATGATAAAGTAACATTGATATTGTAAATACCAACCAGCCGAGTCTTCATCTGCCAAATGCCTGAAGTTAGCTCACCGAACTATAGTCTTAAAGATGTTTTAATTTGGGAAAAAAGACAGGATTTTCTCCATAGTCATATAAGCCTGTGACTTATGATATGTCAAGATACTATTTTTTAAGTTTACCAAAAAAATAAGCAGTGGAAGGAAGTAAAATACGACCTCTGTATGGGATCATCTTGTTGTAGAAAAAACAACTTCTCGCCTACTTGGCGTTATGGTGAAAATTGTTTTATTTTTTTTGTTTGTTTTATTTGTAGGCTGGTCCATGGAAATAATGCCAAAATTTAAACCGGTCCGCGATGAAAAATTTTTTTGGGGACCACTGATCTTCACCTCCTTATATAGTCATCATTGTCTATTCAATGATTACTACTAACCCTTAGTCGACATGAGAGTGAGTTGAAATAAGTAAAATTTGAATTTTGGATAAACAATTCATTTAGGAGCATTCCTAAGATGATTGTAGCACTTAATAACTTAACAAATAGGAGAAGTAAAAGGGTGCTGCAGAAGAATTCCTTTAAGATAGAATTAAGGAGTCTTTTTTTGTTGTTAACTAAATGTTAACGCATATATGTTTTTTATTAAAACAGCACTACTTGGTTGGATGACTAAGCTCCTCACACGACATGAAACCATTTCCACCTCATGTGTCTTGTTCACCAAACAGATGAATAAAAATGGCTCATCAACAGGAAAATGTATTCATCCTCTCTTTTCTGCCACACAGGCCATTGGTGTTCACTGAGTTGGGACTCGATTGGAAAACAGGGTATTGTTATCCCCACTGTCCCCCATCCAACTATTACCCTCTTTATCCTCCAGATAAGAGACAGAGAGGAGTCAGTCAGACAAACTAGAGGAGGGAGAAAGACAATGGAAAGCAAGCCGAAAGAAAATGCTGGGGGGAAAAAGAGGCGATGTGCAGTCATCACTCCTCCCTTCGTACGATGTTCTATAAAACAAACGAGCCCTGGCTTCTGTAATTACACTGGCGCGATGGACAGAGGAGAGAAAATAGCACACCATTCCCCCAAATGAACTGTCATAGCACATGCTGAGAAGGGCGGCGTAGGCAGAGCATGAGTTATCACTGGTAAACAAACAGAGGCATCCATGCATGTGCGCAGAAGATACTCCGGGGAGTTTGTGTGTGGCTGTGTAGTTTGTAGCCTTGTAGTTTGCGAGTGTGTATTACCTTTCTGTCCACACAGGCCACTGAGCGCCCAGCCATACGGTTGGCTACGTCTCTGTGCTCATTAATGTCATCATTGAGCAGATCTTCAAAGCGTCCATTACGGAACTTAAAGAGTTTGTCAGAATATGTCGCCCGTCCTGCGGTACAGAGAAAAGCGTTGTGAGTCAGAGATATTACACAACAAAATATCACGTTTAGCGTATGTTCTTATCGGCTCCCTTAGTGCAGAAACAGCTTGAAAAAAGACTCTCACAAATGTATAGTTAGGATCGTTGATAAGGTCACTTCTCTTGTACTGTACCAGAAAATGCATTGTTGGTGTTGAGGACATAGATCTCCTCTCGTCCGTCGCCGTCAATATCACACGCTGTCACCCCGATGGCGTTGCCTTGGCGGTCCCTCAGAGCGTAGAACGGGGAGCTTCTGTCGTCAACTGCTATGTTAACAAGTCTTCTCTTTTGCTTGTCGTACTTCAAGACGAGGTTCGGGCCATTGTAGCTGTAGAAGCATCAATGAATATACATCAAGTTTGTCAGAAAAAACACAGAGAATCTTAAAAATAAGAAATTACAATTCAGAGAGCAAATTCTACATAGCCTTAGCATACAGGGACAAACCATACCATTACTTTCCAAAAAGGTCACTTTGGGTTTTATTCATGAAGCGCAAGTAAATCTCCAGATTCATGAACCAGGCGTGACACTATAATCTGATCGTAAACACATTTGTACACAAGTGTTGATTAATCCAAAAAGTGAGAGCAGCTTATTTTAAGGAGTAATTAGTATTAATATCCGACCATAGACTTAGACTTAGACTTAGACTTAGACCTAGACTTAGACTTAGACTGCACTTTATTCATCCCTTTGAGATGACACTCTCAGGGAAATTTCTGTTTTCCAGTAGCACAGAAGGAATAGAGAAAACCAAAAAGCACACAGAAGAGGACGATAGCATTAAATAACAACAACAGTAGCTGAATATAACGATAGTATAAACAAAATAAAAATAAAAATAAAATAAAATAAAATAAACAAAGTGACATAGACAGTGGAGTTGGTATTGAAGTTAAAAGTATATTATATTTTCTTCTGTTAGTTGTTGAGTTGGACAGTCAAAGTGCAGGGATGTGTCAGATGCTGTTAATCATCTTAACATAACTATCCTATCAATAAATGTATGGATCAGATACTAACAGACGAACCGCTGTAGCTAAAGAGGCTTTTGGAAGTTCTACCGGTCGTCACCAGTGATCCAATGTCAGGCATGCGTCGTAAGTAGATTCAGCTGGTTCTTGAGCGAGTATTCAATATCAAACTAACTTTACCGCGGCCCATTAATCTTACCACTGTAGAACAGAGAACATATTACAGGTGGTACATAAATGATTTGACGTGAAACTGGAGGAAAATAAACACACAAAAAAACACTTCAGTCACAGGAGTAGTGAACTCACGGTCAAAAAATAACTGAGGATTGTTCACTTATTTTTGTTATTTAAGCTATGATTTAATGTTATTTTTTTTAATAAACATTCATCATGCAGACAGAATTTGTATCTATGAGGTCAATTCAAACAGATAATTCACAATTATGAATATAATATGGATTATAAACCTGTTTATGTTCAAATTATTTAACCCTTCTGTTGTTGTTGGGTCAAGTTGACCCAAAGGCCCGAAAAACCAATGTGTTTTTTTTCTTTTCAAATCTTTTTTTCAAACATTATTCAAGGGCATTCTTGACTTTACACAAACTCTACACCTGCTCAGGAGGAAGTGTAGATTTCTCAGTATCTACGACAAAAAATGGACTTAAAGATGGAGATGAGAGAATTTATGAAGACGGGAAGAAAGATCTTGAAAATGCATTTTTAAAACGATTACCTTTATGTTTTATATGAAAAAGCAATCAAGGAAAAGAAAAAATGAGCTAAAGAAAATTGATGTGTTTAATATTTTTGCTGCAAATACCGAGAAAGCATGTGGCTCCAGTTCATCAGGAAGATTGAAAACTTTAACTGCTGTAGTGCATTATGGGGCTGATAGTCGTTTTTTTCTGCTTGAACCCTCTCTAACCTGAAGACAGCTTCACACAGACATATAAAACCAGATTGATATTCGTCCTACACTCAAATACCTGCTGAATCTCCTGATGAAAGGACATTTATGATGCATGGTCATTAACATCAATCTAGATTCTGTTAGTCCGTGAGGAATCCTGCGCTGCTTCAGTGGATTGAGGGAACTTGCCAAACCGCTGCCATCCAATCACATCTATTTTCATCAGCTGAGTGAACTGCAGGGCAACATCATCATCTCTTTTGTCTTTGTCTGCTACCTCATGACTCAGCTGCCATGTGAAAGTTAGACATCACCTGCAGTTATTCTCTACACATTAGACCTTTTAATTTGGCTCAACGGTCTCTCAGGATTCAGAGGCTATTAGGAAGGGTCTTCTCACCCCGCCACAAAAATCTCCAGGTCTCCGTCTCCGTCCACGTCGGTAACAGCCACGCCGTAGTTGAGCTGCGTGGGGTTGTTGTCGTAGTCGGGGGGAAGGACGGCCCTGGTTATCGCTGAGAACATGGGTTCGGATCTCTGGGCCGAGGACAACGAGGACAGGAGCAGGACTAACCACAACATGGTAACCTAGGAGATGAAACAAACACCAGATACAAGGGTCAACATGTGGATCATTGGGAATATTTTTGGTTTCCACATGAAGAGAAACCACTAAGACCAGCAGTATTTAGCAGTTTGATGAAGGAAAGCAGGATAGAAAATCTATACTGGAATGTTTGGGTGATGCCAGTGGGCAAAAATTAAAAAAAAATCTTTATTTAGGACTAAAATCGAGTCAAACACAGGTGTTTCTAATTTTATTTTTTTTCAAACCACCAACCCGAATTGATAAACATCTCTTCTGCATTAATTTGCTATAAGTAGAAGATGATTGGTCATTTTAATGATTTTAACCACTTAAATATGAATCTCAATTTTCATTGTTGCTTTATTTATTTATTTACAACAATCAACAAAATATATCTTGTTAATTCACATGACATTTAAAATCACATTCTTTGGGTTTCTGGAGGGTTTTGTTCAATAGCAGAAGATAATGGACAAACAGTAAACTAATATTTATGTTAAATCCTTTTGGAGACATTCTTTCTGCTAGTAATTCCATAGTAACTAGTAACAAGATGAAATATAACGGTCATGGGTTAAAAGTAACATGTCAACAACAGTTTGAAAATTGAATTGAAAAAAATGTGTTGTGTTAAAAACTACTCAAGGGGTTGAACGTTTTGGTTGAAGAGATAAAAAAATAAAAACGTGTTAAATGCATTATTTCTCAATTTATCTTGGCTTATTGTCTAAAATAGACTTTGTCATAACACAACATTATTCAATGTGGTCACCAACGTGGTGCACCATGTAGTTCATAGACCCCAAAGTAGTAGCCCTTGGGCCTGTTGAAAAATGCTTTTTAAACATCTTGTAATGTTGATTTGGGGTTTTCTTTCTTGTGGTACTTTGGTTATATATTGAATAATCATTAATGTTCATAAAGAGTTGGGATTATTTTCAGAGTAATCTGTTCATTTTGAGAGTTATAGACAGAAATGTTTGTTTATTTTAATGTAGCATCTGGAGCTCAGTTGTCTTCGTCTTCATCTTCGTCCAAAAAGACACTTAAAAACACCCAAATACCTCCATACTGCTCAACCCTTAGTCGACATGAGGTTGAGTTGAAAGTGAGTGGAATTGAATTTTAAACAATCACTTTAAGGCAGAGACTAAGAAGCTTCAGATTATTTATTGTTTGTTTTCCTATATTCCCCTAATTCTTTGAAAAGTGACATACAGTATGTTTATGACTTTCAAGATTCAAGTGTGAGTTTTAACTCAGTCTTGTACTTTACAAAAATAAAAAAGGATGTTGTTTCAAATGTTTAGAAAAAAAATGTAATATGTAATATTTAAACACTTGTTTATCTCTAAAACAAAACAACTAGTGAAACTGAGGATGAAGTGAAGCCAACTCCATCATCGCTTTCTTCCATCTTTCTCGTGGACCCAACACAAACAGCGGCTGTTAACACGGGGGTTAATTCACAGCACAGGGAGCTCAGAAGAGGCCGTTTCTCCCCATTAGAGAGAGATGTAATGACAAACGAGCTCAACACTTTCAGGCGACCAAAGGGCAGACTTGCTCATACACGTCTCACAAGATAGGTGCAGCCAACCGCAAACAAGGTGAACAGACGAATTTGAAACAAAAAAAAAAAAAGTCCAATAAAGTGTCGAGCAAAAAGGAATGGAGAGAAATGCCTATATTTTACTCAAAAGACCTGCTGAGGATGAGAGGACGGATCGTGTTGTTAAGTGAAATAAGGGGAGCTACTGTGTGATGTCCATACTAATGGGTACTAGATAGTTGCGGTGCCACTGCGTCAGGGATCACTTTGAGACCTCGAAACGGTGAAAGTTAAATGATTTCTATAAAGGCATCAATTGGCAGCTTCAAGATAAAAAAAAGAGAGGTTGCTGATAAAAGCCAAGGGCATGCTGGTTCCCCTGCATTTATCGTCCAAAAGCTCAGCAACTTATACTAGAACGACTTGTTAATGGTGCCAGGAGTTATTGAAGTCATTGAATAGTGTCACAAAGGGTCATAGGGAGCTTCAGAGACTGTTATTTATAGGTGAGCGGTCAAACACCATGGAAAAAAACATCTGAAAATGTGATGTTTGAGACAGTCAGGTTGTCGATTTGCTTATTTATGCCTGCATTAGGAGGCCATTACCCCGGCGTGCAACATCAGCATGTGCCTTCCAGAGCGATCATGCCCAGCTTCTATCTTGATAGCACTGCGACAAAGAATAAGCAACATCTTCAGTTTCAGAAAAGCTTTTCAGGAGCTTTTCACTGTGTAGGACACTGCAGATCACACACACACACACCCTCACACACACACACACCTCAATGACCTCTTAAACTTATCTTCACACTACGTCCAAAGCTACTTCACACTTCAGTTGTACTTATCAAAATATGACAATTTAAGAGTCCAGCAAATCTAAAATAAACCATGGAATTTAAATGAAAGGGAACTTTTCAAATTAAATATAAAATGAAAGAAGAAATTAAAACCACGTGTAAATTAGCATACAAGCAATAAAAGATGATGGTTTTCAAACAGAGAATTAAAATATCAACCATACATTTTAACTACAACCAGATAAAGAATAAAACTGAACGAATCCAGTACAAAATATTTTAAAGCAAAAAACGAGTAAACTGTATTGCACTTTACAATTTAGCAGATCGTGCTTGTTTGTTTGTTTTTTTTAGGTTTTATTATTTAATAATAGTTCATCCCGTATATAACAATTTCCCCATGATATATTTTGCGATTAAATAAAACCAAAAACATTTTGCCTTCCATTAAAAATCGTAACTATACGAGTTGAATTTAAGTCAGCTCTAAATAAATAAGTGTAAACTTTTACAGACTCATTTAGATATTTTTAAAAAAAAAATCAAATTTAAATAAACGCATGTCAAATCCTATTATAAGAAATCAAGTTAAATCGTCTTACAAGTCCCAGTGTTTCTCTGAAACAGAAATACGGAGTAAAAAAACAACTTTATCTGGGCTGGTCCTGCAGCAGATCCCAGCGGAGATGAGGAGTCCTGCAGCCGGAGGAGGCTCCTGCAGGAGTCGCTTTACTTACAGCAGCCGCGCGCTCCTTCTGAATCCCCCCACCAGTGACGACCACTGACCCCGTCGAGAGAGCTGCTGTCGGCGGGTAATTGTGCGCTGGATCCCGCGGTTATCTCAAGGGTTTTACCACCACTTATTCCCCTTTACACAACTTCCAAAGGCTTTATGAAATTACCCGAGATGGGAGCCAATCAACGCACGGCGAGGAGAATATTCAATGAATCAGCCAATGGCGAAGCAGACGGGGAGGCCGTGGGCGTGGCTTCAGGTTTTACATGGCGGAGCAGGTGCTGAGGCTGCTCTCTTTTTAGACTCATCTTTTCAGTCACATCTCAATGTGTGTCGTCCTAAAAATGCTTTTTTTAAATTATTTTAAATGAAGATTTAAGCTTTGATCGTTATTTATTGGACCTTGAGAGGTTTAAATTTGAATCTAGTCCTCTAAATACAATTCTAAGCGTGAACAATTAATTTAAACCATAAAATGAAAAGAAAATTGGAAAAGATGGTTTGATTGAAGGTTTTCATAATTGCAAGTTCATTATCCAATGCTGCATGTAATGTCATCATGTCATGTATTTTGTGTGGTTGACCCCAAATACGGCACATGTGTCCAACCCAAGGCGAGCCACTCATTTGTACCGATATAAAGACACTTTGATGACTTTAAAGGGGAGAATAATATCATCAGAACGATTACGTTTATCTATCTATCTATCTATCTATTTATCTATCTATCTATCTATCTATCTAGCTATCTATCTATCTATCTATCTATCTATCTATCTATCTATCTATCTATCTATCTATCTATCTATCTATCTATCTATCTATCTATCTATCTATCTATCTATCTATCTATCTATCTATCTATCTATCTATCTATCTATCTATCTATCTATCTATCTATCTATCTATCTATCTATCTATCTATCTATCTATTTATCTATCTATCTATCTATCTATCTATCTATCTATCTATTTCTGTTTGGCATTGTGTTGACTTGTTGTTCCAGGTAAATAACTACATTTCCTTGCATAAGAACAACACTATAAAAGGAGATTTCAAGAATTCCCTATAAATTAATATAATAAAAAATAAAAAATCATCTACCTAAAACAATATTGAAAAACGTTTAATTCATAAATATATTGAGAATTAATTAAAGGGAAACTAATGTAAAAAAAAGAGCTCTACTGACCCACTCACATGTTTCAAATGTTGAATCTTTCTCTCCAAGATGCAGTAAGTCTCTCATCATGACCATGTTTTGAAGTTATTACTTTATAAAGTTCTCCCCCGTCTGAAATCTCGCGAATGAGAGGTTATTAGAGCGAAGTCCGTCATGATATAATAATGGCATCACCCCTCCTCCAGCCAGCTGTAATTATGCCCTGCTTTGTTTATACAACGAGTCGCTTAGAAGTGGAGACCTCTATGCTTGACTAATCACAGCAGAGTGGGTGTGGTTATGGTAAACAAGAATTTATCTCCAGTGGGCATTTTCTAATGTAAATATTTCAATGAAAGGAGAGTTTTGTACAAACAGACACATACTGATGAGTACAATAGAGTCCAACATCTATTTAAGACACACTTAAATCCACACATTAGTTGCCCTTTAAATGTACAATGTATGCTAATGTACCTGACACAAAAGTAGCCAATACTACACAATACAACATATTAAAAGATGTATATGTTATTATATTTCATCAGTTGAATCCATCAATCTTTAAAATTAGAGGTTTTAATTAGCAGTTGAACAAGCATTGGTTCATTTGCTCACCCTTAGAGGGCTAGCACAATCAAGTTGTAAATGTACTTGTATCAAGAGAATAATTATCAAACTCAAAGCAATTCTGTAATTCAAGGCACCGCGCCCATCGATCACAGAACACGACTGCTTTTGGTGAGAGTGGTTCAGTTTAACAATAAGTCAGATGTCATCTGATTGGCTGCCCTAGACTAACTTAAAAAGATACCTCCATACTGCCCGTCTGTAACGTCCATCTTGAATTTAATCCTCTACATGAGGAATTGTAAAATAAGTCTATATTTTATATTTGTTTTTAGCAGAAGATCTAAATCTCTCAGCTCTTCGAAATGCTGCTTTACGCTGATGGCCTGGCATCTTCTGCTAAAAACAAGCTTACAATATAGATAATTTTTTAGAAAAATCCTAATGTCGACGCTTCAATACATGAGGGACGTTACAGCTGAGAGATTTCACATCATGGTTAGCAGATTAGCGAGGAATTGATCCTCCGGTGAAGAGGAACAGCTTCATGGTTGGGACGAAGCTTCCCATGAAGGACAAGCGATGAGCTAAAGGTGATCAAAGACAAGCGTCTTCATCCTCCTCACGAGAAGCTCAATCAGCCGCGGACACATCCATGCACGAGCCTCCACATGCTTGGATAGCTCCTTCTCATTCCATCAGATAACAAGGCCACTCCGGTGATGAAAGACGAGTCACAGGTTCTAAACGATGAGTGTGTTGGATCAATCAATGAAAGTGTTGCATCGATATCCATCAAACACAAGCAGGAGCAGCTTCACCAACATTCCCTGTTAATCACTTGCTCTCCTTTATCTTGTCATAGAGCGCGAACTCTCGTCTGGTGCTGTCAGTGAGAGGTCAGAGGCCACAGGGGAGTGTGACAAGGTCAAAATTACATAACAATAAAGCGATATAGAATTCAAAGAAACTGCAAAACCTCAAGTGGGCTAAAACAACAGAGTGATGCAAGATACTTCCTGAAAGGGTGAGCTTGAAGTTTGTGTCTAAATATTGCTAGAGTAGAGAAGCCAGGTCAGGTGAGGGGAGGGGCTTGTTCCCATATATAGGTCAAGAGCAACAACATGTTTCTAAAGTGAATGAGCTGCAGCTTTGGTGACCATCTGTCAACACCTCTGTCATCAATAATTACTTTAATTGTCAATTATTTTCAAAGAGAGAAACACCAACACATATTTTCCTGAAATAAAAAAAAAATCAATTTCTCTGATGGTATTTAGTATAACCTGGCCTCGAAAGACGATAATAAAATGAAAACTCACCAATAAAACTCTTGAATTGCCTCTTTTTCTGATAAGTCAGGAGCTGTCGCAGCTCTTGGTGATGAATAACAGGAATAAAGCCGCACTGTCACATTTGCATACGCTTCCTGAAAAACAAAATAAATAATTCTGCAGAAGTGATGAGACGAAAGTTAGTGTTCTGTCTCATAACAGCCACCGGTTTGTGCGTGTCTTTGTGTGTGTCTGTGTGCGTAAGAAAAGGAGAGTTTGCAGGTTTACTGCTGCCAGATGTATAATTCTTATATCATGCTCCACTGGGTCCAGCCTCCCAGAGACCCCCGATGAGTGTGTGTACGTCGAGGCATGTGCGTGTGTATGGCCGTGCGCAACCTGCTGCTGAAATGAGATGTTCACATCCCAAGGACGTCTGCCTCCATAATTTAAACTCACTGGTGCTGGAAGACTTCAAGCTCAAAGTGCCGGAGTCATAAAGCAGGGCTCCTCCGTCTTTACTGTTATTGTCTGTGATCTGGTGTTGTAAACCCCCCGCAGGTGCCCGTGACTCAAGTAATGCAAATATCAGGAGAGAATGTCATCATTTCCATGTCGGCGCAGATGAGTTTGAGGCTGTCGAATTAAGATAAAGACTGGAAGTCAACGCTCACGCTCTAAAAACCTACAGACAGGGTCGTGTGTTCGATACTTTCATTGCTCACTGGCGGGTCTTCAGTCTCTCACACTACAGGACAGATTGTTTTTATTTAAGGTGTTGGTTTTAATGTAGGAAGGGGTTTGGAATCTTTCCCATAAGAATCGATGCTGTGGTCTGTGACCAGATCCATCTAGCATTTTTCTAGTGTTGGAAAACAGCCCAACTCAAAAATCTAAATCTAAATTCTCAGTAGAAGTCGATAAAAGATGGGCTGATTAAAAGTCATTAAATGTAAGTGGTGTCCTTTAGCTTTTAAAGGTTTTATCATTCACACCAAAATGAGAAGAAGAGCAATTAATGTGTTGATTTAAGTGTGTCTTAAATAGATCTTGGACCTCTATTGTATCATCAGAATGAGTTTACACAAACTCTCAAAATCTTTTTTTCTGGATATTAAATCTTGTTTATCATAACCACCACCACTCTGCTATAGTTGGTCAAAAATCACGGTTTGTTACTACCTCTCATCAAATCAAGAAGTCTCCATCTCAAAGGGACTCGTTGTATAAAACAAAGTGGGGCTTGATTACAGCTGGCTGGAGGAGGAGTGAAGCGATTATTACATCATAATGGACTCCGCTCTCGTAACCTCTCGTTCGCTGAGATTTCAGAAGGGCAAGCACTTTATATAGTAATAAATTCAAAACATAGTCATGATGAGAGACTTACTGTTAATTTAATCTTAGAGAGGAAGCCTTCAACGTTTGAAACATGTGAGTGAGTCAAGAGAGTTAGCTTTTTTATGTTAGATTCCCTTTGAGAAGCTGGACCAAAAAAAACGATAACAAATCAACTAGATTTTTTTTTTCTTTAAAAAGTGGTTCATGAGTAAATCTGGAAATATTTATATCAGAATACATTTGACTCACGTTCAATTACATTTTTGGCATGAGCCCCCGGAGTCATTGATGGATGATGTTTCCTTCTAGGGACAGTTAATGAATCTTCTCAGAGTAAAAAGAGAAAACTTCTCATATCATTAAACTTTAGAAATGCTTCTACCGCCTCATCCCTCCTGCAGCGTAGCTCAATATTTAACCCTCTGGTTCATGTGTTGGTGAACTAAAAAGACGATTTACTGACATCTCACAACTCAATCAATACTTCTAATACACCCCGTTGTGAATTAGACATAAAACTAACTCATGTTCACCTTGATGAATCGTTAGAGTCAAGTTCATTACGAGGATTTATTTAGGGTTGCGATTTCACACTTTCACACTGAGTTTAATATCATTGTGTTGAAGTGGAAGTGGCATATATTGATGACTCGGTTAAAAAACCCTCTTTTATGACATAATAACTTTAGGTTATGCACCTTAAAATGTATTTACTGCACCTCTCTGAAGAATCAAAGCCTTAAAGTAATTCAAACTTTAAAAATGTTCTACTCACCCTCAAGTCTTCTAAGGGTTGGGATTATTTTCAGAGTAATCTGTTCCTTTTAAGAGTTAAAGACAAAAATGTTTGTTCATTTTAATA
The DNA here is from genome assembly GCF_982586985.1 of Callionymus lyra. Classification (NCBI taxonomy): domain Eukaryota; kingdom Metazoa; phylum Chordata; class Actinopteri; order Syngnathiformes; family Callionymidae; genus Callionymus; species Callionymus lyra. The sequence goes on along the minus strand of NC_141828.1, from coordinate 22,525,143 downwards.
GCGACTGGAGCTCAGTTGTCTTCGTCTTCATCATAAAAGACATTTAATCCAAATACCTCCATACTGCTCCTCTTCTGCTTCGACATGAGGAATTGTTGCAAAGAAATTAAATAAATCTGTATATTTTAAGTTTTCTGTTGCAGAAGCTCACAGTCTCTAAGCTCAAGATGCAACTGTATCCTCACTTCTGAACAATTTCTCATATCTAGGCTTCATTACAAGATGGATGTTACAAACGAGCAGTATGGAGGTATTTGAATGTTTTTAAGTGTCTTTTTGGAATAAGATGAAGACGAAGACAACTGAGATCCAGTCGTTACATGAAAATTAACATACATTTTTGTCTATAACTCTAAAAAGCAACAGAAAACTAGGCCCAGAATCGCGCACTTCTGCATTGACACTCAGTATTTTGAGTGCACAAGTGCATACCAATTAGCAGTGTGCGAAAATGTAGTGCGAAATGAGCACTAAATTGGTGAACCAGAAAATTGAGTGTGGATCAATGGACACTTTACAACAGGGGTCTCCAAACCGGTCCTCAAAGGGCCAGGGTGGTGCAGGGTTTTTTTCCAACCAGTCAAGGAGTCTTCAAAGTGTAATCAGTTGATTGTCAGTCTGGTGTTGCTTGTTTAAGCTGAAACCTCATTGGTTAAACTATACATGCTTGATCGGTTGGAACAAAAACATGCACCATAGCGGCCGTTTGAGGACCGGTTTTGGGACCCCTGCTTTACACCGCCATCTTAGTGACTAGATGACACTAAACGGAAGCTATGTCACTGACGATGTGTCTTCAGAGCAGATACTGGTGTAAATGTCTCGAGAAAACACTAATTTTACCACGAAACAACACGACAACAATAAGAACACAATGAAACACAACTCAATACTTGTTATAATTGGTGAAAAGTGCTGTTAAGTGTGGGCGTTAGTGTTCCAACTTCCTGTTGCGATCAGCGTAAAAAGGTAGTAGAAGAAGAAGCTGTCGAGTCATTTCCAGTTAGTGTGTAGCAGCAGTGTTTGATTTGAGACATACTAGCCTGTCGAAATTTGGGCACTGGAAAGTACCTGCACTATCTTAATGTGCACTATTACCACTGTGTGATTTGGGACACAGCCTTATATTATATTAGAAAATATTTCAACCCTCAGTCGACATGGGGGTGGGTAGAAAATGAGTAGAATTGTAATTTTGGGTGAACTATCACTTTAAGTGATTCAGAAGAACATCAATAATCATCAAGGCTCAAATTGAGCCTTGTATGAAGCTTTTAACTGAGCAAATGTTATCTATATTATATCTGTTTATGATATACAAAGATGAACCACTATTAAGGTCTTTTACACAGTTCTTAGTTTGGTGTTAGTTGATACATGTACTGAAGCAAGCATGCAAGAAGCATCAGTAAGCTTCATTAAAACAATTATCCTGATGTTGATAAATATGTATGACACAAGTTTCCGGTGACTCAAAATAAGACGAAGCAGAGGAAAGAAGCTTTACTCGCAGTTGAGCGGTTTATATGTTGTCGTTCTTACACTCTCTTGCAGCTCATGCTCCAAATGAAAAGTCATTGATTTTCTGTGTGGATGAACTTCTGCTCCGGACTTTGAATAATCACATTATAACTATTTCTCTGGACTCTTGCTTTCATGAAACCACATCCCATGTGGAAGTCCGACTGCACTCTTACATACACACACATGGGCCGCAGCCAACAGGGTCGTTCATAGATCAGACTCCCTGTGACAGCTCTCTTAAATGTCCTTGGCAGCTCCACACTCCCCTCACAACCCTCTCTGTTCCTGCACCTTTTCCTCTGTGCCTCTGATGGATGCCGCCATATTTCTCCACCTCTGCTCTGGATTGTTTGTATAACAGCATGGCCCTCTAATGCATGGCACAATCTGTTGGTTTCCCACTTTGTGTCACTAGTTTTGCGTCCTCGAACATACAAACAAATGACTCGGTTTTCTTTTCTTCATGGATCAGGAATCAGAATTCAATTAAAAACAGATCATGTTGATAAAGGTCACCACAAAGATTACAGCATTCCAGTTCAGAGAATACAATAAGTGGACGATGAATGCTCCAAAAACTGGAAAGCTGATTGGGTGGATTTGCCACCCTAAAAGAAAGCATTGCCATCCCCCTGCTGTCACCCGAATTTGCAGGAACGAAAATGAAATGTACTATTGAGAAACTCAAAGTGAATGCAGCATGAGATGACACTGGAGCGACAGTTTTGAAAAAGAGAGGGAGTTCCAGGAGTTTCAAGGACAGTAAAAAAAAAGAAGCAATTAATGGAATTATAATGAAAGCACAGTATTTGTATGTTAACAATGCTGATTTTGAGATCATATACTTTGAGCCAATATGTTCCAGAAATGTATGTCTTGTATGCTTTAGTGCCATAATCATAGAAACATATAGTACCGGTAAATGGAAAATTGTAGTAAAGAGATGTAACCCTGGAGATAACGCAAGGGTTACAGATAGTTTTTTAGTAATAATCTACACATTTTTCAAACTAATCAGTATGAATAGCTGGATTTTACATTTTTCTTTTTCAAATAACTTTTTGTTGAAGGTTTACAAAGCATTATTAAAGCCAACAAATATAATAATAAGGGTGAAACATCTTATATAATATTTAGAACAATAAAAAATACATAAAAAAGAGACAATTATAATTGTTTACGACTCTGAATATTATTAAGACACAAGAAGAGCGCTTTATACTTTAGGATTTTATAAACTTTTTTAATAGTCAACTAAACATCAACTGTTGAAATGATTAAACGACTAATCAAATAATTTAAAAATGTTCTTTCAGTGTAGCATGAGGTTGCTTTTATAATTTTTTATAATTTTTCTATTTGTGTATTTATTCCTGACTTTATTTACAGCAGCATGTCTGATTAAAGTAATCTTAGTTTTTTTCTTTATCCTCAGGATGCTTTTAGATGTGTTTCTTTATCTTTACATCGTTTCAATAATAAACTTTCAATATAGATTTTTTTGTTGTTGTTGTTCAACATACTGATTTTAGTTTACTCTTTTCTATTTGATTAAAATCATTGTTTTTCTCACCAATACTGCCCTGAATTTGAACATGAGCCAGGGTTAAATCCTGCATACTCGATTCATTGAAGTTCAATGAAAGTATCTTGGCCATTAGAAAAAAAGGTTGCATCATTTTTCAAGCATATATAATTCATTAATTGTTACAACACACACATTACAACTAATCATGTTTATAATCTCCATGCAAATACAAGAAGAATTAAGATAAGATCACTTTTTTTCTCTTTCTTTTATGTCCCTTAGCAGCAGCCCAACGTTTTCTCATTAAAGTGATTCAATTAAATTCAGTCCTTGATGTTGCCGCCCCTCGAAGGTCCCGCCCCCCTTTAAATATTTCTCCAGATCCAAGAAGGGAAGGGAATTCATTTAAAACAGATGCATGAACTTGTCTCTCGTGCCATTAGACATAGGGAGTCATGAACCACGAATATCTATTATGAAAGCAATACTAATTCATTCACAGCTACTTACGCATCTTACTATCTATTATGTTTAACCCATTATTTTGACTGTTGTATGATTTCATTTGACAGCCCAGAAATATACTCCTTTAAGTTTACAGATCATTGTAGATAATCCTCTCTCCGCTGTGAAATAAATAAAACAATTCAAACTATAAATTACTTTTGCTTGACTCATCATTTTACATCATGTCCTGCTTCTTTTTTTAACTTAACAAACTTTTGTGTTCGCCGTACACTCTCCTGCTATCAATCACGCTTTTTAATTTAATGTATGAATATATGATTTATGTTTCCCGGGCAGGAGATATAAATCTATTCCGTGAAGGGAAGAGGAGGGAGCAGGGAGAGGGTGTCTCAGCACGGTGATGTTTCCTTATTGATTGGCCGGCTTAATAGGGTTCGTTTTTTCATATCTCAGGAAATCAAGTAAATAAACAGTCAAGGGTGAGTTAAGTCACTGCAGTACTTAAGAAACGGATGTTTGTAAGGCCTATTCATCAAAACTGATCGGTGAGTTTGGCCGTTATGATTCATTATTGACATGAATAAATTGACTTCAGCTTCAGGAGTGGACTTCAGGTCGTGTTGTGCTTCACATGAGTCAAACCTAAAGAAGTGACTAATGTAGTGTTTCCACCATCAGTGGTTGAACTTTGAGATGAAGCCCAACTCAGGGGAAAACATATGACATAAGGATGCCTTCACTAAAGCTTTATGTCTATGTTGCTATGTCAAAAGTTATAAACAGCAGTATTTGATTGGCTGGGCGGCGAAGCACTATGGGAGATGTTCAAGTCACTGTTGCTGGGATGGTTGTGGAGAAGGATGCAGTGTTGAGTTTGTCCAAATAAATGTCGTTAATTTGAACAAGTTCTAAATTAAATGGCCATAACATCTTCAGAACGTAACCGCTGCAATGAACAGGAGACCGACTGTACCGCTTTTTTTCTATGCAAAGAAAGTCGATAACAACAATTGGAATAAATCTTTTTTTGAGTCCTCAACAAGTATAAGATCAAGCTGAGTATGAAAGAAAAGTGTCTCTTAGGAGTATTTTAAAATAAAATAGAGTGAGATTGAGCCAAAAATCTTCCACACAACTGTCATGTTGCTCCTAAACGAAACTACTAAACTGAACTAATGCTGAATCTCCTGCAGTGTCGGATCCTGACGTGTACAACGACATTGTCTGAAAGGTTAGTTCTTTGTTTTCTGCTCGGTTCCATTCAGCTTCTCTTGTAAATCTTGTGACTACTTGATGTTTGGAAAGTAAAATCGCAACATTTTGGTTTTAAAAATCGCATTTATTTTAATTTCTAATGAAAAATTCCCAAATGCAATAAGTCCTTCAGCCCTAAACTCTTCCATAAGTGGAAGAATTCAGGGTCGTGTTCATAAGCGAGGTAAGAATCTAACGTAAGCGTGACAAGGGGGTTGGGGCTGGATCAGATGTTATGCAGATGATGGACCGATCTGTGTTGTTAAGTAGAAATTTCAGCCAAAAGGGAAAGCTCCAGTCGATCTACGTCTACACCCTCACCTCATGAACTGTGGGTAGTAACCCAAAGAACAAGATTCTGGGCTCTTTCTTAGATATAGATATATATACGGTCGTGAAATTCACTTCTTTGATTGCTCAACAACGACTGCTGTTGCTTTGGAAATCTCAAAAACCACCTACAACCTCATTGTGGCTGAGAGACGTTGTATCTTTTCTCAACCTTGAAAAGATTAAATATACAATGAAAGGCTCAACACAGAAATTCACAGTTACTTGGGAACCATTTCTGTCATATTTTAAAGCTTTGCAAGTTTTGCCTGACTGTAAGTGGTTAGGAGTATTACTCATTATTCTAACTTGTAGCACTAACTACAGGTTACGTTATGATTGCCAGGTTACGGGGGAGGGTGCGGGTGGGTGTGTTGTTTGATTTCTTGTATTGTCCTTTTGTTTTCCTTCTATTTTTGTATTATTATTGATTTGTTATTTAATTTATTTTGGATTTTGTTTCCTATGTATGTAAAAAAAAAAGAAAAAGTCAAAAGTCAAGTCAAGTTTTTGTGATGTACACTATGATCTAATTTGTCGTTTTCCAATAAAAAATATTGAAACATAGATATAGAGTGGGAAGCATGGTCATCCGAGAGAAGCTCAGAACAATTATGCTTGCTTCCACATTAAGGAGTACAACATTTGAAGAAGATAAAGAAAATGCATTCAGTTTACACACTTACTTTTAGTTAAGAGGAAACATGTGTGTAGATAAACAGGAATTTAAGGAAATTAAATATGGAAAAACGTTTCTTAGTAAGTTTTGTTTAAGGAAATGACCACATAAATAAGTAAAGTGCAGCAGAATTGGAACGAGATAGAAAAACAAAAAGGTACATGTTCAATCCAGAAATAAATGCAAGTGAAAACTGCAAGATTTACCAGAACCTCTATCCAGCTTTGTCAAGCCATGACGGGAGTGAGAGCTGGACACCACCAGAGTATTTGACCATTGCTTGATTTTATTGTAGCTATGTGAGAAAGAAGCCTTTTTTTTAAGCAACCACTAAAGCCACTGATGGTAACAACTGTAAAAAGTAATGCAGCGAGGATATAAAGCTATTCATCAGAGCATGGGAGACTTGAGATTCTGTAAGCAAGACACATTTTGGTTTAATCGTCCACATACTGGGTGTTATTCATGAAACACAATCACATCTCTGGGCAGATTTGAACATAAAGGTTTGCGCCACAAAAAGATCTACTCCAGATTCATGAACCAATTACATTTGAAGTTGAAGACGTAAACAAATGTTTATGATGATCAATACCAATCACATGTCAATTGATTGTGGATCCTTGGCCTCATGGAATCAGTCATACAGTAAATAGCTGTATGAGGAACCAGCAAGTGGATGGGAGTGGGAATCTCCATGAGCCATGGTAACGAAATGTGTTTGTTTTTTCTGTTGTGCTGCTTAGATGTTGGGAGGATGCAGCAAGGATGGTTGTCAAGCCGAGGTTCATATGAGTTTCAAAATCATACAAGGAGACATGAAAGTGTTTCCTTGATAAAAGACAGTGTGCAAAATCCCTCGGAGACTCTGCCCTCAAGTTGAACTTTCAGCTGTGAACCACACTATGGGGGCACATAATCACTGACCACCTACAAGAACTTTTAAAAAGGAAAAATGGTTAGAAACTGCACAAATAATTGGACTCAACAACCTGGTCTGTGAAAGGCAATGTACAAATAAAACTTACTGACTTACTTACCATATGCTCCCCATATCTTTTGTAATATCTTATCGTAAGAAAGTCTGGTCTTCATCTCTTCCTGTAGTCTGACAAGAAGATCCATCCTTGATCCCTTACCATCAAGAATCCTTGCATATCTAAAATGAAAACAACCAATATTAGCAGGGGCTCCTTACACAGACAGTCTACAATATTCCTATTAATACCCCAATTACGCATGCAAACCTACCTTCTGCTTCATTAGCTGGTCAACAAGCCGGTTCTCTATACTGACTATGACTTCACTTTAGGATAAAGACTTGGAAGAAGACATTTTCTGGAACTCAGGTTTTCTTCACAATCCATTTGAAGCAAAGGTGTTTTTGTATGACCTGGAAAAATAAAAAATAACGGTAATTGTTGCAATTACAATGATTACAGTACTATAAAAAGGGGTGTGTGAAATAAGTGGACATGTTTTTTTAAAATCTTGAGGGGAAAAAGAATCTTGCTTGATGTCACTCACTGTTAATGACATACTTTCTCATTTCACACCTGGTAAATTAAAGATTCCTTTTTTTGTTAAGGTCTATTATTACAACTGGTAGGTGGTAGCCAAAGAAAACACACAAAAAAAAGAATAATCGTGGCTTGTCAGTGCCTTAAATGGGTAATGTGTTTGGCAGATGGTGTCTACAGAAGGGAATTTCTATTTCCTGAGTAATACCTTTGAATTTATAGCCTTGGACACTAAGACATTGTTCTGAAGGGGAGAGTTTTTAAGTTTAGGGAAAAAGCGCTTAAGACGAAAGTAGAACTGAACGATATTATTATTATATCACTATCAAGATATTAAATTTAAAGATATTAACATTGCAAAGCAACTTTATTGTTGGATATCCCTGCTCATCCTCTCTTTTAAATGAAGCAGTCGCAAAAGTACCTTTTGCACCGACTGTTTCACCCAACCACAAACCTCCTTTTCCATTGATTGACAGCAACCTAGGTCTCTCAACTCCAGCTCATTCAAACATATTGCAAGTGTGCAAGATGTACACTGCCTCTGATCTTCCACTAAAAATAAGCTTTAAATATATCATTCTTTAATTTTTTTCAAAAGATTGATGCTGCAATACAAGAGGGACGTTACTGACGAGCAGTATTTAACTGTTTTTAAGTGTCTTGGACGTAGATGAAGACGAAGACAACTGAGCTCCAGTCGCTACATTAAAATGAACAAACATTTTTGTCTATCATTTTAAAAAGGAACAGATTACTCTGAAAATAATTTGCGTATGTTATTCACTTTATAACTTTATCAGTCATATCATATCGATATCTAGACACCTGGTACAAATGTCGAGATGTGAAATTTTGTCCATATCATACAGAACTAGAAGAAATCCTTATAGATGGCAATGCAAAATGTAGGTTGTGTTCGATACAAACACAGTTCAAGGCTCAGTACCAGATGATCATCAAAGTTGTGGCGCCAGCCTATGATTGTTGATACCTATAAATATTAGGCACTGTGGACATTTATGGAAATGAGCAAGTCTAATCATTTTGTAAAAACAATAAAAAACAATTAAAGCACAATTAAATAATTGTTATTATATAACATAATAATACAAACTTTCGATCACAGCATACATGGTGACTGGATGCAATTCTGTCGAGTCAGTCAAAACCTTTGTCTACAAAAGTTCATCATGTAAGTAAGTAAGTAATATTTGTATAGCGCTTTTCTAGGCCAAGGTCACAAAGAGCTTAAACAATCAAAACAATACCCAATAAAATATATACTTAATACTTGAAGAATGACTGATACATTCTTTTCACAGTAAATGTTATTTACAAGCCGCCTTTAGCTTTTATCCAATGGTAGATCAAATTTGTTTGCAATATTTATGTAATTTCCTGATAAAAAAAACAAAACAAAACAATAACAAAAGTGAAAAAAAGCAGTTATCTTTGAATTTGTATGTAAGCGTCAAAATAACAGCTTTTATTTTCTCAAAATGCTGGTTAATACTAAATAAATACCAACTTTGTAATTCCATATGTAGTGCAGGGCAAGAAAGATAATATATTAACAATGGTACAAGATCATTATCGGTTGATACTCAAAGCCCAGTATCGAATAAGTGCATGCCCACTTGAGAGTGCAGGTAGCTGTCTGCAAAAATAGTGAAGCTGGAGGGGCCACAGATAACAGGTGTGCAACTGGACCCCTCTTAAAAAAAAAGTCTAAAAGTATTTGTTGGTAAGAATTTAAACTTAAATAATCACTGTTGATACAAACAATCTGTCTTCCTGACTCACTGTGAGGAGGAGAGCGGCACATAAATCCAACCCGTAAGCCTTCGTATCCCCTAATGGCAGTTACCACCCCCCCCACCACCACCACCCCCAGCTGAACCAACTTCCTGCTCGGAGATTAAGAAGCCTGTCAGCCAGTTACAGCCTGGGTCACCCTCCCTCTGAGATCTCTGGCATTAATAGCAAATCGATTTAAAATGAGAGACAAGGGAAACAACAGAAAGGGGGGGGGGGAACCTGTGTCCATCTCCGGAGGACAGATGGAGCGAAAAGGTAAAATATGTGTGTACAAACTTTTGAGCTTTGTTACTTACAAAAAGCCAATAAAATCTCTAAATTGTCTGTAGTTTATTTGTGTGTCAATGCGACTTGTTCAGGGTGTCCTTCGCACTCTGGTAGGATCAAGACCCCAGTGACCCTGATAAGATTAAACAGCCTTAACAAGAGACATAAACAAACAAAACACACGTTCATTATCACTATTCTTTGGGAAAGGTTGGTTGGTAATAGTGAGTAATAAACCAGCTTTTGGTGACCATTATTCCCTCACATTATTTCTCACGGTCTCTTCTCATCTTTGAGTGCTTTCTTACCATGTGTTTGTTTTGGTTTCCATCACCCCATCACGGCAGGTTAAATAATGGCAGCGATGAGCAATATTTCATCTCTTCACGCCTTTAACAAAGTATTGATTTCAGCTTCAGAGAAATAACTCCATCAACCTGTGATCTGTGGTGTCATCAGTGGTAATCGTTCACCTTAAGAAATGGCAATAAATATGCAAGATAATTATGTACTTAGACTCTGTTTCTTAGATTAGTTTTCTATCTTTTTTCCAAGAAACTTGTTTCTCTGAGGGAGCAAACATTTCTGTGTCTGTCTCCTCAGTAGGGTAATCAGCCCTCCTTCTGCAAAACAATTCCTGCTCTGGAGAACATGTGCTCGACACTGCGGAAATTCATTTTTTGGTTTAATTTCAGGCCTATTGATCGAGCAGCGCTTTATAGGTGCATGACATCCATAATCACAACAATGGTGTGACAGCACAGATAAATAATGTGGCGAGGAGAAAAGGAGGGATGGAGAAATGAAAGGGAAGCAAAAGTGGAGAAAAAAAAACAAATGGGAAGAGCCAGGTTCCATCTCATACTGCATTCTGTATTAATTACTGATCTCCTCCCCGTCGCACCTCCCAAACCCCTTCACCTTGATTGATCTCAGAGGCTGGAAATGAGTTTTGTTTTCAAACTTATCTTAGATCTGTTTGTTTACATCCAGGATAGTAGCTCAATAGTAGGTACCACAGCTTCTGTAATATCGATAATTGCTGGGATTATTAGAAGAAAATAATCTATTAAAGGGCAACTAATGTGAACACCCAACTCTCCTGACTCAAATGTTTCAAATGTTGAAGTGCAAGATGCAGTAAGTCCCTCATCATGACCATGTTCTGAAGTTATTACTTTATAATTTTCTCCCCCCTCTGAAATCTGGGCATAATAATGGCTTCACTCACTCCCTAATCACGCCCTGCTTTGTTTATACAACAAATCCCTTGTAGTCGGAGATATCTGTGAGGGTTGACGCTCAGTGACAAACCTTGTCCAATAACAGCAGAGTGGGTGTGGTTATGGTAAAGAAGATTTAATCTCCAAAAAACTGTGTTTTTAGAGGGTGGGGCTAAAGATCAATTTCTAATATAAATATTTCAATGAAAAGAGAGTTTTGTACAAACAGACACATACTGATGATACAATAGAGGTCAACCCCGGTGAAAACTAGTAAAATATCACTTGTCCGCATCTTCTGATTTAACTGAAACTACAGTGGATTTATTTGTTCTTATTTTGTTAGCTGAGTTGAGGGGGCGCAGCTACTTCGGGCGAGAGGCAGGAGACACCCTGAAAAGTTGGCCAGTCTGATGCAGGGCGTACAAAGACACGCAACAAGGTTGTAAACTTTAGTAAGGCTAAAGGGGACTCAGACCCCACCAGAGGAGACACGAACAAAATTTCAAGGGGATCACAGTAGTGATGGTCTGATGCAGCTTCATGAAGCAGTGTCAATATTTTCAGCCCACCAAATGGCGGTCTCTGCACTATTTTCATTAGATTTAAACAACTGTTCTAATCCAGTATCACATCATTTCTAAACTGACAGCGCCACATAGTGACCTCTAAACGACATGGCATTTCTTCATGAAGCTTCACAGACCCATCACTAAGTCACAGAAAATAAAAATTAAAATAATGCAACTGGAGCCATATGTTGCTCCTTAACCCTTGTGTTAACTCTAGTTTTCAGGCCTCTGGGTCACCTTGACCCAGAGACAACGCAAGGGTTAACAAATATTTAACACCAGTTTAAAATAGCAACTCAAAATGTCCACTAAAATCAGAACTATTTTATTTATTTTCACATTGTTACTAGTGTTATTTCCAAATAACTTGAAGATGAAAACATAAGATGCCATGAGCTGGCTGGCCTAAATTCATCACTCATCAATCTCTCTCTCCTAGCGAGAGCAATTAGACTAGCATCTGACACACAACAAATTGTTTAGGTAATTATTCCCGGAATAATATTTACAGATACTGTGTGTGTCTGTGTGTGTGTGTGAGAGCAGCCTTAAATTATTGAATGATTCGACAGTGACAATGTATGACACAGGTTTAATCAAAGAAATATATGTGTAACTAAATTCACTACAAAGGGAGTTAAACCCTCCAAAAGAAAGAAACTGCTTAACCAGTATAACTCTCTTTTAAAGTCCAAGATAGTAGACTGGATCAGTGACAAGAGTTTCTGGCCAACTTGTTTGCAAAAATGGTGTCGGAGAGCTGAGTCATTGTCTCACCTATGATTATCAGGGCTCTGACCTAAGAATGGTGCAGAGGATCTAACTCTGGATTATGCCAACAGTGTGAGCCGTAAATCACTTTGTGGGATGTAACACATTGCAAGTCAAAATGTGACCTTTTGTCGCTGGCATGCTGTTAAATAATAATGTGTATAGTAAACAGTGTTGTCGCTGATGCAGCAGTGCATAAAGCGTAGCGTCCCTGCTTGTGTGAGTCTGTGGCAGTTGACGGCTCAGCCTCATAAAATGTCTCAAGTCAGGAAAGGCGATAAGAATGCAGTGTTAATGCGGCATGGCACACACTTTTATTTGTGCGCAGGCACACTCGCACACTTCACCTGCCTCTTGTGAAGACACATCAGAGTGGACACTCCTGAGGAGGGCTTAGAACATTTTTTATATACAAACTCAAACAACAGATTAAAAACTTTTGTTTGCACAAAAACAGAAAACAGGAAACAGGGGCTCAACTGGAACATCACTCAGTACTAAACATTGAGAATAAATGTACTATAACAGAAAACGCTGGCATCTTCAGGATCAGTCTCAGGAGTATCAAAAGTTAAAGTACGAGCAGTGATCACAGTAGATCCAAACCTGGTCAGGAGACGCAATCAACGGGAGATCTCTTCCTGCTTTGGAGCTCCATAAAAGGGGGAATGACCATCTTATAATCATCTTAGCCATCCATTTTCTACTGCTTATGAGGTCACAGGGGGGGCAGGGAGCCTATCACAGTTTCTTCATGTGAAGGCGGGGGACAGGACGCCAGTCTGTAGCAGAACACACAAACACAATACAACCATTCAACTTGTTTCCGCAGTTTTGTATCAGTGGTTGGTACTTTCAGGCCTTCCTATCATGGGACACTTGGTAGCCTTCCTCCGATGGCACCATCAGTTCAACCAAAATGATCTTCTGGTCCTTGTTTGGACAACCTCTGGGAACTAAAGCCGGCTTCGGCATCAACTACATCCTACATCGACTCTCATCTCCCAGGTGCTTGCAGCTTTTGGTTAGAATTGGCTCAGCTCCTTCCTTATCTCTTTCCATGCAACGGAAGCAGCTGGCCTCTTCTTCCCTCTCTCTAGCACTATCGCATCAGCAAGCGAGTGGACAACCTTGTCATGGCGACATCTATAATGCTCTTGGGTTAAAGATATTTTTCCAACCAGACAATATATTTGCCAGAGTCCTCTTCTGTCTACCGAACTAACAGAGAAGATGATCTCTCAGCCCCCATGTGTGAAAATTTGATGGCGAAGGAAGGTAAGGCTTCAGCAACATTGGTACCATCTGACGCATCTTTAATGAATAAAGGGCCCTGGGGCCGTTTAATAAATGAACGCTCATGGAGTGAAGGACGTCTGCCCAGCACCGCGCACCATGCAGCGCCGGATGTGAGCCCGGGGTTAGACTCTTTCGATATATAGTTAGGCTCAGGATCTCCGGAAGAGTTCTTTACACACTGTGCTCTTACCCGGTGTTTTTTCATCAGTGCTTCAGGACTCAACACCTTTACACTTCTAACCTGTCACTTTTTTCCGTCTCCCCCTGGAGCCGAACAGTTCCAGCCCCCCCACAGTACCTCGAATGCATAGTGCTGAATCCAGGATCCCCTTGACCCAGCCAACAGATGAAGTTTTCTTTTCATGGTCTTCTCTGGACCCTGATGTGCCCTGTCCTTCCCAATTCTCTTTTCCCTCTCAGCCAGTCACAGCAGAAAACCGTTTGCACCGGGTTTGGTTCTGCTTGAGGTTTCTGCCTGTTTTCTAGCCACTGTGGCTATGACACCCCATCACCAGGACAAACAGTTAATCTGCCCCCACAGATGATTAAAAGTCCTTTATCAACTTCTGTGTTTTTGTTCAGCAGGAGGAAACCAGAGCATCTAGAGTGAACCAAGAACACACAAACTTCACACAGATAAGTCTTTTTGGATGCAAACCTGCAACCTTCTTGCTATGAAGTGACTCGATGAAAAAGTGTCTCGATACTATATGCTACTATTGTAGTGCTTCAGGCATACACCAAGCATACACCTGGCGATTAAAATCTCAACTTTCAGGCCAACACACACTCCAGACAAAAGTAATTTACATACATACTGCTTCCCTGCTTACATGACTGATTTACATTAAGTATGTTGGGAAAGTTTATGGGTCGATATTCATTGATGTTGTGTGTAGTCACTGGAACAATCGTATGACATTTCTAAGCTGTAAAATGCAGATCCAGTGGCGATCAATGAATTAAAATCACGATCAAAAGAAGCGTCGAGAAAATAATTTTTTTTTTAAGGATAAGCACTGCTGGAATTGAATGGTCATACAAGGCTCCACACCACTGATCACTTATTTATATGTGAGACAACGCCTAAGTCTGCTCATTTTAGGGAGGGCCAGTGACCCTATCATGGACACGACCTGGTAAAAGAGGCAGTCATTTCTTATCTGCATGCCCTTGGAGTACAAGCCTATTGATATGCCACCTTGACTCTATCTTCATGCCAAGATGCTTCCAATTATGCGAGTCGCTGGAGTGAGGCGGAGCATGGGCTTCTGCACGATGAAAACTGGTCCATGGTTAATGTGATTCGGCCGCTTTTTTCACCCCACAGGGATGGTTTTCTCTCGTGAAGGGTGGGGCGGATTAAGAGAAAAGAAATTCTCTGCTCAACACTTGCCTGTTTCACCACCAATAAGTTAGACGTGGATGGCTCATCAGCGAGTCTGGGCTCTGCTACGATCTGCATCCATTTGATCCAGCAGTTCAATACATCATGTGTGCAGATTTCTGCTGCGATATGGTTTTCCATGCAATTCATCTTTCTTAGGGTGTATGTCGGGGCTTTTTAGAGCTCAGTTGACCGTGCCAGGTATCTATTTAATTCAAAGCAGGCTCTCAATCAGCTGGTGTGACAAAATCCAAGTTGGCCTGCTGCCAGGATTTTAAAACGCTAAAAATAGCTGAAGTGTGTCACCAAATAACATTAAAGTGATGGTTCACCCAAAATTCAAACTTCACTCATTTTCTACTCTCATGTTGACTAAGAGTTTGGATTATTTTCAGATTAATCTGTTCCTTTTTGCTCAGTTGTCTTCGTCTTCATCATTGTCCAAAAAGACACTTAAAAACATCCAAATACCTCCAACCACTCGTCTGTAACGTCCCTCTTGTAAAAAAGCCTTGACGTGAGAAATAGTTCTGAAAAAAATATGAAAAAATATGTCTGTATGTCATAAATTAGTTCGTAGCAGAAGTTATCAGTCGCTCAGCTGCTGCCTGACATATTTCCTTATTCAAACACATTGCAAGTGTTTTTTACGCTGCTGGCCTTAGATGTTTTTAAGTGTCTTTTTGGACGAAGACGAAAGACAACTGAGCTCCAGTCACTACATTAAAATGAACAAACATTTTTGTCTATAACTCTTAAAAGGAACAGATTACTCTGAAAAGAATCCCAACCCTTCGACATGAGGGTGAGTAGAAAATAAGTGACATTTTTAGTTTGGTTACAACATTATATGAGAGTAAAAAAAAATATGCCTTTATTACCATGTACAAAAAAAGAAAGAAAAATATACAACATTTTAAAACATTCACATGAACCTAAACATAAATAATGTCAGAATACATCTTCCCATACTACTACCAAATGTAACATATTTAAATTGACACTAAAGTGTTGTAAAAATGTCACACAAAAATATGAATTCACCAACTTTCCTACAGTTTCTCCATAAAATATATACTACTTTTTAAGTCATTTTCAGGTGCTTTGTTTTAATTGGAATTCTGTTTTTGTTTCTTCATCCATCTTCACCTGTCACTCCAGGCGTTGCCCATTTAACCTGCTCCAAATTCCATGAGAATAAACTACTTTTAGACAAGTTTTTCCTCATTATTAAGCAGCAACTGTACTGAAAAAAGTTTTAAAAAAAATCCATGTCACTATATAAAGGCTGTAAAGTATGCTGAAAATGATCAATGACAAAAAGAAAACTCAGATATCTTAGATTTGTTTTAATTAAGTACTAATATCAGTGAGTGAATATAAGTAAATTATTTTGGATAACCTTGCAACTTCGCAGAAAAGACAGGAAAATACATTTAGAAAAAAAGAATTATATTACTATGTACATAGTTGGATAAACTAAAAGACTGTTTAAAGAATATATATATATATATATATATATATATATATATATATATATATATATATATATATATATATATATATATATATATTTATAGCTGTTTATATGTTCAGATTTAAGATAAATCATTATTTGTTGTCCAGAATCCATACCCGGTTAACAGTAATGAAAGGTCTAAGTAAAAAATGTTTTATGTTATGAATGGACCACCATGTTTCCGCCTCATCACATCCATCTCCAGGAGAGGGCAGCAATTCTACATCCAAAGTTACTTAAACGTTCACCCTCTCTGACATCTAACCTCGCGTGTGGTTCACAGAGGGAAGCCTTTCAAAAGGAGGTCCACAGCTGGAACTTTTTTCTCCCAATAAAAGTCTGGTCGGAGTCCTAGTCATTCTCCTGGATCTCATCACACCCTCACTAGAGAAGTGGACTATGATCTATAGAACATGGGAATGAAACGACTTGAAGCAGATTTCATTCACTTCCACTTGAATTGCTTGTCACCCAGGTTTCTCCCTCACTCACTCTCCTCACAGGGAGTTTCACTCCCCCACCTCTCCTTCGGTGCCTCTGCTCCACCCTATAATCTGGCCAGTTCACGGCTCTCATTTGCAGTGGTATATATAGCAGTAATTGTCAGGGTGCAGCAGAAAGACCGGGCCCAGCATGTGGACGCTCTCACAGAGCTGTTTGCAGTAAATCTCCGAGGGTGAGCTGAGGCTGCATGTACATGAACATGAAGGCATACCTTTACAACGCTGGCGTGACATCAATAAGAGATTAAACATCACAAGCTGCGTTCATTAACCAGGACATTACATCTCACTGTCTATTTATGGTCTCCCGCTGAGATCCTCAATTGAATGTGCATCATTATGTGTTTTGCTCTCAACATGATGGAGTAAATTACGTCTCAAGAGGGTATTTCCTTATCAGTAAATATTAGCAGCTCCAGGTGTCGAGTAGGCAGCTGGATCCCTCCCGGTGACAGGTGGTCTGCTGATGATACACATTCCAACACAAGCGCGCACATATGCTGTTGAAGTGGATACAAGACCCAAATGAGAGTAACTTATGATCCCGGCTGAGTGCTAATGAACATTGTCATCAGTTTGTCAGATGAGGCAGAAGCAGCTCATCAGTGTAAAAACAAGACTTCATGACTCAAAAATGTCACGATTCAATTACCGGGATGCAGTTTACAATACAGTACATCATTAATTTGTTGACTGTTATGGGGGCGTAAGCTAAAGAGAAAGTCCGTTAAAGGGCAACTAATGTGAAAACACAACTTTCATGACTCAATCACATGTTTCAAATGTTGAAGTCTTTATCTTCAAGATACAGTAAGTCTCTCATCATAACCATGTTTTGAACTTATTACTTTATAAAGTTCCCGTCTGAAATCTCGACAAACAAGAGGTTACGAGATCGGAATTCATTATGACGTAATAATGGCTTCACTCCTCCTCCAGCCAGCTGTAATCACGCCACACTTTGTTTGTACAACAAGTCCCTTGGAGGTGGACTTCTATGATTGATGACGCCCAGTGACAAACATCGACACTTGACAAACAGAGCAGAGTGGCTGTGGTCCTGGTTAAACAAGATTTAATCTCCAGAAAAACCAAGTGTTTTCAGTGGGCGGGGATTAAGATAATTTTCTAATGTAAATATTTAAATGAAAAGAGAGTTTTGTACAAACAGACACATACTGATGGGTACAATAGAGGTCAAAATCTACTTAAGACACACTTAAATCAACACATTAGTTGCTCTTAAAAGAAGAGAGGTGTATAGCTAATATGTTTGCTGGTACGTAAATAGAAATATGTTTATGATTAAGTTTTTAAACTTAGAGTTTCTTATTCAGTCTAAATGCAACCTAACAATAATATAGTCTGTGAACCCAGAGTGACCGGCGAGGAACTACCAACCACTCTGTCTGTACAAGGAAATTAGGTATTTTAGGAGAAGTTGGCACCAAAAATCCCGTTTTATGGAAGAACATTCCTTGATTATCTGATGCCAGCCAATCCCACATCTGTCTGACTTATGGAACACTGCTTCTGAAGGGAGATGACGAGCAAACTTGTTTTGTACACTCGCTTGTTTGTACGTCAGGGTGGGTGTGGGGGTCACCTCTTTGCTTGTGCTGACAGGTCTGTCTTTCAGCTGGAACACAGAGTCTGCACTGTGACACCGTATCTTCGGCGGTGAGGGTGGAGTCACGCAGGGCGTCCTGAATAAAAGCCTAACCGGTAAACAGGAAGTGGGTGTTCAGGTGATAAAAGGAATAATTGAAACTTTGGCAACCACGGCTATTCTCAACAGGTGACATGGAAAGTTGGCTAGTTGGTTGTTTATAGCAAACTGACATTGGTCAGTGTCCAGCCAGTGGAAAAAGAGTGGACAGAATTGATGTCAAGTTTTTTTCTCTACTTTTAGATACTTTATGAAAATAGGAACCACTGACTTCATAAAACCACTTTTATGTAACACTAAATTGAACAGCAAAAAAAACTAACAGGATAACAGGAAAAATGTAATCTCAGTCCTAAAGTCTTATTTTGGTCAAATTTTTAAAATGCAAAAAAAGGCAAGAGGAACTTGTTACAATATTTCAACTTAACTGCGACTTAAACTGACAAATTCTGTACATCTTATTCAAAATGTTTGTGTATCAAACACTTTCAAACTCATAAACAACAGATGAAGTCATAGTTTTTGGTTTATGTCTTAAACAACATAGCACACAAAAACTGCTAAACTAAAACCAGGAAAACCAGTGAGAACGACACATTTAACGCAATAGTACAACACATCTACATTGACTTTGAACACTAAATTCAGAATGTTTTTTTTTATCTTTTTAATTTGTTCTCAAAATGCTAGAATGTGGCACAGATCATATTCTATCACAAAGTCTCTCAAAGGCCTTAAAAGTGGCTTCAAAAAGCTAGGCTAGCTAAAAGCTAATAACTGCATAACTATTACAGTGAAACATTTACCAATGTGTTTTTTTATTTACAGTTATTGTAGTCTTTGCAAATTTCAATTGTTTTGAAAATAATTAATACTAAGACTGGGATAACTATGTTGATATTAGTTGTTATAATATACTACTTACATCAAGCTAGCGGTGGCTGTAAGAATGCTAGCCTGAAGCCAGAATCCAATTTGTTTTTTTAAATCAAAGTTTTTCTTGTTTTATTTTAAATTACCACTGGAATTCATATTTGCTTCAAAAATAGCCACCAAGACAAAACATTTCTTTCAGTTAATGTATTGTTAAAATGTTCTGTGCAACAGTAAAGGAATGAAACATGGAAAACATAAAGGATTATCCAAACTAATTTTTAAAGTGAGTAAATGAAGGAATGAAGGAACACACAGGATCTATGTAGAGTTGAGTATGTGATGAAGTTTTATTGATTCACAGTAATGATGAACGAGTGAAATGTTTCTATAACTGTAATTCTTTCTCACAACCATAATCCCGACAACCTTGAGGACACGACCTTCATTTTTTCAAACTTTGCAAACAAACAAAAAAACATTTTTGTTCCAGGAAGCGAAGGTCACAGATAAACAGTCGTGTTTTCTTCTTTCTTAAATTCCCTGAGAGCACACCTTTTTGACAATTGTTGTGGATGGACTTAAATACACTAGTGAGGAAATCGGTTGCGCGCGTCTCAACGAAACACACTTAAAAGCTACATTCACTCAAATAGCTTTTAAATATTAATATTAAAAAGGAAAAACACATTGATGTAGCTTGAGATGTAGTGTGTTGTCTATAAGCACCATGTTAGTCACATTTACAAATTTAAATTATTAAATAAAGCAAACCTAGCCACAATAAACAGGCGGCACATACAGTAACAAACAAGTCAGAACACACATGCAAGCACTATTTTTAGTTAGGATTTGTAATTCCATGAATCCCGGCAAAGAAACCTGCTAAATCAATTTTCAAAAACCGTCTTTTTGCCGCTTCCCACAATGTCTCGTAAAAAGCTGTGTCCACTGGAAAAGCATCTTTACGGGTTTGACCGCTAAAACAATAAGCCCGACACATCAAACACATCATTAGTTTAAAAGACAGGATTAACACAAGTTCCATGTTGTAAAGAATATAACGTTACATCAGTATGACACTGGCTACATGTTCAGCAGAAAAAGCCATCCCTTAATTTTAGCAGGCATATAAAACAGCGTAAATATATATTTTTTATCCCATTTCCCATAGACAAAGATGTTTTTCTCTGCAAAGACCGACATGTGGTCTCGACAAAAGTAGTTAAATGTACATCTTGATCTTTATTATCGCTCAAGAAAAATATGCTATTGATCCAATATGATAATTATATAACATATCGATAATTATTTTAAAGCCAAACAGACATTTCAAGGGCTTTGCAACATCACTTTTTTTTATGCAGAATTGTTGTTTTTATGTAGCACATATAACACATTTATCTGCAGTTAAGACTCCAAAGATATTTATAGTTTGTTTAGTTTTTCTACTGAAATCTTTTATCATTAATAATCGCTTTAACATGCTTATAACTTATCCTACAAAAATATATATAAAAAAAAAAATACTGACCCTTAATCATAAAGTGCTTTGTTTCATTAAAATATAATGAGAAGAAGCATGAGGTTTTATAATAAAGTTAGTGATAAAGACGGCAGTGAAACATGATCAACAAAGTAATATTAAAATAACTATATTATTGGTGGATTTGTATTTAGATAGCTGGATGGTTTATCTAAACTGATTTCGGGCGGGGTTTTAAATTGTGATCCAGGACCTACTTGTATATGATCTAAAAACATACGTTCACACAAGAAGCATTTCAGTCAATGTCACACAAATATTGAATCACATTCCAGCAGCTCCACTCCTGACGATTTTCTCGACTGAAGCCATGGCTTTTGGTCCTCTTTCGGTTTCTGGCACAGACATGTCGCAATAGTAGATGGACCCCAGCGAACGCACAACGTCTATTCATCGTGCAGGTGCGTCGGCTACACAAAGTTGTTGGTGATCTGACCCTCGTGCTCAAACAGGTCCTCTGTCTCCGCGCTGTATGCATCACCTGAACATAAGAAATGATAGTGAGTAATAAATCTAAAAGACTCACGATGAGGAGGAAAGGAAGAAGACTCACCTGCGTGACATCCATACATGAAAGCTCTGTGGCCGTCGTACTTGCACCGGCATCTCATCACGTTGTTCATGAAGTCAGACTCGGCCATGTCCATCGAGGGGTTGACTTCCACCTGAAGTCATACCAAGCAACACAACATTGAACATTTCTTAAAACACAGGACAGGAAAAAATGTTTTCAGTATTTAGCAATTAGCATTAGCACTTAGCAGCCTCACTAGGTGCTCTTTTATTTGGAAAAGGATACGCTTTCTTTCTTTCTTTTTCTATAATTGAAGTATATCAGTGACATCAGAATATTGTTGAATTTAACCTTTGAAATGTTGTAAGGTTGACTTGTTTGTTTTTTTAACTATTGAGTTCAATCATTTCTATATTAAAAACTTATTTTGTTTTTGTTTTATTATTGTTTTCCTTTGAATAACTGAATAAAAAATGATTTTTTTAATAAATTAATAGAGTTTGATATTCTAAATTCTTCATTCAAAAATACATTTTCTAGATTCAATATTTTTTAGTTTGCAGCCTTTTAAATTCAATATAAAATGCTTGTAAACAGTGTCACCAGACAAAACCAAAAAAGTACTGAGCTACTTCATCTTTCAGCCAATCATGTGTTGCGCAGCTGATCAGGTGACACCATCAAAGCACTGGTGTGCCATGTTAGATATTTTCCAGACAACTGGTCAACTTAGTTTCACTGTCTGAAGTTTAAGAAATCTTTAATTACATTTCACAGTCAATATGTGGGTTTTTTCAAAAGGATCTAAGCAGAAACGATGTTGTAATCAAAATAATTTCAGCATGAAGCATGTTTGTTGCGTCTGGTCCGGCTTTGCCGTGCACTTTTTTCCCGTGTTGTTTTCGCAGCAACTGCTGATACGAGCGTTCAGTTAATCAGGTCTTGTGATACAGTGAGAAGTCATTTTCTCTAATAGCTGCTCTGTAAACTGACACACCCACTCTAAGTACAGGTTACAGACGCGACTGGCAGCACCGACCCTAAACACACATAAAAAATCGCGAAAAGTCACTACTAACTGTCTCGTCTTCGGAGTAAATTACAGCATTGAACATGTTACACGGGCGAAATGTGTTGCTGGTTTGGAAAGTGGCTGTAAAAAACAGGGCAGGAGAAATTCCTCAGAGGCAAATTAGCCGACCCTAATGGAAGGGGAGCGCGAGGTGCTGCTTCATCGAGGCAGTCGTCAGTATACGGTAATTTGTGTGTTTCATTAGCACTGGGCCGTTCAAAGAAATGGCTTCGCTAAACACCACCGTTGAATCACGGTTAAGCTCGGGATCAAGGACTCTTATTTCACCGTTAAAAGCGCGCCTCGTAAAATACTTGTACGCAGCCAAAAATAAATTCCTTTTCAGCGTCATTTTAGGAAACTATCTTGAAATACCAGGGAACTCTGCCATGTGTGTCTGTTTGTTTTTAGATTTATGTCTCTTATTATCTCAATTCCATCCCTGTGATTCTATCTTTTTTTTCACCCTCTTTGTAATTATCTTAACTTTCTTGGAAATGCAAGCCGGCTGATCTTAAAATATGCAAAATCTGTAACAAGTAAAATAAAAAAAATGAGAAGGTAATTACAAAGCAGGAGTGAGACAGAGAAAGTCGGTTACTGCGGTAATTACTAGACATTAGGATCGGCTGCGGTCGGTCTCTGACTTGAACATGGCTGCATATCTTGGCGGGATCACAGAGTCATGTAGGACGAAGGATGATAGGAAACGACCGATTCATGTGTTTAAACCGCAATGACTTGACTGACTGACCAGAGTGAAAATGATGACAGACAGAGAACCATGTTTAGGTCTTGTGACCATGAAGGAGGTCAGGATGTTTGACTGAAATACACGGAGACCGCGAGCAGCTGGCAAAATTGTAAATTGTAATCCACTCACGAAATCTTTTGGAACAAGACGAGCATGTTCTCTGACAGAGCAGAGGCAAATAAAACAATCCAAGAAAAGGTAAAATGGTAAGAGATTAGGGATAATGCCTTTATCAAGACAAAATAAAAGGAGAAACATTAATTGCATCTTTAAAAAGTGGATTTTTTTTTCCTGGTCAAAGAGTATTAAGGTTGTACTTTATTCATCCAGTTTCTGATTAATAAAAGTGTCACAGAAACGTTAAATAACGCAACATATTGAGAAGGTCATTTTACGATACGATTTGATACTTTATATTCAGCTCAGGATACAATTATAAATGATATATTTAGCCCACGATGCAAATTTATATTATATATTCTCGAGATATGATTCGATGCGGTACAATTGGATACTATATATTCTGATACACTTGGATCATTTTCAGAACATTTTTCAGGGACACTGAATTTGAGTGATATTTTTTGATTGTTCTCTTTTATTGAATTTTATAGAACTGAAAGCTAAAATATGTCCAAACATTATCTTTAAAAGCTACGGAAGTGGACTGTATCCTCTCATCCTCAGTCATCACCTGGATTTCATTGTTCCTTTAGCTGCGGAGGACTTAATGACCGCTACCATCTATTGGCCGGAATTTTGCACATTTAAACAGCTAAATCAATAAAAGCCGTGAAAATGTCAATGTTTTTTTTTTTTAATAAAAAAAAAGGTTATAATAGTTTTATTTCACACAAACTCTGAAGGACTTTTCATTTTATAAAATAGCAGATTGAATCACACAAGCATTATAATTAAATAAATATAAGTGTATTTTAAGAACCACCTTTGGATCTCTACACAAAAGTCTGGAATCACTGGTGTAAGATAATATTAAGGTTATAAACTACACACCTGAAAGATGTAGTCGCCCGGCCGTACGTCTGTGACATCCACCCACTGACAGTCGATATCGTGGCGGTACGTGTCCCAGCAGCCCACCGAGATCCCCTGGTCCCCCATGTTGTAGCAGGAGAATCTTTTTTGGACTCCTGGAACCATAAGCACATTGTCAGTCACAGCATCAAACCTCATTTAATGGTTGGCACACCCTTATTTTTTAAGAGCCTTTAGCTCCGTGAGTTGCATTAGATTACATATGATTCTTGTTGACACGAGCTATTTCATCCATGATGGAACAAGCAAATGGAGGGTGACCAAACAACAGCAGCAGCGATCTAATACATTAACCACAAACTCAAGAACGAGATGGCTGCGGAGATGAAATATGCTTGTTAATTTTCTGTCACCAAACGGTAAGTGGATGTCGGTGGGCGTACCATCGGGGCAGTGGGTGTCCTCCAGACAGAAGCTAGCCTTGTGTCCCTCCGCCACTCTTGTGCCGTTCAGAGTCAGCAAGTCGTAATGTGTGAAAACCTCGATGCTGTGGTAGTGCCTGGGAGGAAAAAAAGGGAGAACAAGCCCAGGTGAGAGTGTGCATTTACAAGAGGTGAACACTGGCGGTCTATGGGTGCTGGTCCCATGACCTCACGGCTCCAGCACATTCTGGGTGTCACCGAAACACCTTTCATAGACGCTTGTTTTAGCGGCAGCTGGTGTGAGGTGTTTACTCCTTCTCTGTGAATGAGGGCTTTCAAACATACGTCCGAGGCTCTGATGTGTTGTTGCAGCGTGGGACCCGAGCATCGCCCGGTCAACCCTGTCCTTTGTATGACAAGCAGGCGGCGCTAAATGGATTGCTTCAACCGTCATTTCCACAAACACGTGCCGTGCAGGAATTAATGTATCCGGAGCGCTGACAGCACTGTTTCAGGCCACGACTAACATGCTGTGAAGCATCTCCAGCAGCACTGAAGACCAGAAGTGTTTCTTCACTTCGCTTCTCCCAAGAGTGACGACTCGCTTCCATCTAACTGAAATTGAAATTACTTTTGTATGGACCTGAAGGCAATTCATGCTTTATATGACGCCTTAGTTCCACCAAAGATTCTAGGAAATCCGTTCGTTTTGGATGTTTTAAAAGTAAATAATTGTATACCTTCACATGCTTTCTAAATAAATGTCCCTTTTTTAAATATTACACAAAGGTGTTTCAAAACATTAAATTGGAAATTAAAGGTTTGCTATTTAATGTGAGATATATAGACCTAAATATGCAAAAATAAATATAAATAATCTAAATTACAGCAAGGACCACATATGACCGTAACGTGTTTCGATACTGTATATTTTGATATACTTACATCATTTTCTGAACATTTTTTTAAGAGAGAAGGAATTTTAGTGAAATTGTTTTTATAGTTGTTTAATTGAATAGATTCAACAGCTAAAATATATTAGCTTTAAAAGCTATCAGGAGGATTGTATCCTCTTGTACTGAGTCATCGCTGGGATTTCATTTCTCATTTAGCTCATAATGACTAGAGGGCTGGATGCCATAAATATTTTCATGTTAATTGTAATTAAAAAAAATAGATTATAGATTTGTATAATATACAGACAGTTTTTAAGTTAAAAACGTGAAAATCTGTATATATATCGGTGTATCACTTTTTCCTCACTCTACTAATATTGAGATTAAACCAGAGAAATGAAACACCCACAGAAATCCTTTACCTGTGACACTGGTGCCATGTCCAGCTCTCCCTGGTTGCCTTTGGTCTGAAATCGGATTTGCCGAGATTCATGATACGGGAGGAGAATCGTAAAAGTCGACGGTGACCGTAGGGCCAGTTCATCCTGGCGGCGGAGGAGGAAAGACAGTTTTCCTCATTGGCACAGGTCAGGAGGTGGAGTGGTCGGTCTTCTAGGTACGCTGTCTCCTGAACTAGCTGAGCGTCGAGGACCAGGTCAGGAGCGGCTGGATGGAAACGCTTTTGTTAGACCTGAACAGAGAAGGTAGAGTACGGCATGTTCTCCTACTGTCTGAGCAAGTGACTCCAGCAGACTTGGTTCCACCTCCTCGTGGACAGTGGACATGGTTGTTACGACGACACTGTTGAACAGAGAGCTCAGTGCCGACACAGTGGGTTCCACTTAGAAGCACATCAGCTGCATTCGGATCACCCGACCAGTACCAGGTCTCCTTTAAGAGAAACAAGTTTGGGTCAACACAGACCGAAAAATAGATATTCGTCATCTGAGCCCAAATTACCTGATGTGCACTGGCAGCAAATCCAAAACCAAGCTGCCGACACACAACCATGGCTTCGTTAATACCCCAGCTCTCGCTACAGACGGAGCCCCAGCGTTTACGGCCTCCAGCCTCCATCTGCACCTCCACGCGACCTTCTGATGGAACTCTGCCGCCAGCCAAGCGTACCTGTATGTCAATCAGATTACAGGGATTAGACGGCTGGAGCATGAACTACCTAAAAAGGGATAAATATCGTATTAACATGAGTTTCGAACCGTGCGCTCAGTGCCAGTCTTAGGTACGTTGCAGCGAACAGCAGCATCCTGACTGTGTTTGAAAGTCCACGGTTGGACCTCCTGGTAGTAGCAGTCCAGGATGGATCGCTCTGTGCCCATGCACTGGACGGTGTTCATATGGATTGGGCCTGTGCCTGGAATAGGTGAAATGAATTGGAATGTTCAGGAAACAGCTGCTTAAACTAGTAATGACATGGATAATAGATTCATCAAGTGTCAGGGGGTCTCTTAGCTGGTGTGGTAGAAACCGCTTCTAATCCATCACTGATTTTATTGATGCATGTTTTTGAGCAAAGACCAAGAGATTGCTAAAACATAAAAACTTTTTTAACTTAATAAAAAGTTTTGGTTATTTCAAGATTTGATATATTCAGCTCATGATTCGATACTGTACATTTCGATACACAAACATCAGCTCGAAACACTTCCGAAGTCGACTGTATCCTCTTGTCCTCAGTAATACACTTTCTGCAACTTTTTAATGACCTCATTTCCTCTCATTACACCAGCAAGAAACCTGTACGACTCCTGACCAGGTTGTTTCTTTATAGATAAGTTGCAGTTTTTTAGAATGTCATGACATGCTGGTCAAAATAGGGTCAATTTTAAGGAAAGAAGTAGACATAAATCCAAAGACACACAATAAGTAGTTTGGTTGTTGTGCTGTCAATCAAGGGAAGGGAAAATGTAGTAGATGAATTGTAATTGATGTAATACAATATTCAACCACAGTTCATGTCCTTTTTTCTATGGGTTACTGACACACTAATATCGTTGGCCTCAATATTTTCCTTCCCTTACTTCAAAACAGGATGACTATGACGGTTGCAGCCTTGGCTCAATGGTTGAACATGAACTAAAATATGACAAAGTGACTGCCTTGTGTACGAAAATGCTGTTTGACTTTTCTCCTTAGACTGGCCAAAGCTTTTTTATTTCTCTGAAGGTAAATATGTTCAAAGTTCTAGCCCTCTTTGACAAGCTGTTGTCACGTACGTGTGTCAAAGAAAGACTTGTACATTTCCTGATATCTCAAATATATTCTCTACTCAACAGAAATTCTTCAAGCAAAACAAAGAATTTTATCTGAAGACAAAACAAGGTGAGCACATGTCTGAAGTCTTGTATTCTTTCAGCTCTTTGTTGGGATCATGAAGCTGTCGGCAGAACCGTTTGCTCTCACTCATGGTCGAATGCTTCTGTGAGCAAAGAAACAATGTGGCCACCATCTACACATGAATCCGTCACAACTCATTACCCACTTTCAGCTTCTCCTCTCAAATGTAACCACTAGTGTTATATAGTTGAGTACGAGCGAGTCTAAAAGGTTGTCAAAACAAAACGCCATCTTTATTATCGCTTTATCAATAAAAAAGCACATAAATGTTGAGGTTAGTTTATCCCAACACCTGCGGTTTTACCGGGAAATACAGACCAAACAATGCAGTGACGGTCATAAACTCCCACATTTACGTTGTTTTTACAAAGGTGTTTTTTGTAGATTGCTGGTTTGGTCCTACACTGGGTACTTTGCTTACCACCACAAGGAGCAATTGTGGGCTCCTTGAGTGACAGACATATTGAAACCTTGTTTTGGGAAATCCAAAAGGCTGCTGCCAGGAAATTGAAATGGAAAATACACCTTATAGCTCCTGTATGTATACATCCTTGTATATCTTGTTATTATCATCATTTCATTCTTTTCATATTTAAAAATTTAAATTTAACCATCAAATTATCCTATATTTTTATTTTAGATCTGTGTGTTGTGTTTTTGTGATTTTATTTTGGTTTTATTTTGTCCTTTCACTTCCTGTTTTCCTCCCCAGTCAACTAATGGCGAACAGCTGGACGTCATGAGTAATCAAGAAGCCTACTTCAACCATCTGAGTCCAGACCTGTGTGCCAGATCAAAGATGTTCCTGCACTGGTTTGTAGTTGTTTTTTTTATTCCCTGGTGGGGATTTTTAGCCTGTTTGCCCCTGAGTGCTTTAGTTTGTCCTTGTTAAGCGAGTGTTTTGACCTCCTTGTTTTATTTTCTGTTTCCAAGTTCCCTGTTGTCTCCTGTTTTATTCCCTGGTTCAGTAAATGTTTTGAACATTTTGAGATTTTTGAAATCTTGTTTATCATAACCACATCCACTCTGTTGTGATTGGTCAAGCATCATGATTTGTCACTGCGCGTCAACAATCCCGGAAGTCTCCACCTCCAAGAGACTTGTTGTATAAACAAAGCGGGTGTTATTACAGCTGGCCGGAAGAGGTGTGAAGACCATTTGTACGTCATGATGGACTTCGCTCTCGTAACCTCTCGTTCGCTGAGATTTCAGACGGGGGAGAACTTTATAAAGTAATAAGTTCAAAACATGGTAATGACGATGGACTTACTGCATCTTGGAGAGGAAGATTCAACATTTGAAACATGTGAGTCAAGAGTGTTGAGTTTTTACGTTAGTTCTTCTTTAAAGTTAATGAAATCATACGATAAGTTAAACAAGGATTAATATGACACTAACTTATTTATTATTAAGTGTAGCTTTGTTTTAATAGTTTACATTGTTGGCTAGTCAAACAGCTAATATAATCTTAACTAATGTTTTTGCTGCAAAATGATTGTGTAATGTTTACTTTTGTTAGAATTGATCTTATAAAATTGGTATCGAAAAAAGTATTGTATGATTAATACCCAGCCCTATCTACACCATTCATCACAGTACATCAATACTATCAATTACTTCCATATTATGTGCTTCACAAAGAGATTGAAGCTACAGACAGATAAAAACTTGTTGAAAGTGATGGGAATTTGATTATAGTCTTGTTGAAAATAGAATAAAGGGTTGGATGGTGGTTAACCTTTTCTACCATTCAAGCAGATTAATGTGGCATCTATAATGTTTTTCTTTCCACGAAAAGTTTCAACTCAAAGAAGGAGAAAAACCAAACTCACTTACTCGCTTTTTTTCTGTCTCGGACGACTTCCTGCAACAGGTCCAAACCCCTGATCAAATCTTTATTATATTTCTTAGAAATTAGATTCAGTGGGTGCCTTCATGAAACCCTACGATTAAAACAAGACTCCATGCCAATACTTCCCAGATGAAAGCTTGACGTATAAAAGAGCCTAATTTAGTCCTCAAACGTATAGACCCGTGTTTATGTGGCCGTCAAGCACATGGAAATTACATGTCACAGTCAGATGTCTTAAGGACGGCGAGTTATAGAAGCTGCGAGCTCTTTCATGTGCAGCCCTCCTGCAGGAACATGAAGTGTGTGAGGAAACACATGGCAAAATAAAATATAGATATTCAGGCAGGAGACAGAAAATGGACCAGATCAAATCTGTGTGTAATACATATGAAGCTTTAATAATTCATGAACTTCCTTTTATACTCTTAATGTTCAGTTATATTTTCACTTTACTTAACTTACCATAGTAAACACAGTAAAGGCCCACAAAGTTTTTATAAATGTTTTTTCTACTCTAACCTAACCTCGTAAAACAATTTTTCATTAAAGTAACTTTGATGTGCATTTCAAAGATCTTCTCTTTCTAGAAAACTCTCTCTGGGTCAGCAAAGCTTGTACACCAGACTTGGTACTTGGTATTTAAGTAAATTTAAGAAATGTTCTGAAAAAAACATGCATATTATAATTGTTACACTGGGTGTGATCAATCTCAAGTCTTCACTTCCAAAGGACTCGTTATATAAACAAAGAGGAGTGTGATTACAGCTGGCTGGAGAAGGAGTGAAGCCATTATTACGTCATAATTGGCTCTTGTAACCTCTCGTTTGCCCAGATTTTAGACGGGGGAGAACTTTATAAAGTAATACCTTCATAACATGGTCAAAGATTTCAACATTTGACACACGTGAGTGAGTCAGGAGAGTTTAGTTTTTACATTAGTTGCCCTTTAATAGATTATTTTCTTCTAATAATCCCATCGATTATGGATATTACAGAAGCTGTGGTACTTACTATAGAGCTGCTACATTTAACCTGATCGGCATCAATTTCAATCAGCTTTGAGAGGGAGTACACAAATATTGTGACCTTCTTGTTTCCAAAAATCAATGACAAAACCACCCCTGTATGTATAATAAGAATATTTTCACGATCTAAATCTAAAAGTCTGGACGTGTGCTCGTACCTTGTCCAAAGAAGGCTCCCTGCAGGGCGTCCTTGGCCGTTCCAAACCCCAGCTCTCTGCACACCACACTGGCTGCGGGTCGGTCCCACATGTG
This sequence comes from Callionymus lyra, assembly GCF_982586985.1. Lineage (NCBI taxonomy): Eukaryota > Metazoa > Chordata > Actinopteri > Syngnathiformes > Callionymidae > Callionymus > Callionymus lyra. Next base: position 22,494,252 of record NC_141828.1, on the reverse strand, counting down.
ATCCACAATTGTTCCCCACTTTCCGTCGCGAAGCACCTCCACACGACCTTCACCGAGTCTGGGTCCAGCCTTCAGCCGCACTGGCTTCGCCCCGAGAAAACAACAAGAATGTTTAGACACTTGAAATTGGTCCATGGGGATCAATGTGGGATTTTCCTACCACCACTGGATACGGAGCTTGGGGCCTTCCTGAGGAGATCCTGGCAAACTGAGGCCCCGGAACACACTTGACCACCGCATGCCTACCATTTTTACATGGCACCGGACTACGGGGTATCGACAGCTGAGCTTGGCATTCCGACAGGGTGTTTTCACTGCCGAGACAATTGACTTTCTCTACCCAGAATCCCTTCTTCTTCGTCATGAGGCTCAGTCTGGAAAATGATAATTGAGTTATTTCAGGAAGATTTCTCATTAATAAGCAGCCGACATATATTTTACCTTGTTGCTGGATCTATTACTTTGGTGTCCCATATTTTCCTGAAAGCAAAAAACATGTTTTTTAAACAATATTAGTTGTAAACAGCTGAACAGTGTTCAATTTTAACTTTGGGTAACACGCAATGTTTTCAGGGAGGCCTTCTTTTATAGCCTGAAAATACTACATTTAACTGTGAGCCAGGTCTACTTTTAGGTAGGACAAGAGCCTATTGTATGCTATCTCAAAATGGTATACCTTAAGCTTTAAAGTACCACAAATATACAGGATATTTTGTACCATGTTTACGGCTAGCAAAAGACACTAAAAAGGTAAGAAAAACAGTCTCCTCTGGACATCATTGATGTACAACGTTTCTGGGAATTTTAAACAAACAGCATGTACAAATAGAAGTTCTCTAGCATGTCTAAGAAATGACCAAAAAAAAATGCTTTGAAACCGCGGGTGACTCCAGTGGAGAGGGAAACCTTCTGTGTTTCCAGCAAATGCGGTAGAGAAACCACAAAATACACACGAGGACTCTGGACTCAGCATCTAGGAGATAGTTTAGTCCAAAATATAGTTGACGCTGATCCATTGCATGTTCATGTTGTTTGGGACATTCTCTGGCAAGGCCTTAGCCAGAGTCTCAGGCAGGCACTTAACCCTTGTTTTTATCTCAAGGTGACCCGTCAGCCTGGGAAAAAAACAATGTGTTTGTGGTATCCCTTGTGAACGACCTCCACCTTGACCCAGAGACAACACAAGGAATACCACAAACACATTTGTTTTTAGACAAGTTTTGGTTTTAACACAATTTTATGTGATTTAATGGCCCTTTTTGTTTCCTTGTGAATCTTAAAGAATATAACTGAAAGTGTGTCAATTTGCAAATGAAAAACTGAAATATTTAACATCAAATTGAGGACATTCATATGACAACACAATATGTTTTCAAAATAAATGTACACATTATGATTCAAGTGTAGTTAATCTTGAACATTACAAGAAAAATTCATTTTCACTGGGTCACGATGAAAAAAGGAAACATTAAAAGCTCTTCATGACTAAGATATGAACACATTTTGAAGATTAATTGTGTAGTACTTTATGAATGTCTTGAAAACTGATGTTTAAAAAATATATATAAGTGGAAATTACACAAAGCATTTACAAAATCCCATCAGATTCACGTCAAAAAAAAGGTAACAATATAAGTACTTCTCAGTACATTGATTTTATGAAACCATAAGGGTATTTTGGGATATACAATATATGTTGTGTGTCTTTTCATGTGTCATGCTTCGACACTTTGCAGAAAACTCGTTTCACCATTACTCCCAATTATAGAAACAAACATGTAGAAAGACACAGAGTGGGCTGAAAGGAGGGTCAATATTTGTACTTCCACCATGAAATGCCGGAAAAAGTCACGGCAGGAACTTTGAAAAAAAAACATACAGTGACCATCAGGATGAAGAGAAGCATTGTCAGTGTTGTGACTCCTGGAGATTCAGTCGCGTGAAGTCACTTTCTGACTGCACACTTTCAGCAAGTCAAACATGTGTAAGGCTTGACTCATTTTTAAAGGAACTCGCATCCTTCTCAAATAAAATATCCGCCTACGATGGACAAAATACACAAAAACTTTCTGACCCTTTAAACTTTACCCTGGGATAATGTACTTAAATTCATCCGCAGACATCTGTTTTACAGTAGCAGCGTTATATCACGACTTTAACGAGGCTGAAAATCCCATAAAACAACTTGGCTTGAATCAGGCGTGCTCACTATATAGAGCTGTTAAGTGTGAGAAGAGTTGAATACTTTGTTATTTATAGTGTCTTGAAAAGCACTCGTGAGAGAGTAGTAACAAGTCATCAAAGGCACGTTTTCCCTGTTAGGAAAACTTTTCTGTCACTAGTTTGTGACCTCAACACACAGAAATCAAGGCAAAAGTTCATTTTTTGAATGTGAAAATGGGTGAATTTATTTACAGACTGAGTATGGCCCGTGGCCACATATGGTATTTAAGAGACCTTTTAATTTAAACTTCACTCATGTTCTACTCAACCTAAGGGTTGGGATTATCTTCGGAGTAATCTGTTCCTTTTTAGAGTTATAGACAAAAATGTTTGTTCATTTTAATGTAGCAACTGGAGCTCAGTTGTCTTTGTCTTCATCTTCGTCTAAAAATACACTTAAAAACATCCAAATACCTCCATACTGCTCGTCTGTAACCTACTTGTTTAAGTTTTTCCAAGAACAATTCCTCATGTTGAGGCTTTAATACAAGATGGATGTTACAGACGAGCAGTATGGAGGTATTTGGATGTTTTAAAGTGTCTTTTTGGACGAAGACAATTTGGCTCCAGTCGCTACATTAAAATGAACAAACATTTTTGTCTCTAACTCTAAAAAGGAACAGATTACTCTGAAAATAATCCCAACCCTGAGTCGATTTGAGTAAAAAATGAACTTTAATGTTTTGCACATCATTGTTTGCCAATAAATATTTCATAAAATGCATATAAAGTCAAATAAAATGAAATTAAATAACTATTTTCTTCTTATTTTAAATTTTTCCTTTCAATTTCTGCTTCTTTTCAGAGGTTTCTTCCGAGATCTTAATTATATAATTGCAGATCAATGTTAAAGAACGTTAATGTTAAAGAATTTTATTATGATAGAATGTCTGTGTCGCTAAACAATAGTATTTATTTTAATTATTGTTTCCTGCTCCATTCAAATTATGTCTTCCCTGAAACTTGTGATGCGTTTGACCAACTATGCAAAGGAGTCGAGGTCAGTGTGACCATTTTCTCCTCAACAAAACATTGCTTTTAAAAAACTCTAATAACAGAACAGGTTCTCTTCAAACTTACATGCGAGAAAGAGAAAGTCTACGGTGAGTCTCTGATGCGTGACTGAGCCCAGACTTTTATATCTTTTATTGTAAGGAAGAATTTTGCTCTGTGAGTGAAGGGTCATGAATCAACAGGATTAAAAAATGATGGTTTTAATATTATGTGTATGAATAGTAAAAACAGACGAGGTTCTGTTACATCTCTGTTCCAAACCACCAGCTATCTCTAAAATTAATTGTCATGTATAGAGAATCGGCAATAAAATAAAGTTATGAGGTCACTGAAGGGGATCAGATAGAAAAAGAAGTGTCGAATAAAACATCACATAAAGTCTCAGACTTTTCATCTTCATCGTAAAAAATATGCAGCTGAAACATAATCAAGCATTAAATTAGCTCTTTTGGTCCCCAAATCACTGGAGTGACAGTGAAAGACAGACAGTTGCTGACTCAGCAGCCCACACGGCTAACTGTAGTCGTAATTGGCCATATTTCACAGGCGCAAGCAAAAATCTAACTCTTCCTCTGGCACACTCCATCTCCTCCTCCTATCTTCCTCCTCCTTGTCTCGCATTTTCTCCCTCGGCTGTAATTGGGGGTGTTTTTCCCTCTCAGCAGAAGCCCTGGAGGGCCTCACTACTGACCAACCTGTTATTTCAGCATCTTCAGTGAGACACGGCCAAGATTTCCACGAACGGAGCGAGAAAGATCAGAAACAAGGGGGCGTGTCTGTGGCTACATTTGCTCAAGCCTAGCTCGAGCTTCTGAGGCTTACAAGTAAAACTGAAGGAGGAAATGTTTCCACAGGAATATGTCCTTCCGAACATTCCCTTTTCAAGAACTAGTAAGACGTAGCAGCACCACAATAGAGCTCAGGTTCTATCCGGGTTGGAAGAAACCAGATATTCTAAATTTACTCTGGGTAAATTATTGGTGTTCGAGATGCAGGGGCGGGTTGACAAGTGAAAAACATATTGAGAAAACACTGAAAGCATCTGTTCCAAATAGGTACACGCATGGAAACAGATACACCAGTATGATTTAGATATAGCACGGCCAGACTTCAGCAAAACAACCGGTCGGAGCCAAGAGAGAGAAAAACATGTTTCTAGCTTTTCCAGTTACAGTTTATATTTAATGTACCTGCACGTTATGACAACAACCAATTTAAAATACTTTAAATCAAGTGCTTTCTATTTATAAATGATAAATTGTGTAGAACAAAAGTTTGATTTGTCTTTAAAAAATATATACTACCAAAACATATATTAAAAAATAAACACATTTACAGTCACTCTCCCTGTGATTAATCATACAAAATGTTTCTCTCTTCTAATCAGAATAAACATATAAAACAACAAAATAAATTATGGTGAAATACCAAAAAAAAGCCCCCAAAAATAGAAAAGTCAGGGCAGAATAAATAGATAAAAGAGCAGGAGATAAAAAAATATGTTTTTTCTTAGTAAACATCAAAGGGAACACAGATCCAGACTGAAGAAACTAAGTCAGTCTGAAACAATTTATCGTTATAGAAAAACAAAATCATATATATAATTTTTTATGAATACACGGATATATGACCTTTGACCACCACCCAATAAAAAACTTCCAGACTGGTGAACCTGGCTTCTCTCCACCAGATGCTTCTCTATAATAGCTATTTCAACCTAATAGAATCAACTTAAGATAATTCTAAGAGAATAAAAATGAATTTACCCTGGTGTTATCTCAGGGTCTAGGTGACCCGAAGGTCCGAAGACAATTTGTTTGAGGGAAACAAGCTAGCACAAGGGTTAAAGATTCTAATTCAAGTCCAAAGCAACAGGATGAGTGGATAGTTCAAATGATTTGAGAATGTTGGAGCTGCAGCATAGTTCCAGCACCTTCAGCGGAGAACAGATGTTGCGGTGAGGCTGGTTGAGTCAGACGAACACTGGCCAAGAGAGGAATGAAATTGCAAAACCGTGAATCACCTAAAATGAGCAGCTCTCCTGGAGCACGTTCCAAACGGGTCCAATTTAGAAGCCAAGTGTTGATCCCGTGTTATTTAACAGTACTTAAGTCATTTTCATTTCAGCACAAGCTTTCATTTTCGCCTTTAACAATTGAACCAATTTGAAACAATCAGACAAGTATTTGGCAGCTGCAGGAACTTTTATTGCAACTGGATCATTTACAAATGCCATTTCCACCTCGTGAGTTGTTTCTATGTTAGATAAATACGACCCGCAAAAAGGTGTCGTACATCAAAATAATGATGTATATAAAAAGACTGGAGGTTTACAGAATTTAAATTCTTCAAAACAATTCAAGAGCTGAGCTAGTTAATATATTATTCCGGTGACAACACGTTTAAACATAAGGACAAGGGGCAGAATTCTGCCCGAAAACTAATTTTCCATGGCCTGTTGGACGGTTGGATCAAAATTCAAAGGTAAATGTTCACTTTAAAATATATGATAAATGGCTTTTACTTATGGGAACCTAAAGCTCTTTACACTAAGAGTGTGTCCCAATACTACCTCTACAATTTACTCATTTAAACACAGATGGGAGTAGGCCGCAACACAGTGCAGCAGCTCAACCATTACGGGCTGTCAGGGTAAAGTGTCTTGCTCAGGGAGCTGGGATTGAACCCGCGACTTCTCAGGCCACAAGCCGACCCCTCTACCTTCTGAGCAATGAAGACCCAGTTTTTCAAATAAAGCCAAGGAACACATTATCTATGACAAACGTTATGACTGATGTTGAAGTATTTGGTAAAGGAGTACAAACAAATCGAAATATCACAATCTGACTCATACTTCCTGTTCAAGACAATTTGGTAAACAATATTTTTGTTCATCTTACGACATAGATTTTAAAAATATTTAGGCCCCTTTAGATTGTGTCCGACTCCCCAGTTCTACCATGTTGTAACTTTTTATTACAGCCAGAAAAAAAGCTTCACTATCTATTTTAAATATATTGAATGAACCATTATTAATATAACAAAAAGGAAATATTATCAAATTGTGTGCCAACTTGCTGGCTTGAGACCTTGGCTCAGGGTTTGGGTCAGGTCTAAAAAATGTTAACTTATAGAAATAATAAAAAAAAAATTGCAACTCTAACAAATGCATTGCAATTGTCCTCAAGGCGACATGACCCCGCTTTCAGTTCATGTGTTTACCTGGTGGTGGTCTGCTAGCTTCATGCACCAGGATGATCAAACGAAACCAACCAACCAGAGCGCAGTCTGTCTCCCCATGAGTGTGGAATCAAAACTGATGCATGTTACACCGCAGAGCATGTGTTGCTGTGATCCTGCCAGTAAAGATCACCCCATAAAGACCCGTGTCTGTGCCTGTAGCACCCCGGTATGGATGGGTCAGTTAAAGCACAATCAAAGGGGGTATTACACCGCCACCAAAAGTAAGAGTGAGGCTGTTTGTCTGGGAGAAGCGAGGTGAAGATAACATCAGTGGAACGACAGGGAGAGAGAGTGAGCGAGAGGCAATGAGGTGTGCCGAGTTAATTTGCCTCAGGAGAGGTGTAAAGAAAGGGCCGTTGAGGGGGGACATGGATCCTTTTATCATCATCCCCGAGCAGAGCCAGAGAAGACGAGCATAAGGAAGTGCGGCTGGAGGCAGGAGATAAGCCTGATAATAAACGTATTTACTCAAAGAGCCTGAAACTGATAACAAAATTCATTCTTTTTGTTATTAAAATGCTTAAAGTTATTTTTCATTTTTCTTTGAAAGACAGGACAGAAGAGCTGAGCACAGTGTGGCTCTTATGTGTGAAACTGATCCTAAAATATTTCACAATGAAAGACCTTAATTTTGTTCATGTTGTTTTATCATGTTAGTTCAACTCGTTAGGATACATTAGGATATTTTTTTTCTGACTCTTTTCTCTATTTTTCTTTTACTTAATAATTTTGTAAACAAACGCCTTTTATATCATATTTTTTTGAAGGACAACTAATTCAGAAACCCAATTTTCCTCATCATGACCATGTTTTTTACTTATTACTTTATAAAGTCCCCCCCCTGTCTGAAATGTTGGCGAACGAGAGGTTACGAGAGCAGAGTCCATTATGACGTAACAATGGCTTCACTCCTCCTGCAGCCAGCTGTAATCACGCCTGCTTTGTTTATACAACGAGTCCCTTGGAGGTGGAGGCTTCCAGGATTGATGATCACTCCACGGTGACAAACCTTGATGCTTGACCAATCACAGTAGAGTGGTTGTGGTTATGGTAAACAAGATAAATCTCCAGAAAAACAAAGCGAATCAAGGGCAGGAGCCTTAAGCTTAAGTTTTTTAATGTAAGTATTTCAATGAAAAGAAAAGTGTCTCTATTTGAGAGAACACATGTTTTTTTTTTAATGTCTTAATTGTCATTTTCACCATACATGGTTTGAGGTTCTTGTGTGGAGGCTGAAGATTTCTACTCACTTGTACATCTTCACGTTGTGCTGCGTCGCCTCGGGGAAACCAAGCATCCCGCACACGACTCTGCTGCTGTTGAGACTCCAACCCAGGTCGCACACCTGCCTCCATCTCCCCGCATGCTTCACTTCCACGACACCTTCCGCGATCAGCGTCTTCTTCTTAGTGGCCATCAGGATGGGCCTCAGCCTGACCTCTTCTATCCTGACCTTGCTGTTGACCTGCAAAAGAGATTCAACCGTTAAAAGCGTGAACACGTCTTGGGAACCGACGACGCGTCCGTACCGGGTAATAATGCCGGTACATCCTCGGGATCTCGAACGGGTGTGCGTTCCCGTTGTAGCCGTACCCCGGGTGCCTGCGGGTGGCGACGACGCCCCGCCACTGGGGCGCGGGGCTGCCGATGGCTCTTGCTGTGGTGTGCCCTCGAAGCGCCGACGGATCCGGCCGGCGCTCGGACGTGCACACCACCCCGAGGTCCTCCGAGTGTTTGCAGTCGTTCACACCCCAGCCGTTGTGCTTGCAGTCTTTCACCGACTTCTCAGAGCCGTCGCAGCGCACGTTGTCCATCCATATGGGACCTGGAGGACAGAACAACAACATTGTACTTATCTGCCTGATTTAACAGCCCACCTTAAACAAGAGCTTAACTCCTGGTCATTGACTTTTACTATCAGTTTGATTTGAGGGTTGCACCTCAACAGCAAGTCAGATCTCTTTACAAGACAGGGTGAAATAGATGTTGCTCCTTCGAATCCGCTCAACCTTCTCTTTAATTTGGATTTAAAAGTAGCAGTAAAGAATGCCCATAAACCACAGCTAGTCTTACACAACCCTGGCACACCAATGCTGTCATTATTCTCAAACAAATGCCCCTCTGGAGCTGTGTATTTGCTTTAGCAGCCTTCAAGGCAGCCTTAATGAGATGTAGACTGCAATTCCACAACAAGATATCTTTGTCGCTTTATGATGTCAGTTATTTTTGGATGTCTTAATTGGTAGCCCTTTCAAGACGCCTCACACTTACTCGGTTGTTAGACAAGAAGAGGCAGGTTCTGGTGATCCTAGAAGGTTTGCTGCCATGGAAACAGTTATGAAACATCTCTGTAGAACTTATGTCATGATATTGTCTTTACCTCAGGAACAAATATCACTTCACTCCTAGTGAATAGAATGATTTTTAGGTTCTGCTGTATTCCAACCCCTTATTTAACGCCAGACAACCCTATTTTACCCAGAGATCAACCCAGACAAAAACACAGTGTCCTCTGTTGGATGGCTCACTTGTTGTACATTTATTGAAGTGAATCAGAGAAATCATTTTACTTCGCTGAGTCTCTGAAAGATGACTGTACCCCTAACATTTTTTTTTATTTGGGGGTGCCATTAGGTGACACTTTCACTTATTTTATTAATTAATCCTCCTTTTTTTTGCTCTTAAAGTAATAGTTCAAACTTCACTCATTTTCTACTCACCCTCATGTCGACTAAGGGTTGGGATTATTTTCAGAGTAATCTGTTCCTTTTTTAAAGTTATAGGCAGAAATGTTTGTTCATTTTAATGTAGCGACTGGAGCTCAGTTGTCTTCATCTTCATCTTCGTCCAAAAAGACACTTAATAACATTCAACATGACATGAGTTTGATTTTGTTCCAGAAAAAGTTAAACAAGTCTATATTTTAAACTTGTTTGTAGCAGAAGTTTGAAGCATAACATGTGATACAGACAGGAAGTACTCGTGAGCGCTTCCTGTGCAAACCAGTCTTCTGTCTACACTTAAACGCTACTTCCTGTCTGTATCGCATGTTATTCTTTATCTATATGGATGTTTTTTAAGTGTCTTTTTGGAAGAAGATGACGATGAAGACAACTGAGCTCCAGTCGCTACATTAAAATGAACAAACATTTTTTGTCTATAACTCTGAAAAGGAACAGATTACTCAGATTATTTTGAAGTTTGTACTTTGGATAAACTATCACCTAAAGGTATACAGTAGAGAAAGACAGAAATCTGGGTATTAAATTGATTCTGGATCATTGATCGCTCACATGATCTCAAGGCCCTCATAATGACTGAAACATTCATTGTAGACATACTTGAGCACAGATATAGCAAATGATATCACTTTATTTTCCTCACATTTTCATTATCACGCAGCAGACAGTAAGTTCTCACCTTCTCCTTCGCCATACTTGGCGCTGTGGGCCCATGTGATGCCTCCCTGGAAGCCCAACTCCCGACACACCACGTTGGCCAGTTTAATGTCCACCTCATCGTCGCACACCGTCCCCCAGGTGTTGTTGTGCAGCACCTCCACTCGTCCTTCGTGCGGCTGCCGCGAAAAGCTTCCAGCTAACCTCACTTTGGCCGCAGGAGCGCGTGCCGACCTGTGTTGGGATGGTGTCGCCCTCTGAGGTTCTCCGGCAGCAGGTCCGAGCAGGAAGACGAGCGGGAGGAGGACGCAGCTGATGCATAAGGTGGAGGCCATATTGGTGGAAATGTCTGTAGGAGGAAGGCGACATTGAAATGATTCATTTTAATGAAGAATATTATCCATAAAAACTAGTGAGTAAGAACAGATGACTTCGGAAAATATGTCCAACACAAGGCCCAGAACCCAAATCAAGACCGATAATACGTTTAAAATGAAAGTCCAATGTGCAACATTTGACACAATATGAAAAGTTTTTTTTTCTGTTAGTTTAAAACTTCAGCTGTTGTCCCTTAGCGGAGCATTTATACACTGAGGACCTTCATATAAAAACATTGAAAATAAAGACCATGACCGGCAAAAAACAGATTAAGTGCATGAAAAATGTATCTTAAAATATCACTGAGTCAGCAGAAGATCGATGTTTTTTTCCATATATATAGTTTATATATACTCATTTTTACAAGTCTACAGGTTTTTTTTCCGAGTAAACTTTATTGAAACAAGAGTCTTGACAAGTCAGGAGTCACAGGCTAATGTGTACTTATGATAAAATACCATCTTTTTTAAATAAAACACCTTTCAGACCATAATAATCAGTAGAACATAAATGTTTTTATTATTTTATCTCTCTGTCAAGCCTCACGGTCCAGTACCTCCTGTGTTATGTCAGGGTCAAGGTGAACCAAAGGCCCAAAAATAAATGTGTTTGTGGTATCCCTTAGTAGAGGCGGTTGTTCACCTTGACCAAGAGATACCAGTTTGTTTGTTTTAATAATAACATACATAACTACTGCTATTGCACAATAACAACTTTTATTCAGAGTGATGATTTGCAAAATGTTTCTGTTATTTCAGCTGATTTTACAAGTATAATACTAACTTAAGTCACAAAATGTAACTTTATTTGTTCTCTTTCTATCAACAATGAAAAACTTAAAGATCTTTAAATAAAGATGCAGCACAGTAGTATGTATGGAAATTCACAAAACAAGTAATGTCTTTCATGAAACAATAATCCATTTTTAATCACACAAGGATCCGAATCACCTTTTTTAACCATTAGTGAGAATATTTCTAAAAATAACTTCAGTTTCAGGATACAATTGTCAACATGAACACTGCACTGATCACAGCTGTCTGTCTTGGTGATGCAACTGAAGCTAAAATTAAACGTTTAGCATTCTTTGTGATCGTATAATCAGGGTGTGAGTCCACATGAATCATCGGGCAGAGGAACAGACCAGACAGAAGCAAGTGGAGGTTAACAAGTGTCAATAAACTTTGTTCAAGAGAACTCTGATGGTTCAGCATCTTATTTCAAACATAATATATCTTAAGAAATAAACAAAAACGTCTTATCATAGATTGACAGCTAAGGATGACTTTTGTCATGTTGTATAAATACACCTGTTGCACACTGACGGGGAATTACAATATCAGAAACATATAAAAATGCAGTGAAGGTGAAGAGTTTACTCACCTGGCAGCAGATGTTTGCAGTCCTGGAAGTCACTGGCCGGGGGGAAAGTGACTGAGTGAAGGCTTGAGTCGACTAAATGCCGTCTTTAGTTAGTCCTCTCCGTTTCCCTCCTTTCGCCTTACATCCCTCCCTCCTCCCTCCCCCTTTCCTCCGCTCTCTCGTACATATTTAACATTTATTGGACTGTTACAACACAGCGGCTCTGATGTTGGCCAGATTTTCTTCTGATACACGTAAATTGAGACGTGAAGTAGTTCAGCATTACAGATGATGAGTTAATAAACAAAAAGCTACCAAGAGGAGTGTATTTAGTGTTTTAAGCTCTAATTTATATTGTGGGGAAAAAAAATCATATTAATGATGTATTTTATTTTGTTACGAAGGAAAACACACAGATTTATCCAAAAACCAACCACCAACATTGATTTAGATATAAATTATTATAGCAGATTATTCTATTCACGCACTTGTTGATTTGAATGGTGGTACAAATGAAAGTTGTCCTGATAGACGTAAGATCAGGATAAAGATATTTCATTCTCACTCTCAAGATTTAATTTAAGATCTGATATCTAGACATTTTCCAAGTTTTCTTGAAAATAACATTTCAATTCTTAAATCAATAGCTATGACGACCATCGATTTTACTTACGACTAGTGGAAACAAGAGAAGTATCTGACTAGGTAACTCACAATTGTACACAATAAGAGAAAAAAGATTCTCTTTTTTCTTAACATTTTTTAAACATTAGAAGCCAATTGTTATTTAAACGGAAACATTTTAGTACAAGGAGCAAACATTAACTATTAATAAGCTACTTCACATGTGTATTGACAGAGAAATACTCACTTATTAACCATAATAAAGTAAGTATTTACACCTTGTTAATTGTAACTATGTAGCATAAAGAGCTCAAGCTGAACAACACTTTAATTACTGATTATTAACAGGAAATAAAGAAGTGATTAGATAATTAATTTGATAGCTTATTAATTATATTATATTAAGTACAATAAGAGAAGCAATTTACTATAAATAATGCTGTCTCTTTTAAAGTAAAGGAAAAAAGTACCAGTATTAATATCATCCTAATTACCTTACATATTCACAATCACAAATCCTTTTTTTTTATTAATTTGGATGCTATTTATACTAGTATATTTGTTCTTTTTCCTCTTAAGGAGACAGTATTGTTTATAGCTACGTACTTATCTTATGGTACTTACGCTTAATAAGGGGTTAATATAAAGAAGATAGCTCTCATCAAAGTTTATTTCTAATAACTACTTTATTTCATGTTAATAACCAGTTATTAAGGTGTTTTCAGCTTGAACTCATATCATGATATCAAGGGTAGAATAAAGTCACAATGAACAAGTTGTGTTAGTACTTTAAAATGCTTAATACAGATATAAATTAGTACATTATTAATAGTAAATCTGTTCTTCGCTCTAAAGTGTTACCATTTAAACTTGGGGTTAGAGTTAGGGTTAGGGTTAGGTTTAGGGGTAGGGGTAGGGGTAGGGGTAGTTAGGGTCCGGGATTTTTTAAAGTTCCAGACTAAATCCTTAAAATCACATTTATTAGTATTTAAAAAAATTTACGTCAATGTATCGAGTACCCATTACCCATCTTTGTTTAGAATTTGAAAATGAAAATGTGTGCGTTGAAGACAATTGGATACGTTGATACTTTACATAACTAGGTTCAAAGCGCCTCACCTAAAAAGAAGGGGGGGTGCACGTGTGTATATGTAACCAGCAGGAAGTTTCCAGAATAGATTCAAACATCAAGTGTCTTTAAGAAGCTCCCTCAAAACCGCAGGTCAGATTTTCATGTCGAAACCACCACAAACCACCGACTTTAAAATAAGTCCGACCGAGGCAAACGTGACTGATGAGAACACAGCATACCACCCTGGTTCAGGACTACTATTGTCCAACCTATCATCATGGTACAGAAAGCATAACCCTCGGCCTCATCAGTAGTTTCCGATACATAAAAGTCATGTTTTTAGCACCGGGTCAGCGGCTACTTAGGGCATGTTTGCGACCAGTTTATTTATTTGTTTTGAACCATTTTTAGAAGTTTTGAAGACAAAATTAACTCCAACGGAAATGTTTGGCTCCATGTTGTTGATAAACCGTATTTCAGGTTTGAAGTCGACCTCAGCGGGATCCATTTTTACCGCCCCCCGGGTTATTCCTAGCAGTGAAAAATTACAGTTGTGACAGGGGAGGACGGCAGCGTAAACCACACTGTAAAAAATAAAGCCCGAGTGAGAGAAATTAAGAAAGTGTGCGTCTCTATGTGTGAATGTTTGAAGTTAATTGAGATGTTTGTGTGTGTCTGGGTGGCAGGATGGTGGTCCCTCCCTTGACTGGTAAACCCCAACAGGAAAAAGCAGACCCCACATTAGCGAAGCCGAGGGATCCCCGGGGCAGGCCGGCATTGGAACAGAGAGAAGTGTGGGAAAACTTGCTTAAGCATCATATCGGGGCTTTGTTTGACCTTTAACCTGCCATCCGGCTAATTTAACTTGACTATAAAAAACGTGTCCCTGAACGTCTGCCGGTGGTTTACACCTCCGAGGCTCACGGATCCAAGGCTTGGAGGGACGACGGGACGGAGCGAAGCGAACACTCTCGCTCTCTTTCTCTCCACCTCTCTAATTACAGCCACCGAGCCGGCTCTGCCCTTAAACCACAATCTGCGGAGGCATGAAATAAATACATGCTCTCTGACAATAAACAAGAGCCGTCTGAAGCGACAGCACCTCCTCGCTCTCACCCCACCGCCTGAACTCCAGCCTTTCATAATCCTCGTTTCTCTACATCTGGCAAACACTACACGGCGAAGACGCCGATTCCTGCACACATGAAGTGACTTTTCCTAGAACACACGCCAGTGCTTGTACAGGTTACATTTTAAATAGATGTTTTTATTTGGATATTTGACTCATTAGAGAATGTATGTTGTTGTTTTTACACCTTTTACTTCCATAAATAGGTGAACTTTTATTCCACTTTCAACCTTTTTGGGGGTTTAAAGTTCATGATCCCCTAAATTGTGCTCTTCTTTTATCTGATTGTTAATGGGATTTGGAGGAGAACAAATAAATAAGAGGGACGATCTGTTATCTGTTTGTGATCTTAATTATTTATGACATATAATCATATTAATAAATGCTATTGAGTTAAAACAATACAACTTTTGACACTTGATAAATCATTTTCCACTGTATTACTGTTTGTATTGTCATCTCTATCTTTTTTCTTTTTCTTTTTGTAAAGTGTCTTTGTATGTATTATTATTATTTTTATTATTATTATTAGTAGTAGTAATATTATTATTATTATTATATATTTTTAAAGACATTAAAAACAAGACAGTGGAATGGAAAGAGTTACATTTTGCAACTAACTGTTAGCTCACTATAACTGGTTCATTAAAGTTAACTAGTAAATAGAAATGGACAATTTAACTTTATCGTGGGTCAGCCGGGCGCTAGCGTGCCAGAATTAAAAAACAATTGAGCAGCGAATGTGTCTTGGTAATTGTTTAATCACAAGAAGCTACTCAATGGAAGGCGAGTCTCGCTGGAACTTTTATTGTTTTTTTGACGGCTACTGATTAAATCAAGTAAATAAGTAAGTAAGTAAGTAAGTAATATTTATTTATATAGCGCTTTTCGAGACCAGGGTCACAAAGCGCTTAAACAATCAAAACAATACTCAAAAAAAAGGACATACTTTAAAGATCAAGATAATACTGAGAACAACTCCATCAAGCGCAAAGAGAGAGGAAGATCGTTCCAAAGCTTAGGAGCAACAGCCTGAAAAGATTTCTCTCCTCTGGTCCTGAGCCGTGTGCGAGGAACCATAAGTAGATTCTGATCCACAGACCTCAGAGCCCGAGCTGGGGTGTAAGGCTGGATCAGATCAGTGATGTAAGGAGGAGCCTGACCATGAATAGCTCTGAAAGTAAGAACCAGAATTTTAAAGTTGATCCTGAAAGAAACTGGAAGCCAGTGAAGAGTTTTAAGGACCGGAGAGATGTGAGTTCTTCTACTTGAGCGGGTCAGAATTCTCGCTGCAGAGTTCTGAATCAACTGCAGACGAGACAGCTCCTTCTTGTTAAGACATGAAAACAAACTGTTACAATAGTCCAGACGAGAAGAAACAAACGCATGGATTACAAGCTCCAGATCATGTTCCGACAACATTTTCCTAAGTTTAGAGATTTTTCTCAGTTGAAGGAAACAGTTTCTGGTCAGTTTTCTGCAATGTCGAACAAGAGACATGTCTTTATCAAATACAACACCCAGGTTTCTCAGGCTCAGTTTGACAGACTGACCTAAGTCACCCAAGTACTGACTCAACCCTGGAACCTTATCATCAGGAGCAATCACCAGAGTTTCAGTTTTGTCCACGTTTAGCTGTAAAGTGTTTTCACTCAGCCATTGTTTGATTTCTAGCAAACAATTGACTATGCTGTTCAGCCTCTGGGGCTCAGTTGGATCAAAAGAGCAGTAAAGCTGGATGTCATCAGCAAAAATGTGATAAGAAACATCTGGAAATCTCTGAATGATTTTACCGAGGGGAATCAAGTACAGCAAAAACAATAAAGGACCCAGAACAGAACCTTGAGGGACTCCACACAACAGATCTGCCGATTCAGACCTCATTTGATTGGCAGATACACTAAAACTGCGCCCAGAAAGGTAAGATGAGAACCATTCTAACACAGACCCAGACAGTCCCACTTCATCCCTCAGTCTTCTCAGCAGGATCTGGTGATCAACTGTGTCAAAGGCTGAGGACAGATCCAAGAGAACCAGAACAGTGAATTTACCAGAGTCAGCCGACATCATGATGTCACTGGACACTTTCAATAAAGCAGTCTCCGTAGAGTGATGTTTACGGAAGCCAGACTGAAACTTCTCATGGATGTCGTTCTGATCCAGGAACAAAGACAGCTGCTCAGACACCACCTTCTCCAAGATCTTGGACAAGAAAGGGAGCTTAGAAATAGGCCTGAAATTACTGAGGTCAGTTGGGTCTAAGCATGGTTTTTTGAGCAGAGGCTCCACAATGGCATGTTTAAATGCATTGGGAAAAACCCCTGTGGAAAGGGAGAGGTTCACCATATTGGTAACCCAGGGGCCAATTACATCAAATACTTTGATAAAAAGCCTACAAGGAAGGACGTCATCTGAGCAAGAGGAGGGTTTCATCTTGTTCACTAGTGCCGAAATATCACCCAAAGATACAGCAGTGAAGGAGGACCAAGAGGAGGAGAGGGGCTCAGAGACAGTAGGGGTTCCAAACGAAGGGGGAGAGATTTTCTCTTTGATCAATTTAATTTTGTCAATGAAAAATCTCAACAATGCATTGCTGTCAGCTTCACAGAAGACAGGTGTGATTTGAGGAGCAGGAGACACGAGAGAATTAATCGTGTCAAACAAAACTTTGGGGTTTTTCCTATTTGCTGCTACCAGTTTTCTGATGTAATCAGATCTAGCAGTTTCTACCATCTCATTGTAAGAAGTCATCAGATCCCTGAGGTGAAGTCTATGCACCTCAAGTTTAGTGGACTTCCAGAGACGCTCAGTCTTTCGACAAAGTCTCTTCAGACTCAGGAGATCTTCATTTGTCCAAGGGCACCGTTTTTCCTGAATTTTCAAGTTCGATTTAACAGGTGCCACTTGATCCAGTATTTCAACACAATGATCAGTGAAACAGTGAATCAAACTGTCCACGTCTGGGCAGTCATCAAAGGAAAGACGGTCAAACATAGCAGAAAAACTGTCTGCAGTATCGGCTGAGATGACACGCCTCTGAGACCTAACTTTCAAAGGCTTAGATTCAGGAATGAAGTCCAGGTTAAACAAGACAAGAGAATGATCACTCAGATGGACATCATGTACATCAGATACATGGAAATAATGTATCTTAAATAGATGTTGGACTCTATTGTACTCATCAGTATGTGTCTGTTTGTACAAAACTCTCTTTTCATTGAAATATTTACATTAGAAAATGATCTTAAGCCACGCCCACTGAAAATTGGAGATCTGGAGATTAAATCTTGTTTACCATAACCACGCCAACTCTGCTGTGATTGGTCAAACATTAAGGTTCTCATTGTGTGTCATCAATCCAGGAAGTTTCCATCTCTTGTTGTATAAACAAAGCAGGTATGATTACAGCTGACTGGAGGAGGAGTGAAGCCATTATTACGTCATAATGGGCTCAGCTCTCGTAACAGCTTGTTCGCTGAGATTTCAGACGGGGGAGAACTTTATAAAGTAATAAGTTCAAAACATGGTCATGATGAGAGACTTACTACATCTCTGAGAGGAAGATTCAACATTTGAAACATGTGAGGAAAGTTGGGTTTTTACATTAGTCCACCTTAAACGTCTGCCAAGATTGATTTATTTGGGAAATTAACTGGATACACTTTACTTTTATAACTCGTTTTTCTGCCTGAACGATCTTGTCTGCAGCGTCGCCGCAGGTTGACGCAGGGAGAAAAGGATTGAATATATAACAACGACGCCACACGCATGGTTTAACAATATAAGTTCCAGAAAGTCCAGCCAATGGGAGCAGAAACATTCAATCAGCATTTTTTGCACGAGGGAAACTTGTGTTGCGAGCGGACCGATGTTGAGCATGTGAGTGAGAGCGTGCAGCAGTGATTTTGAGCACGGAAAAAAAATATGTTTTGAGTTCAAAATAACCAAGACACAGTTGTTTAAGTCGGTGTCAGAGATTTAAGTCCATACTGATGTTAGCGCAGCGATCTCTTTAACAATAGTATCAATTCACACCAGGAATTAAACTGCAATGGATTAAGATACATAATTAAAATAATCAAATGTTAAACATTGTTTCATCATGACAACTTGATAAGAAAGACTTAAATGACTTTGATTTAAAGATTTTAAGCATCATGCTGATGCAACAACACAATTGTTCAGTTAAGATTATAGAGGAAACATTCAAATTGTTTTATCCTTCTTATTTGATGTTGAAAAATATCAAGACTAAGATGATAATCGCGAATAAAAAGATAAATAGGACTAAGTCAAAAGTTATTTGTTTTAAGATTGAGATTTAAAACAGTTTGGTTTAAATTATCTGACTTTATGGCAAGAAAGGAAGTCCAGAGAGGTCACTGAGTTCATCAAAAGTTGCTGGTTTAAACTCTTTAGTTTTTCTCTTTTTTTTGCCACAAGAGAAAAAATCAAATCAACCTACAGTCTACTCTCAAACTGTTCTTAAGTGTTCAACAAAAGTTCTATTTAGATTTTAGTACGGTTTCTGAACATAGATCATGTGATCCTAATTTCCATTATAGATCTTCAGAATACATCATTGTGGTTTTGGCAGCAGTTGATTTATATTTTAAAACGGATGAAAATATGTTCTCATAGTAAACAATGACTCATCTGGTGTTTTATTTTCACACCAAAACCGTCTCTTCTTTCTCACCCCGAGTTACCTTCACTGGCATGCTGCTCTACTCTTGTATTTATCTCACAATGTTCGGGTAAATGCAACTTTCAGGATGATAAATGGTAGGACTTCACGCTAAGCATTGATCTTAATCTTCTTCAACAGCGCCCCCCAGTGGAAGGTAAGGTCACCAGCATCACAGAACAGTCATAATGCATGTTTGAAATATATTTATTAAATACAAAAAGACTCTGTGCAGTGCAGTAACAATAATAACCATACAAAAATATTTGGGCAACTACCATGCTTGCGATTTTAAGTGCATGAAAGATATAAAAATGCACCTTTAAAAAAAAAAGAAAAAAAAAAAAAGAAGAAAACAAGCAATTCTTTTACTCATTTAAAATTCTGAGTCATCAAACCTGATGAAATAAACCACAGAAATTACACTTAAAGCAGAAGTGACGGCGTGACAAAGCTTGTTAAGAAACACATTTTCTAGCGTGAAAAAGCTAAATTTAAGGGAAAACCAGTCACAGATGTCTGTCTAAAAATGAAATGATTAGCTTTAAATACAAAAATAAATACTGTTTGTTTACTTGTGTAAGTAGTGTGGATACAAACAGGCACTTCGACGACCTCGACATTCTATATGTACCAATGATGACGTAAAATGGTCAGTTTCAGAGCGGATTCTTTGGTTCACGGAGGGTGAAAAGGCTCATCAACACTGATTATGTCAACTTTTTTTTACACCCTTAAACAAAATAAGTGGAATCTCAGGTTGGAAGCTGAACGTCACATCTCGTTCCACCATTAGATTTGCACCTTTAACTCTTCTAAATACTTTTTCTAATTTGTTTCTGGATAAACAGCAATAAGCCTTAACATTATGACCACCTGACTGATGTATTATTGGACCTTAGCAACCCTTCAAAATGTTCATAGTGTAAATGCTCATCGGGAAACGCCAATATGTCATGGAATATAGGTGAATAAAGCACCTTATTCTCAACTCTGGGATGTATTTCCATAACCTGAGTGTTAAATCTGTACGCATGTAAAAAGAACTCGGAAGTAAATAATCTCTTGACATAAGTAGATTTTCTGTGAAGCTAACGAATATTGTCTTGTTCAAAAAGGATGAAAAGAAAAATGTAATATAGCTCTTTCATAGCTCTCATAGTTTCAAAGTGTAAATGAACATTATTGGAAAATGAAAAACAGGTCTGAGCTGGAGAAAGTCACAGCTAACATTGTAGCTTGAAAAACTGCTGCAAGTTTAAATCAGTGGTCACAAAA
Organism: Callionymus lyra; assembly: GCF_982586985.1. Taxonomy (NCBI): domain Eukaryota; kingdom Metazoa; phylum Chordata; class Actinopteri; order Syngnathiformes; family Callionymidae; genus Callionymus; species Callionymus lyra. Next base: position 22,473,844 of record NC_141828.1, on the reverse strand, counting down.
ATATATAAAATAAAATGATAAAATGATCACATATAGACTGAAAGATTCTTTTTTTTGTTGTTTGTTTTCAATACGGCCCAGAGATGTATAAAAGTTGTTGAACTAAAGGCAACATCACTGTGTGTGATATTCTTTCTTTTAACTTCAATCTAAACAAAAGCTATTGAAAGACGATGTTTAGTGTGGTTAGTGTGGATGAACCAGAGACTTCTGACTGGTTCTACCTCAGCCTCGCACAGAGACTGGTCCGTTGAGTCCCTGAGTCTGTGCATCCTTGTTTCCTTTTCACACTGCGGGAGAGAAGCAAGTCTATGGCTGCCACGGCTTCCTGTCTTTGCCTTTCTGGTCAGGAATGTGTTTGTAGCGACACTTGTCCCCGAAATGGCAGCCAGTGGTCCTCCAGAAGTAACACTCGTCTCCGTTGACAGGACCTCGCCGTCTGGGCCTGGAAGAAGGTCGATACGGAGACACATTAGAGGATCAGAAATACACGATCACAGGGGGATTCGATGCTTCTTACCCGGCGAGAGCAGCCGTCTGAGTGACAGGGAGACACGTCTTAAGAGGAAGAGGAAGAACCTTCTGAGTGCGGCGGTCTGGATGACGAACCACAAGTCGGGTGTTCTCAATACAATAACCCTGTGAACGTAGACAAACATTTCATGCATTATATTTTCATTTAATCTCATTTTGTTGACATGAATCTGTGCTTTGCATACAATCATCTACTGAAATAAATCATTTATGCCTCTTATTCAAACTTCTTTCCATAGTTCATTGATGACTTTGTTGTTTGTGTGACTTTATGTATTTGTGTTGGACAACTCTGACCACCTTAGTTTCCCTGATGACAACTGATTTGAATATTGAGAATTATGTTGCAGTGTTTTAAAGACAATTTGCTTAAAGTGATAGTTCACCCAAAATTCAAACCTCACTCATTTTCTCCTCACCCTCATGTCGACTAAGGGTTGGGATTATTTTCAGAGTAATCTGTTCTTTTTTAGAGTTATAGACAAAAATGTTTGTTCATTTTAATGTAGCGACTGGAGCTCAGTTGTCTTCGTCTTCATCTTCGTCCAAAAAGACACTTAAAAACATTCAAATACCTCCATACTGCTCGTCTGTAACTTCCATCTTGTATTGAAGCCTCAACATGACAAATTGTTTGAAAAAACTTAAATAAGTCTATATTTTATAGTTTTAAGTGTCTTTTTTTTTGATGAAGAAGAAGACAATTGAGCTCCAGTCGCTACATTAAATAGAACAAATATTTGTGTTAATAACTCTAAAAAGGAACAGATTACTGTGGGCGGGGTTTAAGATAATTTTCTACTGTAAATATTTCAATGAAAAGAGAGTTTTGTACAAACAGACACATACTGATGTTTTCAATAGAGGTCCAAGTTCTAGTTAAGAAACACTTAAATAAATTAAACATTGTGTCTGTTTCTATTCATCGTAGTCATCAGAAACCCTGAACTTAACATGCACTAGCCAGTCTGGTTCCTCGTGGATTAAATCTCAGACATGATGACTGATGACAGGGAGGATCAAATTAGAACAAACACTCACGTTCAGTTTGTCCATGGCGCGAGTGGCCATGTTGGCGTTCTTGAAGTTGACGAAGGCACAGAATCTCTCGTGCAGCACACGGATGCTCTCGATCTCTCCGTACCTGTGATCCAAAGCAAGCAAACCTTGAGTCTATAGATCGTCGTCACTCGGGCAACATTGAGGTTTCAGCTCAACGAAGGAAGTGAGGCGTGTCCTGCTGTCTTTGACACATTTGTCAAACCATGATTAAAGCGCTTCACCTCAAAGGGGAATGTGGAATATGTACCGTGTGGTTTGTTATGTACACCTTCAGGGACGGCCAATCAAAGAAGTAGTTTTACTTCTTAGTTCTATCGAATGTTGTTATTGACATTTATCTACTAGGTTATGTTGATAATGCCTTTGTTTTTTTCTAGTCGTTGTCGTTTGTGTTGTCTGTCTGTTAGTACAATTATTATTATTCTCAGGAACAACTGATGATGAGACAGATGGAATTCATTTGTGGTCGTTCTCGAGTTCCATCTGGACTGAGGAAGTTTTTACAAGACTCGTCATTCCCTTGTATGGCTTCCAACCTTCGTTCAGGATGGGTGGGGAAGAAATACTTTATGAAACATGTTGAATCAGCAGATTAAAGCAAGTTTCAAGTGTCTGTGGTGACAAAATATGTTCAGTTCAGTTTATTTTAAAAGGAAAATGTTGGGGTCGCTAGGTCAAATCACAAATCAGCTTTGTATGCTAAGCTAACGTCACTTGTGGTCTAATGTCCCCCATGTTTTTATATTCACGGAACAACCTTCAGATAGAAAAAGTGAAATGAAATCATAAATAGTTTGTGTTTTACTAGTTTTCACTAGATCACAGGTTCATTTTTAAATAAACTCGACTTAAACTAGCATCTTGACGTGTCAAAAGCCATAAGCTAATTTTACCTCAGATAAAATACCATATTTTTTCAAAACTAAACACATTTGAGACAGTAATAACCAACAATACATCTTTCTGTGCGGCTCTGTAACAAATGCCTCACGGACCAGTACCGGTCTCCTGACCAGGAGTTTGGGACCATCACACAACCCTTTTTCACACCACAGACAGCTAAAATAAACAGCGCGACATTAAATTAATAAAGACACCACATCAGCAGGAGCCCCGGGCAGATTTCAACAACAAGATGGTTTCGTATAAAGTTGAACTCTCTTCTGCTAGTTATGCCAATTATATTTGTAAACACGACCGACAATAATGTCTCGAGTCACGTTATAATGCTATGGACATAAGACAGTTAAAATGGATCTAAATATTTGTTCTGGCGTTTGACAACCACTAGTGTTAAGTAGTGACACTTGAGTTTTGAACTCTTGAATCACGGAGGTTGCTTTACTGATTTGATTTATTGCCATTTTTAGAATGTCATATAAAATTGGCTCCTTGGCAGAAGTATGTGCTTACTCTAACTTCTCTAGGCATCATCTCAAAATAGAGAATAACTAAGTAAAGAAAACTTTTTTTTTCCCCAGATGCTTACACTTTAAAAAGGTCCCACAGGTGTTTGTCGGTGAGCTCTGTCGTCACATTCCCGACCCAGAGCGACGCACACGGGCTTCTGAAAGAAAGACAGACATCAGAATCTACTTTTCCAACATGTGTTACTGTTTTACTTTTTTAACATAGTGACACTGCAATAACAAGCTCAAGCAGACAACAAAAGAACGTTGTGTGAAGCCGAGACAGAAGTGGATCGTGACCATGAGGAACACAGCAAACAGCATGTGCCCGATATCAGATCGGAGTCACACGGAACATTCACACGTACCCTGCTGGAATCCCACACTGATCTTGATTCCCAGCTGGAAGACAGAGAAGCAACTTTAAACACTTGCGTGAGTACAAAAGGGTAAATCTTGTGATCTCACCCCTGGCGTCGGGACAAGATGCCAACACGGCCTGCACAGTCTGGAGCTTCTCCAGCAGGATCACACTTTGCATTTCTTCAAATCCAAGCTCCTGGAGTTTAAACAGGGAAATCAACTATGGCCAAAGTAACCATTTTCATAAATCAATGAAAAACTTATTTACCATTAATTGCAAGACTTTACAGTTAAAAAGGTCGTTCATAGCTTCCTCACAGTCTTTGTCTAGTTTCAGCACCTGCTCCATGGCTTTCTCTGCATCGCTGTACCGCTGCAAGAGACGTTTAATTGTCACAACACTCTTGTCTCATCTGTTGCATCTGCTCACCTTCATGCCCATGAGCGCACTGCCCTTACGGAAGTGTCCTTTGGGCCAGTCGGCTGCGAGCTGGATGGAGCGCTCGGCGTCGGCCAGGGCCTGAGGGTACTGCTCCAAGCAGTAATAGCAATAAGAACGATTCCCAAAGAACCTGTGAAGGAACACGTCACTGCTGCTCTTCTTTTAGTCACACACAGCAACATGTACCTGTAGTCTTTCGGGTCACATTTGATGGCTTCTGTAAACATGCTGACCGCTTGCGAATACTGACCCTCCTGCACCAGTTTGATACCTTTCTCTGTAAAAATATGTATAAATAAATTGTAAAAACTGCTCAAGAAGCCAGGAAAAGATCTGGAGATTGAGTTAAATCTTCACCTGTTAGGGACGCACTTTTCTTAGTGGTGTCCATTTCATTTGTCTGTAACAAAAACAATATTTAAATGACATGTGTAAATCATGCAGGGAGGGATATGAGTTATAATTTTAGTTTAGGAGTTTATCAAGTTCTTTCACACCAGATGAAGCAACTTGAAAAATAATGTTACAATGACTCAAAATGTCTGATCACAATTGAAATTTGTTGGAATACAATTGAAAATTGTAAGAATAAAATTGAAAATGGTTTGATTAGTTGAAAATAATTAGATTACAGTTGAAAATTGCTTGAAAACAGTTAGGAATGTTTGATTGCAGTTGAGAATTGTTTAAATACTGTTAAAAATTGTGGGATTACAGTTGAAAATCCTTCATTGCAGTTGAAAATTCCACAATTCTATGTGTATGCCTTGTATAAAACAAAACTTGAAACTGAATGGTTTGAAGTCTATGATTGTATTAAAACATAAAAATAAAATGAACCAATGTACTGTATATGAAAATAATGATAAGATTGAAATAAACAAATCAAAAGAAATATGCAAATATTTTGCTAATATTTTAACAATGCAGAGTTGTCCACTCATCTCAGTTTGCTTATCTGTGTGTTGTAACCAAGGATGTTTGTTTGTTCTTTTTTAAACAGTCGAAAGACTGAAAGTAAATCTTTATCATTGTGACTTGAACACATCCATTTCAAAGAATCTCAAATCAACAGGTGATGTGTTTTATGTACTCATCAGATCCTGTCACATTTGAAACATCCGTCCGTTATTGACTGAGCTCTGAGCGACATGCTCGGGGTTAAGTAGGTCGACACACAGACTTTCACATCACTGACTGATTAAATGGTCTTCACACTGTGCAACACAGACAACAGACTTTTGACTACCCGGGCAACAATCTGTTCCCACAGGGATAAGAGTGCATAAATATTTGGACAGCGGTCCAGTTTTAATAGGATTCCCACAGGCGAAAAAAAAAACGTGTTCGTAGCAGAAGCTAAAAGGCTAACATGCTACAACACTTTGGATAAATATAATCCAAGCTCACCGTCACTACCAACTACACCAGGGGTCAGCGAACTTTATCAATCAGTCATTCAAACCCGTTTTCTACAGTAAGAAACACTGGGATCCACAAAACCCTTTTGACTTAAAAAAAAATTAACTTAAAAAATGAAGTATGATTCCATATAAGGTTTACTTACTTTGATAATCTTTATGCTATTACTAAACGAACTATGAATGAAAGGTCTGGTCCTTTTTAGAATTATAGACAAAAATGTTTGTTCATTTTAATGTAGCGACTGGAGCTCAGTTGTCTTCGTCTTCATCTTCCTCCAATACAAGATTAATGTTACAGACGAGCAGTATGGAGGTATTTGGATGTTTTTGGATGAAGACGAAGACAACTGAGCTCCAATTGCTACATTAAAATAAACAAACATTTTTATCTATAACTGTAAAAAGCTTAGTCGACAAGAGGGTGAGTAAAAACTGAGAGAAAGTAGTCAAACAATTTATGCTGTTAACGTTAACTAGTCAGAATGGATTGTGGAAAATGAATCCATCTTTAGTTGTTTTGATTGTTTAAGCGCTTTGTGACCCTGGTCTGGAAAAGTGCTATACAAATAAAAATAACTTACTTACTTACTTTAATATGGTGATGAAATAGTCAGGATTGTGTGAAGATTTGATATCTTGTTTTTTTATAATTCATATTTAAACCAAACATATATAATATGTTTATTTTCAGGCACTAAAAAAAGTCAACTACTTTTGTTTCTCAGCTGCTCAGGACCCAAAAGTGGGCGGCAAGATGGATTTTTCTACATAACCATTTATTTCATGATATAGGACAGACTAGTTACCATAATAATTTTTTAATTTCGGAACAAAAGTAACTTAATTTATAATTATGTAAAGGTCTGACCTGCAGCAAAATATCACAATATTTTCTATGTAGGCTGAACGAAAGAAATAGTTTAACAAGTCTTTTATTATCTGCACAAATTAAAATTATATTTTTGAAGAAACTAAAGTAAAATACCGTAACAGCCAGTGTTGTGCGTGTGACTGTTCCTTTAAGACTGAGACAGGTGAGGGAGGGGGAGCATGAGAGCAAGTATCAGCTACTGTCCTGTGTGGAGTTACAGTAACACTTTTTATCACATAAAAGGTAAAGTGAATGAGACGGGTGATCTTTTTTCGTGCATCACTGGACAAATGCTATGAAACATTTAACTTCAATATCCCCATTTATACAAATACTTTAAACTCCCGCATCAGAGGGCTAAAGGAGCCGGAACCGCGGGTTGCTGACCCCCGGTCGTATTAACCTTTGAGGTTTTTCTACAAACCAGATTAATATATAGACTTAATAAAAATCAGTATCTGGATGTTCTTAAGTGTGTCTTTTTTTAACAAGGAGGACGAAGAAGAGTGTTTACGACTGCCATATGAACATACTGTACATTCTTTTCTTTAACTCTAAAAGGGAACAGATTACTCTGAAAATAATCCCAAGCCTTAGTAGACATGAGGGTGAATAGAAAATTAATTTTGAGTGAACCATCACTTTAGGTATGTTCTTCATTGGTTTAATTTGAATTTTTTTCAGACTCACCTCTCTTCGACCCTCATTCTCCTTGTTCTCTTTGGACTTGCGACATGATCCTTTGGGTTTGATATGACTAGCAGCATTTGCAAAAAAGGCACTGCTCACGTCCCACTCTGGCTCCTATGGCGAATCACCGAATCAATATTGTCGAGGAGAAAAACTCTGACACTGCTCTTGGATACCTCTTCAGCAGACGTGCTGATCTCTTTCAGAGACAGCGGGCCTGTAGCAGCAGAGCTCTTGAGCGAGACATCCACGTCCGTCTCCTTTTTCTCCTCCTTCTGCTGCTGCTTGTCCACTTCCACGTTACTTTCAACCTCCGACTCGCTGTCGTCCAGTTCAGACTCCCCAACACCATCTTCGTCCTTGAGCCAAACCGCATGTTAACGTTCAGCAGGTTGCAGGATTTTCTAATCAATCAATACCTGTTCTGGACTTCCGCTTGACTTCACCTGCTTCTTCCGTTTTCTTCGTCGCTGAAAGGTGTCCAAACAGACGTGAGCAAATACACAGAATCCTTACAGTACAACACGTAAAGAACAACACTTTTTCACTCACTTTCCTTTTGGCTTTGCGGCGCTCCGTTCTCCGTTTCGCCTTCTCCTCTTCGCTCAGGTCCTCCTCTCCGTTAAACACTTGCTGAACAAACACATAATGCGTATTGTGACCTCTTGAGCGCTGCTGTGACCTGACCGACCGAAATGTGGTTGTTTACCTTTGACAAAAGTGCATCGTCGCTGGGGTCAGAGGTCGCTTTAACGCAGTCTATCTCGTCATCACTCGGCTGGACTGGAGGACCTGACCGGGGAAGAGGAACAAAACATTACCACCAACTTCGGTTAATACCTTTAACACCCAAGCAAACGTAACAAGGAAGAGATAAGCATCTGCTATTTCCGGAAGAAAGTCCTGAGGCACGGATTTAGATTTCACAACACGAGAAAAAATTTCACTAGAAACAGGAAGATGGTCTGGTTTTGAAGCATAAGGACAGAAAAACAATCAAAACAGAGAACAAAAAACAGAACTTTCACCCCTATAAGAAAAAATGTATAATAATAATGTATACGTTTAGACAATTATAGTAAAATGATTTGACATGATATTAGCAAAGAAGTGACCCAGAGGCCTGAAATCGAATGTGTTGGAGGTATCCCTTGTGTCGTCTCTGGGTCAAGGTGAACAGAAATACATATGCAGTGGTGAAGGTTGTTCACCTTGAACCAGAGACAACACATGGGATACCACAAACACATTTTCTTTGGGCCTCTCGGTCACTTTGACCCTGAGATAAGTCAAGGGTTCAAGAATATACGTATATATTGGTGAATACATTAAAATAACAATAATACCATAGAAATTAGAAGTATCAAATAAAAATAAGAATTATACATTTGATCTAAGATATGCTGATAAAAATGCAACTAAGTAGGGCAGCTCCTCTTAATCTTACGAGCGGTAAATGTTTTCTATCCATCCCCTCCTAATGGACTTTACTTGAAACAATCAAACAAACTTGACACACTTCAATAATAGTATTATTGATCGTTATTCACGTCTTATAACATCAGGACCAAGAATGACTCCCACCGTTGGTATTATACATTTATCTTGTATAAGCTAATAGAGCTCAATGAGTTGTTATTCTATCATTTAATCCCATTTTGTGTATCACTGGAAAGTCACGTTACAGGCGTCACTCGTTTCCAGGGATGATTTGTGGACATATTTGTGGAATTATTCAGCGGAGTAAAAGGATTTTTCCTCATGTTCGCTCCTAAAGTGGGCAGGATATGCATATCCAAACCGCAACTCTGAGATGGTAATTCCGTGAAAACCAACGTGTTGTTTAATCCGTGTAAGTCTCAGAATGTTTGCACAGTTTTTGAATTAGTGGAGGCTTGTTTTTGACCAAAGTCCCTCTTTAGATCCAGGGGGTGAGAGACTTTGAACTGTCCAGGAGCAGCGCGTCCTTCGGTTCAAAGGCCGACACAGACTTGCTGGTGCATTGAAGGGTCTCCAACAATCCTGATGTTGTTTGTCCTTGACCTGGCATCTAAGTCCTTTGTTCGCTACCTTTGGTTTATTTATCAGCTATTTTGAAGATTGTTATTTAGTATGTGGCTTAGCAAAAGTCAGAATTAAATATTTTTCATAAAATGTGCTCAGAAAATATAGCTTTCATATATACAGTTATTCTGTGGCACTCCCAAAATCAGGTCTACTCCATGAAGAACCCTAAACCATTCAACCAGTTCAATTTTAATACTTATTCTTCTGGGCCATGCTTCGCTATATACTCATTCACACTCACTTAGAAAGAATCCGATGACATATTCCAACATCTGTCATACCACACTTCGGTCAGGGACTACTTTTGGAGGCCATTTCTTTATCGTGATTAATATTTAAATCACAGTGACTAGAAGTACACTTTAGTTTAGGATTACTTCAAGTTCTTCCCAACATGTCCCTTTCTTTCTTCAACATTCCTTTGCCGTTTTGGTGTGAAAATAGTAATGTGTTCAATACTAAAAAATAATAATAGATCTCAACAGATTATGACATCAGCTCAGTTTAAAAACAACCATGAAGCTTTCATTCCACAATAAAAATGAAAAACATGCCTGAACAAAGACGAGAACTTACTCAATCCAAATTCAAGTTCAAAACACTGGGAAAGATGAACCACCCTTTAAAAATGTAAACTTTCAGAGTAAGAGACAGTGTGATGTCAAGGTTCCCAGCGGCAGATAAAACTTTTTAGGAATGAGGAAACATGTTGTTATCTTCATCTACTACAATGATGACATTGTGTTTTTTCCATTTCACCCTATATCTGCAAATGTCTTCCCTTGATTAAAGCCACATTATATAACAGATGCCACTACATCTTATCAATTTATTTATATTTATTATTATAGGCGAGTCACTTTGCCGAGACGTGTGGGCAAAGAACTGATAAATCAACTTATATAAGCAGCTGTCTTACAATAACAAGCAAGTCAGGACACGTACCAAAACAAAGTCTAGAGGTATAGAGAACAAAAAGCTTGCCTAGGCTAATGTTTATATTTTAAACGGCCAAAAAAACAAACTTTAAATCAAGGTCTATGTTTCACTGGTGTTTAGGCTACTGTTGCAAGATGCAAATTAGGTAAAGAAATGTAAATGAGAGAAGAAAAACTAAAAATGGGTATTGTGTTTGTATAATTCATGAAGAAACATGACACATGAACAGTGACGGTTCTAGCCATGGGCGAACCATGAGGCTATCATAGACCATTGTATTTACGGTTAACTCGCCTATTCATCTGTGACTTTCCCATTACCACAAAATGACATCAGCAAACCCACATTGATCAATTGGTAGAGTACATCAATTTTAATTTGAGATCAAGGGTTCGATCCCTGTAGATGGTTATAAAGCTGATTATAAAGGCCATATTGTGTTGCAGTAGCAATAAACACCAGTCAACCTCTCGCCTGAGGAGTAATTCAGTGTGGAACCGCCACAGCACTAAAATGAAACAAGTCTACATTTTAAGCTTGTTTGTTGTTTGTAGTTAATTTAGGTTTTTTTCTAAACAATTCCTCATGTCAAAGCGTCAATATAAGAGGGATGTCACAGACGTGCAGTATGGAGGTATTTGGATGGACTACACCTCCAAGGGACTGGTTGTATAAACAAAGCGGGCGCGATTAAAGCTAGCCTGGAGGAGGACCGAAGCCGTTATAACATCATAATGGACTCCGCTCTCATAACATCTTGTTCGCCCAGATTCCAGACGGGAAATAACTTTATAGGATAGATAGATAAAACTTTATTGATCCCTCTGTTTTTCTAGCCATCTCACAGCAACACAGACGATAGATTCATAAAAAAAACAAGAACAAAGATTCTATAAAACTAAAGTGCAAGATTACACAATCCAAGTCTAAAGATAAAGATAGGAAAAAATAACAAAGACAATACAAAAAGATACAAAGATTAACATGGAATATCATCATCTTTTTGCTCCACTCCTGCCCCCAAACTGAGAATTAAACAACTTAATAGCACGAGGAATGAATGAGTCCCTGAGTATATTAGTGTTGTAAAGTATATAAAGTAATAACTTCAAAACATCATCTTGATGACATTTGAAACATGTGAGTGAGTCAGGAAAAAACAAGGACAAAGTTTCTATAAAACAAAGTGCAAGATTACACAATCTAAGTCTAAAGACAAAGATAGGCAAAAATAACAAAGATGATACAAAAGATACAAAGATTAACATGGAATATCATCATCTTTTTGCTCCACTCCTGCCTCCAAACTGAGAATTAAACAATTATATACTAGCACAAGTATGCAAAGTAATAACCTCAAAACATCATCTTGATGACATTTGAAACATGTGAGTGAGTCAGGAAAAAACAAGGACAAAGTTTCTATAAAACAAAGTGCAAGATTACACAATCTAAGTCTAAAGACAAAGATAGGCAAAAATAACAAAGATGATACAAAAGATACAAAGATTAACATGGAATTTCATCATCTTTTTGCTCCACTCCTGCCTCCAAACTGAGAATTAAACAATTATATACTAGCACAAGTATAAGTACAAGTAGTGATGACATTTGAAACATGTGAGTGAGTCAGTTAAGTTGGGTTTTCACATTAGTTGCCTTTCAAAAAAAAAATGTCCCTCTCTAAATATAAACATAAAACAATAAATGCATAGACTCGAGGTAGAAGTCATGTTAAAGACCGTGTATATGTAAAGTAGGTGAAGAAAAATGTTCCCTTAAGGCTCTTTAATGTCAATGTCAATGACACATTTGTGGTTAACCATCTTGTTTGTCCATGTTACTCTCACATATTACTTAACGAAACACCTCTGTAATAACACGACATTAGTTGTGATTGTTTAATTGACTAAAGAAAGGAATTATGACACACAGTGACGTGATTTTTTACCCGCAAACCATTCTCTCTCATCGTCCCTACTTATTCAAACACTATGTGGATTTTCAAAGGATTGCGAGAAGCTGCAGTTCCAACGACTATCGTGATACACTGAGAAGCTGTCAACGTCTGTTCTTTATTTACTGCTTCATGGAACTTGGACGAGTTGCAAAACCTAAAAGGGTGTAACTGGGACCTTGAATTGTCCGAGACTGGAGTCACAATGAGTCACGTAAACGCAAAGCTAAAGGCATATTACGACCATGAACTGCAGTTAATCGCCAGGTTACTTATGTTTTTTTTTACTTTTTGGGAAGTTTTGGAGAAGTGGGGGGGGGTCTCGACTCACCGCTCCCTCCGAGTCCCAGCAGTCGACAAATGTCTCTGGTGAATTTCATGAGCGCGACCATCCAGCATTATCGTCCTAAAAGAACCGACAAAGCTGCGGAAAAACTAGGTTTTGAAGTCGCAACGAGCGGGTTCCGTTGGTGAGGAATCTGCGGGAGTCTCTCGGTGGTTCTACTTCCTGAGAGCGACGTGAGTCATTCCCCGAGCGACGTCTTAAAGGGACAGTGCGCGATTATTGCTCACGTTATCAATAGAGGTTTGAATCTAAAATTCGATTTAAAGTTAAACTAAAGTGTAGATTTTATTGTTTCTTAAATGGATCTTGGACCTCTATTGTACTCATCAGTATGAGACTGTTTGTACAAAACTCTCTTTTCTTTGAAATATTGACATAATAAAATTGATTGTCTGTGTTGTAAGGTAAGGTAAAACTTTATTGATCCCTCAGGAGGTTTCCTTCGGGAAATAGTTTTTTCCAATAGCAACAGAAAATACAGCAATTTTTCATAAAAAATAAATCAAAATAAAATAAGAATAAGAACAAGAACAAAGAGAAATAAAGAGAAAGAACAAGATGATACAATCTAAGTCTAAAGATAAAGATAAAGAACATCGATTTAAAAAAAGAACAGAACATCCAGATACTTTCGCTCCACTCCTGCCCCCGAACTCAGAATTGTACAATTGAATAGCCCGAGGAATGAATGATTCCTTGAGTCTATTAGTGTTGCATCATGGGAGGAGCATTCGTACACTCATTCTGCTTCTCTGCTCACTGATGACAGTGTTCAGAGGATGACTGTCATCATCCATGATGGACAGTAGTTTGTTCAATGATCTCCTCTCAGCAACTGTCACCAGTGAGTCCAGCTTCATTCCAGCCACAGAGCCAGCCCTCCTGATCAACCTGTCCAACCTGTTGACACTCCTCTTGGACACATACCCACCCCAACACACCACAGCATAGAACAGGACACTGGCCACCACAGACTGGTAGAACATGCAGAGGAGCTTCTTGCAGATGTTAAATGATCGAAGCCTCCTCAGAAAGTACAGTCTACTCTGAACTATATACATGGTCAGTGTTGCAGGACCAGCACAGTTTACTGTCCAGCCACACACCGAGGTACTTACTGTATAGTTATAGTTGTCTTGGCCTTTTAAAGTTTTTAACTTTGTATTGTTTTGTTGTTTAAGCCCCTTGTGACGCTGGTCTGTGATTGGCGCTTTATAAATAAAACTAACGTACTTACTTAAGCTCCATCTACTGGAAAAATCTGCTATGATTTGTGAAGCATCTAGGTTTGTCACCACCTGTCATCAATCCTGGTTGTCTCCACCTCCAAGGTACTCGTTGTATAAACAAATCGAGGTGTGATTACAGCTGGCTGGACAAGGAGTGAAGCCATTATTATATCATAATGGACTTCCCTCTTGTAACCTCTTGTTCGCTTGTATTTTAGACGGGGGAGAAATTTAAGGAGTATAACTTCAAACATCATCATGATGAGGGACTTAATGCATCTTGGAGAGGAAGACTTCTACATTTGAAACATGTGAGTTAGTCAGGAGAGTTGGGTTTTCACATTTGTTGTCTTTTAAAGAAACACTTAGTCAGTTGATTTGATGAAAGATTATTTTTTAAAAAGACTCAAAATGATAGTTCAACCAATATTCCAATATCACTCTTTTTCTACTCACACTCATGTCGACAAAGGGTTTGGATAATTTTCAGAGTAATCTGTTCCTTTTTAGAGTTATAGTCAAAAATATGTGTTCATTATTTAAGATCCAGGCTAAAATCAGCATAAATATTGTGCATGCACACTGACACTGAATTTGAATGAGCACTTCTTTTTATAGAAGTGCTTGTGATATTTCCCCGGAGAACTTCCTGTTTGTGAAGTATATCATTGTTTACATTTTTTCTACAAACCATCTTAGAATATAGAATATAATTTTTATTCTGATACAATTCATCATGAAATCTGAGTATTGTGTGAACTATAACTTTAAATAAGTCTGCAAATTTTAAGTTTAGTAGAAGCTCCAAGTCTCTCAGCTCTTGCTTAGAGTCGTTCCTCATTCAAACTTGTTCCAAGTGTAAATAGAAAATGATTGAAATGTAAATTCCTGGAGTCAGCTCAACTTGTTATCTCTTTAAATGTCGGTTTAGATTAGATTAGAATAGAATAGATAAACTTTATTGATCCTGACAACAAGCGTCAGTATGTTTCCAGTCCCTGTTGGTATATCCTTAATCCACTTCGTTCTCCCTGTTTGGTTGCCTTTTATTCCTGACATTCATTTTTTTAGAGGTTCTGGTTTCTCAGTTTGTTGGTTAGTGTTTGACATTGTGTACTTATTGAGAAAGGTATCTTTGGACTTTGGCGCCATCTATTGGAAAACAAAATTTCGGTTTATTTTTGTTACTTAATATTGCCTGTCACAGCAACTATATGCTCCAAAATAAAAGTGCTGTTTTGCCCCTAATAATAAAAGTTAAATTGACACTCACAACAGGGTAAATTAAAAAAGCTTCCAATGTCCCCACATTCAGTGATGTGATAGATACAACAGTTAGGATCAATAAAGTTCTATCTCTAAATGTGAAAATTTCAAATGTTACTTGTGGACATGAATAAAACACCATACATGTGTTGTGGATATGAAGCGAGGAAAATCATAAACAACATTAATTCATAAGTTAAGTCGAGAGGGCTGCTAGCATCAGTGGATGCTAACTCACAACCATCAATGTTGATTATTTTTGGCAAATCCCACCAGTTAGTACATTCTTGTGACGTTTTGTCCATTTTTCATTGTTTGAGTTGTTTCAGCGATTGTGGGTTTTGTAAATTCAATTTTTTTTTGATTGTGTGCTTTTTTCTGAATTTGTTTTATTGATTTTTAATTTTGTAGATTTGTTTTATTGATTGTGCATTTTGTTGTATGAATTTGTAATTGTTTTTTTAAATGTGTTTTGTGGATTTGTTAATTTGTTTTTTCTGTGCTTCCCAGGCATCATATTTTGAATATTTAAGTTGTGTTTATAAACAATAAAACATTTCACACAATAGTTATCTGCAAAAAATATGATCTGTAATAGTTCTGTATAAATATTATATATATATATATTTTTTTTCATATATAAATAAAACTCTCAAACATACCCTTATATGAGACATAAGTACTTATTTAATAGGCTATACAGCACCTTAGATTCAAATTTCAGGTACAACTTTAGCATTATTTTGCCACACATTCTCATTCTAGTTTATGAATCCTAGTGAGGCTGGAGTGTTCAGAGGTTACTGTTGAAATCACAGACATAAATTTATCTCCTTAAATGTTTCAGGTCAGCCAGCGCTGTCACAGCAGCATTCCAACCAGGCGACCCCATCACGCCGCCACCTAGAGGACAGAAGATATCAGACAACAGTTTTTACCCGCCACTCTTGTTTTTGGCTTAATGAAAATAAAATCCAAACAGACCTGGATGGCAGCCACTGCCACACAGATAGAGACCCGTGATAGGTGTGCGGTAGTCTGAGATGGATGGCAGCGGTCGAGCTAGGTAAAGCTGGTCCAAAGACATGGACCCATGGAAGATGTTCTGTAGAAAAAACATCACGATTATTTATGAAAATCCCCTGAAGATCACCAATAAAAAACAGGAAAGATATTTTAAGGAAAAAATAGCCAAATGTAGTTCCAGGATTTAAAAAAACAGATTGATTTTGCATTATGTTAAAATCAATTATTTTATGTTGTGTTTTTTATGCAACCGAGACAGTGTGTTCATGTCAGTCCACTGAGTATTCCACGTATACAATTAAGGACACATGTCTGAGAAAAGGACACTAGAAATTAAATATTTGATGGCTTTGGTTGACATTTATTGTTTTATAACATAAATTTGTATTTTTTTTTTTTTTAAGTGATAGATTACCCCAATTTCAATTCCACTCATTTACTTCTCGACCTCATGTCGACTAAGGGTTGAGATTATTTAAAGAGTAATCTGTTCCTTTTTAGAGTTATAGACAAAAATGTTTCTTTATTTTAATGTAGTGACTGGAGCTCAGTTGTCTTCGTCTTCCTCTTCGTCCAAAAATACACTTAAAAACCTCCAAATACCTCCATACTGCTCGTCTGTAACGTCCATCTTGTATTGAAAATAGGTGAAAATATGAATTATTTCTTTAAGAGACATTTTTGGTTGTCCAATTTTGGATTATTCGTAGACTGGAACCCTTTTGCATTGATAAAACAGATAAATATCATTGCTAATATTCACAATATCAGTGCAAGTACAGTAAATAGTCTTTATCTAGAAACATATGATATGATTCCGTCATTTTCATTTACCCCTCCAGTGAGTCCAAAAATCCTCTCTAGGTCAGGCGGGGTCAAGATGTCAGTGCCAACCACTGACTCTTTGAATCCTGGTGCGTACTTCTCCACCCAGTTGAAAACTGGACACAGAATAAGATGTTGATCATTCCAGGTGTTTATACCCGTCTCATGCATTGCTGTTTACCATTGTCTGCGTACGCTTGCTTGTCCTGCTCAGTCCACTCCCGTCCTTCGATGAGGTAAGGAGTGTACTGAGTAAACAAGAGCACCACATGGCAACCAGGGGGCGCCAAAGTAGCATCTAAAGCAGAGGGGATGGTCATCTCGATCATCGGCCTGCAGAGACACCATTTTTACAAATAAATAAAGATTCAGTTCATCTGTATCTTACCTGGTCAGTTGACATGATGTTGTACATTTTATATTATTAATAATGCAAATCATATACAACTTTCTACAAATGTTAAATATAAGAAACACAGTCTGACTGAAAAATAATTCAAATATTACTGAGAATAATTAAGTGTGCAATAATATTTAAAGACCTTACTTCGATCCATTTGACACAGATAACCATTTTGTTGGTTTGTTTGTGAGTAAGGAAGTGTGTACCTTGCCGAGGGACATCCATTCACAGCATCGTGGTAGGCGCTTGTCAGCACCTCCACACTTTCACAGTTGATATGAATGGAGCACTGATGATGGGGTCCGGGCTTACCGTCAGGAGTGGGAGCCGCCAGGAAGTTTGGCAGCTTGTCCACCGCCACTGTGAGCACAGAGTCAGTCATCATACGTGTGAAGATCCTGATAATAGACTAACCATAGAATCTGATATTCATTTTAATTTCTCTTTTAATAACAGATTAGTGCGTCAGAGGCTAAAGTGCTTCAAAAGTAAATAATAGTGTGACATGAGCTTCAACTGGCTTCCTTTTTTAATCTTTAATTTCAAGTTAGTATAGTTTACACAAAAATATACATATTAATTACATATATCTTTAGTAGAATTAAACTTTTTTCATATTATACAGTGTATAAATATACTGTTTCTCTGATGATGAATGAGTTATTCTGTTATTTTAAGCATCATGATTTCAATAACTGCACTTGTAAAATAACTCTCTGTAGAAACATATAATAGATCTATTGTAAATATATATGTATCAGACTGAGTTTACCGTTGATCTTTGTGACAGGTGAGGTGTAGTCTATTTGGTCAACAGCTTTGGAGAACTCTGGCGGAAGAACACCCTGCCGAGGGGGAGAGAAGGAAGTTTGAGCAACGGCTTGTTTTTGTCGCGTTCTAAGTTACCTGAGGCACCAAATTCTTGAACGTAAGTTGGGGTGTAGCATTTGAAAGAACTATTTTACTGTAAATCTCAGTCCCGTCTTTCAGCACCGCCCCATGAGCGCCACCATCAGAGTCCACCAGGACATGCGCCACTTCCTGCCAGATACACATTTGATTCATAATGACATCGTTCAGACATATTTTACAACAACAGTAAAAAAAAAAGTTTTTTTCAAAAACAGCCAGTGAGTTAGTGTTACAGACATCTGGTGGAAGGGAGTTCCAGATGTGGGGGGCAGAGCGGCTGAAGTCCCTGAACCCCATGGTGGACATATGATTGATCCAGTTTCAAAACTGGCCGCTAACTGTGTCATACGGTTCTTAAATTGAGTCCGAACAATACAATTTTAGGTTGGATCTACAGCTGTCAAGCTGATATTTCATTTGTTCTGAGGAAGTGGTAATTAAAAGCAATTTCACATCTGCAATTGTTTTATTTTGTACATTTACAGTTTACTTTTATCAATTGTTTTCTGCCTGAATTAACTTTGGATTGACAGGAAAATCATCAATATGGTGTTTTTTCAAGGTTATTTGGTCGCATTGTTGTGTTGCGATAGCAATAAATAATACTTTTTGTGTTCTGATTTACCTATACATTACTTTTATATTTTGTCTTTAATTAATAATTGCATTAGCCATAATAAGAGACATTATTTTGATAATACCTCTCGGGGGGGAGGTTACCCCTTTGTTTAGGCATTATTTATATTATTACATAATTGACACCAGCGATTTTGTTTATTTATTTAAGATTTGTTAGACTAGAAGAGAGGTTTTACATTTTAAGTTGTTAAAAATCGGAATATTTATATAGAACTATAACACACCATAATGTACATATATTGTTTTTACACACAACTTTTTTCTACAAGAAGCCTATATTAATAACAATAGATTGTAGACAATTTATAAGTTAATAAAAAGGTATTTAATGTTACGCATCAAGCATGCGCATGTTAACCTTTTTCCTCTGTACTCTGGGTGTCCAAGAGAGGACAGTAGCGAGTCAAAATTCTACCCTTCTTTTTAAAGTTAAATTTCAACCATAATTCTAACTTCACTTATTTTCTACTCAACCTCATGTCTAATAAGGGTTGTGGCTATTTTCAGAGTAATCTGTTCCTTTTTAGAGTTAGAGGCAAAAATGTTTGTTCATTTTAATGTAGCGACTGGAGCTCCGTTGTCTTCGTGTTCAACTTCGTCCAAATACTTACCTTCTCAGTAAAGATGTCGACACCATAAGAGCGAGCAGCCTTCGCTATAGCCTCTGACACTCCTCCCATCCCTCCTTCAACGTAACCCCACGCTCCCTTCTCCTTCTCCAGCTCCCCCATCACATGATGCAGCAGCACATACCTGCAACAAAGCAACATTGGGAAAATCCCCCAAAAAATATTGTACATTAACGTCTTGCTCACCCGCTCCCTGGGTTGCTGGGACTGGTCATGGCTCCAATGACAGCATCTGTGGCCAGTGTTGCCCTCAGGGGTTCTGACTCAAACCACTGGTTGAGAATCTTAACAAGCAGAAACATGGATACTCATCCAGAGATAATCCAGAAAACTGCTGTACTATGGAAGTACATCAGTGCCATCAGAATATTAACAGGTTGAGTTTATTTTTTCAATATTTGAAAGATTGAAATCATTTCAAATATTCAATATTTGTCATATTTTTATTTTAATTTTTCAATATTTGTTATCATCATTTATTATCTTCTTTTTTTTTTAATTCGTAGTCTTTTAAATTCAATAATGAAAAAAAATGTAAGCATTTTAAATTCATTACAAATAAATGTGAAGCTTTTTTAATTCAATATAAAAAAAAACACCAGCCAAAACCAAACGAGTACCGAGTTACTTGATCATACTTGCATGCATAAACTATCAGGTGACGTCATCACTGCCGCATCAGTTAGATATTTTCATGACTAAGTATCAACTTTGTTTTAACGTCTGGAGTTTAAACATCTTACATGACATCTAAAGATTAGCTTGTCCAGGTGGGATAAAAAGTCGGGGTACACCTGCGGACACCCAAGGTATGTAAGTGACGGGTACAATGGTATTGAAGGGAAACTTTAATTAAATTAAATAACTTTGTATTTTGTGTGTAAACCTTCTGGAAGAGCAGCTGTATTATCTGTTATACTGATTTATATAGAGTTCTATTGTACTGTAATCTAATCAAAAATATGTTTTAAACAATTATATTTATTTAATTACAGTCACCTTGGCATCCTTCTCAGAAAACTTGCTGATCTCTCGCTGGTTCATGGCGAGATCAGAGCCCAGAGTGAGAGACCTGGGCGGGCGACCTCCGACCCCGTCCTCGAGCATGGGTGTAAAAGCATGAGGGTCCCTCATGTACACCTTCAGCTTTTTAAATTCAATATAAAAAAACACCAGCCAAAACCAAACGAGTACCGAGTTACTTGATCATACTTGCATGCATAAACTATCAGGTGACGTCATCACTGCCGCATCAGTTTAGATATTTTCATGACTAAGTATCAACTTTGTTTTAACGTCTGGAGTTTAAACATCTTACATGACATCTAAAGATTAATCAGTAGATTCTGATGTCAAAGGATTTAAACAGGTATTATCACGGGTTCGAAACCTGCTTTAGAATTTTTGTCAAGCTATGTCATGTTTTTATAATTAGCTCATAACTGGTGAGACTGACTCTCTTTATAACACTGGTTCTTTAAAAAAAAAGGTACTGTCTTTAAAAGTTGCAGGTTCGAACCTTGAAGCCTAAGGTTCTATGAGAGCGTGCGTAGTTGTACATGTCAACGTCCATATGTATCAAGAATGAACAGATTATAAAAATGTGTGAACTTTTCGACATGTTTGAAGGTGATTTGTTTTTTTGATTTCCTCTCAAGAGGTTACAAACAAGAACGTCTCTTTTAATGAAGTATTTGTGGTAATATATGTAAACAATCGTTTCTGTTTAACTCCTTTGACATCGGAATCTACTGATTGATCTTCAGATGTAGTTTAAGATGTTTAAAGTCCAGACGTTAATACAAGGTTGATACTTTGTCATTAAAATATCTAAACTGATGCAGCAGTGATGACGTCACCTGATCGTTTATGCATGCAAGTATGATCCAGTAACTCGGTACTCGTTTGGTTTTGTCTGGTGGCACTGTGATTCTGAATTTAAAAGGCTTTGTATTTTTCTATATTTAATTTAAAAGGCTTCTTATTTTTAATATTGAATTTAAAAGGCTTCGTATTTTTTAATACTGAATTTAAAATGCTTAAAAAATATATATATTGAATTTAAAATGCTTCGAATTAAAAAATATGGAATAATTGAAATTAAAATATAACAAATATTGAATAATTGAAATTAAAATATAACAAATATTGAATAATCGAAATTAAAATACAACAAATATTGAATAATTTAAATTACTGAATTCAGTCTTTCAATATTTGAAAAAAATTAATTCAACCATTCAATATTCTGATGGCATTGATTAACCGCCATACTCACCTTTGTGATCGGAGCCGTAACGATCTCATACATATCTGGAATGTTCTTGCCGAGTTTCATACCTTTAAGAAAAGAGAATCTTTAAAACATCCGACAGATTCATCACAGTATGAAAGCAACTATTTTAGATGCATAACTCATAGTATAAAACGGATCCACGAACCACATCTCACTAAAGGCTTCAATGTTGTCGCAGCCGTAAGTCGTTTTCTCAACGATCCAGATGTTAGGCCTCGGATGTCCACAGCTGGAGCGTCCAGAAGTGGGTGAATAGCTTCCCCTAGTTTGTCCAGGTGGGATAAAAAGTCGGGGTACACCTGCGGACACCCAAGGTATGTAAGTGACAGGTACAATGGTATTGAAGGGAAACTTTAATTAAATTAAATAACTTTGTATTTTGTGTGTAAACCTTCTGGAAGAGCAGCTGTATTATCTGTTATACTGATTTATATAGAGTTCTATTGTACTGTAATCTAATCAAAAATATGTTTTAAACAATTATATTTATTTAATTACAGTCACCTTGGCATCCTTCTCAGAAAACTTGCTGATCTCTCGCTGGTTCATGGCGAGATCAGAGCCCAGAGTGAGAGACCTGGGCGGGCGACCTCCGACCCCGTCCTCGAGCATGGGTGTAAAAGCATGAGGGTCCCTCATGTACACCTTCAGCCCATGTTTCTGCCAACACAGGTGAAGAACAGGCTTGTTAAGTGCCGTTTAAAGTTCAACATGTTTTACGAGTCATGAAAAAAAAAAAAGGTTGTTGGGACTAGTTTTACCTTCAGCTCCAGGTCAGCATAGATGTGGGGACGTAACAAACTCAGCAAATAGGAACATCTGGAGAAATGGAAACCTGTAAATAAAAGTGTGACATGAGCTTCAACTCGCTTCCTTGTTTAATCTGATTTAATTATTTCATTGTGTTCCCTAATGTTAGCTATTGATTCAATTATTTATTTGGTGATTATAAGCATCATCATTTCAATTACTACATATAGAAAAAACTCTGTTAAAACATATAATATTTATTTAACAAAAATAATAATAAAAAATTGAGTTTCATTTAATATGTAAATTTCAATAAGAAAACTAAATTTAAATGTAAATTCTGTTAAACCTATTTATTTAATCTTCACCAAAAATATATGTATTTATTTTTGAGAGTCGAAAACCAAATATGAACCACAAAAATGGAAAAATAAATGATGAGAAATTAACCAAAATTTCAATTTAAGTTTCTATTTCTTGTTACTCCACTTATTAATTTCCCCAATAATTTTCAGATTAAGACACTTCTAAGCTTCTTACATTCTGAGCACTCATGACGGCTCAATAGTGAACCGAACTTGATGAAAACTTCAGGGACTTTTTTTTTTTACTGCTACTCAACTTGCATGTAATCCACCAAAAAAAAGGGTCTTAAATAGATCATAGTTCTTCATATTATCCCGTGGCTTCTGTAAATATTTGAATGAGGACCAATGAATGATTTGTGAAACAGGTTATGGTACCGGGGATGATCTCCTCTGACACAGCAGCTCCTCCCAGCACATGCCTGCGCTCCAGCACAGCGGTCTTCACCCCTCCTTTCTGTAGATAGGCGGCCTTAAAAGCACAAACAAAGCAAAAAAATATGACCTTTGACCTGCTCATAAAAAAAAAACATTGAACTCCTGGAGGGATGAAGTATCAACTCACTGCGATCAATCCATTGTGTCCTGCAAGACAAGGAGCAATAATAAACATGTTATTACATTTTAACAAGACGGTCAGTCCAGAGAGTCGAATGTTTAACGTCCAATCCCAAACAAAGAAGGACTTCACAAAACTAGGGTTTGTTTGTAATAATTGTCCTCAATATAAACTGTATATAAATATTCAAATATTCAAATTAAAAAAGCAGTAAACGACTACTTAAGTAAAGTTGGCTCGATATTGACAGATTCGATCTTTGCGCTCTAATACCTCTTTATACGAGTTATTAAAAATAACAAAGCCTGATGTATTTTGATCACTGTTACACTAGCTATGTACTACACCCTCATTTTTGAAGAAAGCATGTGTTGATCGCAC
Organism: Callionymus lyra; assembly: GCF_982586985.1. Classification (NCBI taxonomy): domain Eukaryota; kingdom Metazoa; phylum Chordata; class Actinopteri; order Syngnathiformes; family Callionymidae; genus Callionymus; species Callionymus lyra. Next base: position 22,450,460 of record NC_141828.1, on the reverse strand, counting down.
GTAAACAGCAAAAATAGCGTGAAAGAGCCTCTGCAGGCGCGACATCAGACGAGGGACTTAGGGTCTACAAATTACTTACGCTGACAAAAAATGTAGCGTTGAAAAATATTGTCTGATTTTAACCAGCAGACTTTCTTTCAATTACAACTCTGATGGTCACTAAATTCATGTCACTTATGAAGTACCTTCATATCAAGTTACTACACTCATTCGTTTTTCAAGTTTTCCTCTAAATTCTTTTAAATCACTATTTTCCCGCAATATTTCACATATATTTTGTAATAGCTTTGTAATTACAATTTTGATGGTCACCAAATTCATGTCACTTATGGAGTACCTTCATATCAAGTTACTACACCCATTGGTTTTTTTAATTTCTTCTTGAAATTTTAAATATAACCGTTTCTGTGCAATATTTCACATACATTTTGAAGAAGAAGTTGCTGATACCATTTAGTTGCATATAAACCATTATAGTGAACTATATTTTATGCACTTAACGTTCGGTTTGCAGGTTTGCAGTCATTTTTACCGACATTAAACTACTGGTCCGCGGTGCAACAGTTTACAAACTAAAGTTGCATCAACTTTTCTTTTCCCCGAGTTTCTTCTCTCACCTCCACCGATGACCAGCGCGTCATAGCGGGACTTCAGGCCGCTGTGCGTGGCCCTGCAGTTCACCAGGGATGTGGCTCTCATTCCTCGAAAACTCCAAACAGCTGCAGCCATGACTGGATCTGGATCCGGGCCAGTGGTGGTTCGGTTTCCTGCGAGGATCCAGCCGGATTATCCTCCTCCTGGTTCCTTGTTTAGACTTTAGAGCTCGTTCTATTGAGTGTATTCGTGTCTTAGGTGGAGCTTGTATCGAATACACTTGGTTAAAAAAAAAAGTGGATCGTCTGTAAGTTCGACGTTTGTAAAAGTTACCTCAAGAAGTATTATGTAATTGTGTCCACTAGGGGGCGAAGTTGGTCTAGTTATTTTTGCACCTTTGACAACGAGAGAATTCAACGGAAATACTTGAATCAGATCCAGAAATTCAAGGTCAAAGACATTCTAAAAATAGAGCTTTTTTGGGGAAAAAAAGTATTTGTTTATTACGAAAAGAGAATCAGAGAAACATGAAATTGGCCTAAAACTGTTTTTTTAACTTGACTTAACAACGAAATACTGAAATAATTACGGTTAAACTAATGTTCTTTTTTATTTAAGATGTTATTTTCAAACTGTGTCTTACATTTTCTGTGTTTGAATACATTTCTGTTGTTATTGAATTTCAAATAATTTGATTTAGACTTCGATCAGGTCTCAACTATTTCTCTTTTTTTTCTTTTATAGATATGGTATTGTTGTATTTGTGAATAAAATATTAGTCCAACCATACATTATGTACCTTTGCTACTTTGTTTTAATGATTTTAGATATTTTTTAATAACTATTTAGAGCAATAGCAGTAAGTAAGTAAGTAAGTAAGTAAGTAATTTGTATTTATATAGCGCTTTTCCAGACCAGTGAATTTCATGCTAGCAATGTTTATATAAATATTTTCCATAACTTTATTCAGTTGTTTTTTTCAGGGTTTGATGGCTTTCAGTGATGACATGAGTAATACTCCTTCATCATTTTTAATTCACATTAAATATAAGTAGATTCTCTGTGCTTGCTTGAGAACAATAAGCATTGTATTGGCGTTCTATAAGTGACTATCCAAGAGTTTTTAAGATGGGCTCTTTACATGATAGCTTTCTTAGTGCTACTGTTGAACATGCCATTTCTGAGGCTGCAGCCCATTAGTAACTTAAAGAGGTCATAGTCCTGCTTAAGTGCAGCTGGAGAACCGGAGGGACGACGCTTGATTAACCCAAACAGCCGGTCACGTTTAATTGAATCTGATTTTTTTTTTTCCCTGGGATGTAGATTTTGTTTCTGCTTAGATGGTGTAAAACAACTCCAGTGGAGGGAAGACACTCCCTTAGCTGAGGGAATGAAAAGCGGTGTGGAGGTGATCTAAGGTTTCCTGCCTCGGCTCCCCTGGCTTATTACAGAAGCATTAGTGGCGTCTATGAGGAGCGATCCACTGGGATGTTTTCCTTCTGCACACATCTGCAGACAACAGTCACTCCAGAGTAATCCGATTAGAAACAGGAGATTTTGTTCTTGTAAGCAGAAATTAACACTTAATTTCCCTGCGTCGGCAGATATTCAACACTCCATCCTGTTGAAGCTCTCTCAGACGTTTCAGGAAAAATTCAATTTGATAAATAAATTGACACACTAGAGCTTGATTATTTTCTTTCGGGGGGCGTCTTCCAATAAAACAGCCTTTTGGTTTGAAGATGACCTTGAATGATCATGATGCTTCTTCTCACCATCTATAATTCCTTTGATAGTGTTCCATACGTACTTAGAGAATTTTTAACCTCTATTGTATCATCAGTATGTGTCTGTTTGTACATAACTTACCAAAATATTTACATTAAAAGATGTTCTTAAGCCCACTGTAAACACTTTGTTTTTCTGAAGATTAAATCTTGTTCACCATGACCACATCATAATGGACTCCGCTCTCGAAACCTCTGGTTGCTCAGATTTCAGACAGGGGAGAACTTTATAAAGTAATAAGTTCAAAACATGGTCTTGATGAGGCACTTACTGCATCTTGGAGAGGAAGACTTCAACATTTGAAACATGTGAGTGAGTCAGGAGAGTTGGGTTTTCACATAGGTTGACCTTAAATAGAAGTTAAAATAGAGGAAATATTTATAGCTGTACTGACCGATGATTTGTGCTTCCTTAGTCACTTTATATCACCACTTGTTGAAGACTTCTGTGTATGACATGAAGTCAAATATATTTTCATCCATCAATCTTCTACAGCTAATCTTAGGTCAGGTCGTGGGGGCAGCAGCCAGGGCAAGGAGGCCGGGACTTTCCATTCTCTCCTTTGGTCCTGGGTCTGCACGGAGGTCTCCTCTCATTTTCAGAAGTAAATCCATCCAATGAGGACTGAAGAATACTGAGGTAGCCGACAGCACCACATCATCCGCCTAAAGCAGTGAGATTATGTGGTCACCAAACCGAAGACCCTTATCTGAGACCCTTTGCTGGAAGTTCTGTTTAGAAAAACGGTAATAAAGCATCAGAATTAAAAAATAATTAAATACTGAATTTTATTAAATTGAGGTTAGAATTCGTTTTTTTAATATAGGGTTGTGTTAGTCTCCATGTTTTGTAAGTAAGAGCTAAAACTGTAGCTGGGCCGCCAAGTGTCACAGTCCTGAACTTGAGTGTGACAGTCATGCTATGTGAGCTATTCTCACACCACACATGACATATTTCACGCTTATAACACAACAGCGCCAACATGGTTCTGCGGTCAAGCTATCCGTAATTCCGGTTTCTCCAGTCATGAGCCGCACTTTAATTGAGATTTCCGCTTAACTTTGCGGTAATTTCCCAAAACATCATTCAGAATAAACTGGCTAAAACCGGCTTTGAAATGAAGAGCTTTGAATCAGATGCGTCTGCTTTGTTGATGGATCTACTGACTCCTTCAAGAAACATCTCAAGACACTTTTATTCGTGCAGACTTTTCCTTGATTTTCTGAGAATCCTGTGTTGTTCTCTGTGCTATCTTGATCTTTTAAGTATATATTTTATTGGGTTTTATTTTGATTGTTTAAGCGCTTTGTGACCCTGGTCTAGAAACCCTATTATATTATGCCATATTCATTTATTGTTTAAAACAAATTTACATTTTCACCCAGTAAATAGGTTTCAGATGATTAAAAAGGAACGGTTAAAATCATATCAATGTTGGAATTAATATAATTATAATAATATATAATAATAGCATGATATATAATAATAATAATAATAACTATAATTTCATTATTATATTTTAAAATATTATGGTCATAAGACATTGTCGAAGATGACAGGTTTATTTTATAGCTGGCATGGAGGTGAGGAAATCAATCGGATTAACATCGTGACACTCAAATTTGCTTAAACTCAGCAGCCCTGAATCCATTCAGGTCCAGAGAGATCCATCATCACCACATCATCAGCCAAAAGCAGTGAGGAGACCATTTCGCCACCAAACTGAAGACCCTCCTCTGACTGGGCCGAGACTGTTCATAAAAAAACTGCGATAAAGAAGCATAAAAAGAAGCATCAGAATCAGAAACTAATTTCCATGCTTATGTTCACAAAAATATGTTTAGAATTTGTTTTATTATTCAGGTGTTTTTAGTCTACATCAGGGGTCACCAACGTCACGCCCATGGACACCAGGTGGCCCCTAGATACTAAAGGAGTAGCCCTTTGGGCTCCAAAAGTTTTCTTACAATAACAAAAATGTATGACATTTTGTGTTGCCCTTCTTCATGTCCCTTTGGTACTTTGAAAATCATATACAGTACTGTGCAAACGTTTTAGGCAGGTGTTAAAATGCTGTAAATGAAGAATGCATTAAAAAATACAAATAATTGTTTATTTTATCAATTTACAAAAGTGCAAAGTCAGCGAACAAAAGAGAAATCTAAATCAAATTAATATTTGTTGTCACTACCCTTTGCCTTCCAACCAGCATCAATTCTTAAAGGTACATTTGCACAGAGTAAGGGGTTTTGTAGGATTCTAGTGAGGTGTAGGATCATAGACGCAGTGGTAGGCCAAAGAAAACTTAGTGCAGCAGATGAAAGACACATCAAGCTTATTTCCCTTTGAAATCGGAAGATGTCCAGCCGTGACATCACCTCAGAACTGGCAGAAACCAGCTGGTTGAGGTACACCCATCTACTGTCCGGAGAAGTGTGTCCAGAAGTTTCTTCACGGAAGAGTTGCAGCCAAAAAGCCATTCCTCCGATATGGAAACAAGGTCAAGGACTCAACCATGCACGAAAGCATAGGAACTGAAAAATGGCAGCAGGTGCTCTGGACTGATGAATCAGAATGTTAAATATTTGGTTGTAGCTGAAGGCAGTTTGTTCTGGAGAGGGTACGATAATGAGTGTCTACAGGCAACAGTGAACATGGTGGAGGACTTCCTTGCCAGTTTGGGCTGCATTTCTACAAATGGAGTTGGAGATTTGGTCAGAATTAATGGTATCAATGCTGAGAAATACAGATACTTATCCATCATCAATAACATCAGGGAGGCGTATGATTGGCCCAAAATGTATTCTGCAGCAGATCAACGACCCCAAGAGTACAGCCAAATGTCCTTAAGAAATATCTTCAGCGTAAAGAAGAGGAAGAAGTCCTGGAAGTGATGGTGTGACCCCCACAGAGCCCTGATCTCAACATCATGGCGTCTGTCTGGGATCACATGAAGAGACAGAAGGATTTGAGAAACATCTACAGAAGATCTGTGGTTAGTTCTCCAAGATGTTTGGAACAACCTACCAGCTGAGTTCCTTCAAAAACGGTCTGTACCTAGAAGAATTGATGCTGTTTTGAAGGCAAAGGGTGGTCACACCAAATATTGATTTGATTTAGATTTCTCTTCTGTTCATTCACTGTTTTTTGTTAATTAATGAAAATAAACACTTACATTTTTGAAAGCATTCTTAGTTTACAGCTTTTTTCACACCTGCCTAAAACTTTTGCACAGTATGTACGAAATTGATGGTAGTCCTTCGGTTCACGTAGTAGAAGTAGCTCTTAGCTTAGCTTTGGTAAATATGAGCAAAAACTGTAGATTTATACTTTTATTTATATTGTAAAATGATTCTCCTCAGTTAAAGTCTTACCCTTTATCTATACATATTGACATATGTTTATATATTAAAAGTATACAAACTTATATATGTCAATATACACACTGTTTGACCTTTCCTAAATCCAGGAGCAAAGTCGTGACCTCACGTCTAATCTTGATTGACGCGCCAGGCAGCCAATCAGAGAAGGAGGACTTGCCTCGCTCGACCAATCGGAACCCGTTCAGGATCCGCGGCCTTTCGAGGGGCGCTGCTTGGACCCAGCAGCAGTTGTCGCAGCGTGGTTGTGACAGGAGGGTACCGATAAAACATCCCCCGGGAATGTGAGACTTCCAGGGCTCCGAATCCCGACCCTGAACCCCCCCAAGCAGATCCTCTCATGGAAGCGGATGGATTCGTGAGGAAACGTCGGATGACAGCGGAGTCTTCAGGCGGGGATCCCGGGGTCGCTGGCGCATCTGCCGGGGCAGAAGTTCGATGGCTCGGCGGGAGGTTCTGGGGAGTCTCTGAAAGTATCGTGGGGAGTCTGTCACCGCGGATCGGAGGCGAGGCCGAGCTCCAGACGGTGGCATGCGTGCAGGAGTGCAGCGAGGACTACGAGGGTCTGCCCCAGGGTGCCTCCACCAGCACCTACATGCTGGCCGGAGCCGTGGCCGGGATCATGGAGCACTGCATCATGTTCCCAGTCGACTGCGTGAAGGTAGCACTTCTTGAAATACTGCAATACTTTGTGCACGAAACGAGTAGTTCTGTGAGTTGATGAACTGCGGCCACCATGTTTGTTAGCATGTTAGCATGCTAACCTAAACACGCGTCACAGCTGACAACCGAGGGGGACAAGGTCAGTTAGCGAGTCCATGCTAGTTAGCATGAGAAGTTACTACATGCATGGGTGAAGTTATACTGGTCTAAATGTGTGTTTGAGTCACTAGTTTAAACCCGCTGGTGAACACATGACAGTGTTACGTTAACCGTGTCTGATGCACACACGAAACACGTGGAGGATGGAAGCACAAACCGTGAGGATGTCTTGAGACTTCCAGGAAGTGAATCCAACCAAATACAATCCATGTATTGTTAGAGTCGTTTTATAACATCTCCTTATCACGTGTGAGGCGAGCTGGAAATAAAAACACAGAATCAGACGAGAACAACCTGTTGTGCAGGACAAACATAGGTGTTTGTAGAGCTGTACTGTCGGTATGTGGTTTAAATTCCAAAGATAAATGGATTTACATGAAACCAGTATTATCATAAGTCTTGTGTAAATACTAAGAAAGTTGTGGATTATTAAAACCCTTGAAAATAAACGTATTTCTGTTCAGTCTCCTTAATACTCAGTCATAACTTGCTTAATATCTACCCCTTTTTAAAATGCGTTTATCTTTAGAAAACTTGCTTAATGAAGAAACTGAAAATATGTTTCATTGTGTGATTCAATTCAATTTTATTTAAAACACAACAAAGTTTTCTCAAGACACTTTACAGCTTAGGTAAGCCTATATTGGACAAAAGAAAAACAGATCCCAGCAAAACAAAAAGGAGATGATCACAGTGTGAGAGTGGTGAGAAAAAACTCCCTTTTTAGAAGGCAGAAACCTCAAGCAGAACTAGACTCTGTGTTGATGGCCTCCTGCTGTGACAGGCCAAGATGGGGTGGACAGAAGGATGGCTGGAGAAAAGAGTGCAGGAGGATACAGTGAGAGAAAAGAGAGTAGACACGGTGGAGATCCGGGATGTAAAGATGATGTTAATCATTTTAAATAAACTAATTGACGTCAAATATGATAATTTGTCTCTCATAATATGCATAGAAAAGGCAAATTAATGGCCCACATTGAACATGCAAGCCATGTTCAAAAGTAAAGTAATGGAAACTTAAAGCACAGTGTTTTTTTAATTGTTTAAATTCATGAAATCAGTGCAAGTTACATGTCAGTAAACATCCAGGCAATCTAAGGGGTACAAAAAAAGAGTTGCAGATCAGTTTAAAAGATATTTGTCAGACTCGCAGATACATGTATAACTTGTACTTTTATGGGGATTCACATGATTATTTTACTTCAGAGATTTGTGCCACTTGTACTCGGTCAATCTGGGATTTTCTATATTCTTGATAAACTTGATCATGTGTTCTACGTCATCAGTATTGTTGTATAGTGGTGACGAAATGGAAACGCAGTTGAATGTTGATCAAGCATTCCGGCCTCTATTCAGGTTTCACTATCAATTGTGAAACGTGCTGATTGACATCTGCCGAATCACTGCCAGCAAATGTTCTGAACAAATGCATACATACCTATTTACTGCGTACACAACAGGGTCCCTTGAGTTGAGCCATTAACTGAGGGAATTTCAGGACTTCCTAAAATCATTACTACAAACTAACCAGCAAGAGCTTCATAACAAATCTCAAGTGTTGTTTAGCACCTGTAATGAGCTTAAACCTTCCACACGCTATTCTGCCTCTAGCTGTGTGCTGTAAGCATCCTTCTTAAGAGATTTACCTATAATTGTAGTTTACTGGATCTACTTCATATCCTTTATCCTGCTCGTAATGTGTGGGTTTCTATCTTGTGTTTACCAGAACCAGGCACATGCTGTCAGAAGTGTGCTTTGAGTTTGGAGTTTATTTAATGGACTTATATTGCTTGTTTTTTTTTTTTGGTTTATTTATCAAATATGTTTTGTTTCCCCTATAGGTGCCATCATGTATTTTTATACAATCCGATAGTTTTTCAAATGAAAAGAAAAAGCCATAAATGTCATTACTGACTTCATATTAATGAAAACAATCTTAACAATAACATGTTAACCAGTAAATAAAATGCCACAAAGACAAGCTTTTCTTATTCGCACAATTAAAATAAAAAAAACAATTTAAAACACTCAATTTTCTTCTTTTGAAGTAGACGTCAACATGCTCAGTGGATCAGTCGTATTAATTTGTCTTACATTGTTGTTTTTGTTTCGAAATATGACAATACTGAGGTATATTTTGCAGTTGGGAGGAGACGAGAAACACTAAACGTTCAGCAGGACTTGGTTACTGTGCTCTGACATTGTTGCTTGAAACTTTGTACTTCCTCTTATTCAAGTATGACTGTACGCAACACAATGAACAGAAACCTATATCCCTTGTTACCAACCTTTCTACAGAATATGCCATGTATTTTCATTCTTAGGTTCTTGTTCATGTTATAATGTTACTTTACTAAATATGTAACTGTTTCATAACATTTTCTATTGCAGATGTTTCTATGCAGATGTCCACACAACATTTGCACAAGACAAGCTTATTAGGAAACTAGTTTTGCAAATATTTTTTTTTCTCTTCATTAATACACTTTATAGCAATAGAGCTATGCTTGTGGGTCAAGGTGAACGACCACGGCTACACAAGGGATACCTCAAACACATTTGTTTACGGGCCTTTGGGTCACCTTGACCCTGAGATAACACACTTAATATACAAACTCACAATTTTACCTCGTACAAAGTTCAATGTTTGTTTTTATTTATTGTATATTATATATTATTATTTTGTTTTTGGCAGACAAGAATGCAGAGCCTCCAACCCGACCCCGCCGCCCGCTACCGCAACGTGATGGATGCCCTTCGACGAATCGTGGCCACCGAAGGAGTCTTGCGTCCAATGAGGGGTCTGAACGCAACTGCCGTCGGCGCCGGACCCGCCCACGCTCTCTATTTCGCCAGCTACGAGAAACTTAAAAAGACTCTGAGCGATGTCATCCACCCTGGAGCTAACAGTCATTTGGCTAATGGTACCGAACAAAGGACACTTCTGTGATCGGAGCACGATGTGTAGAATTCAATTTAGTCTTTTTGATTCTAGCTACAGAACAATCTAAATAATGGTGCAGTCTGGGTCTTAACATCCAAATAGTTAAATCAGTTTAAGTTTCTCTGTAATAATTTCTTTATGGTGCTATAATCGGAAGTAATGGTAAAAGGAAAATGGTAACTATTTAGAGCTCAATATTTGGGCTTTAAGGCATTTCTTAGTCGTTTACTTTTTATGTTTGAGTTCACAGTCCATCTTAATCTGACCTTTGCACCTCAGCAATATTCATATTTAGTAGTTTGTTTTCAAGAACTGACTGGATGTAAGTTTCCCTGCAGGGTTTATATATGCAGTCAAGGATTCTTAAAGTGTATTTGGTGTCTAGTTAGTGTTAATTTTGTAGCTTAATTTCTGCAAGTCATGGTGTTGGAGACATATGGTTGGGTAAATTATTTAGAATCCCTCCTCGGGTTGAAAAATCTTGTCCTCATCTCTTCCCTCTTTTGCAGTGTAGTGGTAAGCCGAGTAAGTCCTCTATCTGCCATGGGACGTCTTTCCCTGCTGCGGGTCCATTTGATTTTACAACATTCTTCAGGGTTTGAGTCCAGTTTGAACAGTGCAATGAGCCTTTCCCTCCACAAGGTGGCTCTGCCTGCTTAGAGTTGGTGTTTGAAGACCCGATATATTTAGTAAACCGGTTGCTGTCTTTTTTTTTATATAACTGAGCGTCATTCGCAAACATCAGCTACAAAGTCATTGACATCATGAGCAGCTACCTTAAAGTGTTTTCTCTTCCTGTAACTTTTGAAAGTTGTGCGTCACTAAGCAAGGGTGGTCATAATTGTACACCTGATTGCATTTAGTTTCACAAGTCGGTCGCTTTCCTTTAATTGTTCTTTTTGTGTTGTTTAAAGTTGTGTATGTTTCAGGAGCAGCCGGGTGTGTCGCCACACTTCTTCACGACGCGGTCATGAATCCAGCTGAAGGTAAGAACAGAGTGCTCTCAAGAGTTGTTGCCTCAAATATGAACTAATATGCACACGTCCAGGAGCTTATTTGATGACCAGCTTGAGTCCACCTCGCAAATCATGTCATTCGGTCTCACATTTTATTTAAGGCACTTATTTGATCCCCTGGCAAAGACTTGACATTTTGTGTGCATGGAAACTAATACTCCCACCAAGGAGATTATATTTTCATATTCTGGGTTAGAATTTTAAATGGTTTCAATTTTGGTGGTGATCTAGATCACCATCTGGATTTAGGAAGGTTTTAATTTATTGCTCGCTACATTGGCCTCTCAAAACATTCCCTGTTTAGAACAAGAAAATTGAAATATTTGACTTTATAAAACTCATTACTCAATTTGAACAATAAACTTTCATGTGATTGGTGACAAACTGTCTTTTTTTATTGTTGTATTGTTCTCTTTAGTTGATCCTGGACCTCTATTGTATCATCAATATGTGTCTGTTTGTACAAAACTCTCTTTTCATTGAAATATTTACTTTAGAAAATGATCTTAAGCCCCGCCCACTGAAAACACTGTTTTTCTGGAGATTAAATCTTGTTTAACGTAACCACACCCACTGTGCTATAATTGGTCAAACATCAATGTTTGTCACTGTCATCAATCCTGGAAATTTCCACATCCAAGGGACTTGTTGTATAAACAAAGCGGGGCATGATTACAGCTGGCTGGAGAAGTGAAGCCATTATTCCATCATTATGGACTCCGCCCTTGTAACCTCTCGTTCGCTGAGATTTCAGAGGGGGTAGAACTTTATAAAGTAACAATTTGAAAACATGTTAATGATACGTTTGATTTTTTAACGACCTTGAAGGCAGGTCATTGACGCATAAGACGGTGGAAAATTGCTGCAAGCCAAAATGGTTCTTAATAATGCATTTAATTTCTCATTTTCTTCTTTCTCCCCATGACCTATTCTGGACCTCCAGTCGTGAAGCAACGCATGCAGATGTACAAGTCGCCGTACCGCGGCGTGCTAGACTGTGTTCGCGCCGTGAGTCAGAACGAGGGCAAGGCGGCGTTTTACCGCAGCTACACCACGCAGCTGACGATGAACGTGCCCTTCCAAGCGCTTCACTTCATGACCTACGAGTACCTCCAGGAGCTGCTCAACCCCCACAGACAATACAACCCCTCGTCCCACATGCTGTCCGGAGCGCTCGCCGGCGCCATCGCCGCCGCGGCCACCACGCCCCTGGACGTGTGCAAGACCCTCCTCAACACCCAGGAGTCCCTGACGCTCGGCTCGGCGGCGGCGGCGGCCTCGGGACAAGGAGCCCACAGACATATCACGGGTCTCGCCCACGCCTTTCGGACGGTGTACAGGCTGGGCGGCCTGCGGGGCTTTTTCAAGGGCGTCCAGGCGAGGATCATCTACCAGATGCCATCCACCGCCATCAGCTGGTCGGTCTACGAGTTCTTCAAGTACGGCCTCACCAAACACCAGCACAACAAGAGGAGACCTCCGAAGGAAGCCGACCTGTAGAAGCTTCCTGAGAGGAGGGGAGACCAAGTCAAAAACGCACATGATACTGGACGACGAATCCCACGTTCTCATCCAGTCCACACTAATGTCTTTCTGTTCTGCTTCTTAAGTTAATGCAGAAACATTTCAGGCTAATAATTGATTAATCCTCTGTTACATTCACTCGGTGAGTCATTTTTAGCTCAGAATAACGGTCCCACTAGGAGTCAGCTGCCAGCAGGGGGCGGTACTGTTGCTCCATATTTTTAGTAGTGATTTTCCTCTAAACTACACGGATCTGCTATAGTGGGATTTATTTTTACGCACAACTTGTTGGTCAATCCCAGTCAATAGTTAATCGGGTATTGAGGGATGGATTCGGTTTGACACGATCATGATTGATCCGTTTGTATCATGATTTCTTTATTTGATGCTAAAAAGGAGAATTTGATCTTTGACACCAAATGAATACATTTAGAATTATTTCTTTTTTCAAAAGGTTTTTTTCTTTGTGTTTATTTTTTTTCCTCCCCTTTTGTCACTCAGCTACTCACCACTGTTGCCTTGTGTGCATTAAAGCAGAAGGACAACATACATAGAAGCCATGAAGTCTAGTGTTCTCCTACATCCTGTCAAGAAAGCTGCTTTGCTGATGAGTTAATTTTAGGGAACGGTCGTCGTGCACCTGTTGTACGAGTTCACGAATCTGGAAGCTGTCTGGACGTCGTTTCCTGCGTTGAATTGCACTCATTGAATAAAAGCTGAGCAACAATGGTCGTCATCGACGCTACGACAGGAACACACTTGTTTGTCTTTTTATTTTCAAAGAGTTATCGGTTGACTTCACTTCTTTGCTTTAACCATTGTGGTTATCTCGGGGTCAAGGTCAATGACCTCCACCACTGCATAGGTATTTCTGGTAGCCAGGGAGGTCGTTGACCCTTGACCCAAGGGTTAAATGCAGACTCAGGGTTTAATAATAAAGTCGATTTTTTTATAAACGTGCAATTTTTATGTTTTAATTAAGAGCAACGCCCACTACTACGTTATAATAGACTCCGCTCTCGTAACCTCTCATTCGCCCAGATTTCAAACGGGGGAGAACTTTAAAAAGTAACGAGTTCAGAACATGATCATGATGAGGAACTTACTGAATCTTGGAGAGAAGACTTTAACATTTAAAACATGTGAGTGAGTCAGGAGAGTTGGAGTTTGAAATTAGTTGACCTTAAAGTATTTTAATGTAATTTCAGATATAAATGGACTTGCATGTTTTGTTTATTACCTCTAGTGGCCCTAATTGTAATAAAAGTAAAACATGTAGACCCTAGTTCCTAATATTCTATTTTGAAGTCATCTAGCTCAGCTCAGCCTCCATTTCTGTCACACGTGACACATCACTGACGCATCAGTGTGTGTACAGTGTGTGTACAGTGTGTGAGGTTCACTCCAGTACTAGCCTGAGCTCGTCCACTGACTGAATGATCAACGACTGGCGACGAGTATGTCTGGTCGTCCATCGCTCCAGTGTGTGTGTGTGTGTGTGTGTGAACGTCTGCTCCATATCATCAGTCGACTGTTTAGTCTGGTCCTCTTATCTGCTTTTTCACTTTTTATAGTTCTTTAAACATGTTGTACAGTTGTACTCATTACATTTTGTCCGTTTGGTTTCCATCTGTGTGTTTCCCTCCCACACTGAACGAAGACTCAAACTAAGTGAAAAGAAAATCTGTCTAAATGTTTTAATTTCCTATTTGCGGTTTTGTTTCTCAACCCATGCGAGCATAACGCTTTAAAAACTATTGATACCAAAGTTGTAGTCGCTTTCCCATAGAGGGCGCTGGTGCGCCAACCTGGCTGTTTTTTTTTTCATTTTTATTTATTTTTTATTCTCTTAGTTTGAAATTAATATGAAATCATTTGAAAATAACAGTGTTTCGTAGAAATGCACATTGAAAGATTCACAAATATATTAAATTCTATAGAAATGTTGATTTCTACGTGAAATTTAAATCGTCTAAAGTTTCCGTCTATATAAAAATATGATTAATTTAAAAATAATTTAAAGGGGTAATGAATTTAAACAATTTAGTCCCACCTAAACTATCAATTGTAATAATAAAAACGTATAAACTATTGTAATATAGGATACTTTAATAAGAATAGTTTAAAAATGATATTTAGAAATATTAAATAGATAATGCTACACCACTATATTAAAATTAACAAACACAATATGACACTGTGGTGTTTAAAGACTTATATTTCCATGTAAACACAAACATGACTGGTGTCAGGATATTTAACTCTTTACTTTAAATATCCTGATGTTAATCCGTAGTGTGTTTTTCTTCTTGTGTGTTTTTAATTTTTGTTTTTATTTTATTTTATTTTATTTTATTTTATTTTATTTTATTTTATTCTGTTAATAGTGTTAATTTTCTAATATTGTAAATCATTTGTATATTTTTAAGATTGTTTTATTTTATTTTATTATCTCTTTCATTATTTATTTTTTTCCTTGCACTTTATTTTCATTGTGCTGTTGTAAAAGTGTGTTTCCCCTCTGGGGATGAATAAACGTTTTCTATCTTATTCTATTCATTTTTGACACATTTTGAGAGTTAATTAGGGAAATATACAGATCTATAATAAATGAGTGTATTCAAAAGTGGTCCTGTACGTGACAATAGCTGCTGTAGTTTCCACTCTGATGACCGTGCGTCAGTCAGGAGCTGCATAAGTCTGGAGGTTGATGAAAGGCCGGCAGAAACACCCCCCTGTGTATTGGGTAGGCACATGTTTTGGAACCTAAAACCTCCGGTCAAAGCCCCTTAGAGCAAGCACCTGTGAAAGTGTTCCGTCGTAAACACACGCGTGTGCGCACACTCCAACGTGCACCTGTGCAACACAAACACTGACATGCCATGGTTGGTTTTTGAAAGAGGTTTTAGTAACTGAAGCAGATATCAAAGATATTAGGGAGACAATGTGTTTTTATTTCCACTGCCAAGGAGTCTTCGGGACGGTCCGTCAAAAAGTTAGTTAGTTAATTATGTTTACAGTAATCTTTTCTTTGACAAAAATGTTTGTTCATTTTAATGTAGTGACTGGAGCTCAGTTGTCTTCGCCTTCATCTTCGTCCAAAAATACACTTAAAAACATTCAAATACCTCCATACTGCTCGACTGTAACGTCCATCTTGTATTGAAGCCTCTACATGAAGAATTGTTTCGAAAAAACTCAAATAAATCTCTATTTTTAGTTGTAATGTTGTAGCGGAAGCTCTTATTCTACAATGTAATTTGTGATGGCACATTTTTTAGAAAATGTAATTTTTAATGATTAATTTTCCAATCTTTTATTTATACGCAATAATAGAGTTCAGTGTTTTCAGTGTTGGTTTTGATCGTTCTGTAAAAAGTGAGATAAACACAAGGGAGTCACCTTCATTTTAACAACTCAAAAAAAACAAACTTTTAGAAACACGAGTGTTGTCTTTGTGCTGTTGTCTGAGCTGCAGACTCAGACTGAATTATGAGGCACAACCAACTGTGACTACGGGAGAAGAGCCAGTTCCCAAAGATAACACTGGAGATCAGTTGTGGCTTGAATGTTTGAACCAAAAATTGGAGGCGGGAGTTTCTGTC